>NW_023416295.1:40429571-41059849 GCF_014176215.1 Rousettus aegyptiacus
GTGTTGTTGGACAGAAAAGGTCTGAACAACTGGATTCCCGATAAGAAGCGCTGTCAGTGAAGTGGATATATTTTGGGATAAATTAGAAAAAGCAGTTTACTGGTTAGATGCAGGGCCATCTCAAAATGCAATCGGTCCGGGGATATGGCTGGAAAGCACGCAGTTAAATTTAAGAAAAATTGTTGTGCAACATAAATATATAAATGAGTAAAACCCAGCAACGCAATTTGACTAATGAGACATGGGTGAATCTGTGGGTGGGGCGAGTGAGAGGGAGACAAAATGAGAGAGAAGAGACAGAAGATGAGAAAGAGAAAGATAAACTGAACACATATGATGACACTGAATAACTAACTCTTGAATGCAACTCACTTCCATTATGAACGCTCTCTAGTAATTTATTTTCTTCACTGGCAAGGCATCAAGAAAATTAACATTTTATGTATATGGGAAACCACTGCTATGACTAAATGCATGTTTTAAAATATTCAGTTCAATATCCTAAAAGGAATATAAAAAATAAAGAAAATGAAAAATAAGACATACCGTAAATCTTTCATAAAATTTAAATTCATAAAATTTAAAAAAATCAGAGTTTATTTCTCTAGAACCATGCAATATTTCAAAAACAGTTCTTTGGTTACATGTTGCATAATTTTTGAATAAAGGAAAATATTCCTACTGTTTTTTCAATTATGTCTTTTTTGTTCTTCTGCTGAAGAATTGGCTGAAGTGGTGGGAATTCCTCTGTACTTCGCTTACTGATGACATGGTGCCCAAGGTGGTAAGCAGCTGCAATCTGAATCGGTGTGAGGATGTCTCGCACATCTTTCTAAGGAAATTTAAAACCATATGAATTACTAATAAAAATAAGCATGTAAATTAAGAAAGAGCTCCTCTTTTTCTGCATAAGGCCAAACACAACTCATGGAAGTGAAAGAAAAGCCTTACCTTTTCATCCAAATTGCTAAAAAATAGTTGTATATATTTTTTCATATTACAAAAGTATTCATGTTCATTAGGAAAAACAAAAATAGTATAAAATATGAAAAACTATAACCATCCAATAGTAGTTATAAAGGTCTACATTTGGGTATATTTTCATCCATGGTATTTTCTACACATACTTTTAATAACTTGACATTATGACATAAGCATTTGCTATTATAAAATTCTGTATATCATTTCCAAGTACCAATGAATATTTTATTCTGTTTAACATTTCCCTGTAATACGCATATAGAAATATTATCTTCTCTCCTCTCAATTTATTCAAGTTTTCTTTTTAGATGTCTCAGCAACATTTTGATATAATTTGATTCATTTGACTTTGTATTTACTATGAAATTTTTTTTTTTTTTTTTTTGCTATTCTTTATGGACCTTTTCCAATTATATTTTCTAACAGGTTTTGAATGGTATTTGGGAAAGTTACTCATTTCATATATTTAATCTTTATCCTATTCACTTTACTGAATCTTTTACTAGTTATATAACATTTTTCTAGGGTTATTGTGCTTTTACTCTTCACAAAGAAAGAGTTTTTGGATTTATCTATCAATTACGCAGAAATTGTAGCCCATTTGGAATACATTATGTTCTGTGTGACATTCTTTTCATCTTACTAATTTTTAGTTATAATTGACAGACCTCCTAGTGAGTAATGTCAGTGGCCCAGGTTTCTATCTATAGATACCTCAGGATTGGGATATGGCTTAAACAGTACTGTGCAAAGGTAAAAAAGAACAGATTATTTCCAAAGTTCATCAATTAGTAATCCCTAATGGATAAAAAAAAAAAAAAAAGCTATCATATAGCATATTGCTGTACTACTTACATCTATAACTTTTGATATCAATAAAGTAAAATACGCATCACACAAAAGACTACATCTATTCTCTTAATGTAATTTTTTTTTGAATGTAGTTTTTTTCTTCTTTTCTCATCCTTTATGACATTGTCAATATGTGTATGCAGTGGTGAAAGGCAAGTGGTCTGGAGGCAGAATACTGGGGTCCATCACTTATTATCTATGTAACCTTAGGCAAATTACTTAAATCTATGTCTGTGGCTCAGGTACCTCATCTGAAAATGGGAATAATGATAATGATGATGGTGATGATATCTACGACTTATTTTTGTGAGGATTCAATGGTTTAATATACATAAAACACTTAGCACTATGCCTGGCACTTATTAGAGTCTCAATAGATATTAGACATTATAACTATTATGCGTATTTTGCTTCAAAATGTAGCTAGATAAGCTAATCAAGGAATTATTGAACTTCAGCTTCTTCTAAGAAATTCTGGTGAACATTTGGAAGGAATAAAAATGAAAATTAGACTAGTGCCAACCAATGAACATTAAGTAGAAAATGATTTATATAACAAGTATTTGAGTTGCATTCATTAAGTGGTACCTGGAAGATATGGAGTATGAATCGAAGTACTCAAGAGCTCTCATTAGTTTTGCAATCTTATATATCAAGATGATTTTATTAAATTACTTAATAAGTGATCATTTCAATTCAAAACCTTGACCATCTACAAATGCTGCAAATCAAGGCCCAAATCCCAAGTTATCAACTTGTGAAAACAGAACAGCTTGAAGCTGAGTATTACAATAGCAAACTTGATTAAACTATTCCCTAGGTGTAGGGGGTAGACAGCCACTGATCGTCCCTCCACATGTCCACTGTTTTAATTCTTCTCAACAAGCTTGCTTTGACCAAATCCCATGTTATCTAATTCATACTAATTTTCCACAAGGTCTTCTCTACAGCTGGTGTATATTACTTTCATTATCCTAATTAGCTATTAATTATGCTTTTCTCACAATATATAAAATATACATGCACTCTTACAAGAACTGTGTTTGACAGATATTCACACTTATTTAACTTTAACAGCTCCACCTAAGGACAAAAGCTATATTAAAAATGTCTAAAGTGACTAATTAAGCAGTTTAGAAGAAAAAAGTAGATTTGCTTAAAATTTTTAAGTTGAATGGGCATTTGCTATCTATATTAAAAATAATGAAGATTCCATGCTACATTTTTATGGACTGTTACATAAAATAGGGCACCCACAGCATGTAAATTAGCACATGCTTGAAATTATACAAAGTCTACCTTCTTGTTTGACTTTCATGGAAATTTGTATTTACGGCCAACTTGAGAACTGAGACATAGGGCCATATCCTACTACTGTGGTCATGTAGTGAAAGAATTTATTTAAAGGGTGGGGCCAGAAATATTTATAATATTGAATAAAAGTGATGTTGAAGTATAAACATTTAAAGATATCTGTTCATGGATCTACTGTGTACAAGGCGGGCTCTGGGGACATAAAACTGAAAGCCATTATCAACTCACAGTCTATAACCTGTAAATCCACACATATGGTGTAGAGGATGAACATGCTGATATATGCTTACCACAAATACAGAAGAAGGACCACTAATCTATACTTGAAAGGGGATGGGAAGGTTCTTAAACAGAAGAATTTTAAACAAGGAATATGATCTGATTTGAGTTTTTGAAATGTTCCTCTAATATGAAATGCCCCAATGAGGGAAATGGCTTGGGGAGGAAGAAGGTAAGACTGAAACATAGATTAAAACCTAAGCCAGCAAAACCATGTGTAATTACAGTCACTTTTTCTAATACGCTTGGTTTAGAAGGTAAAGAACGATCAAATATCTGGTACTACAATTTTCTGAGAAAGACAACACTCCAAGACAGGTATCCTACCCATTATACTAATTGAACATTCCTGGATTTTCCCTCATAGAATTCTGTAAGTGGCACTGAGAACACATCATCCATGAATTTATTAAATATTGATTGGCTCACTATCTTCTGTAATGAGTTGTGTTCGTTCTAAGAAATACAAACATGCGAAAGATAGTATCCTGTCTCCAAAGACTTTGCAATCTAACACAAATTAACGTATGTTAAAAGAACCAACTCACTCTAGAATACCATATCAGTATAGCTATATAGTTTGCTTGCACTTAGATTTTCAGCAGAAATGTATGCATATATGGATCCATCATGTCTATAGTTAAAATATAACTGCTTTGAAGCAAATGACACTTCATTAAACTATGTACTTATGTAAGCAAATAACATAATACATTTAACGATCAAATTACCAATCAAATACACATTTTCTTGAAGTTATTATTGAAAAAGATGGATTTTAGAAGTCACCTAAAGACCTATATAACAAAATAAATACCCTTTTTACAAAATTCAAAACCCAGAAATTAGAGAAACCAAGGGAAAAAAGAATGAACTAATTTATTAAATGGGTAGGCAGATTGATTTCATGATTTTATAACATGCTAAAGCTACTGAACTCATCAGATCTCAGGATACCGACAGACATCCTGGTTTGATGACTAAGCTAGATCTCTTTAGCTATTATTGGATATAGTGTAGCCAGGCAGGAAATCCTGTTACTTCATTTGTTATCCCAGCATAACACCCTTTTTCTCTTCTCAAATATCAGTGAATATTTTGATGCAGAGACTCCAAGTTCAATGACCAAATATCATCTATGAGAACCTTAAGGCATGTCACTACCATAGCTGCTTCAATATTTCCCCAAAATTGCTGCCAGTTGTTGTTGGGTTTCTCTAAATCAAATAGCCTCAAAATTATCTGTCTTAAAATTTTGTCCTAA
The DNA here is from genome assembly GCF_014176215.1 of Rousettus aegyptiacus. NCBI lineage: Eukaryota > Metazoa > Chordata > Mammalia > Chiroptera > Pteropodidae > Rousettus > Rousettus aegyptiacus. Next base: position 40,434,262 of record NW_023416295.1, read on the forward strand.
GAAGTCTATAAGATAATGAAGTGGTGTATTTGAATAAACCAAAGACAAAGGTCCATTTTTATGTGCTTACACAGATGGATGGGGAAACATTTTCAGAAGGAAAAGTAACATCTAATAGAAGAGAATTTCACTAGATAAAACATTAGAAGAGAATTTCAGTAGATAAGATGGTATAAAAAGTAAACCATTTCCCTTATATCATAGAAACCTTTAATGAACTTTCAACTCTAAATTCTAGGTTCTGCTTTTGTAAAATCTGATAATTTTATGGCTCCAACGGCAAAAAATGAAAACTTGGTTTGATAATGAGCAACTAAAATACAATGGAGTTTTTAAAGAAAAAAAGCAATTTTTGCCTTTTCTATTTTTCAGGAAAAATTTTGATCATTTACATAAAACAATTGTGATAACTGTTTTAATTATAAGCAGATTAAGTAAACGTGAGAAAATGGATGTGCTTACCAACTAGAAAATGACCATATAGTCTGAAGAAAAATAACATATCAGAAAATGTACATGCTAGTGATGTAGATGGTTATTAGATTAAAAATGTCTCCTATAATTCAAGAAGATCCAATGTATAAAACTAGAAAATGTGCGATGAAAAGAATTTAATAAAAGCCCAACTTTTATGATGGGATTTGGATCTAAGAGCCAAATTCTCTACCATCAGAGAAATGACAGGTTTTGTAAATAAAAGCAGGTTTCAAGACTTTCATTTATATGAGATAACCAAGGAATTGTGAGCAAGGATAATAAAATCAAAATTCAATCTTTTTTTCAACTTTAGGTCTTTAATGGCTTTTACATGTATTTATGAAATCTTTCCAGCTCATTCTCTTTAATACTCAATTCCAACAATTTGCTGATCCCACTGGAACCTTCAATTCGACTTTTTCCCCTGTCCCTCACCCTCCTGATGTCCTCTTTTGCCTCATCCTGCTTAAACTTTATGGTGAACACTCCCTTGCATACTTAGACTCTCTAGCACCTTGGTTGCTTCACTCATTTGGCAAACGACAGCCTTGGTCAATCGTTATTCTTCATCTACTTTCACCAGTAAGGTTAAGTGATGCTGGAAAAAGCCATAATCACATAACCATCTGACTAATTTCACTTTATGACCACAAAGTTAGACCCTAATGCCATCTTACAATCATATTGTACTTCCTTACTCTCTGGTTCTCCCAGAAGACTATGCCACATCTTAAACTCCAAATACCACTTATCCCATCCCTACTCAAGCTAATGACTTTGCTTCTTACTTCACTGAGAATGTTAAAGCAACCAAAAGAGAACTTCCAGTCCTCACTATATCTATCCAGCACCTGCAAGCATACACACAGATAAACTACACCTGTGCCTATCTGGAACCAATCCCTTTCATTTGTACACTTGTACTCAAGAACTTTGTTCCAGCTATTCTCTCATTTATATCATAAATGTTTTATTATATTGGAATAATAAAACATTATTCCAATATAATAAAAATTATTAAAACATACTATTTCTCTTATCTTAAAAGAAGAACCCTTCATTCCACTTCTCACGTCAGCTGCTGACTCCCAACCCCATTTCTTTGGTCCAGTTAAATCAAAACTTTAAACCTAGACTCTGTTTCTAATTCCTCTCCTTTTTCCCTCTTACTGCTGTGAAATGCTGTTGCCACTATCACTGACAGCCTTTGCATGCTAAACCTAATGGTTAGTTCTTAGCCTTCATCTTATTTGACCAAGCAGCAGCACTGAAAACATTATTATGCCCTCCTCTGTGCTCTACTTTATTCATTTCACTTCTAGGATGCCACAGGCTCTTGCTTTTCTTCCTTACTTTACTGACAGATCTTTCTTATCTCCTTTGCAAGCCTTCTCTTCTCTCCAATCTCTTTAAGTCGTAGTACCCCAGAATGTCGACCTTCACCCTCTTTTCCTCCTGTGGTGCTCAGCCATCTCATAGGCCTTGAAAAACCATCCATATGTCAAAGATGCATTAAGCTATATTTCCAATCCTATGCCTCTCCTTAACTCCAGATGGTATATACAAGTATTTAATGTTTATTTACACTTAAAAGCAAAACAGGTTTCCCAAGTCAGCAGATCCACAATTGCAGAATTTTTCACTCAAAAGTTATTTCCCTTGCATATTATCTCAGTTGACGAAAACTACATTCTCCTAGTTGCTTGGGCTAAAGACCTTGGAGTCCCCTCAGAATCTCTTTCTCAAATGTCAGACATCCCATCTGTCAGCAAATTGTGTAGGATCTTTCTTCAACTACTTCTCACCATCTCCACTGCCAACACCTTCAATGGAGTCATTATCTCTCACCTGTGCTATTGCTGTATGTCCTCTTCTCCCTGTGTCAGTCTTTGGTCCCCTACTGTCTAGTCTCAACATAGCAGAGTATTCCTTTGCATTACTAAGTCAGATCATGTCGCTCTCTCCTCAAAACTGTGATAGCTCCTCCTTTCGTCCAGAGAAAGTCCTAGGTCCGAGATGATCTTTCTCCACTACTCTACCCCAATCTCACTTCTCTATCCATCCTTGCCTCTCCCATTGTTCCTTAAAACAAAAAGGCATATTCTTGTCCTGAGACATTTTTACCTAGCTCTTCTTTCTGCAATGTTCTTCTAGATCAAGGTTTCTCAAAGTGTGGTTCCCAAGCCAAAAGCATTAGCATCACCTGGGAACTTTGTATAAATGCAAATTCTAAGGCCTTACCTCAGACCTACTGAATTGAGAACTCTAGCTTGGGCTCAGCAATTTGTTTTACCAAGTCTTTCAGCTGATGCTGTTACATGCTAAAGGTGAGAACCACTGTCTTAGGTATCTACACAGTAACTTCTTCATTTCAAGTCCTTACTCAAATGTCATTTTCTGAATGAGGCCTACTCTGACCACCCAATTTAAAACTGTACTCTTCACTCCTTCCATGGAATTCCATAATTTTTTGAACTCTGCCTTTTTTCCTTTTTCTATCACTCATGTCTTCTAAAATACTATAAAATTTATCTTTTTATGTTATTGTTCATCTCACCCCACTAGACTATAAGCTCTATGAATGCAGTATTCTTTTTGTGTTTTATTCGCTGATCTACACAAGTGTCTCAAACAGAACCTGACACATGTAGGTAACTCAAAAAATACCTATTGAATTAACTGAGCAGATGGGCAGGCAGAGCTTACCTGATAGAACCAATGGGAACAACTACACCAGGAAAGTGTGCCTAACTAGAAAGAAAGGAGCCCTGAGAGGCAGGGTGTGCAGGCCTGAGTACATAATTAACAAGGATCACCTCATTTCATTATTAGTGATACAAAGGTAGAATGCATATGTATTTTAAACACTCCTGATACGGGATACGTTCTATAGAACAAACGAAAAATCTAGGCATTCTGATCACTGCTCATCTTCTTTTCCTGTTATTGGGAAGACAGCAGAATTCAGGTTGCTGCTCTATTCTTTCATACCGTGTAAGCACAGCAGTATTGTAATGTTTATGAATGACTTGGGTACCAGGCTGGTGGGGCAGAGAACACACTCATTAAACTCCCGCACTTTCCTAAGTAACAGCTAGAGCTCTTTGATAGAACTCAAGGTCGGTGCAGTGGTTTCTGTGGTTCTTACATCCTCCTTGGGCGTGCGGTGAGAGGGTTGCTGTAGCCTTCTGTCTATGTATGAATTTTAAAAGGTCCCAATCAAAAGCAAGGTAATTTGGGAAGGAGAAAGAAAACATTGGGTGCAAGTCACTTTTTCTCTATCCCTACTATGTACCAATCTCAGAGCTAAGTGTTTTGATTGACGTTGACCATATGGCCCAAAGTCAGTGGCTGCAACCTGCTGCTGTCAATATCATGGTAACATCTGCAAGGACATAAGCAACAAACATAAAAACCTCTGCTAAATTGTCATTTTTACTACAAATTTGTTACAAAGTACACGATTTTGAAGAACACTTACTCATAGGAACAATACCAAGAAACATAAGCCTGAATAAATCAGATCAATTTACTATCAATTATTCAAATTCAACACAATATGTTTCTTTGAGAATGTCTAATGTTGGCCCTTTTATTGCCTTTAAAATGGTCTCAATGTTAGTCTCCAAAACTAACTAACCTAAGTGAAAGGTTAGGATTTAAAAAAAATAACAAATCCTCTTTAATCTTTACCATTTAAACAATGGCTCCATTAATACCGTTTGATGCTTTTGGCTCTCAACCGGCTAATAGCTTTATTCCAGTACAACAATAAAAACTGTTAAGGGAAATGAGGAAAAAGCATAGGGATTAGTGCATTTGCTTGGAATAAATATCTAAGGGAAAATTAAGTTCTAAGCTGAGGCTACTATTTGAAATCCCCGGAAGGGGCTCCTGGAAATTGTTGTGTGTGTGTGTGTGTGTGTGTGTGTGTGACAATAGATTTTCCTGATGAAGTACACCATCCCCTAATGAAAAAGACTTGGCACTACTTCATATGATAAAATTAGACCAAAGCAAGGTACGTGATGATCAATTTGGGAATAAGTGTTTTAATAAAAGAAACATGAAATTGGCTGTGCTTTGGCAGGAGAGACCCCCAACCATTGTGAGAGCCATCGCCCTGGCCCACAGTTGATCCCTACCACACTACAATTATGCAAGTTCTCGCTGATATCACAGACAATGCTGGCATGGAGGCAAAGGCAAAATCCAAAGCAGTCATGTTGGATTCGGCTTCCTTAGAGGCACATGAAAAACAAACCAACTTCCCTACCGCTTACTTTCTCTGGTACTTCCCCACCCTCTGCACCTTGCCCCCCTCAAAAAGGAAAACCCTACCTAGGAATAGATCAGAGTCTCAGCAAAGCTGTTCAATATGTCCATTTCTAGGCAAGTGTATAAACAGGAATAAGAAAATTGCAATTAAAGGAAAAGGTAAATCCTTAAAAATAGTGATATAATAAATACAATAAATGTGAAATAAAGAAGATGCAAAAAGTAGACCTTATTTAGCTCACAGTTGTCTAATGTTTTGACTCTGGAACAATAGGTCAGCTAATTCAGGGGGGATAACACTTGCTTTTAACCATATTTTAAAGAAAGATACCAATTCACTAAAATTTTTACTCTGCCTATAATATTGAAGTTTACATATTCATTAATAAAAACTGGTTTACATTACCCGCATAAACGCTTGATGTGTTCTACAGTTAGCCACTGTGCTCGATACTTTCATGCTTCCTGTAATCACATCAGAAGTTCCATTAGAAGAAAAGTAAAATCTCGATGGAGTTTCTGCCTTCCTGTTCACATCTAGACTCATGTTATAAACCAAAACTGCAAAGAAAGCAGAGAGAACTGTAATTAGTATACATTATGTAAAAGCATTTTATTATTTTTAAAGTGATGATAGTTTTAGAGAATACTGGAAATATCTTAAATTCTCTTCATTAGCTTTTTAAAACTAATCTGAAACATGAAAGAAGGAATTGAAAAATACAAATTTTAAGTTTTTGTAAATATAAATGTAAAAAATTTTCTCTAGTTTTCTATTTTTAACATTAACATCTTCAGTTATTTACTTAATCCTCCTACATATGTTTCAAAACTACAATACCATAATTGTGTTACTAATAATAAAAGTCCTGAATAAAGTTTCAGATTTCACTGGAGTCTTGTCTTTGGAACATCCAACTATGGAAGTACAGGCAGAGTACTCAAAAGTCACCTGGAATATTTCCATCTTGTGTGGATAAATGTCATACTGGTTAGGTTCATTTACTTCCACTTGTTTCCAATTTGAGGGGTTATTTTTCTTTCAATTAATTTCTTTAAATGTAAAGTGAATGCATAATTCAAAATTCAAACATAGTTTACTGAAAGACATCTTCTTTCCCAGCCCTAGGCCCTAATTAGGCTTCTCCATGTTTTTACTGATTTCTAGTTTGAACTTTGTTGATTCATGCAAAAATGAACAAGTATAGACATTCAATAAATATTTTGGCAGATTGGTAAAAACTTATTTCAAATCTGATGTAGCAAATAGCCATCTGCTAAAGATTTTCAAAAAGCAAAGATAAGGAGAATTTACAAGCCAGCAAACCAGATCTTACCAAGAAAAAGACATTTCTGGAATCTAAAAGGGATCTTTGCAAAACAAGCTACATCCAATAGTGCTGCTATGTCACTAATATAGGGGCAATAATTCATTAAGTGATATTTTTAAGAATTTATATCATTCCCGAAGTGTTCATTTATACTTTAGGAGTAACTTACTCTTTTGGAAGGATTTTTATCTGCTTATTTCAAGGAAACCTAAGTATAAAATGCATACTACTACTACTATTATAAATTTCAAATAAATCTTTCAATCTTCCTTTTACTTAGATAATAGTAAAGCCTATATCAACTGTATTCAAGATTACAATAACTGAGATTTGATGTCTCAGATATGAAGATGTAATTGAAATAGCCATCTGCGAATTCATCACTCTGAGTTCAGCCAAAAAGTAAAGGAAAAAAGGGTGAATGAAAACCCATTCACAGTAAGAGGCAAAATGTCCTGGTTTTAGTAAACATGCTCACCATGTAAATTATTTCTCCCAAGGAGTCATTTTACAACAGCGATACAGCATGTTTTTGTAACAATGCTGTGATTGTTTATGAATTTCATATATTAGTTTTCAGCCAATTTTTAAAAATCTGGCCACCGTGGAATTGGTAGTACAACAAACACTGATATTTGACATAAAGACAAATAATCCTATCTATTTACCATGTATCTTTCAGATAATCCATTGGCTTGTCTGTTACGTTGTTACTACAGTCACGCTCTCAAACTGCCACTTCCCCAATCAAGAACCGGATGAAGGTTTTGCTCAGTTTTCTATCACTGCATCTCTAGCCAGGACTTTTTCAGAGCACTATAAAAAATGAGTCTGATTGAAAGTAGATTTGCCAGACTCATTCTGTACTTCTGATGACAGGCTAATTCAGACTGGGACTTCTGTTACAGACCAATAGTTTGGTTCAGTATTTGCTGCTCTTCATGACATTTAGATAACAACAGCCTACAAGGTCATGAGTACAATCAATTCTGGATAGGTCTTCTGGGGCTCACTAATATCGTGAACTATTAATGTCCAAAAGATAAGGCCAGGTATGTTTCCCCCCTTACTATGGTTAGTTTCATTAATTATTTTAATATTTGCTTAACAATTAGGAACATTAACTTGTTAGCAAAATTATACTTATGAAGTCACGTATTTGTGATTTGGGATTAACCACAATTTTAGATGAGCCATATGAATGCTATTTCTCCAGAGCAAATAACTGAGAGTTGCCTATCTATAGGGAAATGGGTATAAGCTCTTAGGAGCTGATAGTCATAATAAATCATTAATAGATATGTATTTGTGAAAATTGGAATCAGGGTCTAGACTCCAGATAAGCTTCTTCAATTACTCAAACAGGACAGAGTATGAAGAAAACAATCTTCTCCTTCCCAGGTTTTCCAGGTTAAGCTGACTCCAGAAGCCCACTAAAACAGAGGAGGAGCTGGGGCTGTGCTGTTCTTTCTATTCGAAGAGACCTTACAGATTAAGCTCAGTTAGTTCACTTTAAATATATCAAGTGATACCCTTAATTTGCTTCTTGCCATAACCTCTAAGCAACTATAGCCTCTTAATGTGCTCCAGTTAGAATAACGATGAAGAAAGGTGTGTTATCAGGTGACTGCTCTCTCCTGCCCTAAAGCATGCCTCCAAGGTGAAACAGAGTAAAGGCTCAAAAGAGAATCATGAGATTAATGGGTGAAGCACACATTCTGTCAGGCACTAATTCTGTAAGGGCACCCTTACCAATGTAGCCTGGAACCTTTTTGCCCTTGTATGAGAAACAGAGTGTTAAATCCATGCACACAGAAGGCAATCCGTTTTCTATACAGTCAAAATTCGTTCTGTTTACTGACTCGGGATGGTTTAAAGAAGCTTCGACAACCACTACAGGTCTTGTCCTGAGGAGGAAATAAAATCAGCAAATTACGGAATTATTTTTCCTTGAGAATTGCATTTGTCAGTTTCTATTGATCAAGTAGTTTCATAAAACTGCTTTATTAATAGTACGTGCACACAAACTCAATTATGTTTCCATGCATGAATCGAGAGAGGAATTCTCATTTAAATCTCTAAAAATATTGACTTTGTCTAATGATTTAATTATATCTATGTAAGGTGGGAAAAGTATCCTAAAGTTCAATATTAAATTTCAGAATACCAAAAAGTGTTATGAGGTCACCACCACTGGTGATTTAAAAAAAAACTGACTCCCATTATTTACAATTAAGCCTGATTGTCATTAAGCAGTGAAATGTATCAACCTTACCTTAGCAACACAACAGAATCAGACCGAAAAGCACCAACTGCTATATCTGGGGGATAAAAAACAATACAGATTAATGATCATCATTAGTCAAAGAGAATTACTTTTCAGTCATAAATATTTAACTGCATGTCACCTTTTGACTATATCAAAACACTATTTACAGAAAATTAATTAGAAAAGATATGCTTACATCTTAGGATTCATTCCACATTATCTGAATCTATTCATTTACTATGCCATTAATCCCTTTATAATATAAACCTAAACTTAATGATATGAAGATAGGCTTACTAAAACAAATTCAATTTTTGGACTAGAAATATCCACCCAGAAATCTTTCAAATTACAAAAAAACCCAAAAGTTTTCTTTCTTTTCATATGTTTGATTTACTTTCATGGGTGCTTTTTATTTTTTAAGAACAAGGAATAAGACATTAAATAAGAAACAGTGTAAAGTTCAGAAATTATGTGATCATTTCTGACCTACCCTTGAATTCAAAAGAGCTTGAAAATGAAGGGAAAAAAATTATCAGTAAAGTCAAACTCTTCATACCAGTTTTATGTACTTCTCAATAAAGCAGCATCCACAATAGAGTTTATTCCCGTTTATAAACTTGAGTAAATTCTATACTCACCTACATATCCATTATTATCTGCATCAATTTGCCCAGATATAGACTGTCCAAACATACTTAATGATTTGCTGATTTGAAGTCCTTCAATTCTCTGAAAAATAAGTAAGTCAAGTGAGAAGTGTTTTTGAATATCCCAGAGATGTAATGATTTAGTTAAATGAGCCCTTCCATGTCCTGGTGCATTTATGGACAAAATATGTTTTAGTTAAGCCAAATACTTGTGTCTAAGAGAAATAAAAGTTTCCAGCTTTCAGTGGGCAGTTGACATTCTATTTTGTGACATAAAGAAAATTACTCTATTTACTGTGTAAAGAAAGAAATTATGTAGTATAGATAATCTAAAATGGCTCTGACTCCCTCTCCCCAGTCTTCTTTCAGGCTCTATATTCATTTTCCTGACCCTGAATTACCAAACAAGTAATCTGAAATAAGACATCTCTAATCACTTACTGGATCCTACAACTGAAGCTTATGATGAAAGCTACCCCATTAGGCCAACTTGCTTCCTACTATTTGCCAAGGACAACTCAAGTTATGTGCTTCCTATTCCATGTGTCTAATGCCACGTACAGATAGGATTTATAAATATCAGCCTGCTATTCATACTAAGAATATCAGTATCTTTTACTAGACAAATACATATGTTCATGTTAAATATAGAAAGACTTGCCTGCTTTTGCCCAATCAGAAATAACAGTATTAGCTAATTTTCCATAGAAGTATCTTTGGAAAAGCTTTTCTTTGCGTGTGTATGTAGCTTTTTCTATGCACTGAAATAGCCTGATTTTTCAAATTATAAAAGTGAAGTCAGAGTTAGATCAGGGAACTTCGTTAAAGTGCTATCATCTTACTATTTTGCACTGAAAGGAACACGGTATGTGAGTGTTTGCTCTCCGTGTGTGATCTCCATGAAATATGGGACTTAGCCACAAAACACGATAGAGTTAATCAAATCCAAATGGGTTATTTGGAATAGTATGGATATTACCTCAGAACATAAAGTTAATGAAATGCAGAGAGAAGTCTTTAACCTATTAAAGACAAACTAGAATGGAAGCAAACCAGAACTCTTATTTATGGGGAAAAAAGTGGTTCCAAAGACTTACTAATGACCTCAAAAATGAGACCATCTACTCTTATAAGAAAATGGTGAAATAGAATATTAAGTATTTGAAAAAGCAAATTAAGGAAAATAAGTCCACTTAACACTAGAAGTTTTAAGGAAGCTTTTGGGAACAATGCTTCCAAAGCTACCCCCCTCCCTTTTATTTTAACACATCTTTTTCTGATTTGGCAAATAAATGTTAAAGAATGTAAACTCAAGGGCTTTTGAAACATGTTTGATATGTGTGCCTTCCTGGATTCCTTCTCGATCTAGGGCAGTGCCAGCATGTTCTCATAGTGATAAATGTTGGTGATAAATGCTGAATATTCCTTCATCATTTCCTTTACAAAGAATGTATCTAGTATTTTTTGAGCAGTATAAGAAGTTCCTCAAAAGATTTGATTTTTTTTCTTTTTGCCAATGCTTCTTTTGAAAATAGAATTGTCTCCTACCTGTGAAAAGACTGATGAGATCCCATCTGCTCGGCCATTGTAAATATAAATAGCACCTCGCAAGTCATCTTCTTGTGGAGCTCCAATAGCGACATCTATTCGAGAATTTAAATGGTGGAAAAATAAATTCTTGATATGAAGAATGTAACTGAAACTTTCATGCGCTTTAATTCATATAAGAAAGCTTATAAAAAAAAAACTAACACTTCTCATTAGATAGAAAAAAATTATAAAATACCACATCACAACAATATACAGGGCTGTACAGAATAGTGCACATGAGAGAAGCAGAATGAAATGGTCTGAGAGGCAGTCTAACAGAATGGTTAAGGACATGGGCTCTACAGCCTGATCTTTGAGGCCTGGCCCCAGCCCTGCCACTGTGCCCAGCTGTATTACACTGGGCCCAACTCTTAACCTCTCTGTATGTCATCTGTTCCCACAGGATCATAGGAGAACTCACTTCCTCAGCATAGGACATCATTCACATAATAAAGTGCTTAGAGCAGCACCTAGCACATAATTATTACCACATATGAAGAGCCTAATCGAAGAATCTTTATTTTGAGCTCTAGGTTTTACTTTATTTGCCAAATGACTTCTAAATTAATTCCTATTCCAGTGAAGATGATTAAGATGTTTGTTAAGAGTATCTGTATACACACAAAAACCAGATTTCAGAAAATGGATCTGTCCTGTAAAATAATAACTGTATCACCATTATGACTGAGATTCACATTGGATTATGACACTAGGAGGAAAAAAATTTGACCAACTCACATAAAAGAAAATGGAAACCATGAATGACACGGTTGCTTACATGCTATAAATATACAGCACGTAGAAGAAAAAAATCATATTTTACAGTTGCAAGAGCATTTCATTTTGCTAAGTACTATGTCTATTTGGGTATATTCATATTTTTTGTTTTCTTATTAATAAAAACCTAAAATAGTTTCTCTTTATAGTAATTCATTTCTTATCACTGTTTATCAGATTTAAAATCCTTTTAACTATAGTGGCAGTCTTTTACTTACTTCAATACAAATAAAAATGTCTTCAATCTATAACTCTATGCCAAATATTGTGCAATTTTAAAACCGCGAAAGCTTTTCTATTTTCATCTAAAAATAACTGATGGACACATACTTATTTTGTTTAGCCATATTAAGGCTACCCTCCTTTGATTTGTGCAAATTATTTTAAATTTTCATATGCAAATATACCCGCTGATTTATTCAGTCAGTGGATAACTACTGGGCACCTACCATAGTCCAAGAATTTGCCGGGAGCTGATAATACAGAGTGGTAACACAAAAAAGAACTGATAATCTTGTTGGGAAGAAGAACAAATTAAAAACAATCATAATGCAGCACGCAAGGTGGTGGAAATTAGGGAAGACTTCATACATGATGTGCAAGCTCAGATTCAAGTACTGATAAATCATAGCCAGGTGAAGAAAAGGGAGAAGATGATTTAGACAGAGGACACAGCCCGTGCAACAGCAAGAGAGCAAGAGGCGGCATGGAGCTCATGAAGACCGGAAATTGGTTTGAAACAGCTGCAGACTAAATGTATACAGTAACGTAAGAGCAGGAAGAAAGAAAAAGAGAAGGGGAGGGGAAGAGGAAGGAAAAGGGAAGGAATGAGAGGAGACCCCCCTCCAGCCACTGAAGACAAGACCAGTTAGCAATTTCACTAATTAGGGCTGGGTACATATTTCAACCACTATAGCTTTTCCTAAGTAACTAGAATTCTAAATCTTGATTCTTAATGATAATGTGTGAAAAGTCTAGGTTATGAAGTTGTTGATACACTGAAATTCTTGCAGTATAAATTATTTGCACTAGTGATCCATATTGAAGCAAATATCGTGATAATTCAGATGAGCCTTTTCAGCTAAAAAAGGTCCAGATCAATTTGATTGCAAGTGGAAGACATTTGGGTATATTTAATCTTTGGCTATCTTATAGAAAGATCCAAAATCTTACTTCCTAGGATTACACTTAATCTATTATAACATACTAAAGTCCTACCTATCATTACATAAATGAGGCAAATACACTTGAAATATACACTTATTTGTATAAAATAATGTTTTTTTTCTGCGTGTATGCCACTCAGTTTGGGACCTAATGCACAGAACAAACACTGAGATCTTTGGCAGCTGATTTTACTTTTCATTGGAACATTTCATTTCATTCTGTTATATAAATCACAATTATCATTAACATAATCATAATAATCTTGAAATCAGCTAACACTTATACAGTGTTTACAATGCAGGGACTGTGCTGGGGGCTTTATACATGTTAACGATGTAACTTTCACAACTGTATCAAATACTTTTTGATCCCCACTTTTAATAGGCGAGGAAAGTGCAGCAGAGAGTATAATCTGTTGAAGGTCATAGAGCCAGGATGTGCATTTACACCCTGGAGTCAGGCTCCAGAGCCTGTCCATCACCATACTAATACAACTATTAATGACAGAGGTTACAGGAGAAAGGGTAGTCCAAGACGGTGGTGTGGGAAGATCCTGAACTTACCTCCTCCCACAAACACACTAAATCTACAGTTGCATATGGAATAATTCCCTCTGAAAAAGATCTGAACACTAGTGGAACAGCTTCACAGCAAATAAAAGGGTCACATCGAGAGGTACGAGAGGCAGAGACATATTCTTGACAAAAATGCCACCCTTGGTGCAGCAACCCACCATTGGGAGGAATTTCACAAAGTGGCTTCTCCCTGAGAAGCGAGGAGGTTGTGTCCCACAGCAGGAAACCCAAACCTTGGGCATTGCACTAAGAGACAAACACCTAAAATGTCTAGCTTTGAAAAATAATAAAGCCTATGTCCAGGAGACCCAAAGGGCTGTCTGTAGTGTACTGAAATACTACTTTTAAAGGTCTTGCACATGAACTCACCTACAACAGTGCAAAAGCAGCAGTTTGAGAAGTGCCTATCCTACTCTGGAAGAAGATTCATTTGTTAATCTTAAAGAGTTCACCAGAGAAGCAGGGGTCTATTGGGACTCTCCCTGGGACAAAGGTGCTGACAGGCATTACTTTTGCACACTCCCTCTAGCTTGTTAGGGGAGGTCGATGCTCAAAGTTCTTGCACTCTCCAGTTGCCCTGCTAAGGCCGGCAGGTGTATGCGGCTCCTGTATTCTCCCACTGCACTGCTAAGGTTGGCAGAAGCACACGGTTACTGTGCCTTGAGAAAGCTGGCAGGTGTGTGCAGTTCCTGTGCTTTTCAATGCCTGCTAAAGCCAATGGGCTCACGCAATTCCTACACTCTGCTGATGCCTTGCTAAAGCTGCCAGGTGCATAAAACTCCTGCAGCCTATCAGTGTCCCGCTAAAACCAGAGGGCAAGCCCCAGCCCTGTATTCTCGAGCTACACCACTAAAGCCAGTGGTTACATGCAGACCACACGGGACACTCTCCTTGACCACCTGGTTCTGGTGGCCTAAGGGCTTGTATTCCCGAGTCCCACAGGACTAACAATCAGAGAGAGAGTTCTAGAACGCTACCACACCCAGGACAATGCACAAACAGCAGACTGAAACACAACCCCAGCCTCCGAACAGGCCTATTTACTTGTTCTGGAACTTCAGCCTGGGGGGCAGACCTTGGATTTCCCACACATCTAGAGGCTATGGTAGTGCTCTCAGGGAACTCGGGCCAGGGGACATCATCTTTGTACTGTTTCTATGCCTCACTACAGCTTGCTGGTACTTTCCAGAGAAAAGTATATGCACTTGTTTGGAGCTTCAAGTTTTGCAACAGTAACCCAGGAAACACGTCCAAATTACCTGCTCTGGAGGCCAGCAGGGTTTATGATTTGGGCCCTTGGGATTGCATTTATGAGCATACTTTAAAAACTATAACCTGAGCATCTGACTTCCATTCAGCCCAAAACTAGGTGCTGACTGAGATCCCTCCCTTTAGAACCTAACAGATCTTGGCATACCCTTAACAACTGGGACCTAGCAAGAATAAATCAGGAGCTTAAACAATCACAAGGGTTCAAAAACAAAAAGAAACAAAACTCCAAGAGCTAGGGCAAGATTGACAGATAATCTTGATATACACAAGGCCACTCCTTCAAAACAGGGAGAGGTAGGTGTTTTATCTAATGCATAGAAACAAACAGAGTGCCAAGCAAAATAAGAGAACATATGTTTCAAACAAAGGAACAAGATAAAATCTCAGGAAAAAAACCTTAACAAAATGGATATAAGTAATTTCCCTTAAAGATAAAGAGCAAAATAATGGTCAAAAAGATGCTCACTGAACTTGGGAGATGAATAGATGAACACAGTAAGAACTTTTACAGAGACAGAAAATATAAAAAATATACCAAACGTAAGTTATAATAATTGAACTGAAAATAAGCTAGAGGGATTTAACAGTGCACTAGATGAAACAGAAGAAAGGACCAGTGAGTTTGAATACAGGGCAGTTGAACTCACCCAAACGGAGCAGCAAAAAGAAAAAAGACTTTAAAAAAGTGAAAATAGCTTAAGGGACCTTTGGAACAACATCAAGCAGAATAACATTTGCATGATAGGGGTCCCTGGGGGAGAAAAAAGGGCAGAAAACTTGTTTGAACAAATGTGGCCGAAAGTCCCTAATTTGGAAAAGGAAAAAAAAACCAGATCCAGAAAGTTCAGAGACTTCCAAATAAGATGAAACCAAAAAGATGCATACAAAGATATGTTACACAGTAAGTAAATCTTCACTTAATGTCACTGATAGGTTCACTTAAAGTTGCAGTTTCCAGGAAACTATGTATAACAAAACTAGATTTACCATTGGCTAATTAATGTAAATAAGAATCAAGTTTTTACAGCATAGTTCCGGTCACAAGTTCTTCTAAGTAAAGACCCAAAACATTGCTAATATTAAACGTTGAAATAAACATGAGCTACACATACATTTAATAAAGATTAATAAAAAGAAATAAGATAATTATTTTCCAACCCACTTATTCCAGTCCAGGGTCACAGGATGCTGGAGCTCACAAACACACCTACACTCATACTGGTACAATTTAGACATATCAATTAACCTAATGTGTACAACTTTGGGATGTGGGAGGAAACTGGATTAGCCAGAGAAAATCTATACAAACATGGGGAGAACATGCTAACTCCACACAGACAGCAGCCTTAGCTGGGAATTGATTTTTTTTCTCATTAATGTTATAATAAAATGACATTGCATAAAATGATGTTATTCATGGACCTGTTGTAATTAAAACTTCAAAAAGATAAAAAGAAATTCCCAAAGCAACAAAAGAAAAACCAATCATTATGTACACAAAAACAAATGAAAAAAGCAAACCATAAGGCTATCGTTTTTCAGCAGAAACTTGCAGGGCAGATGTGAGTGGTATGACATTTAAAATACTTAAAAGGAAAAAAAAAACCTTCCAACCAAGAATACTCTGGCAAGCTAGGTTTTCATTCAGAATTGAAGTTTTCCAGACAAGCAATAGCTAAAGGAGTGCATCATCAACTAAATCAGCCTCCTAAGAAATTATAAGGGACTTCTTTAAGCCAAAAAGAAAAGGAACTAATTAGTAACAAGAAAACATATGAAGATATAAATCTCACCAGCAAATCTATAGTAAAGGTAATAGATTGATCACTTATAAAGCTAGTACGAAGGTTAAAAGATGAAAGTAGTCAAAATAACTATAACTACAATAATTATTTAAGGAATGCACAAAATAAAAAGATAGAAATTGTCAACAAAAACAAAACATGGGAGAGGGGAGTAAAAATGTAGAAGCAAAAACCTATGGTAGATACACAAAAGGTAATGAGAAAAATCTAAACCTAACACTAAAGTCATCAAACCACAAAGGAAGAGAGCAAAAACAGAGGAACTACAAAACAACCAGAAAACAATTAACAAATGGCAATAACATTGACATACTTATCAATAACTGCTTGTAAATGTATTAAATTCTTTAATCAAAAGACATGGGGTGGCTCAATGAATAAAAAAATAAGACCCATCCAAATGCTACCTACAAGAGACATTTCAGATGTAAAGGCACACACAGACTGAAAGTGAAGGGGTGAAAGAGATGTTTCATGAAAATGGAAACCAAAAGAAAGCTGGAGTAGTTATACTTAATATTAGAGAAAACAGACTTTAAAATAAAGACTGCAATAAAACACAAGGAAGAGAACTGCATAATAAAGAGGTAAATCCAACAAAAGGATATAACATTTGTCAGTATGCATCCAATATAGGCGCACCAAAATATATTCAGCAGGTATTAACAGATCTAAAGGGAGAAACTGAGAGCATACAATAATAATTGGAAACTATAATACTCCACGTCAATGGATAGATTATCCAGATAGCAAATCAATAAGAAACGCCAGCTTTAAATAACACATTAGATCAGATAAACATAATATATATGTATGTATGTGTGTGTGTGTGTGTGTGTGTGTGTGTATAATAAATAAAACATCCTATCCGTCAATAGCAGAATATATGTTCTCAAGGGCAAATGGAACATTGTCCAGCATAGACCATAGATTAGGCCACAAAACATTAATTTAAGACAAATCATTTCAAACATCTTTTCCAACCACAATGGTATGAAACTAGAATTACAAGAAAAAAAACTAGAAAAATCACAAACATCTGGAGACTAAACAACATGCTACTGAACAACCAATGGCAGCAACAAAGAAATAAAAGGAAATAAAATAACTTGAGACCAATGAAAATGCAAGTACAACATACCAAAATCTATGAACTGCAACAGAAAGCAGTTCTAAAAGGGAAGTTCATAGAGATACAGGCCTAGCAAAAGAAAAAAGAAAAATCTTAAACAATCTAACTTTCTTTCTAAAGCAACTAAATAAAGAACAAATGCAGCCCCTAATTCGTACAAGACAGATAATAAAGGTCAGAGCAGAAATAAATGAAATACAAACTAAAGAGACAATGGACAAGATTGACAAATCTAAGAGTTGGTTCCTTGAAAGAAACTTTAGATGGACTCATCAAGAAAAAAAAGTATTCAAATAAAGTCAGAAATGAAAGAACTGATTCCACAGAAATAAGAGACATAAGAGATTACTATGAACAATTACATGCCAACAAGTTGGACAACTCAGGATAAATTCCTAGAAACATACAATCTGAATAGAGCAATTACTAGTAAGGAGATTGAATCGATAATCAAAAACCTTCCAACAAACACAAGTCCCAAATCAGATCACTTTGCTGGTGAATTCTATCAAACATTAAACGATTTAATATCTTTATTTCTCAAGTATTTCAAAAAATTGAGGAGGAGAAATTGCTTTCAAATTTATAAGACCAGCAGTACCCTGATACCAAAACCAGATAAAAAAATCAATCTCAATCTCAATCACGATCTCAATCACACACACACACACACACACACACAGAGAAAAGAAAAAAGAAAAGAAATTACAGGCCAATATCCTTGATAAACTTGATAAACACAGATGCAAACCCCTCCACAAAATATTAGCAAACGAAATTCAACAATACATTAAAAGGATCATATATTCTGACCAAGTGGGATGTATTCCAGGGATGCGAGGATGGTTCAACATCTGCAAAATCAATATGATTCATCACCAACAAAATCAAGGACAAAAATGATATGATCATCTCAATAGAAAAAACAAGAATTTGACAAAATTTAATATATATTTGTGATAAAAATACTCAACAAAGTGGGTATAGAGGAAATATAATAAAAGCCATATATGACAAGCCCATAGATAGCAACATACTCAATGGTGAAAAGCTGAAATTTTATCTAATATGAACAATTATAGAATGACCAATTTTGCTGCTTTTATTCAACATAGTACTGAAGACCTAGCCAGAGCAATTTGGCAAGTAAAAGAAGTAAAAGGGATCTAAATTGGACAGGAAGAAATAAAACTCACTATTTATGGATGACATTACTTCATATATAGAAAACACTAAAGACTCCATCAAAAAACTGTTAGAATAAACAAACTCAGTAAAGTTCCAGGTTATGAAAACCAATATATAAAAATCTGTTGCATTTCTAACCATAAACAACAAACTATCAGAGAAATTAAGAAAATAATCCCATTTATAAGTGCATTGAAAAGAATATATTACAAAGCTATAGTAATAAAAACAGTATGGTACAAAAATTGGCATAAAAACAGACACGAAGAACAATGGGACAGAATAAAGATCCCAGAAATAAATCCACACATATATAGTCAATTTATGGCAAAGGAGGCAAGAATATAAAATGGGGAAAAATAATAAATGGTGATGGGAAAACTGGACAGCTACATGCAAAAGAATGAAGCTACGCCACTGTCTTATGCCATACATTAAGATTTACTCGAAACAAATTAACGACTTGAATGTAAGACCAGAAACCATTAAACTCCCAGAAGAAAACACAGGTGATGAGATTCTTGACACTGGTCTTGGCAATGATTTTTTTGGATCTGAATCTAAAAGTAAAGTCAATGAAAGCAGAGGTAAACAAACGGAACTAAAACTAAAGAGCTTCTGCACAGCAAAAGAAATCATCAACAAAATGAAATGCAACCCATTGAATGAAAGAAAATATTTGCAAATCATACATCTGTTAAGGGGTTAATATCCAAAATATATGAAGGATTCATATACCTCAATAACAAAATGTCGAATGATCCAATTAAAAATGGGCAAAGGATCTAAATAGATATTTTTCTAAAGAAGGCATCTAGATGGCAAACGGGCACATAAAAAGATGTTCAACATCACTAATCATTAAGGAAATGTGAATCAAAACCATAATGAGATACCATCTCACACCTGTTATCATGGCTATTATCAAAAAGACAAGAAATAAGTGTTGCCGAGGACATGGAGAAAGGAGAACCCTCAAGCACTGTTGGTGGGAATGTAAATTGATACAGTCCCACTATGAACAAAGTATGAAGGTTCCTCAAAAATTATATAAATATATATATAACCATTATCTATTGTAGATATCCCACTATTATTCATTTGAAGAAAATGAAAAAACTAATTCAAAAAATATATGCACCCCTACATTAGCTGAAGAGTATCGGCCAGTGAGTCTGATACATTTTTTTCATATTTTATCATTTCTGAAATCAGAATCCTTAAAACAGGAAAAATGGTGGATCACAGTTTAATAGACAGCATTTTCAGGGGCACATAAAATATGCAAGTTATAACCAATGGTGTCTTAGAAATCAATGAAATATGATATGCGGACTATCATCCTTCATTAACAATGGTAAGAAACAATATCTGACAATTAAGGAGAAGTTGAATGTAACACTGAAAACAAAACAAAACAAACAAAACTTAGCATAACATTCTGGTTCCTTTTTCTACAGAAAGGCAAACAATATTCTCTTCCATGTACCATTTTAAAAGTGGAAATCAAGTACTAAATTAGATACTTTTAATTACCTTCAAAGCCATCATTATCAATGTCACCAAGATTAACTATAGATTCTCCAAATCTTGCAGCATATTTGTCACTTCCAATGAGTTCTGTTTCCATCTCATTCATTACTGTTCCCTAGATTGAAAGGGAGAAAGGTATCATTATAACACTCCCTGACAACTTTACACATGATTTACTGTTGTAATTGGGTATAGATTTTTTTTTCTAATGCTTCAAACAAGTTGGACAAACTACAGACAGCTTTAGTACACACATCTCAGCTCAATTTAATAAATATTTATAAAGTATATGTCAACACATATAACAGTATGATTAGAGCTCAGAGGATGTAAAAATTGTTAAACTCATGATTCCTGGCTTTGAAAATTCAATAAATCATTTTGATAATTCAATTTAGCAAATATTTATTGAGTTCCTACTAAAGGTACTGTACTGTGCAAAGACTGAATGGGTGAAAAAGGACAAGGCAGTGTGTTTATAAGACATGCTCCTTTTCCTTAAGAAGCCCAGAGTAACAGACAAGGCTTAGCACAGGGATGTAAATAATTTAGAAGTACAGACTGCTTGTCAATATCAAGAAGCAAGGAGAGCATATCTAATTGTGAGAGCCAAGAGAGATTACATAAAGGATATTGAAGGTGTCTATCGAAGGACGGGCAAAATTTTCATACAGAGAAAATGATCAGCAAAACCAATTCCAAAAAATTTGGCTACAATAAACAGTATGCATAATGAAGAAGACCCAGAAATTTAGACTGGAGTCTTATGGTGTGGGACTTTGAATGCCAGGGAGAAATTTACTCTCAATTTTGAGAATAAGAAGCAACTAGAGGTTTCTGAGTTGAGGAGAGACATGACTGAAGCTGGCCATTATAATCTTGTACCAGCAGCAATAGAATATGGATTGGTCAATTGCTATCTACGAAGTTGGAAGATGAGTTATTAAAATAAGACATTCAATAATGTTGCAATAACAGATATCAGACCCTTTCCAAACTTGGATCATGTCACTCTCTTGTAGGGGGAAAACCCACGCACTACTCATCCTAGATCTTTTTCCTCTGCTCGAATATGTCTACTCATCATTCCCTAAACACACCACATGTTCTTACTCTTGGCAAATGACCTTCACCTTTTACTTTCCAACTAAAAAATTCCTATACTTGTCTTACTCCTAGAGAAATGCCTAAAGAGAAGGCAGGAGAGAGTCCAGCGAGGTTGAGATAGTGCAGACCTAAGAAAATGCAATGGCACTGAAGTTCCAGGGGGAGAGTTTCAAAAAGTGGTAATCATCCTTCAAGTATTTTTCAGTAACAGAGAACTATGTCTGAGAGAGTTCCCTGGGGATCCCTGAGAGCTATCTTAGTAGAAGTAGGTGGAAGCCATATTCATTCAAGTATTCTTTGAGTTCATTTGAAAACAATTACTGAGTACCTACTTGTCCAGACTCTTTTGCACCCTGAGAAAACAGCAGTAAACAAGACAGATGATTCCTCTCTGCATAGTGTCTACATTCCAGCAGAGGAACAGATATTAGCAAACCAAACCAATAAATATGTAATATAATGCCTTTGTAGTAGTGGTTAGTGCCTTTTCAGAGAGGTAAGAAACAAGAAGTTAGAAGGGAACAAAGGAAAAATTGATGCTAGAGGTTTTAAAAGCAGGAATCAATTATGAAGTTAACCCCAGTGTTCAACAGTGGTGTCTCAGGGTGGGAGGGAAGAATAAAAGGGCAGCCTTGTGGGTGGAGCTCTTCTTTAAGCAAAGGGGCTCCGATCTTGTTTTTCATATTGAGATTGCTTAAGATTTCAATGAGAAATAAGGTTCTATATTCCCTTATTTTAGATATACACACTACTGTTTAAACTGTTCTCAAAAAGTTTAGTTGTAAAGAGAAGGAAAAGAAGTATGCAGAATAAGGATGTAGCTAGTATAAGGAAGATCATTTAAGGATAGGAAAATGTTAAGTATCTATGCAAGAAAGAGTAATGCCTGATATCACTACCAATGAGGTATGAATGATCACTTTTGCCTTCACTATTAAAATTTAAACAATAGTCTAGAAAATTCCAATGCATAAATAACTTTACTGCTCTGTATTTGGAACTCTGAGAATCTCTCAGCTTAATAAGATTGAGTATTTTCTCTTAAATTTTAAAGTTTAGTCTGATGCTTAATATAAGAATTTATTGAATGCTCTAAAACCATTGATTAAATAAGATTACAAGTTCCTTCTTGAAACAGGTTTTACTTTGTTAAATCCTGATGGAAAATTCTGTGCCTTAAGAAATGAACTAATTTTCTCATAAACTCATTCTTGTTCTTAAATCAAAGGCAGGCCAAGAAGGCCCTGTTAATGTCCTATCAATTCTTTGTTTGGGTTAATGCCAAGAAGATAAACTGGCATCAGAACTCTTTAAATCAGAACTCTTTGAACTGAATTGTCAAGTGTTCAGTTTCTACTCCAAAATATCCTCCATAATTTAAAACTCGACTATAAGCAGTGATTACATATTTCAACAACCACTATATCCACTTTGGAATAAACTACATCAACTTTATATTCTTATCAAGAATGTAATCTGTACTAATTGTGCAAATTAACATTTTATCAAAACATGTCTCTTTTCCAATTGTCAAACCAAGAAATTAAAAATACTTCATAAAAATCTTCTACCTCTAGTAATATTTTATAATTTTCAAACTATATAAGGACATTCATTATAGAATAACAAATGCATATTTTGAGGGCTATAAAAATCATTTTTCAAATTAGATTTGTGTCATAAAACTGGAAGACATTTTAATTTCTGGAGTGAACACATACAAGCTGTGAATAGTGAAACTCTAGAACTAAGTTCATTCTTCTGAAATATCAAAATGAGACAGCTGCACATTCATTATCACGTTCCATTTCTTTTTTAGAGAATCAGTACAAGAATTTTCACTTTCATCAGTAAAGTAAGCCTAAGAATCTATGCCTCAGAACTCTGGAATAAGAGGAGCTTCAGTTTCCATCATAATCCCGTAAGTGGGAACTGTTGGACTTACCGAGCCAGAATTGATGTACACGAACACTCTTCCTTCCTCCCTGATGATGCTCTGCATGGGAGCTCCCACGAGCAGGTCTGAGAAGCCATCTGCATTGAGGTCCACAGCACAGACAGAAGCTCCAAAATAAGAGCCAAGCTGCCCCAAAGAAAACCAGATCCCGTCATTAAGAAAACAGCAGGGTTATTCACAAAAGCACCCAGTGATACCAAAGTAGAGACTTATTACCTTTTTACCTTTCATTTCATGTAAGATACTTAGTTCTGTTGCACCAATGCTGAATATGTATGCCTGCAATTGGGAAAAGAATTAGAAAATGTTAGACTTCTGTCATATTGTAAAAAATTTCATTTGATTGAAACATCAATTTTCATTACCTGTAATTGCTTAGATATATTTTAAAAAATCCTTTTCAGAGTGATACTGAAGGTTCAGGAAACCACATTCACATTAACGTGCCTTCCTTGCAAAACTACCTTCTGAGAAACTACCTTATTGATCCCTGAGAGAGGACACAGAAAGCAGTTTGGCTCACTTCTCAAAGTAGGGCTCAGAAAAATTTAGTAACATCTATACGACAGTATGACAATAACTAGAGCCAGAAATAATGTCTTATTCTTTCTATAAAACATGTCCTAGTGGCCTCAATTTCCCTTTAGTTGCGAACTTGTTAAAGCAATAAATATATTTCCTGGACATCTTGAGATAATTCTCTCAAAAACAATTTACTCATAAGGAAGAAGAGCTTCATTTGAATTATATAATTTTTCTTAAAACTCTTCTCCTAAATTTTATCTAAAAGCCGTCTAACTTTTACCAAGTCCACTAAATGTAGCAAATTGCTCATCGTTGCTAGCTTTCATTCCTAAGAATTTCTGCAGTTCCTCCTTTAATATCTAATTCTCTCATGCAATCTATTTGAATCTTTGTAAAGAAATAAATATAAAAATGTATATCTTACTTTACCAATCTGCTCATGTTGAGGGGCTCCTCCAACTACTTCGGTAGTATGCCTACTGCGAAAATGACCGGCTCCAACCGAGTATCCTTCAAAGAAACAGAGACCAAGTATGAAAATCACCATTTTCAATGAGTAAAATATATTATCATAAATCAACTAAGAATTAAATGAGACTGAATTCAACAGGACTAAACAGTTTAAATATTTAGCAAAGCAATATACAAAATTGTTCATTCATTATAAACTTTAAGCAATTATTAATGTGTGTGTTATGAAATTAGTCACATGGATTATATTTCTAAATCCTAAAAATTTGGTTTATTAGTCTCTGTAGTATCAGGATTCTAGGATTACAACAGAAATATTTCAGTGTATATAAAATGTGACATACTTTTAAAAAAACTTTCTAAATTTAAACTATTTTTTGTCATGAAATCTTCCTATTGTGATAAAATTTTATGATGACAAGAAAAGGGAAAGTATTTTTTTTTATTATGCAATAAAAGGCATAATACCAAGTTACGGTTCTATAATACTTCAAGATATCCTTAACCATAAACAAGTAAATGTTGAATTGTAAATGAATTCCCTGTTTGAAAATGCTTTCCTTCTGTTTGAATGGAAAAAAGTACTGATTTTTCTTATCATAATTATTTGAGTATAGGATGCTCACATTTGAAGCACATATGGTTTAAGCAAATCTGTACTTTCTAAGAGACTACAGGAAAAGCATTCTTTTAGTATAATGAGAATACTAGAAAAATCTTGTTTCTGGAGAAATAAAGTGTCCTACTGATGACTTATTAAAGAATAAAATAAGAATATGGAGATAAGAATAGTTAAGCTCTGGAAAATATGCTAAGAACTTATGAGGCCAAGGTCGATGAGCTGTTTTTAGACCCATATGTTCCCTAATGTTCCCCATTGTCTAAAATGCTGTCAACAGTCCCATTGACTTTCAGTCAGTCCTTTAAGAAACTGTACTCAGTCATACATAATTGAGTTAATTCACGTAGTGTGCTTGCGAAAGTTCTAGGATATGTCAATAGATGCTACCTTTATAATAAGTTGACCGCATAAAGATGTAAGTTTATAAGTGTTTTACTGCAAAGTGTAAACTAAACTGGGAGCTATAGTCTACCAATTATTCTTGATGATTGTAATTCCGTATGTAAAATATTAACTAAAGTTTCATAAATAATATTTTTAAAGAGAAAACTGGCTCTTTGTCACTGGCCATTTAGATCTTTTGAAAATACAATTTCCCTTATTTATAATTGCTAGTATCTGTAAGAAAGATTATAATTTGAGTGTCAAGTTTAACAGTACCTAAGTAACTTCCAAATTTTACTTGATTGTCTTTGTCTAAAAAAGCCTTGTATTTATTTGTAGTTATATCGTAGATAAAAAGAGAGCCAGTCCAAAAAAACGATCCTGGGGCACCCATCACAATTAAATCCTGTAAGAAAAAAACTATCGTCATTTAAAAGTTTAATCTCACCACCCCAAACCTCTCCCAGATATATGTTTTAATAGTGACAAAACATTTTTACAATAAATTTCTGAAATATGAGTATACAAATTAATATATATATATATATATATATATATATATATATATATATATATATATATATATATATCAGGAAAAAAAGCCAGAAAAGATAATGGATTTTCACCTAAAAGTAGAATTTCAGAGAAGAAAAACTAAAACTCTCACTTCACACTTATCAGTAGACTTAGAAATCAAAGGTAGAATCATTGAAAACTAGAGTAAGCTTTCAGGAGAAAGGCAATGTGGTTTCTATTAAAGTAAATCATATCTGGGTAATTCATTAGTGCTCATTACAGGGATAATCATGTATTGTCAAAGAGTAAAAAGTGGACTTAATTTATTTCAGTTTGCAAAAAGCCATTAGTTTCCTTAATGTTACTTTAGGAAAAAAGTAAGTCCAATGGAATTTGGGGTATATTTGACAATTAATACAAATTTAGGGAAAAAACAGAGGGAAGGTTGAAATGAGCAGACACTTAACTGGTAAAATATGAAAACTTTCAGCAATCAAACGTCTTTAACATATTTCTAAATTCCTAAACAACCCTGAACTTTAAAAAAGAGTCATTTTAAATATAAACTATGAAAGCATTATTATTATTTTTTACATAGTAGGTAATAGTTATGGAAATTGTTAACCCAAGGCATGATACAGACTGTCTACATAGATTCAGAAAACATTCATAAATTCATAGAGTTTTCAAGAGAAACTGGGAGATTTTACGGTTGAGTATAACTGTGACCTTTCACTGAGAGTCACAGAATTACCAGTAGGGTCGAAAGGGAATAATAGTTGGGGAATATGTGTAATTTAAGAGGATATCAAGTTCCAAAATCCTAATTCTTTTAATGAAGAGTTTAGATTTATATGCTTCCTTCACCCCTCAACTAAGAAAAAGTAACATACTTGTATAGATATTTTCAATGCCCAAGTTAATGAAACAAATAACTCTAGCTAGTTTTAATTTATATTCAATTCTTAATGAAACTAATACTCTTTAATACAGGCTTTTAGTTAGACTTGTGTGGCACACTCATCTAAATATTATTTTCTCAAAATATGTGAAATACTGAGTAGTATAAATTAAGTTTAATTATGTACTCTCAAATATGAGATGTTATTCCAATCTTATACAGTTTTTGCTGTAAAGTATAACATCAGTTTTCAAAATCTTTAGAAGAATTAAAATTCTGTATGTAAACATTTGTAGCAGCTATTTTTTGAACTATTACCTCTGTGTAAAAACTAGATATTCCAGCTTGACATGATGCAAAATTTTCTCCAAATGTTTTCACAAAATCTAAAGTAAAAAAAAAAAAAAATTATTTAAAAATAAAGATCTGTATAATTTTAGTCTTATAAATCCTTACAAATATATGACTTCTATGGTTGATATTTTATTCTACCTTATTCTTAAAATAGTAACTTTGATAAAATTTAAAACCTCAAACCTCTTCCTTAGCAACCTTCAAAATATCCTTATGAAATACCAATAAAGGTATCTACCCTTGACTCTTTTTCCTGGGGAGAACCCGTAGAGCACACTCGAGAACAAAACAAAAACTGTCGAGTATCCAGGAAGTAGGATTTGTGGCTTCTAGTTCAGGTTTCTATTTAAAATAGATTTCCCAGATTTTGCGCAGCTGACAATAACAGGTTGAGTCAAGATCTGCATGGAGATGTAGGGTCCCTAATTACAAAGCCCACATGGCCAGATGCTTTGAAATTTATTACGACAAAGTTTTGCTTCTCCTTAAGAACTGACATAAGTAAACCTTTATGAAAGTCATAATCAGGACCATATCTTAGTTTTGGCTTTGCTAACTAGAAAAGTTAAATAAATTGCTAAGTCATTTATAATTACTATTGCCTGTCATGACTTTTCACATCTTTTTATATTTTCCTTGCCCTTATCTTTTTTCCCCCCATTTTTATAAATTTTGCCATATTAGGTGTCTTAGGTTTATGTCATCTGGAATATTTTGTAGAATGTGGCTAGGTATATCTGAGCAAAAATAAGAACTCTGTTGCGAAAATATTTAAAGTGTAAACCATAAGCCATTAAGAAAAAGAGGATAATAAACACATGGAAAACTGAATTTTACTGCAATTAAATTTTAAATGCACTTTTTAACTTCTAGGCATCCAAAGGCAAATCAAGAATTTATATGATAAAAATTATCCATGATTCAGTTATTAAAGTAACTGAATTTGTATACTTGGTTAAAATTTTGTCAGGTAACAGACAATTTCTTTGGACACTAGGATAATTATTTTGGTTAGAAAAATTGAAAAATGCAATGCATATATATTTAATTCTGAGTTTTTCAAAGACATTTTTAGAATTTTGTTTCTGTTGCTGATGCCATTTTAACGCTCTGTTGACATTCACCTTTAACTTTGCTCACTTCAGTTGTCTATCTATGTCTTAGCTCTATACGCTTTAATGCCTATGGCCCAGAATCTTTTTTTTTTTTTTTTTAATTCTCCCTATCCTCACTTCCACCCCTGATCTAAGGATGTTGCCATCTCCCCTTAAGAACTGGATCTCTGAAGGCAGAGCATCTCCTCCAACACGCTGGGGGGTGGAGGGGCGGGGAGTGGGGACTGGTGCACCCAGGGAGCCTGGGCCTAGGCTCTGCTGGGGCTCAAACCCAGGACCTTCTGCCTGTAAAGTGGACGTGCTAACCACTACTCTATGAAACCACCCCAGGGTAGCATTTTTATAAGGAAACCTTTCAAACTTCAGATACCAACCCCTTGCTGTTTCAATGAAAACATGAATTTGAAAAAAAAGACAGTGAATAGAAAGTATTTGCTTACTCTGAATATTTTTTGAAACTAAAGGTAAAACAAGGAACCTAAACAGCTTCTTTCTGATTTGACTTCGATCTAATTTCATAATTTTAAGTGTACTATATTTTTTGAGCATTACACTCACTTATACTGAATTAAAAATATATTTAATGCAAAAGTGGGTAACTCAACTAGATTTTAGAATTATTTAAATTCAACTGTAGGATTTCTATTCCTAAAAACATGATGTACATTTATAAAAACGAATATTACTGCAGTTGAATAAAAAAAGGAAAGAATACTTTGAGTAGTTAAAAAGAACACTGCTATTTCAAATATTTCCCCATACAACCAAAATTGGAAGTAATTTTAAAAAATTTAAAAGGTATTCATTTGTTTCTCTTGATCTCGTTAATATCAAAAACATGTCTTACCTCGATAACATGGAGCTATTCTTCTACTCAGTTTTGTTCTTAAATCAGAGGGTACTCCATAGCAAACACCAGAAGGAAGTTTATTTTCATTCTTTATATAAAATATATTTTTCCATCTATGCCCACAAGTCTGAATAAAACATAAAAGTAGACCAAATGATGTGAAAGTCACACCCAGAATTTCTGATTTCATGATGTGATTAGTAGACCAATTCCAATAACCTACCACGATGGATCCATTTATTCCTGGCTGTCTGGAAAGTGTGACTCCCAACCATTGATTGTCTCTTTCTTCCAAACAAGTCTTTCCACAAGGTTCTCCACCAGGGCTACCTACAGCATTTGAAATAATGTCATCAGTTATCATGAAAATCATACTATTCTACAAGAGCAGAGAAAATAAACAATCATGCTTATCCCCAATGCTTTTTCCTTCAATCACATATGGAATGCCCTTATCCCCTGCTTCTCTATCATCTTATTATTCAGTGCACAATGTGGGGGTAATTGTGAGTTACTCTGTGCCAATATAACTGTTCTCTCATAAGCTGATTTTTATTGTAGAAATGACTGGTAACATTGTGAAGAGATGGCCTCGATATAGGAGATAGCTAACCAACATGATTAGGATGGAAGAAAATCAGTCTAAGCCAACACAGGCTGTGAAAATACAATGGCAGTATGTAATGCTTGGCCAAGAATTTGCACCTTTGTTTTGACCAATTATCTAGCATTACAGGCAACATTACCAGAGCACTTTTAAGACATTTCTTGTATTGAGACATTAAATGCTGGTCCTTAGCATTTACGACAGTTTATTGAAGCTGGAAGGTGATGCCTGAGCATGTGGAAAGTGTTCCTGTATAATTAGCATTCCAATAATGCCTAGAAGTTAAAACAAATTGCCCTATGATTTACATTTAGTAGGTTGTGACTGTTCTCAACAAATAAAAGACTCAAAAAACTGGAAGTTATAAACTTCAATGAACACTTCAACAAATGCATGAATAGACAGAAAAACAAACATAATGATTCACGGGCAATACAGTACTTCTAAACTACAAGAAAAAGTGATCTTCCCAGTGATAGATAGATATATATATATATATATATATATATATATATATATTCCTTTATTAGAGTGACTTCTTTGCCTTGTAGCTGGGATACAGTATTAATTTCAATTAAGTGATTTTGGAAGAGAATAAGATGCAGTATCTTAATCCTTTTGTCTTTATTTTCACCCTCTTCAATTGCCATGTGATAGTTCTATTCCACCTGAGCTTAATTCCAAAGGCAGGTAAACACATTGCATCAATCTGATTGGATAAAGATGAGGAACTTGGGTTTCTTAATTTTGGTCACTGGTATCAAGTTTTCATACATTTATAGGGACCATTTTTTAAATCATTAGGCACGTTGTCTCCTCCTATAAACTTGACCTCTAGATAAAGTTTCCTAAACAACCTCAGAATACCTACATAGATAAGGCTAACATTTTGAAAATGAAATTATCTGCAGAAAATCTCCTGGGTAGCAGAGACCCTGTTTTAAGGAGTATAGAAAGATGCAGGTACACACATTTGTTCTCCAAAGTGTTCAGGACAAACAAAACCCTTCAACACAGCTGAACACAAGAAAGTCTCTTCACCTCTTCTCTGAAGATTGATTCATTAGATCCAGGTGAGGCTCTGATGACCCCAGGTGATTTGAATGGTCTGGATCATTGTTACAATAGGATGTGAATAATGTTTTTCTGTCCAGGTTCCTCAAAGAATAGTAACAACTCCCACTCACTGGTAGTGGCTGCTTGGAGCACTAGACTGAAAGGAAGGCAGGACTAGGATTGGTCTAGAAGAATAATGCTAGAGTTGATTAGCAATGTCTGCTTGGAATTGATAGGGAATCTTCCTGCAGCCCAAACTCTGATAAAGATGGTCTGGGTAGAAACAGCAGATCTCTATGTTAAAACTAATAAAAAGGAAGGGAAGCGGGACAGAAAGAGAGAAAAACAATTGTGTTGTGTTGGATGGGTAAGGTCCAACATAGAGAATTGTTACTGTGGCTACAGGATGCCAGCATAATTGAAGGAAAGTGAAAGAATGACAAGGAATTTTAACGTACATTGTAATGCAATTTTCAATTTGACTTTTTCACTAAAACTACGTTTTTTTTTAACTAATGTCAAAATAGATGCTAAATGGTAGATTCTGTTTACCTGAAGTTTGAAGTTCCTGTTATTTACAATAGACACTTAAATGAAATATCCTCTATCAAAATACCAGAGTCTTCTAAATTTACAGACACCCAGGAAACTGAGCAGGAGGAAAATTAAGGGCAGGACATGAAGGTAACAAATAACGGACCTCTATTAAAATGTGGAATATTTAATGGACACTTTCATCAAAATTATAACCCAATATTTGGAAACAAATTTACTGTTCTAGAGACGCCACCCAAAAGTTTAAAAATAGTAAGTATATGATAGTTTAGAACCACACAATACCATGTAAATTGCTGGATAAAAATGGCTAAGTTTTTATGTGTAAAAATAGTGAATTGTTATTGTCTGTTTCTCGGCTGAGTTCTTGTCTTTTTAAGTTTTTAAATGAAGACTAGAGAAACACGTGTGATTAAATTGTTTTCTGGAGCCAGAGATAATTCCACATTGTATCCTTTGTTTCAGTTTTAGCTCCACCATGTGACATCACAATGTCACCACAGCTCAGTCTCACTCTCACACTCGGTCTCACACACATCATTAGCAACTTACTCACTTTCCCACTTTATCGATGTCGCTTCCCTCAAACATCTTCCATTCCGTGTCTGAGTATCTACAAGACCTCTGAGACACCAATGCCCCCTTACACCTCACATACCCTTCTTCTCAGGCCTTTGGTCTGAGTTACACCACCAGCTTTCCTGCTTCTTCAGCTTACAGATGGCAGATCATGAGACTTTCTCAGCCTCTGTAACTAAGGGAGTCAATTACTATAATAAATCTCCTCTTAGACAGACAGAAAGATCTATCTACCCAATTGGTTCTGTTCTCTGGTGAACCCTGACAAATACAAGTACTACCATGTTTATTCACAACTATCCTGTCTACTTCCGAGGCTTAGTAAATAAAGACCTAATTCATTTTGACCAGAACTGCATCTGTTCAGCATGAGCCTATCCTTAACACATATCCCAGAAATGTGTGCTGAAAACAGGTCAATAAATGAAAAACGATTTAAAGCTTCAACTGTGGTTCGACTGTCTTCTGTTTTTTTTTGTATCTTAATTAGAAATATGAGTCCAAAGAAAGAACACATAGGCAAAAAGGAAATTCACATAACAAAATCATGAAACGATTATCCTTCCACATAAGAAATAAAAATTAATTCTAATAAGTAAACAGATACACAGACACATTTATACAGGTTTCTCCTTTTTCACTTCCTAATATAGCTTCTGCTAGCAACAATAATACTGAGGTACTTTTAGCACTGGTCAAAAGACAAGATCAATTCAAAGAACAGCCTGTAAGTCCCCACTACTGTTCTGAGTCTTTTCTTAATTTCTAGAAACTTTTTTTTTTTTTTTTTACCGTTTTCTTCTGTAGTGTGTGCAGAATCTTGGCAGAGAAGTACAGCCTTCCCAGCGTCAGCTTATGCTTAGTGCCTTTCTCCAGAGCTTTCCCTTAACCTCGCTTGATCCTAAATCAACTCTTTTATCATGTGGTTCTCGGCCTTGACTGGATATCAGGATCATCTGGAGGGAACTTTGAACAAATGCCAACACCTGGATCTCACTCTGAGGTGCAGATCTGATGTGTCCGGGTTGAGACCCAGACATCAGAATTTTTTGAAAAACTCCCCAGGTAGCTGTAGTGTGCAGTTGGGCTGGCGAGCAACTGCCCTACAATGTAAATGGTTATGCCTTTTCCTATATTATATCATATTTAAGAAGAAACTACTTCCTTTTAAAAAGAATAATAATAGCTTTTTTGTCCTTGGTTTTAGCTAGATATTGAAACAGGATATAAAATGTTAAGCAAATTTTCTTCATGTGGAAGTACACTATTTCTAATTTGGTCAGAAATGACGATTATTAAAACTGTCATGAGGAAGATAATTCTCATGAATTTCCCTGACAGAGCATCATAAATAAACTCAGATTATCTTTATATTTTACCCAAATGTCATACTGAAATGATTTATAATTTGGTTTTCAACTCAGCTCATACATTACTAATCTAAACTCAGTAAATCAAATCAGCTTCATAATTGAAAAAGTACTTTACATGGTCTAACATAAAAGAGGACAGTAGAAATTAACATGTGATAATTTTCCATGCTTTTGTTCAACTAGAATGACTAATTCTTAGTGCGGTTGAATGCATTTTCCCCAGTAGAAATTACAAATACAAAGCCATATTAAAATCATACCCCTCATTCTAAAATGTAAGCCTATCTTTCTCTTTTCATTTTTTCTCTTCTTATTCTAAAACGTAAGCCTATCTTTCTCTTTTCTCATTTCAATAAAATATAAAGATGTGTGCTTATCTCTTCAGTTTGTATGTCCATCTACTGATTTTGCATTAGTACACATATGTGTATATAAATGTGAATAAGCAATAATTCCAATAGTAGACTGTAAAGGATGTTAGCACAAAGCTAATTAGGTACACTTTATACTTCCTCCCTCCTTCATATCAACCAGGGCATTTTGTTGACTGTGGCATTCCCACAGTATAAAACAGGGCCTTAGAAGCAGAAGGCAGGAACAAAGTATGTATTTGCTGAGGGAGGGAATTCTGAAATACATTACACCAGCACAAAAATCCTCCACTAGACTAATAATCCTTTACTGCAAAACTTTCACCAAACTCTCAGGGATCTAAGCTTTGGAGAGATCTTCCTTCTCTACTATTCTTCCCTACTTCTCTTTCAAAATATTATTTTTTTAAGTTTTAAGACAGTAACAGATGGTCTGAAGGGAAACTGTTAGCAGGTCTGAGGGTCTTTACAAAGTGTAGTAAGTGAGTAGGATTCTTTAAGATTGAGATCAGCTGGGGCCACAGGAGGTGCCTATCTCAGAGCCTTTCCGCAAGGATTATGGGGAGTAAGTGAGATCTGTGTGAAGGGCTTCAGCCAGAGCCTAGCATTGAAAGCACACAAATGTTAGTTGATGTTGACATTATTATTATTATTTTGAGGATTAAGCTAAATATGATTAAGCTGTATGTATGTCATGGCATATATCCTCCTCCATGAAGTATTTGCAGCACCTTGCTGTTCTCGGTGAGGCGTTAACATACACATTAACTCATTTAATTCTCAGAGGAGCAACAGCAGACTATTTTACCAATCCCATTTTACAGATGAGAAAATTGAGTCTTAAAGAAGTAACTTGTCTGAAGTCATGAGGCTGGTAAATAGAAAAGATTAAAATAAAATATTTGTCAGAAACAGGGCATGTATTACTCCCATGACCCTACATATATATATAACAGAAGTCTATAAATATTTCAGATGTGTGAATTAACTGAAATCGATTTCACTTCCTAAATCTTCGAACATGTGCAAAATATCACAAATCTGCCCACAGACTGTATAGCCAACTATTTAGTGTTCAAGAAAAATGTCACTTACTTGGTCCCTATCTTGCCCTGCCCTTTCCCTCAATTTACATCAGCTCTCAGTACTCCGGCATTTCCACTAAGGAAAGACCAAGGGGAAAGGTCAGACCCAAAGTTCTTCTTTCTATAACTTGTTGACAGCTTGAGTGAAATGCTCTGTGGGTATGTGCATTTGGGACTTTTGAATGTAAAGGCATGCTTGGTTTATCTGCCTGTGTACTGTGCTATGGCTTCCCCACGGCTTCAGACATTTGATTGGGGCACTGAGTCTGGATTTCTAGCTACTCAGACAACATATATAGTTATCTGATTATTCAAAACATGTGATGTGATTTCAAGTTTAAGAAAAATAAAGTCTTTACTTCTACCAATTGCTTTTTTAGAGTTGAATTTCTATTCCACTGAAAGGAAAGTCCTATGTTTTGATCTATTCCACTCTAACTTTTCCTCAAATTATCCTGAAAAATGAATGACTCTTTCTACTCTATGTTTTATAAAGAGCCATTCATTCCAGATAGCTTTATTTGTAGAAGCAATAATTACTGAGTGAAAATAATTATACAATTTATTCCTCTATCTAAATTTTGAATATTAGAAAAACATTTGGGATTAAAAGTAAACAAATCAATTCAAATATGACAAGATTATAAGACCTACCATTGCATGGTTATGAATATTACAGAAAATTTATGCCTGTGCATACAAGACTGCCTGGCACCTAGTAGGTGTTCATTAAATGGTAAATGCTTCTCCTTCCCAGCATACCTACACTATGTTGATTTGGACTTCACCAGCAGAGGGAGCTCACAGTGCTGAGAGATTTGGTCAGCAGCCTTCAGCTCTTTAAGCCAAGGAGCCTCTTCTTTTAGTCTTTCTTATCTAACCCTAATTACTATTAAATCCATATGTTTACTATATTAAGCTATTTACTTTCCTCATGCATCTAATAAAATGTGATGATGATGTTTATAAAAGATAACAGTGATGTTTATGATGTTTATGAAGTCAATAGTAATAGCAAAAATAAAAAGTAAAATAACCCAAAATTTTGAGGTGATATGGGACATGAGAGTATTAAGCTTCTAAGACCATTGCCTCTACCTTCTCTAGTGGCAAACAAGAGTCAAACTATCAAAATAAACATCAAAATTAGAAACCATTCTCAAAGTATTTTCTTTCTGGAAAAATTGATATCTAAATGTTGTATTCTCAGAGTTTCTAGTCAAAATCTGAGAAATGGCTAATAACCATGCTCAATTAATGTGAGAAATAGCTCATAAAATCATAGGCCTGGAAAAGCCAGCTATTCCAGTCCTCTATTCCATTTTATTTTATATACCTTTTTACTAAATGATTTAACTCTATTTATTTTACTTTATTGTATTCAGAAAGAGAGTTCAACACTGAAGTTAACGTCGGCAGGAAGTAGTGTCAAGTTTTATGTTGTAATTTTATAAATCTGGGTTGATCCTGAGTCATCACTAGGCCTCAGAATTCTAGAAAGCAAGGTCTCTTAAGAACTTGATTCTAGGTTCAGGGTTTCCTTCAGGGACCGTAGGCCCAAACTTTTTCAAGTTCCTGTGGAAAACCTACACAAACACTTTACTAACTACAGTAGATAAATGTGCTGCAACTTATATATTTGGTGAGCATAATTTAAAGAGGGAATGTTGTTTTACAATAGTTACCAATATTTATTATATGCTTCCTATGTATCAAGCATACTTTTATTACATGTAAACAAATATATTAACTCATTTAGCTTTTATTACATCCCTATGAGTGGTATTATTATCCCAATTTCATAGATGGAGAAGCTCTGGAAGATTAAGCATCTTGTCCAAAGTCACCCCTAATAATTGGGGGAGGGGGCAAAAGGATTTAAATCCACTGTCAACCACCACTCTATATTACCTTGCAATGATTTGCTATTAACACTTTTCCTTGTTAAGCAAGAAAAGAACCCAAATAGTGACATTATTAATAATCCTATACTAATTTTATTTCTATAATAGACCTACTAAGATAGTAATATTAATTTCCAAGTTTAGAAAATAAGAAAATTCTCTTCTTCCATGGTTTTTAGTTAACCTCCTGGATTTAAGGATTTATAGGAAACACTATCACTAATATATGGATATCATTTGAAATAAGAACAATACAAAAATAACAAAAAACTCCATGGAAACCTACACTCATTGCTAAGGGGTCAATATTGAAGTTCTGTGCTTGTCTTTGGAATTCATATGGTAGGACAGAGGAAGTCAGGAAGACAGAAATGTTTAAAAATATGTGAGAGAAATAAAAATCAGTCAGGGAGTCCGTGGCATTGTCCCGCACTGGTGGAGGGTCAGACAGAGGTGAGTTACAGATAGCAGAGGACAGCTCTCTGTACGAAGTTTAAAGAATGGAATAAGACATTGCAAAGACAATAATTTGCAAACAAATTATTGTCTAACGAATACCGGAAAACTTTCACAAGAAAACAAAGTACGGTATCAGGCTGAGGTAGGCTTAGATTATCTGTCCACCTGAATTTCTTGCCTTCTCAACTGAGTTGTTTGAGAGCTGCAGCCGTGTCTTATTCAACTTTCTATTCCCAGTACTTAGCAAATAATTGACAGAAATTATTTAATTAATGAATGAAGAACCCAGTTAAAAGAGTTGTTGACACTTGCTATCAATATTTTCTCACTATTATTTCTCAACCCTCTGCAGTCTAATTTCACCACCAAAACTGGTCTTACCAAGGTTACTGATGAATTGATTCTCTCTAAATCCAATGAAATCTCCTAAGTTCTTACCTGGCTTAACTTCTTGTCAACTTTTGATACCATCAACTACTCGCTCTTTTCAAAATCTCTCCTCTTCAAACTTTCATAATGCCACATTGACCTGATTTCATTGTTACCCCTTTGGCTTCTCCTCAGTCATTCCTTTTAGGTTCCTTTTTTCTTCTCCAGTGGTTTTCAACGACGGTTGAATACTGGTATCGTTTGAGGACTTTTGGAGAATTCTGATGCCCTACTAAGGATTTTGAACTCAATTCTAATGTGTGTTTCAGAGAGATTTTCCATACCACCACAATTCTCTAACACTGTCTCAGTGCCCTACAATTCAACTAAACTCTGACACTATCTAATAGGAAGTAGCATCAGATCCCACAGGTTAAGGGCTCAGTCCTACAGGACAGCCCCCACGCCAAACAGACACATGCTTTAGGTGCCAATTGCAAGTTTAGATTGTCACCTGTGCTTGTGACCAATTGGCTATAGGAGGTTTCAACTATCTTCTCCTTGGTTTCAGTTAATTTACTAGAGCAGCTCACAGAACTCAGAGAAACATTTTACTTACTGGATCACCAGGTTATCAGAAAGCACATAACTCAGGAACAGCCAGATAGAAGAGATATATAGGACAAAGTATGAGAAAAGAGTGCAGAGCTTCTATGCCCTAAGGCACTCTCCTTGACTCTCCTTATGTTCACCAACCTGGAAGCTCTCCAAACCCTGTCCTTCTGGATTTTTATGGAGGCGATATTACATAGGCTTGATTGATTAAATCATTGGCCATTGGCAACTGATTCAACCTCCAGCCCCTCTCCCCATCCTGGAGGTCAGGGGAATGGGACTAAAAGTTCCCACCCTTTAAACACATGGCTGGCTCCATAGGCAACCAGTCTCCATCCTTAGTGGGGTCCGAAAGTCACCTCATTAA
Source organism: Rousettus aegyptiacus (assembly GCF_014176215.1). Taxonomy (NCBI): domain Eukaryota; kingdom Metazoa; phylum Chordata; class Mammalia; order Chiroptera; family Pteropodidae; genus Rousettus; species Rousettus aegyptiacus. Next base: position 40,472,448 of record NW_023416295.1, read on the forward strand.
CATAATAAAAGGCATCTTTGTCTCTCATCACTCAGGAAATTCCAAGGGTTTTAGAAGCTCTGTGCTAGAAACAGGGACAAAGACCAAATATATATTTCTTATTATAAATCACAATATCACAGTACCAGGAATTTTATTAATTTGGGATGAACGCTGGTATTCTTGAAGCTTTTAAAAGACTCTAACTTGCAGCCAGAGTTGAGTAGCACTGTTCTATCTATTTCTCAAGTTGTAAGCATCCTCTGGGATCTATTCTGTGCCCTCCACAGCAGTGGCTCCCTACCCCAGGGCTGCAGCAGGAGGTGAGTGGCAGGCAAGCAAGCGAAGCTTCATCTGTATTTGCAGCCACTCTCCAGCACCGGTATCACCACCTCAGCTCCACCTCAGATCATCAGGCATTAGATTCTCATAGGAGCACCTGTCCCTGGTGTCTAAAAGGTTGGGGACTGTTGCTCTAATCCATTCACCTAGAGAGTTCCCAAGTTAAATTCATTCACATCAGGGCTTTGATCATCAATAATCTTCAACTCTGAAGTGACAAACTTCTTCTGCCCACAAGACCCATACATCCAGCTGATTACCAGATATTTATTTCTGTGTCTCGTGGGACATAGCACCATCATTCGTCTAACAGCCCAAGTCAAAATCTTCAATACCATCTTCAAAACTTCTTCCCTTTCATCTCTATTATTTAATAATTACCAAGTCCTATTGAATCTGTCTTTTAAATAATGGTAGTGTGGTTGAAAAGCGGGCCACATACTAAACTTGACAAGCTCAGAGGAGGCCAGCAGGACAAACCCTAAAACTCAGACTGAAAGTAACCACACGGGGTGGTCTGAACACAAAAATTCCTAACTAAAATCGAGTCATGGTGTGTATTCACATCCTAACCCTGTAGCTTCCTTGACAAATGTCAATTTTTACCTTAAATGAGCTTGTCTAGTGTCTTCTTGCATCCAAGATAACATACCTTTGAAATGTCAGAATAATCTTTTCCAGACCCCTGAGGGGCCAACCTCTGGCACCAAAGCAGGAGACCACAGAATCTTTCATCAGCTTGTTTCCCATATACCATTTCTATTTGCTCTAACTGTTAATTATTAACTATCTTATACTCGCCATTGTAAAGGAAGTATGTGTCTCTCCATTTTACTTTTTATTCAATCCCAGAGATTTCCCAACCCCCACTTTGCTTTCTCCCATCCCATTAATCTATCATCGCCAATGGATTTCATGTAATCCTCTTTATGCCTCCTCCTTTAATACTAATGTATAAAACCAGCTGCAAAACTGCCATACTCTACTCTGGAGCATTTTCTCTATCTGTTGAGATTTTGCTTCCCGGCAATTGTCATTAGTATGGGCCAAATAAACTCATAAAAATCCTCTACAGGTTTGGAATTTCTTATATCAACAGCAGAATTTCTATTTTTCTTCATTCCTACTGCCACTGACAGTATAAGCACGAATCGTATGTAGCCTAAATTATAACAAAATCTTTTACAACTGTCTCAATACTTTCATTCTTGATCCATTTACTACAAATCATTCACAACTCTGCAAGGAGAAGTATCTAAAACACAAATCTAATCATGTGACTCCCCAGCTTTAATGACCTTAACACAAATTCATAATCCTAGAGAGCTTAGGAAATTATACCCCAAATAATCCCTTTTTTACCTCTCCAACCAACCACCCACTTCACACTCCACAGTCCACCTGTATACATTTTTCCTTCAGTTCAAAATGTCATGCTGTAAAAAGACTTCAGAGCCTTCATGCACGCTGTTTCCTCTGTATGGAAATATCTCCCATAACCTCTTCCTCTAACTCCTGATTTTCATTTAGTTCCCCACTTGAACATCAATTCCTCCAGAAGACATCACTTTATTCTCTTAACTAGATTAAGTTTTCTCACCATGCTTTCCTATAATAACCTAACCTATGGACTGTAAACTCCTTGGGGCCAAGAACAGTGTTTCTTTTGTATGGCCAGGTTCTGGCCCTTTGGCATCTCTAAATAAATGACTGAATGAATAAATGACCCTCATGTACAACGGATTACCATATCTGACCCCCAAAACTGTTGCCAAGAGGAGATTTTTTTTAGTCAGTAATATTACTTGGTGATCAAGTAAACTCAAAGTAAAAAATACAACGCATTTAGAAAATCTCGTCTCTCAAATTATGTGGAAATCATTCTTTCAGAGATCGAATTTGGGAAATTGCTGGAAATCAGGGAATTTAACTCTCTTAACATGACAGTTTATTAATGAAGCTCTCTGTCTTGATTTTCTGCATAATTACCATAACAACCTATGTTCAGGGATGATTTTTCAAAATGACCAGTGTGTATCAACTCAGCTTCACAAACCACAATTTAAAGAGTATTGAAAATGAAAAAGAAAAGGAAAGTTATCAAGAACATATTTAAAGTTTCAACAGTGAGAGCTTTGCCTTTTAATGTTAAGCTAATAATTCCTGCAAATCAGGCAGAAATGAGAATGAGATAATCGTTAGATTAATGATGCAATGCTAATTGACTTAACCTTTTCCAAATAGGTTATGTAATATAAACCAGGAGGCTGGCCAAAGTAATATAATTTCCAGAAAGATATCTGAAGTGGAATAATGATGACAAACTTATGATGGACCATTGTTCTTTTCAGTAAGGAGAGGCAGAAGCAGCGAGCTTAAAGGTCTGTTAACTGTACAATGTTTGGTCTGGAAAAACAAAGTGAAAGCCCCATGCATAGACACTGGTAAAACACCTGCTAAAAAGTTAGTGTTATTTTATGCAGGGAAGTTACGTTTCTCTAGAGCAGTGCTGTCCAACAGAAATATAATTCAAGCCACATATAAGATGTTTTATATGATAGCAGTCACATTAAAAAAGTAAAAAGAAATAAGTGAAATTAATTTTAACAATATATTTTATTTAACTAAATAAATCTAAAATATTATCATTTAAATATGTAATCGGTATTAATTTTTAAATACTTATTTCAACATGCAATCAATATCTAAAAAATTAATGAGGTATTATATTTTCTTTTTTTTTTGTACTGCCTTCGAAATCCTGTATGTAATTCATATTACAGCACCTATCACTGTGAACTAGCCACAGTGCATGTGCTCAATAGCCATATGTGGCTACTGGGTGCTGCATAACTTATGGAACTTTAGAGTCCATTATCCAGAAAAATGTGTGTGTGTGTGTGTGTGTGTGTGTGTGTGTGTGTGTGTGAGATATTATTAGTGGCAACTCCGAAATAATGAAAGACCTGGAATGTCTTTTGAATAACCAGCTAGAGACAATTTTTAAAGTATAATTTTATAATCATTTATATATTTTATGTTCTAATTCTTTTGAATATTGGTAATCTATGAATGGACTATGATTAACTATTGTACTATGGAGTCATTATTTAAGTTGCCTTAATTTCACGACCATCTGTGATCAAAATTTCCTTTTAAAAAGCTTTAGTGAGGATGCAGTGTCTGAGTAGAAAAGCAAGCGGACATGTGGCAATCATTGTGGCTTCCTCAGACACAGAGTTTTCATGAACAAGTCTAGGCTCAAACTCTCCTCATGGGACACTATTTTCCTTTGGTTCACAGAGGAAGGTACCAAGGGGCTGAGAGGGGAGACACTTCTCAGGCAGGCAGAGGTCAGGGAAGCCTGTTTGCATGCAAAAAGAAAAGCACTTCTGTAGTCAATTCACTTTAATGAAAGAGGTGTCTTACTCTCAACATCTCACACCCAGAACATTCTAGATAAATGGGCATTTGTTGTTCACTTCTGATTATGACTACAGGGAATATACCATGGTATGCGACAACATTATCCACAAAGGTGGGGGTCAGATAGGGACTGAGATAGTGATCTCTTCTTTTGGGGGGAATTGTCTGTCTGAATCAAACTTTGATATGAAATTCTGAGACCTAAAGACTAGTCCATGCAGATAGTATTTTGAATTGCATATGAGATGGGCACCATTTTTACATATCTTTCAATTTCATCTCCTTGAGAGCAAGTAATGCCATTCCAAATGAAAGAAAACACCTTACTGACTCAGCAGTCACAGTGCAATCTTTAGTTTTCAGATTTTTTGGTTGGGTCAACAAGAAATTATTTTTCACTGTGTGTGCCATTTCAACAGTTATCTTTTAATTTATACATTTAACTTTTTGTTTAGTTTATTAATTGTCTCTATTTATTAACCTCGATCTGCCTAAAATGGATAACATACAGATAGAGATTTAAGTAGGAAATAGCGATAATAAGAAATGAACTAATATTTTTAAATGTCTTTTATATATCAGGTGCTGAGCTAAGTGTTTTCCATATATTATAGTGAGACAGGACAACTGAAGCCATCTTCACAATCTATAGAATTAGAAGACTGTGTATGTGTATGTGTGTGAGTGTATGTATGTGTGTATATCTATATCTATATACATATATATGTAATATTTTTTTCCTGAAACATCCTCATAAAGAATACTGCAGAGCCCACAAACCTGAGAATCCTTAAATGTCTTTGGTTATCAATTTATTGTTCTTAGTGTTTCTTATCTAGACTTTATCCTCAATCCCTTATTTTATAGCTTCAAGTTACCTCTGCATTTCTTTATAAAAGGAAGAAAAGATACATTATTTAAAATGTTATATCGAAAGTAACTTTAGTCAGCTCTTTTGCAAATATTCAAAGCTATTACTACAGCTACTAGTATTTTAACCAGTAATTGAATAAAAATCTTGTCTTCCTTTTTGCCTTCCATGTCAGTCAATACTTTTTTTATTGACCAAAATTTTAAGTTAAAGTATCACTTTGGCTTGTCATTTCTAATTACTTCTCTTATTTACCAATCATGTTGATGGCAATCAAACTTTCACTCTGCTTTTATGTATTCATCTATCCATCCATCCATCCATCCATCCAATAAATCTTCACTTAAGTCATGTTTGTTGCTTATCTACTATGTGCTTATTTCTCTAAGGATATTTCTGTATGCTACACATGCCCAGAGAATTTAGGTTTTCCTTCAATTTTGAGAGAAATTATTATCTTAAATTTTATGTAATACTATGACATGATCTTTCCAGTTAAAACACTGACATCTGGAAATAGATTCAGTGCCCTTACAGACAGGAATTATGTGCTAAATACCAGTTTTTATAATGTCATGGGTCAGGAAACTATGACAGGACAATAGAAATGAAATTTTTCCCTCCTGAGACCTTATCAAGATCCTCTGGTGATCAAGGTTGCCTGCTCCATTCCCCAATTCTTTATCCCACAACTCTCTCATGCAATGAAAATTATGTTTTGCAGAATTATTCCAAATGGATAGGTTCGTGAATGTTTTATGCTTTCCTAGTCTGCCTTTTGGGATGTACAGTGCTTAATGAGAGTCTGGGGCTTATTCTACATGCTACAGACAACTCCTAGACTTTTATGGATGTTCTCTGAGTTAAAAATAAAAATCCCATTATGTATATACTCTATTTGAATTCCTTTAGATGAGGGAATCAGCTTCCTATTTGAGAAAAACCAAAGACTACTATAAAAAGAAAAGGGGTTAAAGACACAGTAACTAGCTTAGCTTAAAACTATTGATACCAAAATTAAATATGAAAAATGTATCAATTATATGACCTTTTATTCACCATTTACAGATGACTCATCAGTTCATCAGACAACATATTCGACTCTACATTGAATTTTGTTTGCATTGAAAATGCATACAAAAAAGAGAAGGGCTTGGACTTTGGACCCAAGCAGACCTGACTTTTTGACTTGGGAGTCCTGTCTCCCACTCACTAGCTGAGTAACCTTTAGAAAAAGTGCTTGCAGCCCTCAATGTTGAGTAGCAACATGCCAACCATGACTCAGTGGTGCTATGAGAGAGAGAGAGAGAAAAAAAAAAAGCAACGTATAGAGCAATGCTTAACAGTGTTTGTGACAAGACAGATTTGAATTAATATTAGTTCCCCTTTTTTCCCCCATGTGTCTGTGCAAAGCAAATTTGCTTTGGCTTTGAAATATGTACTTTCTCCTTTCTCCCATCAGAACACATTTTTCAAGTTGTCACAAATCTAAGAGGACACATTAAGGAATGACTTCAAATAGAAGTTTCCATTTAACATGAGAGTTTTTGATAAGATAAATTAATAATTATATGTTAAGCTTCATTTTAATTATACTAACAATGGAGAGTCCAAATTTTCCTGTGCTCTTCTTTTACACTTCATATTCTAAATAAAACTGTATCATTTTCTTTTTAAGAAAGCCCTTAGGCTAAATGACAGGATAAGGGATCAATGCCAACTGCTATTCCTGACCTGCCCCTTAGCCTGTTCTCTTTAATAAAGCTGGTAGGTCAAAGATGGAAATAAAATTCTAAAGTCGGCTTAGCTGTATCCTGCCCTTAATGTGTTGAGACTTTAAAAGGTATTTTACACACTGGAGTTGGCAGAGAGATGAAGAGAGGGCATTATAAGAAATTTTCTTATACGTAGTTTTGTCAGAGTACTGAAATTGTCATAGGCAAAGGGGAGTAAAATATTAACAGAAAAGGGGGACCATTTTATGTTAAGAAATGAAGATTGTGTGTAGTTAAGAGTGAAAATCATTCGCTTTAACCAAGTTACAGCCAACACGAGTTTTTCCAGGACTTGTTTTACCGTGGAGTCCACGAACGGCACAGGGGGAGGGGGGGTTCACTCGCTCCTAATCCCAGGTCCAACTCACCCAGCTGGAGCTGTTCGCATGTCCGATTTGGATTCTTTCCGATTACGCATCTGTAAATCGCCCCGGGATTGACCACAGAAGAATTGGCGAGCCAGTTGGCCGTGGGCGCCCCCACTATGAGCCTAAAGCAAGAAATGTGCGCGCAGACTTGAGCTGTGCTGCTCACTCAACCCCTGGTCTCAACAGACGTAACGTACAGCTGGCAGCGGGCCCACCCCCCTCCTCCTCCGCCCACCACCCCGCGTACCCAACCCGCCACCCCTAACTCTCAACTCCAGGGCCCTGCGTCGGAACGCACCCCGGGAGCTGGCACCTCAAGATAAGTTTCCCCGAATAGATATAGCTCCAGCGAGCAGGTCGTCGCAGTGTTTCCCTTCTGCCTCCTTCTGAGAGAGGAAAGTTTGAATTGGGTAGGGAATCCCTGAGGCACCCTTCCCTCCCTGCTCTGGGATGCCGAGAGCGCCCCAGTCTGACTCCACTCACCATCGGTTCTCCCCGTGGCTGTGCAGCACTACCGAGTAGCCAAACAGGGTGTTGGGGGCGCCCTGGTAGAGCAGCGCGCTCTCGGTGTCCACGTTGTAAGGGCGCCCGCTCCGGACCCCCAGGCACAGCAGCAGCATCACCGCCTCCGGGACGGCGGCCCTTCGGGGGCCCGGCCCGCTCCTCGCTTCCTCGGCCATGCGTTCTCGGAGGGGAACATTCAACACCAAACGGCACTGTCCCGAAGTTCTGCGGGATGAGACAAGGGACGGCTGGCCAAGGGGAAAAGCGTCCCAAGAGAGGACGCGCAGCGTGTTCGGCACAAGTGGGCAGAAGGGAAGCGGGGAGGAAGGGAGGAAGGGAGGGAGGGACTGAGAGAAGGAGGGAGGGGAAGTCAGCCACCGCGGGCGGAGCAATAGGGGCGGCCCGGGATGCAGACGCGCCCTAGGGGGACCCCACGCCCGGTGGCTGCAGCAGTGAGGAGCGGGTGCTCTCGCGGTCCCGGGCGGGAGCTGCTGGGTGGGGTCCAGGGCGTGGTGCAGGGCAGTTTCCCCCACGACTGCGCGCGGCTGCAGGGGGCGCTGGGGGACCTCCGCTGCTCAGGATGCTTGCCTCGGCCTGAGGCTTCACAGACCCCAAGGATAGCTGTGTGACTCGGATCCTTCGGGGCTTTGCCAAGAGTGGAGCTAGAAGGAGCACGGACTTCGCCTTCTAACCGTGGATGGGGCCTGAATGCGTACGGCGTGGCCCCAACTGTGAGCGAAGAGGCTCCACACTCTGCCTGGTGTGCCCCCAAAGGTCAGCCACAAACCCGGGCATGGGGACTGCGGCAGGGAGCCATCCAGATCTTTCATTGATAGTTAAGCGCTATATCGCGCTATATCTGATTTTGGGGGCATTAGCAACCGCTAGTGAATAACCAGAGGACCACAAATTTAAACAAACACAAGGAACTGAAGGCGACTGAGGTACAGCGACATTACGGCTGGCTATTCACTTCAAGACACTGAGCCCTGCGCCTTATGCCTACTTCCTTCCTCCACACACTTCCTCTAAAGTCCTTGGCTGCCTGTGCGAGGAGGCAGAATGGCACGTGGGTTTAGGCTGTTATGAGTCTAACAGCGAGACTGGATTAATATAGCACTGTGACTTGTCTCACTTTAACGAAGAAACCAGTTCTTATTGCTCCATCCTTTCTAGGCATCCGTCCAATTACCACCGGATACCCAGTATGAGGTCCAGAGACAGACACCATAATAAGCCTCGGAAGATACTCAACCCACAGCACAACACACCCGAACTGGGTTTGATTCTCATTCTTGTATAATCCATACATGACTTAGGTGTCTTTCCTGAACAACCAGAGACAATTACACTGATATTTGTAGGAGATGCAGGCCGAGTTTATTCATTATTGCTATGTGAAAAAAAAAAAAGAAGAAAGAAGAAAAAGGGTTCAACAAAGGGTGCGTGTATTAAAATCAGATGGAAATAGCACATCTTAAGTTGTAATGGCAGACACCTCACTGAAATACTCGTTCATTTATTCAGCATATTCACTGAGCTGGCACTTTGCAAGCCCAACAAGATACCACAGTGAGGGAGGCAGGACAAATCTTCAGGGAAAGTTTCAGTCCAGTGGCAGACAAACTTCTGCTAACTAGAGGAAGTTCTGAATGCTTTAACAAACACTTACTGAGAGATTTGAAGGACAAGGAGTGTCGAGATAGCAGTTTGAGAGGAGGAATGAGGACCAGCTCCAGCAGGGCCAGGTAGAGGAGCAGAAAGGGGTGGTCTTGGTGGAATTTTTAGTTGTCCACACAGGAATTATGCCAGGCTGACTAGGGAAGCAGGGACACATCATGAACCTAAGTCAGGTTAGAAAATTTTAACTCTATACTGGGGCTGACAGGAAGCTATTGGAAGCTTAGCTTGGACAGCTGTGGGTTTCAGAAGTGTGAAGAAAAGACTGAATAGAGAAAACTTAATTTTGGAGGCTTCTACAGTAATGAGTAGTGAGATGATGGTGCCTGAACTAGGTAGTAGCAGAGGAGGAATAGAGGAAATAATAGATTCAAGAGATATGAGAGACAGAACTCAATAAAATTTGGTGATAGTATTGGCAAATACAAATATGGAGCTGAGATGGAGTCAGGGCGACGCCCAAGTTTTGAGTTTGGGATCTTGGTATATGGTGCTAATTTATAGAGAAAAAACACACAGGGTAATGAGGTTATACATATGTGTATGTGCACTAATGGGCACACACATGGGGCACTAATGAATTAAGTTTCAGACGTGGGGTTTGAGATATTTATGGAGTGGCAGCCAAACCCAACCCAATTATTTTTACTTTTTTGTCAACAGACAAAATAAAGGGAATATTAATATTCGCAACAGTGAAAGACAAACAATGGCGTGTGATAAATCTATTGTAAAAATCAAAGGAAATTTATTCTAGAAAAGTAGCTATCAGGGCCCGTGCTGAAAGACTTGGCTGTTTTCTCCTACTCAGAATATTTCTTTCTGAGTAGATCTGCATGGTGATTTCAACCCAGTTCTACAACTAGCCCGTATTGTCATCATTCTGAAACAAGCAATCTCTCTGTAGTCACAACATTTCCAGCTGATGCCCAGTAAGCAGGTATATCAAAGGCACTTCCATACTCTCCAGACTGGCCATATCAGAGCCGCTGATCTGAATCCATATTTCTTTTCTTTTTTTTTCTTTTCTTTTCTTTTCTTTTCTTTTCCTTGGGGGGGGGGTGGAGGTTAGGGGCTTCGGGCGTCCGTCTTTTCGGGTATGTTCTTTTCTTTTCTTTTCTTTCTTTTTTCTCTTCTCTTTTCTTCTCTTCTCTTCTCTTCTCTTCTCTTCTCTTCTCTTCTCTTCCCTTCTCTTTTCTTTTCTCTCTCTCTTTCTCATCATCAAAATCTTATACGATGAAATCCACTCAACATAATTCTTTTCATAGCATAATTAATATGAGTAGCAGCCAATAGAGTCCTTGATGGGATAGGACCTTATTTCTATGATTGTGGTCATTGTTATGATTTCATCACCTTTCCAGAAACAGCCACCCTTTCTGATCTCACACACTCTGTTAGCCCCCAAGTTTCCTTCCTCCAAGATTTAAAGAACAGTTCTCTTGTCCTAAGTAAGCAAAAATGCAGGGTGTTTAATGTTGATTTAACAAAGGCTGAAGATATTGCCATCTCTCAAATCAATGCTTTTGTAGACAAGTTTGAGAATCAGGTAGGGAGGCGGTACATGCAGTGGGTAAAAGACTTCTAAGAACTAGTTATGCCTATTCCTCATACTCAACTGAACTTAAATATTCAGTCATTCAATTAATATGTGTCATATGATTAATATGCATCAAGTGCCACTCTGTGCCAGGAGCTGCCTTAAAGACTCAAATAAGAATAAAAATAAAATAAAAATAAAATAATAAAATAAAATAAAAGATATAAAATAAAATAAAATAAAATGAAATAAAATAAAATAAAATACAAGTAATCTCTATCCTTGCTAAGAGGCCCTCCCCAGTAGAAAGCATTCTAATATGGGCTCACCCAACTTCTCATTTGTTATCAAGAGTGAGCATTTCTCCTTCCTGAAAGCCTCTCTTTTTGTAATAGGATTTTTTCCCCCTTTCCCCCCAATTCTATCTGGCCATTCTGAGTCTTTTTGCTGGCTTCTTTCCCTCTACCCTAGTGTTGGAAAGCCTGGGGCTCTGTTCTGAGCCCCTGTTCTCGGCCCCCTTTCCTTCTTTTCCACTTCTCTCTTTGGAGATCTAACCCATTTCCTATGTTTTTAAATACCAGCTTAATAATACCCTTAAATACCACCATGAGTCCCCAGTTTATGTCTCCAGCCTGGGCCTCTCTTCTGAACTCCAGGTTAATATGTTTACTTCCTACCTGACGTCTCTACCTGGACATCTAGCAGGCATTGTGCAAATGACATATTTAAAACTGAGTTCCTGTTTTCTTACCCACATCTAAACTATTCCTCCACCTAATCTTCTCTTAAAAAAAATAACACTCCATCTGCCCAGTTGTTCAGTCCAGAACTTTGAAAAATAATCCTCGATTCCTCCCACTCTCTATTCCCCACACCTAATCCGTTAATAACTAAGTTCATTCAATTTGCCCTTTGTAATATATCTCAAGTGCATCCGTATTATCTTCTTCTGCCTTACTACAATCCTCTTCCAAACTGCAGTAATTTCATCTGGACTATTCAATAATCCACCTCCTGGTCTCCCTATTTGCTCCTCTCTCACATCATCAGTTTTCTACATAGAAGCTAAAGTGAACTTTAAAAATCCTAAGTCAAATCATGTATGCCACCCCTTTGCTTAAATCCTTTAGTTTCCCATTTCTCTTCCAGTATAAACCACACTTAACAATGTCTACAGGGACCCTATGATCTGGCCTATGACTTCTTTTCTAGCTGTCCATTGGCCACGTCCCCCAGAATCACTTTGCTTTAGCTGCAGTGACCTTCCTTAATTTACTTAAGTGCACTGAGGTTTTTTCATTCTCGAAAACTTTGCCTATCTTGTTCCCTCTGCTGGACACACAACCTCTGGCTTTTCACATGATTCTTCTCTTTTATCAGTCTCAGCTTGAAGGTCTCCTCACAGATTTTCCTGCTCATCCACTTAAATTAGGCGACCATGTTGTTCTCTTACAGACAGTGCTGTTCCGTTTCTTCAGAGCTCTTTAATTTATAATCGAGTATGGGTTTACCTTTTCCTTTTGTCTTCCTCTCTAGAATATGAGAGAACAACGAGTTGTGGCATTATTGTTGTTCACCACTATATCTCCAGCACCCTATATGCTGCCTGACGAACAGCAGGCAATCAATAAGTATTTTTTTGAATGTTCCTTATATGATTTGGACTGTTAAATCATTAATGTCATAAACAGAGAAATCTGGGTAGTTCTACAAGTTTATGTTCATGCATTTTTGCACGCAAAACAATGTATAAAATGTGGGTCCTAATCTCAAACAGTTTATAATTTACAAGGGGAGATATGTTATGCTTTAGCGGCTCAGAAAATATAGCCAAATGTGAATGCCATATACATTGAGGAGAAAAGAGACAGTTGTTTGCTAACCAATGATGTAGGCATAAAGGGCAGTTTGGAGACCTGAATTTGGGTAAGGTGTAGGGCAGAGAAAATGAAAGAACTGATATAATATATCGGGAAAAATTGCTGTGTATTGTCAGGTGCAGGTACTATGGAGAAGTAAAATATGACTGGCATTTTTATGCTGGACCCCTTTACATAAATATATATATAAAGGCAACCAGAAGGAAGAGTTGGACTAGGGAAGAAGGGGAGAGAGTCTTTGGATAATGCCGACTGGGTTCCAGAGATGAGTCTGAGATGTTGGTGGAACATTCATAGATATATCAGGTAAGTATTATTTAATTAATTTATTTATTTGACTTATATGTTATTTGATATCTTTAAATTATTAAATTAAAGTATGTAACATGTAAACACAGTGATGCATAAAAAGAGAATGTTTACAATCTCTCCCTGCCTTTCTCTAACCCAACCTTTTGAGGCATTCCTTTTCCTCAGTAAATTGAAAGCACCCAAGTGCTTGCCTCAAGGTCTAATATTGAGAGATCCAAACTAAGATACCTCAAAGATATATATTAGCCCAGATTTCCTGTTGCTTGAATATGAAACAATGCTTCTCATTTATAAGAGTTCTGAAACCTGGCAAGAAACTGTGTGAAAACACACTTCAGAATCCCCCACTCCTGGAAGACCCGGAGGCTGGGCATTTATCAAACTCATCCTCTACTGTTAGAGGGTTAACCTCTCCACACTAACAGGTGTCACCTGTTTACAGGCGAGCACGCTCCCAGGCGCCAGAGTCCTCCGGTGAAGAACAGAATGCAGGCGCCAGAGCTGGGAAGCTGCCAATGTGCTGCAATTGTCTCCCCAAGTAGCTGGGAGCTCAGGTAGTTCAAGGGGCGGGGCATTGATAGTACTATGTATAACATGTGATAAACAGATTTGGGACCCTTATTTTCTTTAAATGTGCATTCCAATAGGGCAACCAGGCAATAAATAATACTCAATAAACATTTTCTGTTTTTAGTCTTGTAACTTTTCAGGACGTTGATGATTTTTTCTACAGCACAAATATGAATATGCCATTTCCTCACTCAGAGACTCTTAATACCTCCACCCCTAACTCAACCCAATTAAATTAGAATGTCTTGCCTTGCCTGGGGCCTAATGGGCTCCATACTTGGCCTCAAACTAACTTCTTTCTTCCCACCTCAAACATAGCCTATTTTTTCCTTCCCTCTGGAAATGTTCCATTTACTTTGGGAAATTAACAGATCAAAAAATAACTATTTAAGCCAGTAGGTATCAAATGCCATACAAAATGGTGCACAACAGAGAAATTTAACAGACCAGTTTCTTCCGGCCAAGGTGTTCAGAACAATTTTTCTGGAGTAGAAAGGCAATTTTGGGAAATTTCACTTTTTACCAGTCTTTTCACATCTCCTGAAACTATTGATAGTTTATAACTTCTTAAACCAAATCTATATCACGTTTCGGTTCAGAAGAAGAAACAATTGTTTCTCTCGTTACATGTATAAAGGACCTAGTATAAAACCATTCTCTTTTCAGAGCACATGGTTATCATGTGACAGCATTTTAATCTCATAAGTAATCTGATCTGGAAGATTGGATTTGTGCATTAGAATGATTTAACAATTGATCCATGTATGATCTCAAAGTTTACAAGACATACATAGTTTATAGCCTCAATCTCTTCTCTTAGCAGAGGGCAGAGGCCATGTAAAATAAAAGTGCTACACGACAGCATTATATCTGAAGCGTCTCATATGCATGACCTCATCTTGAAAAAGAGAGTTCCTAGGCATTTTGCAAAGGTTCATGGTGAATACACAGTGTGAAATTGGTTAATCGTGGGTAAAGTTATATCACACAACAAACATTTATGTACATGTGTTCCAAGAACTTTGCAGACACAAAAGAAGTTAAAAATATGTTCTTATTCTTTAATTGCTGGCAATCTAAGTAGGCAGATACACAAACAAACTTGAAACCAGAAAACAATTTCAAAGCAACTTACAAAATACGTTATGAATATAGCACAAATTATTAATGTAATAGTGATGTCTTCAGAATAGCAAAGTGTTTTGTGGGGGGATTAAAAGAAATAAATTTAATCTTAGATTATCTTTCCTTTTTATCCCAAACCAGACCAAACTACAGGAACACGGAGATGAATGTCTTTGTAGACTAGATAAGAGAGATAAGAGAACATCAGAGACTAAAATATCATTGGTAAATAGGAGGAATGTAAACAGTAAAAAGAGGCCACACCACTTTGTAAGCACAATAATGAGCAATAAAATAATTTTATGTAGCAAAGTTTCCCAGTTTCCCAAATTGTTTAAACTCCAGTAGAAACTTGTGAAAAATGATTCTAATTTGAATTAATAAAATATAATAAACAATAACACAAACATAAAAATAATTTCGCCTTTGTTTCTCATCTATGCATTGGAAGACAAGCAGAAAGCTAGCAAATTCTATTTTTTGGTGCATATTGAACATTAACTTTGTTTATAACAGTTGTGCAGTATATTGACCTAGTAAATTTACTCCGTTTACAGAAACTAGAAAACCTATTTTAGTTTTAAAACCACATGTTGTTCATAAGGAATTTATTAGAATTGTGGATAAAAGTGAAAAAATCAATTTCAGGCCCATTTTCTAATTGCTGTCTGAATGATGGTACTACTAATTTGATATAATAATAATAATATAAATATTTTTTGTGTGTGGAATATAGAAATATATCTTACTATTTTCACATTTCACATAAATATCAGTGGGTTTCTTAAAAACCAGTTTTAGAACCATATAAGGATTTGGGAGACAATAAATCTGATAATGGAACTGCCCTTCTATTTTTACAGCTTCTTTGTTAATAAAATGAAAAGGTTCAATTAGATCATCACTAAAGTGATTTCCATTTCAACAATGCTATTGTTTTAAGTTGCCACACCCAGCTAGAGAACCCTGTTCTTTCAGAGCCTACAACAGGAATGAGGAATTCACACATAGACAGGCTGGTCAAGAGCATTCATTTCAGTTGATAACTCTAATCAAGAAGGCAAGATGATGTAAATGCAAAGAGAAAAATATAAATCTTGAATAAATGCCAACAACTATATGTCTGTATATCAATATACATAATCTGTCTATCTATCTATCATTTATCTATCTATCTATCATCTATCATCTATGGCTTAGTTAAGAATATGCAAAATAGAAAAATTTAACTTTTCTTTCCAGAAATGTTGGCTAACAGTCTTTTCTAGTTGTAATAAATATATATATATATATTTTGGCCTTTATCCCCAGTCCTTGGCTAGAGTTTCTAAAATCCTATAAATTCCTAAGTGATAAAGATGAAAGGAGCATGATATACATATATATGTATATATATGTATATTGAGCTCCTTTCCTTTCCTTTCCTTTCCTTTCCTTTCCTTTCCTTTCCTTTCCTTTCCTTTCCTTTCCTTTCCTTTTCTTTTTTCTTTTCTTTCTCCAATTCCTCAAATAGGTAAGTTTTAAAAAGCCCCTTGATTACATATATATGTATATATATGTATATTGAGCTCCTTTCCTTTCCTTTCCTTTCCTTTCCTTTCCTTTCCTTTCCTTTCCTTTCCTTTTTTCTTTTCTTTCTCCAATTCCTCAAATAGGTAAGTTTTAGAAAGCCCCTGAAAATGGAGTGCTTGTTGCCAGAGGAACCAACCAGGTAACTAGAGGATTAGAACACTTGACCCCATCCCTAACCTTAAAGGAGACAGAAGAAGGGCTAGAGATAATTTAATCAATTGTGCCTATGTAATGGAACCTCTTTAAAAATTTTACATGATGGGGTGTGGAGAGCTTTCAGGTTCATAAACACTTTGAGGTTCTGGGGGTGATGTGCCTAGAGAGGGTATGGAAGCTCTGCACATCTCCCCACCCCCATACCTTTCCCTATGCATCTTTTCCATCTGGCTATTCCTGATGGAATTTTATCCTTTATAATAATCTGGTAAACATAAGTAGTGCTTTCCTGAGTTCTGTGAGCTGTTCTAGCAAAAAAAACCTGAAGCTGAGGAGGGGAACATGGGAATCCCAAATTTTTAGTTGGTTGATCACAAGTACAAGAGACTCAGACTTGTGACTGGCATCCTTTTGTGGGACTGAGCCCTTAACCTGTGGGGTCTGTGCTAATTCTAGGTAGTTAGTGTCAGAACTGAATTAAGTCATAGGATACTCATTTAGTGTACGCAGGAAAATGGGGAACTACTTGGTGTGAAAACCCCACACATTTGGTGTCAGAAGTGATTAATGTAGAGAAAATACATAGTTTTTCTTTTCATTGACTAGTGTTTTATAATTGCCTTCTCCAGGACTCATTTCCCTTTGACCTCTTATATTTGTGGTCTTCTGATAAGTGAGACAATTAATTGCATTGGTATGGATCTTTACACTTTTCAAGTACATTTTCCAAGCTGCACTAAAATAAAGTAATTATTAGTAAAGCTTGAGATCTCAGGGACATCATAGTATGGTTTAAAAGCAAATGACACAAAATGCACCATGGTATATATGTAGCCAAGACTACATTTTTAAACTAAAAAGAAACAATCATGTGCACACGATTTTCATCATAGGCTTAATCTAGAAGTTATTTTCCTCATCACTAAGTGAGCAAATAAGATCAGTACTGCAGTACTCAGAGACAAAATGTCAAAAGACACTTAGACAAATCACAGATCTCGGGAATGGGAAGAACTGCAAAGGCAGAACACTCTTGGAGTGATACATACTTGATTAAAGATGATTTTGTAATATAATTATAGAACACTAGAATCTTTATTAATGGAGAATGAACTTTCAGTAATTGTATGTGAAAAACTGAAAAAGTTCTGTATTTAGAATTAACTACCCTAAATAAAAGGAAGTGCCACTCCAGGTCCCACTAACGTGACAAAAGTATAAACTGGGGCATGAAGGGAGAGGATGTACAGAAATCAGGTCAAAAGAATAGATGAGAAACAACATTGAGCCTGTTAGCAACAATTTCTTTGGCCCCAACTGAGAAAAGATCGTTACTGATTCTTCAGGGAGGAGAGATTGAAAATTACTATCAGAAGTCTACAACTTAGCTGTTTTTTTTTTTATGTTATAAATTATATGTAGTTTACATTCCTCTATGAGTTTAGTCAATCCAGCTGATGCTTTTATTACTAGTTCAAAGGACTAAGATACCAGTGTAAATTATGTATAAATTTATGGTCTAGAAATATCTCATCTAAAAATTGTAGTTAAAATACTGCTACCTGGAATATTTACCAGTTAGCTAAGAGGTAATGCTGTCTTACTAAGGTTTATCTTGGCTACTTAAGTAAACTATATAGGTTTACTGTACTTTATGTTTATAGATATTTATTTTATTGATGCTTAGAAGAAAATACTGAGTTAGGTAGAATGGTTTCTTTTACTTTAGAGGATTAACATTGGCTTCCAAAGTGTTAAGTAACTGGCTCAGGATGAGTGAACACATTCCTGAACCTCTAACACTCCCTTACAAGGAGACTGGATTGGCCTACCTAGAAGGACAATCATCGGTGATGGTGCTAGGGCTTGGGTCTCTGGGAACAGAATTAGACAAAAATAGACCTTCCTCAAGTTTGAGTTAGAGAAGCCAAGGTTAATTCATTCAACCAAAGAACGGAAGTTAGGGGGAAAGAAAACATACTAAGGTTCAGGAAACAGGTGGAAACTCACAAAACAGGAGCGAGTCTGACTGTTCTTGGGCAATTACTATGAATGCAGCTAGAGCATCTATGGCTTGTCTAGAATGGCTTTGACATCTTAAAGATATGGAGATTGCCTGGGGCAGATGCGATAGTGCTAATAATTGATGGGGCTAGGGTTCAGGGAGTGATATTCAAATTCACTATTTTTTATCATTTCTTCCCAATACGTCTTAGGGCCTATGCTGACTATGTATAGAGCAGCTCAGTATTTGACGATATCAGAAAAACAGTCTTCTCTGAGTATTCATCCATGAGTCCTCCAAGAAATAGTGCCTTTAAATGTTAACAGTGACCACTTGTTTAATTTTTGCTTAGTTGATTTCAGATTCACAAATTTTTCTTCATTTTTCTTGTAAATTAAAGAAGCCTCGGGAATGCAAACTCTGAACCACTGTCCCTATCAAGGCAATATTGAGGAGTGCTCTGCCTAGCCACGTGCTTTTCGCATGCGTAAGCGTTCAGTAATAGAAATGAGGCGGAAGGAATGAAATTAATCACAATGACTCTCAGATCTTAATAATGAGACTTTATTAAAAGTAATTGCTAGGCCATCTGACCTACCTATATTCAGGCAGAAATGTAAAATTAAATCTATTTCAACCCTTATTCAAAATAATTTTCAAGTTATTCGCACTTGAGACATAATGACCCTTCTACATTTCTGCCAATAATTAGAGGTGGGTTACACTAACATGTAATTGAACTCCAATAAATTAATATTATAAAGATTACTCTCCAAGGCTTTAGCAAGCTTGCAGCAGACATGTGTCCTAAGTAGAGAGAGCAAGGACTGGGTGGAAACGACCCAAATCTAATCTCACTGCTCTGTTCGACTATCATTTCTATAAGCTTCACGTTTTATTCGGACATGGAAAAAGTTACTATATGGCCTTCAGCTATTAAGGGATTTTGGAAGTGTTCATAAATCTTTATGAAATCCAATTCTGTTTCCAACTAGTAGTAGTTTAGGGAATGGGCAAAAACTGCTTTTATAGCTTTATTGAAAAAAATTTCATTGAGTCCAATGAAATTTTAGTGGCTTGACTGAGATGAATCTTTGTTTTGGGATCAATGTTTGTATTGACAGTATTTACTGTCAAAGGACATTTTATCAACTTTGGCTGTTTATAAAATAAAAAAAAACCATAGAGCAGAATGGGGAGGGGGCAGGATTAAATCTTTTCCACTGCCCTCATGACAGACTCACATTGTAAACCGTACTATCAGTAGCACCAGACTTTTTTTTTTTTAAAAGCCAGAACTGTCTTTAAAAAATCCCAGATGTCATAACTTCATCTGATAACTTTTCACAGGTAGGACTTCCAAATAGCTTTTGCCTCCAATTTAGGGGAATTCCTGTTTTTCATAGGAGAGAACTCGGCTAAAAATAAAACAGGAGGAGTATACAGGCTACAAAGGTAGTTTGAAGCGATATGATGGTCTGACCTGTAAACATCAAAAGGTCTCCTGTATAGGAAGGAATTAAAGTGAAGAAACATTTTCCTGAGTGTAAGCCTTCTTGCTCTTTTATGCTCCTCTTTATGTGTAACTCAGATGTCTGTTAACAGATAAAACCTGCCCTTATTCTGGAACTTCCCCAACCACTTCTCAGTGCCCATATCCTTAGGAGATCTGCTTCCTCTTAGGTTCTCCAGTCTCAAGAATGACTCTGATGTCATTCTTTTAGGCCATGCTGTGAATGTTATCTCATCTACCACAGGCATTTCATTTTAAATCTGGCTTTGTCATGATGAACTTAGGCATCAGCTAGTAAATTACAGATAAGTTCCCTGTTTTGATTTCACTCCATGCCTATATATTCATTCTTTCTCTCAGTTAATATTTACCGACACCCAGCCTGTGTCAGACATGGTGCTTGGTGCTACAACTACAAATGCAAATAAGACAGGATCCCACCCTTGGGGAAATAACCATATATATGATTAACATAAAATAAAGTACTACACTTTTTAAAAGTGCAATATTCCATGTGGAAACAAAGAAGGGAGTGGCCAATTCTGAGAGTCAGGAAAGGCTTTATGGGGGGGGGGGCGGCATCTAAGTTGGCTCTTTCAATATGTTTAGGTACTTACTAAATAGGTTGGTAGAGAACACCAGGATGGCACAAAATCACATGGTTTATTTAGGAAATTTCAGGCATTAGGCATAGATCAAGGAGTGTGAAGAAGAGAAACAGAAGAGGCAGGCAGGGAATCTCATATGCCATGCTAAGGAGTATGAATTTTAATTACATTAAGAAAAAATATTTTATTCAGTAGAATAGCATGCCTAGAGAGTGATAGGAAATTAGAAGCAGAGAGTCTAGTTAAATGACCAATATGTTAAAATGTAGGAAGGGAGATGCCAAGAGTCTAAATTAAATGAGTTGTAAAGGGCTGAAGAAAAGAAATGGGATGAGAGCTTGATAGGAATTGAGCACGGTATCCACAGTGCTTGGGTGATTGGGTATTGCCATTCACTGTGATAAAGTGTGAAGGAGGGAAACAGATTGCAGTGGGAAGATAATTACAGCAGGGTTCGTTGTGTTGAGTTTGAATTTTCTGAGACATCCAAGTGAATGTGTTTCAGAGACAATTAGATAAACATTTTTAGGACTCAGAAGAGATATCTGTGCTAACAATATTATTTTGGTAGCATCATTAACATATAGGTAGATGATGGAGAGCATGTGGAAAGAGAATCGAATAGAGCTCTGGAGAGCCTCTTGGAGGATACCAAAGTTTTGGGTCAGGCAGAGAAAAAGCAATCCATAATTAGATCTATGCAGAAATCACCAGAGAGCAAAGAGACCAGGGTAATGACATGTCTCAAATGACCAAGTGGAGACTATTAAGAAGAAAGTGACCTACATGTACAATGGGACTGATAGACCTAGTACTATGAAAATTAGCAATTAGGGGCTCATTGAAGACATGGTTTATAAGACTCCTTTTGTACACTTAGGCTGTCTGGGGAAAGCTGAATGAGCAAGACCCTGGGGCTGTGTGTCTATTCCATCTAACAGAGAAGCCTAGTGAGGACTCTCTGAGATCATCACATACTTATACTCAGGACTAGAATTAAGGCCAAAAATCAGTCCTGAGAAAGGAAGACTGCTCTCTTTCTGAATGCTGGTTTTTCCACATAGCTGGCTTTCTCATTTCCCTACCTACCTTTTCTGCCAGCAAATAGCCCACTTTCTTTCTCCCCTGTCACTATTAGATACCAAGCCCTCTCTCAAATCTCCGCCCTACCATCCTTGGTCCTAACACTTAGTTCCCTCTCTCCTCCCCTATGTTGCAACTAAGAATGACTACTGCCTATGAACAACTTCGCTCTCTTCAAATTTAGGAGAAGCTGGTTTATTGAAGGAGGTAATTGGCATATGATTCTTTGTGCTCACAAACCTTACATGTAGAACTTAGCTATACCACAGAGTATTGGAAAAGGAGGGGAAGCAAGAAGCTCTACACGGGAAGGTGAAGTTGGGCTCAGCAGGGGAAGAATGAAGGCAGCCAAGGACATGGTTATACCCCAACTTAACACACACCAGACCCTATTGTCAGATGCCACATCTTCCCAACATCACTGCCCCTATGGTATGGTGTTGAGCTGAGTGATCATCATGTAACTGTGTTGCTGCATTGTAGACTGGTGCATAGAGAAGGTCAGGCTCTGAAAAGATCAGAGGTTCTTGAAATTTTAAGTGAACTCATGCAACCCAGGTAGTCTGGTGATGTGTTTGAGAGTGGGCATCTTTTTTTAAAATAAACTTGGGGATTTTAGAGAAACTTGGTTAAGAAATAATTCCATTTAGAATCCAGAGTGGAAGCATTTTAAAGAGGCTAAATACTTCTAATAAAGCAGGGGTGCCGTTCTGGGAAAGTCAGTGGCAAAGACTTGGCTGTTTGCATTTTTTCCAGCTGATGAATTTGGAGCCCAGTCAGGCAGCACACTTGCTTCTGCTTCCAAGTGCATTTCTCTCTCTCTCTCTCTCTCTCTCTCTCTCTCTCTCAACCTGGGCCTTGCTAAAGTGAGAATAGATAGGTAAAATGTGAAATTAATTATCTATTCAAAATTTGTATGTCAGATCTGCACAAAGTGTGGTATGTATATTGTACTCTAAATAGTATTTTCAGTCTATTGCAGATCATAGATTTTAAGTGAGTGCACAGTGAAGGTGTTGAACGGTAATCCCAATGTTAGGTTCTTAATAAAAACCTACCGATCACCTGAGGTTGAGGCAGAACTATCCTCATGGATAGTTAAACACTTGGAGAGTGTCTTCTAAGGCAATGCTTCTCAAACTTTAATGTGCCTATGAATCATTTGGAAATTTTGCTAAAATGTAAATTCTGATTTAGTAGATCTGAGGTGGGGCCTAAGATTTTGCATTTCTAACAGACTCCCAGGTGATGTCAAAACTGCTAGGCTGTGGATCACACTTTGAGGAGTAAGGTTTTAAGAGAATATTCTTGGTTGAGTTTCATTACACAGTTATAACAGTAATGCATAAAATCTACTGTCAGAATTGCCAGCAGAGAAAATCTGAACTGAGCAGCTAAGAGTAAATCACTCTTTTCTACCAACACCTTGTGGTTGAGAAATTAAATTAGATTATGTAATGAAAATCTAGTTTGAATTTTAGTTATAAGCCATATTAATCCTTTTTTTATGATGAGATAAAATTGTGCACCATGCTATCTTTTACTACCAGAGTCAATGAATTATAGTTCAAAATCCTCTCTCTATATATAACTGCCTGTAAATTGTTGTGGTAAAATTTCTCGTGTAGTTCAGATTCTTTATTTAAATTAATGCTTTTTGAAATACTAATAGAATGAACTAGTCATTCAAAGAACACTGTTAGCTGTTTCCTTCCTTCCTTCCTTCCTTCCTTCCTTCCTTCCTTCCTTCCTTCCTTCCTTCCTTCCTCCCTCCCTCCCTCCCTCCCTCCCTTCCTTTGTGTTACTTCCCTGCTCAAATCCTTCTAATGGGTTCAATTTCATTTAGCCTAAACTCCAGCCCCTTGGTAAGGGCTAAAAGGCCTTGTGAATTTCTGCAAACTCACCTCATGCTTTGTTCAATTAATTCTAGTCCCAGCCTTTTTTGCTACTCCTCAAAAATGCCAGACTGTTTTTATTATTGTTGTTGTTGTTGTTGTTGTTGTTATTATTATTATTTGTCCCCTTGACATCTTCTATCTTCTACCCAGAAATTTCTCTTTTCAGATTTTTTACATGAATTGCTCCCTCATTCCCTGCTCACGTGTCACCTTCCCAGGGAGAACCTCCCTCACCAGGGTTTCTAAGACACTTGCTTTATTTTTCCATTATATAATTTTTTTCCCTCTTTAATTGCACTCCTCCCCAACCCCTGACCTATGGGTAGTGCCATCTCCACCCACCCCCCCATTCCCCTGCCTTTTTTTTTTTTAAGAATTGGATCTCTGAAAGTGAGGCAATTCCTCCCATGCACTCACGGCTCACGGTGTGGACCCCAGGCCTGGCATCCCCTCTGTTATATAATTTTTGTTATATATTTTTTATATCATCTATGTTCTGCTGTCTTCCATGAGTTGATCTTGTCCATCTCTGTATGCTCAGCAGTTAGAACAGTGCACCACATAGTAGGCTTGCAAATATTTGTACAATCAATAAATGAAATCCACAAAGTTAAAGGAGAAAAATAAAAAAAACATCACAACCAGTTAAAGGAAAAGGTACTGGGTTGTTTGTAAAGAACATTGCAGAGTAGCAGAAATCATTTGGAGACCTTCGTAATGAAAAACTGAATAGCAAAGACCTGTTGACATCTTTGATCTCATTTAAACCCAGAGATGAGGATAATTCATTGAGTATTAGCAAGGCTGAAAATTGCATTTGCAAAGCTTGATTTTGAAGTTCCATGCCTTTAATTCCATTTGAAACTCCACTTGAGCTGTCAGCTGACCTCTCTCACATCTACCACACTATTACATTGATGTTGGAACCGGATACTTTTTCTCAGTATAAGGAAGAGTTACCTAGAAAAATTTAGGACTGGGACACTGATTCTTGGAGAATTGCACAGATTGAAATGGACAAAGAAACACCTCTGAATTAGAATCTAAGCCGTCTTCTACATTTTGGATTTCGAATTCCAGTTTTCCACTTAGTCAGAAACTAATCCTTCCCTTACATGCAAATTCTATTTGAAGGAACCCTCTTTAAAAGTCATCTAAGACGTTAAAATTCAAGACTAAATTATTCATAAACTTACCAGACAACTTCATCTGGGCCGTGCACTGTTTTACATACAAAGAGCCCAAATTAATTTTCCTTATATGCAAGAGCATTTTGAGTATAGATGATATTATCAGACCTTAACACTTGGTCTGACTTCTGCTCAAGCCAATATTTTTAAAGCTTATGGCTTGTCTATCATATCTTGTCTCTTACAGTATATATTAAATTCAAAGAGCAAGATTTATATTAGAAGTTAAATTGGAAATCTGGAATTGATTAAAGACATTCACTTTTAACTTGTGGTCTTAGTCCCAGAAGTTTTATATTAGCAATGTAAAGCATTCCAAACTAACAGAAAAATTGGATTAAAATTAATATGAGGTTATTTTACAAAAGGCTTTGTAGTTATGTCAATGACCTAATAATAAATGTTCAAGTAAAATTTGCACCATTAAGAATGCTTTATAGTCACACCACAGTCTGCCAATGGATGGTAGACACAGAAATATCCTACGAGCCAGAGCTAACTAAAAAGTAACTATGGCAGGGAATGCTAGCTATTCCCCAAAGTTCATTGTCCCTTTATTCCCTAGTAATAGTTAGGCCAAGGATCTGACCACCAGGCCAGGGGCTATATTTTGTAGCTCTGTCACTCCTAAACATAGCTACACTACTTCATTTCCACCAGAGGAAAATTAGGCATATACTAATCATGTATTTTCCCCCTCAACCACGCAGTAACAAATTCTACTTAAAGAAACCTTCTTTAGAAAACATTCTTTATGAAGATAATGGAAACACCCCAGATGATAATAGAGAAAGAAGACGGAAAGAGCTTGGATTGCTGACTGTGTGGAGCCTAGCAGCCTGCCTACTTGCCCCAGATTGGTACATGAGAAAGAAATAGAAGTTATTTTTAAAGCCTCTCTATTGTTAAGACTCAGTGGGATAGCATTATAGCAGCTTAACCTTTTATACTAAATAATATAGAGGTTAAAGCCATCTTTGGTGTCCCCCACTCTCCTTTAATGTTCCACACTGTCTTCATGGTGTCTTCTCATTCGCCAGGAGCCGCAGGAGCTACCTGTGTGTGCACTCTGCTCTGGGTTCTTTCCTTCGTGCTCTTGGCTTGTTTGACTTCTAAGTCCTGAGCCCTATTGCATTTATTTTTAGCTATCTGACATTTTCAAAGGACTCAGATAAACTCAGTCAAATTTTTAGAAGCTTATAAGACCATTACTTTTCCTAAAAGTACTTATTTTTCCTGAGAGCTGTGACTTAATCCAAATAATGGATTTTTTTTTTTTTTTTTTTTTTTTTTTTTTTTATTGGCAGAAGTTCAGGCAGAAGCCCACAGACCGTTTCAGTGTCTGTTCGGTTATATTCTATAATGCTTGACTTTCCTTTGTATATAAAAAGGTCCTTTCCTCTCAGATTCTCAAGCTAGAGAAGGGTTCAGACTCCTCTTCCAAGACAGAAAGAGAGCACAAAGGAAGGCTAGCCTCTTCATTTCATCCCTTTGCCACTGTTTCTTAGGTAATGAGAAGAGATTATCCCAGTTTTAACCTGAGAAACATAGGCTTAAGTTATAATATCAAATGACCATATATTAAATAAATATCAATTATTATATACAATCTGTAAGTAAATTTAACTGAGATTGTTTGACACAACTTAGATTTCAGAAGTTCCTATTTGCTTGTCTCAGTGAACTACGTGTTCAAAGTTTCAGAGTATTGCCTTAGGTATTTCAACTTAATCAGTCTCTGTGAGGATAAAGTGAAATAATTTGTAGACAAAACTGATCAAAGAAAATTCATCTTCTCTTGACCACCTCTACTTGGAAATCAAAGAATAATAGGTGTTCATTGTTTATGTCATTCTTTATGATGTACTTTAGAGTGCTTTTCAAAGTTCTGGGTGCTACTCTTTAGTGGGACATGACATAACTTATAGGGTAATGGTTGACAGAAAGAAATAAGATGAATAGAATAGAATACAATAGAGTAGAGTGGAGTGGAGTGGAGTGGAGTGGAATGGAATGGAATAGAGGAGAACAGAATAGAATAGATAAACATTGCATATGAATAGAATTGCATATGAAGAATAGAATGCTTTCGATAAGCATTGTTTTGTGAAATTCAGTTTCAATTATATATAAATTGTGTGTGTGTGTGTGTGTGTGTGTGTGTGCGTGCGCGCGCGCATACGCTAGTATGTCCTAAATTACGATGCAAAACTATTTCTTACTATTAATAAGAAAGTTTTGAAAAGACTTACTTCAGCCCATCAGCTCATTTAGGAAACAGAATTGCTATTCTTTGTAGGTGCCCTGACTATTGCTTTAGTGTCATTGCATGGAGTCTCTTTTCACAGTCTTGAATGTGCTTCAGTGCTATGGAGTCATAAACTACACATTTATGTACTGGGGAATTGGCTCCAAGGCCATCCTACTGCAAAATTTATTTATTTCTTGTTCTGTAAAAATCCCCAAATCCCAACACTGCTCCAGCTTACTAAGAATAATGCCTAGAAAAGAAAAAAAATGCCCCGCAATATAAGTTTATTTATGGTCACTAACTGAATTAAACTATGGAATATACATATAACCTCCAATTTTAAGTTTCCTTATCAAAGACAACCTCATACTGTACTTTCTCAAAGTACTAGGCAATCCCTTTCCAAGAAAGCACCAATTTACAAATGAACAATGATATTTATTGCAATAAAAGGAATTTGGTCAGCTTTATGTTCAAATTCATTTGTAGAGCTTACTATAGATTATCTTTTAGGAATAGAAGGTTAGGGAAACACTTATATTCTAAATTAAAAAAAAATTACTTGGTAGAAAAATATCTTAGTGTAAATTGCATATGGTATTTAGATATTAGATTTTTATGTGTAGCATTGTTTATATTGCAGATGAAATTACTTATAGCTATATGCACTTGTCTAATTATTATACATATTAAAATATATAAAACATTTGCCAACTCACTCAAAAACATCAATCTGTATAAATTTATTAATTTGCCCAAAATGAAAAAAGAGAAAATATCAAAACCTGTGTCTTAAGAAGAATATTATAATTTTAGTTATTCGAAGATCATGCTAGTAATACCTTGATTGAGTTCATTATTGTATATTTGAAAGGTTTATGAAACTGCTTTATCCTTTTCCTATATACTATTATTGAAAAATGGTCTTTGAATAATCCACAGGCTTAATGTAATTTCTAAAACATTACCATAAAATAAATCATTTTGTGGTAAGATACTCAATTTCTGAGTTGAGAAGTATTTGAAAATATGCAAAACATAAAAAGGGCAAAGGAAGTGTATTTTTCAGCCTTCTCTAATATAAAATTTGTGATTATTCAGATTTGGCCTAGAGAGCAGTTTATCTTCTCTTATTATATTTGAAGAGCGGGAAAGGAGGGGAGGAAGGAAAACAACTCATTAAGCAAATGAGTAGTGTCCTGCTTACTACTGGAGGACTGTTTTGAAACACTTGAGAACTATGCAAACACTGTAATTGCCACACAAAGAAAGGTCACCCAACTTAGTAGAGCTTGACCTTTGATATGGAAACTATAAGTCACTTCACCTTTTAATAAAGCAGTCTCTCTAGACAGCAACCCTTGGGTTCTGCCGGCTTATAGACTAAATATACTTCTACTTTTTCAGATGACACTTTCCTTTTGTGAATCTGGATCACAGGTAGCTTTTAGTGTTTGCCTTGTGCCTCCCTTGCAATGCACCAAGGAGATTTTGTGCACTGGCCTCCCAACCCAGTGGATCATTAAAATCGGTGGCGGTAAAATGGGTGGGTGAGTACATGGAAGGATTTCCAAAATTGTACATTTTTTTCTGTCCCTACTGAAAAATCCCTTAAGCTTGACCTTAAACTTTAAGAAATAATTTTTGAATTAGTGTTTTCTTGTTATTTGTAAGATGTAAACAACAGCAGTGCTATATGAGATGTAAGCTTAGTTGTACATAATCATTTTGTGGAAAATATTTTATGGCCTGCTAAACAGATTCACATACAGTTAATTTACTCTCTTGGAAATGTCATTTTTAACAATTTGACACTGGACTGAGTTCTAAGTATTCAAAGGCTAAAGGAACTCCAGTGACCAACCCAAGGAGGAATTTGGCAAGCAGAAATTTTCTACGGAAAGAATGGCTTCAGTATATCAGGATGGGGATAGCACACTCAAAAAGGGTAAACAAAGAGAATTTAATTAAGGGACTACTTTAAAGTGTGAGTTCAGGGTTACAGCAAAGGTATGGTGGAGCGAGTATCATCACTAGACTTAAAGGCTAAGGTGTGGAAGTAGTTACTGGGTCTCAGAGACAGGGAGACACAGCTGATGAAGAGCTATCCCACAGGAGGATTTTCCTGCTGAGGAATCAAGATACTGACAGGTCAAGGTCTGCCATGAAATAGAATCTCAAACTTCTTTTTTCTGCACTCTCCAATCTCCTGCTGCTGCCCCCCAATGGCTAAGACCAACTAGAGCCAAGGACATGGGTACAGTTGATGTGAGCTACAAAGGGTGGCCTCCCAATACCCACAGCCAGATGGAGATACTTATAGAATAGGCCTAGAGGAGCAAGACTGCCCAATACATTCATATTTCCTAAAGTTTGAGTAGCTTGGGAGCTATTTACAAAAGAAAAATCACCGGGTAAAAGCATGTGGAAAGCAGTGTCAATGTTTCGGAATGGGCATTTGTGGAATCTTTGCAGCTTGATCGGCCCAACTTCTTTAAGGAAAATGGCAGAGTGCCTCTATTCTGAATATATGCGATGTCTTAAAGCCTAAAAAAACTGGCCTACTCACTCCCTCTTACTTTCCTACCCACTTGCTCAGTGAGTTAACATTGCCTACAGATTTGTCATGGAACAGGCCAGCCAACTGGTTAGTGGTCAGAGTTATAGATATGAATCCTTTGTAGATCTAAACACCTCTGCACTGATTCCAAGGTGATAGAATGTATCATTTGCTTCACTAAACTTGTCTCATGTCATCAGTATGTGTGATGGGACGGGGAGTATAGTTGGAGGCAGTGCAAATTCTTATAAAGGTAATGCCTTGAAAGATCTTCTAAAGATTAATCCCAGGCGCTAGATCCACTGCAAGAGAAACATTTATTATCTCTGGAGGACCATTGTCTCTGGAATTTCTTTCATCCAACAGGGTCCTGGTTTAGCCACGTTCATCTCTGGGCAAGATGAAATTGCAAGATACACCAGGCTTCTTTGTTCTGCTTGGACTATTATCAGAGCAATGTAAATACCCTCATCAACTGTCATTTACTAAACCCCAACTCTACAAGGAGTTCTGCAGGACTGATATTTCTTACTAGGAGAGGAAAATCTTTTTTTTTTTTAAGCAGCTCTGTCAACATATAATTTGCATGCCATAAAATTACTTTTTAAGTGTACAATTCAACAATTTAAACACATTTACAGAGTTGTGAGACCACTCCACAATCTGATTTTAGACTATTCCCATCATCCTAAAGATTCGTTGATTTTTAAATTTGTAAAATAAGCATACAAATGACTCCTATTTAAGAATACAATAGAAAAATGTAATTATAAATGTTTTAATGTGACTAGTTATTATTTAATCTGTGGATTTTTGTAGTTACAGTAATACCCAGAATTCTTGGTTATCATTGAGTTGACAGACTGTTCAGGCAATTGTGGTTGCAGCAAGCTTACTGCTAATCTATGTAAATCATTGGAATTTTAACTGAACTACTTTTATGTTGCATCAAAAGATTATTCTTCCTTAAACAGAAAAAAAAACCCCAAATTTTTTAAAATTCATATCTCTACAGATAATTTTACAAGGCACTCTTTCATCATTCTGAGAAAGTACATTGCTTCCCTTTATGACTGCTGAAGAGTGATAGGGTTTGGAGCCTATTTAGATCAATACTCAAGTCAGAAAGGACAAAATCAGTTGCCGAACTGAAACAACTGTTTCCAACAGTAGTCACTATATCAACACTAACATTGGAAACACCACCCGCCAGAAAAAGGCAATCAATCCAAGCAACTTTCTCAGTCAGGCAATTACTCAGCAGAGGCCTGAGAGTCTCATAAGAAAAGTACCTGCATTTCCAATGGAAATGTTCTTTTCTGTGTGTATTAGCTTCCTAGGGCTGCCCTAACAAAATACCACTACCTGAATATTTTTAAACAACAGAAATTTATTCTCTCACAGTTCTGGAGGCTAGGAATCTGAAATCAAGTTATCAGCAGAGACATGCTCCCTCTTTGACTCAGGATAAAATCCTTCCTTGCCTCTATCTAGATTCTGATGGTGGCTACTAATCTCCTTGGTGTTTTTTTAGCTTGCAGCTGCATCACTTTGATCTCTGCTTCTGTCATCACAGGGCATTCACCCTGTATGTTTCTGTCTTCACATGGCATTTTTCTCTTAGAAGGACACCCGTTGTACTGGGTTAGGACCTGCCTATTGAAATATAACCATGTTTTAACTTGATTACATCTACAAAGACCTTTCTTCCAAAAAAAGTCACATTCACAGGTGCTAGGGGATACAAGCCTACCATATCTTTTGAGGAAATGTAATTCAACCCACAACAATGTGGCTTTTCAGGAATTATTTATTCAATGCCTATACCTCAGTCATAAAGATCAAAAACTTTCCAAAGAGCAAATGAGTCCCTCTGAGGTCATATGTCAAGGTTGAAATGAAGTTTTAAGAGGTCAGATCTTTTCTTAGATGATGGTGGTTCTACTGCACATGAATAAACTAAGAAAAAAAAAGAAAAAAAAAAACAGAAAAAACTCCAAACTAAAAGAAAAACACCAAGCACCAAGCTGAGAAATTTGTAGTCTTATTCTATTCTTTCAATATCTGAATAATTTTGTAGAACATACTTCATGTTTATTGGAATAAACATCCCTCATTTGTTCTCTAGTTTTTCACATAAAACACACATGCAAATATTCTGAAATGAAAGCATGTGACTCATTTCTTTGTCTTGTAATTATGCTTCATAGATATAGAGAATAGTTTCTTTTCTCCTTTGAAGTACACCATGGGTTTGAAAGTGTAGTTTCTATGGCAACGAGCACCACAGGTGGCATTAGATGAGTTTTACATGTCCCTTCCACTGAGCTTTGTCTGTCATCCTACCAGTCATAGTTTTCCTCATTAGCCTTCTCTAGGCTTCATTTGCCCAGGTTTATGTTATAGTCAAATATTAATTTTATAATTTTGATAAGTGTCTAACATATATCTTCATCTCAATGGCAACAGGATGTTAAATGGGTTTTAGCTGAGGCCCAAACTAGAGGTATCAAGTGTACCCCCACCTCACACATGAGGGGACAGCCAACTTCACCTGGACTTGCACAGGAGGAGGCTTTTGCTACCCTTAGCTAACCACCTGATTCCAGCTTATAAAGAAGCTTGGAAAGCTCACAAGAGGGAAAGGGGTTTCCAGGAGGATTCTTTAGAGAGAGGCATCAGAGTAATTGGATTCTTTCTGTTGAAGAAATGGTTGAGAGGCATATCATTGTTACCTCAAGTCAAGTAAAAGGGGCTTCAAGAAGGCTACATTGAGGGTTTCATATATATCTCCTGGGACTGTTGGGGCATGATGAACTGTAGTTATACTTGAGCATCTCAAGAAGACATGCGGCTGGCTGAAGTGACCCATAGTTACAGAGAAGAGTGCTGCTCTTGGAAGTACCTGCAGGGCCTATGGATAGAGGCCCAGATGGGGGTCACAGATAAGAGCTGCCTGAGTTTTCTTAGGGTTCTTCCCAACAAGGCTCTTGGAGGGTCAAGGAGAAAGAGTCTAGAGGTGACTTGCTAGCAAATCAGAAACTGAAGGAGAAATGACAGGCAACCAGCTGGAAAAGTTGAAAGAAATAAACGAGACATCTCTAGTGATGAGAGATCTTTGAGGAGCCCAAGAAAATACACATAAGTAAAAAGAGTCACTTTAAACATCTGCCAAACGGCAGAGAATTGAAAAGCCATGGACATTTCAGGAGGAGAGAAGTGTGGAGCTTTGAATGGCTATGAAGAAAAATAATAAAGTTGTTTTATGATTTGTAGATATAAGTTTTATTTTGTTTTAAAAAATGACACAAAATATGCTACATGTCGTGGGCATTCTTTTGTCAGATGACGATTGCATTTTTATCATG
This sequence comes from Rousettus aegyptiacus, assembly GCF_014176215.1. Taxonomy (NCBI): domain Eukaryota; kingdom Metazoa; phylum Chordata; class Mammalia; order Chiroptera; family Pteropodidae; genus Rousettus; species Rousettus aegyptiacus. The sequence goes on from NW_023416295.1 coordinate 40,505,024, forward strand.
TGGAGAAAACGTATGGAGGTCATTAACGAAATGCTGTGTCATATGTATCACACACATGTACACACACCCTCAACATCTGAATACTAAAGAACACCTTCTATGCATTTTAGCATCCTCTCTATCAATTAACAAGCATCATTAAAGACAAGGTGCAGAGACCTAACTAGTGCTGTCATTGGAAATCAGTGTTTCAGCAAAGTGCTGAAATACAATAGAAAAAGCAAGGACTGGAATTTTCTTGAGTGTTCTTCAACCATGCATCTGATGAGAGAGGGGGCACACATACATGATGTAGTTTATACCTCTCTGTCCTCTATCCACTATCATTAATTGTCTTTTCTAGGACTCAGAATTTAAGCAACGGCTCACAAAAATAACTCAGGTCCTCGCGTGCTTCTCAGTGCCAGAATACATTTTAGTGTCAGAAAAAGGCATTTCCCCCTGAAAAACCACAAAGACATTTCAGCCCTATCCTTTGTCCCATTTCTGAGAACATTGCTGCTTAGATGTGTGACCTCATTGCAATGTCTAATTCTCTTTATATGTCTCCCTCAAACAATTCCCCTTTCTAACTTCCCTATTGTGGTAAATGATAGAAATATTTTCTTTAGCTACCAAGACCCACATCATAGTCATGTTTTACTGCTTCTTCTATGTTGCCCTTATGTCCAAGCATTGATTTTATATTTTCCAAACAGCTTCTATACCTGTATCTTTCTTTGCAGTCTTGTCAAGTATAACTTGTTGCCCAAATTTGTTCAGTCTTCAAAATTGTTTTCCCAACTTTCAGGTTCTCTTTTCTTTTGGTTTATGCCACACACAGCAGGAAAATTATTCATGCTCTAAAACACAACTCTACTTATCACTCTGTTTAAGAACATTCTGTGGCTTACCACTACCGTCAGAATAAACATAAAACTTCAGACAGAACTATAACGCCACTTATGTTGCAGCCCTCTGAACTTCAACAATTATAAAGTTTACTCCTACTCTGTAAAATGCCTTCATATTTTCAAAGGAAGTTTCCATTCATTCATTTAAAAAATGCTTGTAATTCTGTGAGTTGCTGGGGACACAGCAAAGAGAATGAAAGACACCATCCTTGAGCACATAGCACTTGGAGTCTAGAGGGGCAATCATACAAGTCAAACAAGTTTCATGTTGGGATTTACAATACACTATAGGATAGGAGAGCTGCACAATATCCAGGCTTGGATTATCAGAGAAGATTTCTCAAACGAAGTGACATTTACACTGAGGCCTGAAGACAAAGCAGAAGTTACTCGGGTGAAGAGTAGGCGAGTGCTGTGCCAAGAAGGCCAAGAATGTGTGAAGTCGCAGAGGTGAGATGGAGCACGGCCTGTTTAAGCAACTGAAGGAACTTTTTCTCTGTTGGAATGTAGTGTAGTGGTGCCTAAGATAGGAGAGGATAAATCCTGAAAGCCAAGTAAGAAATTTGGATTTTATTCTAAGAAAATGTGGAGCTATTGGAAGTTTGTAAAGAAGGCAATTATGATGAGCAGATTTGTCCTACACAGGACACTCTGGCTGAAGGATGCTGAATGGGCCAAGAGGAGAGGCAGAGGACCAGGTAAGAGGCTGCTTCTAGAACCCAGATATGAGTTTATGGTGGCCTATACTTGAGTAGTGGTGGCAAGGATGATTTTAAATCAATGAAATTGAGAAATACTTGAGATAAAAATGATAGGAATTCTAATTAATTGTAAATGTGGTGAGTCAAGGTTGAATTCCAAGTTTCTGTTTTGGGCAATTGCAAGAATGATGGTATCCTTCACTAAAACAGAAAACACAAATGGAATGAATTCGAGGTTAGATATGATCTTTTAAGTTTTGACATGGTGATCCTGAAGTATCTATAAGACTTCTAAGTGAAGGTGCATTATAGACAGATAAAGAAGTGAGTCTGAAACTCAGGAGAAAGATCTGGGCTCACAATACAGTCTTGGGGATCATGAAGCTGTCGATGGTGACTAAAGTAATAGGAACAGGTGAGGCCACTGAGGGGCAACGAGAGGAAGAGCAGCCTGTTAGAGCCATAGCCTTGAAGAACACCAGCATTTTAAGTCATAGGATACAGACAGTGAAGAAGGTGAGGTTGATTGTAGTGGCATAAAGGGTCCCAAAAAAGGAGAGTCTCAAGAAAAGGTCAACATTGTTAAGGGTTACTAGAGCCCAAGAAGAAGACCCAAAACTACATAACACATTTAGCAATAAGGTTGTGCTGGCTGTATTCTGTTTCTCCCCTCCTTCATCTTGCTCCATGCCCAGGAGTATGACCATTATGGATGGCCTCAGTGAACTCCATGGCTTTTTATTTTCTGTTTGAGTTAGACCAATGATGAGTACTGGAGGAAGATGAAAAGGAGGAAAGAAGGGAGGAGAGTGAATGGGGATATCTTCCCTTAGTTTCCTTTCTGTGGATTTGCTACAGGCTACCCATTCCTTAATTTAAGTTGCAGTTCCTATCAGGCAGCTCTTGCTGCTTACCCTTTTTGGGCTAGGATGGGAAAGAGCTTCCTGCATTTATGAGCTCTGGTGTATTGTGCTAGCCCTTGAGTGTTCACTACATACTATCAATGGCCCTTAATAGTCTCTTTATTACATTCTCTTTAAATAATTCCAACTTGAATGCCCCATCTAATTTCTGCTGAAATCTTAATTAACATAATGGTCATCTGTGACCTTGGCGAGAGTCCTTTTGGTGGTATAGTGGACTCAGAAGCCAGATTACAGATCGAAGAGTAAATGGGAGATGAGGAAAAGGAAATAGCAAGTATTCTTTCAAAAAAGGTTAGCTATTAAAAAGGGTGCAGAGACCAGGTGTAGAGGCCACAGAGAAACATCCAGAGAGGTTTTATATATTTTTTTCTTTTTATGTCAAGAAGACAATCACTTAATTATTTGTGAGATTCTGTTAACATATGTAGAAATTTTGAGGATACAGCAGAAAAAGGAGCTAGCAACTGTAGCATGTTCCTCTCAAAGGGTGAGAGGAAATGGGATTACCCCTAATAGGAATAAGGCCCAAGACCTTATTCCATATGAAGGGAGGAGAAAAGTGTGGCTAGCATGCAGGGAAGTCTGTAATCTGAGTGAGAGATGGAGGCTATTCTATTTTGATGGCTTCTCTTTTTCTCGTGAAGCTAGAGGAAGGTCACCTGATGAAAGTGAGTGAGTGAGGGGGCTGGAGATTTAAGAAAAAGGTTCTAAATATTATGGGAAAAAATAGGATTGCAGAACTCTTTGAGGGCCCAGTTGAGTCTGAAAATCATGCATTTAGGCTCGCAGTAATCTGTGAGTTTGTATGAAATTTCTCCAGAGGCACTGAGCAGTGTGGGTATTATTTCAGAAAAGGTGGAGATTTAGATGCAGCGAAGGCTGAATTTTTCCAAGAAGTCAGACTGAAAGACAAGAGGAGAAGAGGGTTGAAGAATTAGAAAGTGAATGTTTATAATACGGGTCATGGAATTTAATCTGGATAGGGAAGGTAGTGAGAGAGAGAGAGGAGAGGAGTCAACTAAATGTCTCTGAGAGACTAAAGACAGGTGTGGTGGGGCCAATAGCATGGGACTAGTTGTCAGAGAGCTGAGCGCCTGAATTTAATATTTCAGTATCGCTCTTCTAAATACTGACAAGGTCCAGGATGAAACCACGATGGCAGGTAGCTGAGGGTGAGAAAATACAAACGTGAGGCTTAATGGTTGACCCATGGGAGGGGTTGCCACTCCTCAGGGGGTGTCTTCTTTGCATAGATTGAGCTTGATTTGTTTTCAGTGACTATTATTTATAAATACTGCCTCATAAGCCATTTGTCAAATTGCTGTACATCACAAACATACATAGTAATATTTAAATGTGAGAGGGTTACTCTTTATAATTCAATTTCAGTTTTCTGAGTCATTTAAATCCTTTATTTAAAGATATTAACTTCAGAAATATGTTTTCTTTTTTTTAAAGAAAACAGGTGGGTTTCTTAAACCTGGCTTCCCAGAAAGTTCCTCATTTGGTTTTCTAATTATAAAGCACAGAAGGAGGGTTTGGTTTGAAGTTTTAATTTACCAGAGCTATGCAGGATTAGTTTTTTCACATGCAATCCCGTATTTGACAGTTGTTAAATATTTGCTTTAACCATGAATTTATTTTGAGTACAACACAATTGTACCTACTATCTCTGCATGACTCTTTTAGGAATTGGCATACACTCATAATATTTAGCTAGAACAATGAATTATTTAAAAATAGAAAATGCACACTTTACTGCACTCCTTTGGAAGCACATAAGCTTTGACAGAAAGTGGAATAGAGTAGTTGAGTAAAAAGCTTCAATGTAATTTTTTTCCCAAAAAACACCTTTTATTTTCATTACCTTTAAATATATTTAGCTCTTCAGTGGGATCTCTTTGGAACACACTCAAAATCCAATAACATACATTAGGCCTACAATAATGGGCTTTAAATATTTTCCCTTTGAAATCACAAGTTATTATATAATAATGATGATATTGATGCGCATCTTTTAAATTTATAGATATATACACATATATGGTGTTGTATATATGTGTATATATATATATTTCCACACACACATACATCTGTGTTTGTATGTGTGTGTATCTATCAATCTAGATCTAGATATATACTTACATACTTATCTTATTCTTGGTATTCAAAGGTGACATTATTAATTTGTTAAAGAGTTGTGAAGGATTAAACTGGTAGCATTCTCTTGCCCACTTTCTTTTGTAACTAGTGAGTAACTTAGGTGATACAGCGAGGATTCAGTGGGTTTCTGGCTAGACATAAAGATATGGTGTGTCTTGTTGCCAATAAAACAGATATGCTCAGCTGAATGAACATGAATTTGATCTCACTACCTTTGTGATATAAATCAACTGTGACAACAATTCGGTCATTCATAAAATATTTATTGAAACTCCACTATGTGTTAATCCCTAAAGACAAAATGAGTAAACTATGGGATTTGCCCAATATGAATTGGGGTTGTGATTGCTGTAGTTATACTTAATGTTTCACATATTACCTGTGAAAATGACATATTTTCATATTGGAAATATTTTTGTATAAACTGATGTTGACATTTCAACCATGAGGTTTTACTTTGATTCATATACGATTTTTCCCTCAACCGTTACAGATTACAGATGCTGCAGGTGTGAACACTAAGTGTTAGTCAGCTAAAACTATTCAAGCATGATCATCACTTTGTTACCTTTGATAACCTGTAACAATCAACTACTCAATAATCTTTTGCAATGATAGATATGCTAATCAGATCTAGGTAAATTATGCGGCCGTCCCCAATATTTTTGGCACCAGGGACCAGTGCTCCTTTGAGAATCTAATGCCTGATGATCTGAGGTGGAGCTGAGGAGGTAATGCTACCACTGGGGAACAGCTGCAAATACAGATGAAGTTTCACTTACTTGCCTGTCACTCACCTTCTGCTGTGCAGCCTAGTTCCTAACAGGCCACACACAGATGGTACCAGTCTGCAGCCTGGGGGTTGAGAACCCCTGAATTATAGGAACAAGAATATAACATTCACATATTAAGGAAAATGATTAAAGCACTAGTTTAAATTATAATTTATTTGTTTAAGGAATATTTGAAATATAAAAGGAATACTATTAATATTATTTATTATGCTTATTAGTTTATAAACTACCTGATCTTTTCTAAAGCTAATCACATTGATTTCAAATACCAAAGATTTGGTTATTTGTTTATATATTTTAAAGAACATTTTGCAACATTCTCAGGAATTAAGTAATATCCCCATGACTTCGATGTAGCCACTGGGTATCTAGTGGTAAATAAAATAGAATCTAGACCCTCATGGAGCTTTTAGTCCAAGGCTGTATTATTCAGCGCTGGGGTGACTGTTAGAAGTACAGATGTCTGGGCCTTACTTCAGAAGATCTGGGATATGGACTAGGAAACTTCATTTTAAAGGAATCATCCCAGGTGAGTTTGAAGTACATTCTAGAGTTTTATTTTGATGAATAGTCTTTTTTTTTTTTTTGCATTTTTTATTTAAATTTATTGGGGTGACATCAGTTAATAAATTTACATAGGTTTCAAGTGTACAATTCAATAATACATCACTGCATTGTGTAGATTATTTTGAAATGTTTATTAGATTGTCTTTCTTCAGCTTAAAACTGTCCAATGGCTACCTGATGACTTACAAAACTTCCAAAATCCTTACCATATCTCCTGCCTTCCTCTCTAACCACCTTTTGCCAAAGTTTTCCTAAGTGGTAAAGCTATGATTTTATTGGCTTGCTCTGCTCCTGCAAGCCATCCACTTAAATACTCTGCTCTGTGCTTTTTCCTTGCTATTTCCTATGTTTGAAATCTACTTCCTGCATATTGTCTTATCATTTAGGGCCCAACTTGAACTCCTTTGCAATAAACTTTAATCTAGCTATCACATATTTATATTTTCCTACCTCTCCATTTTGGCATGAAAATATAACAGATTCTGCCACTTTAATTAGAAGTTAGTGATGACACTTTGTAAGTTTCAAATTTCCTTTAGCAACTGCTTAAAGCAAAAGCAGTAGAAAACGAAAGCAAATGCAGAACACAAAACTAACACCACACACACACACAGAGAATTCAAATAGCTACTTTGATAAAATTCACGACTTTCAGCAATGGGTTTATTTTTCTCTCCACTGTCTTCTCAGAACTTACACAGATTTCCATTTGAAAGCTATTATTTACTCATCAAAACTGTGAACCAATGTAAGATCAAGTTGAATCTTAAAAATCTCCTAGACACGTGGGATCTGGCTTCTTTTTAGAAGTCTGTAAAACCTAAGGTTGGTTTCTGGTCTGCTAGATGTTAGAGAGGAAATAATAACATGAATTTATAAATAGTACACATACAAAATATTAGTATATCATTTCAAGAGGTTGCACTGAAAATAATCTTTGCATTATGTAGATTTAGTGGCACCTATGCAGTTTAGGGACACAGATGGTGAATGACTAAGTAGTTTAAGAACATAGATTCTGGAGCCAGAGTTCTCTGTCTTATCATGACTGATTTTCTCTTGTGTCATCTTGGAAAAGAAACTTAATTTCTTTAAGCCTCAGCATCCTAATTTGTAAAATGAGGTATTACTTAATTCGAGGAGCTCTTATAAAAATTTAATTAGATATTGTTTATTAAACTGCATCAGAGGGGCCTGGTATACAAAAAACAACTCAGCAAATTGGTGTTATTATTAAATGAATTCCCCATCTTCATTTTGGGAAGGCAGTATATTCTTCATATTATATAAGTTGAATATAAATATACATACATACCAACTTCATATATGACAATTATTATTTATGTATATACATATGTAAAATTCATATGCATATGAATGTATATATATAGCTCCAGACAGTTCTGCACATATGTGTGTTTTGGAAAAATGGATATTTTTGTTGTTTATTAAAATTAAAATTTATTTTAGGGCTAAGATTTAACATTTTATTTACTATTTAAAATATCATAACACTTTGGATAATTTTCTATAATTACTTATGATGTGATAAAATATTACTTATCAATAGTATTATGCCTCAGATTATGTTACATATATTATTTTGTATATATTGAAACATTAAAAATAAAAGGAAAATAGTAGACTATTAAAATAAGATTATTTGACTTGTATAAATAAGTTGAAACCTACAACATTGTAAGGCAATATTTTGATAACAGAACATTATCTGTCATGGGTCGCTCCATTATAAAAGCAAAAACAGACAAAATAATTTAGGAGAAAGTGATGAAGGGGTTAATTGTTAGAGTTTTAATTCACCTATTTTTATCACCCTTTGCTTCTGATTTCTACTGGTTAGTGGTTATAGTTACAGCTGTATTGGATTAGTGGACATTTTTATAGTACTAGAAACAGCACATCCCTTTGGGAAGGGAGTGGAAGTTATGTTTTCCTCATCTTTACCTACTTTAATTAATTAATAAATGTTTATTAATTATTCATTCACAAATATACCCACCTTATGCCAAGTATTGCTCTAGCCAACCATGAAAACACAGAAAGTTCCCTACTTGTCAAATTTGTAGCATCAGCAATACAGAAGGAAATAAACAAACTAGGCAAAAATCAAATACTAATGTAACCACTACATTGAATGAATGAATGAATGAATGAATGCTGTTGCTCTATTTATGATGTAGGTGATCTATATTTCCCAAGGTGGCCACTTAAATTTTCTCTCTTAATTAGTAACTAAGAACCTAGAAGTTCAACTTGTCTTAGGATCACTTTTCCCCTACACATAGCCCTCTTCAGGAAGATTTAAAAGCGCCCTGGGCTGGGGCTGTTTCCTGTGGCCATCATCTGGTCAAGAGGGAATACTCATGTGGCTTTTATTATAATAAATTCTGAGAGTCCAGATCATCCTTTACTCAGTCTCTTCTTCCTGCTCATTTTTTGGAGTAGCTAGTCTTTTGCCTTCGGAAATTTCTAGCCGTGAGTCTGTGGCCCATGATTCAAGGGGTCATAGGTCAAGATCACCAAGTAGTCTTACCAAAGTCTCTCCAGCAGGCAGAAAAGAGGGGGATGACTCCTCCACACATTTCTTCTTTAGTGTATATATTTTGGGGGAGCCGCTCATAGCTCATCATCAATTCCCTCTGAAAAATTAATTTCTAATGTCCATTATCTCTCTCGACTCCTTCAACCTATTTTATAGACTGTTGGTGGTTAACTAAGAGTTATAAAACCAAGTTGTTTACCTTCTTGAAAAGTCCTGTACAGGTAGTCTAGCACCTCGCTTTAGAATATTGGAACATTTTTCATCTCTTGTTAACTCAGCTAAAGCTTAGGTAAAAAATCCCAATTTAAGATTTTATAACTATAATTAGTGCAATGCAGAAAATCAAAATAAGGTGATATGATAGACTCACTGGGCAGTTCCTTCAAATTGGATGGTTCAGGCAGGCTTCTATTGACAAAAAGGGATGAGCTATGGAAAGATCAGGGGAGAGAACATATTAAACAGAGGAAAAAGCTGACTTAAGAATGGCCATGGAACAGAAAGCAGTCCAGTGTGGGTAGAACATATTGGTGAGGAGGAGAGGTAAAGTTAGAGAACTAGTCAGATACCAGGACATATTGGGCTTTGTAAACCAGAGAAAGACTTTTTTTTTAAGTAGATGAGTTGGAAAGGAGGGTGGGTAACAGAAAAGAAGAATCAAGGCTAACTCCTCAATGTCCGACTGAATCCGCACTCACCAACATAAAAACAAAAGAAAAATAGAAAAGAGGGGTCCTTCCCTTTTATGAGGCGGAGTCATGTAACTAGACAGCAAGCTGAGACCTTTCAGTACATTCCGCTAAACTTTTGTACAACATATGGCTACTGCATTATCAAGTTCAAATGTTCATTTTTGAAAACCAAACATTTTATTCAGTCACTTAAAATGCTTATGTATTATTTTCATTGTTATATATTGTATTCATGCCATTTCCTGTGTTCCTTCTTTTCCACCATACCAGCTGTTCTGATTATGAATGTGCTTTACTATGTGCTTGAAATTTTGGCCCCGACTGAGGAGGTAAGGGACTACAAATAGAACTCTGTGCTCTCAAATGACCTAGATTGTGTAATGGTTAGTGAATCACACAAAGAGGAAAATAAAAAATTTCATTCTAGGCTCTCAAGAAGTGAGACCTCATATCAGGGCTTTGAGCATCCTTAGAGGAGCCTGTGCTCTCTCTGAGGTTGCACCTTGTGACAGGAAATGTCAGTAAGAGGATTACAAACATCTATCCACATTTGATAAAGTGAATGGGAGGCAAGCCTCTAGGGGAAAGCATGGAGATACAGAAATTGAGTTCAATTTGTACAAAGAAGTGAAGCATGGTAAGTAAAGAGGAAGTCATAAGATTTCATAAGTTCAAGAGAGAATCTTAATTTCTACTGGTTTCTCAAAATGTGGCTGAATGAGGAGCCCAACAATGTAGAAGAAGCTAATGGCTCTGGAGAAAAGATGGAAAGCAGAAATATTAGATGTTGAAATACTGTTTGGGGCATGGTAAAAAGGACAGGCTCTGGAGCTAAAATGCCTGGGTAAGCCTGATGTCTCTCTGACGAGTTGTGTAACCAATAGATCGCTTATCTGCTTGTGCCTTAATTTTTTAACCTGTGAATAGGGATAACAATGCTCCATATCTCCTAGCATTATAAGAGTTCAATGACTACATATGTATGGAGCACTTAGAGCGTGGCCTGCACTGCATAAGCACAATGTAAACATAGATATTAGAGACCCTTGTAATTATACTGAAGTGCCTTCCCCAAGGATGCTTACCAAAATGAGACTGGTGGATAGGATCCAGTTCCATTTTCCTTGACAGTTGTGATCTGTATAGATGATCTATACAGGACTAGCACCGCTGAGATGGAATAAATCATAAATGAGGCTCACACATGGTAGTGGATGATAAAATAAAGGCTCTATTAGGATTATGTTAACATAAGAGCACAGGAAAAAATAAAAAGGGAGGGAACAGCAAGGCAGGGGGGTCTTGGATAGTCTGGTGAGAGCAAGCAGGAGAGGATCCACAAGGTTGAAAGAAAGAAGAGCCAAATGGACAGATTCAGGATGAGTAGAAAAGAAAGGGTATAAGATCATTCAAAACACAGATGATAAGGCAGTGACTGTGTTAAATAAATACATAGACAAATGGGTAGGTAGATAGCTAAAAGACCTAATTCTTTTGAGAGCTGTGGGTAACTGAAAAGAATCAGTGTCGGCTACCGATGTAAATATGGGGAGGAGGTGGGGGGAAGAAAAAGGATGTATTGAAACTGACAGATTGCTTACTTCAAAAAAGATGAAATGTGTTATAATGACACCCATTGAGAGAGAAGTCAGACCCTGGGGAAGTCAATTTGATCTGTTCTTTAAAAATTCACTGAGATTCTAAGGGTTAATGTGGAAAAGGGTGTTATCACTGATGGGGCTTTTGGTATTCTTCCAAACACCCGCGCCACAGACCAAACACACAGCTCCAAGCATAAGGCTAAGATGGTAAATTTGAAAGAAATGGCTAGAAAACGTGTCTAGTTATGTCTGCCACGTCTTTTGTGCTCAGTTTAAACTGATTCAAGTGAAAAATCCTGGATGATCAGCTTTCACAGCTGCTTTGCCATAGGGAGCAGGTGCTACTGGTGCCAAGTGAAATACTCATATAGGATGCCAATAGGCAGAGTGTAATTCAGGGCAGAGTGCAGACAGAATACTCAGAGGGCAGAAAGTGATAAGCACAGTGAGAAATGGTATTTCAGGTTTCTGGATTGGTACATTTCTAAAATTTAAGAGTAGATAAACAGAAATGATGGAGTTATACTGTCAAGCAGTTCAATAACAAGCAACAAACTCATTAGGTTTTCCTGACTTTGTTTGCTACCATTGGGGCATGAGTTTCCAGGGTTATTTAAGTTATAGTATGTGGTCAAGCATAGGCAAAGCAATGTCACTAATATGACTACATTCAGCAAGACAGGGCTCACAATTTAAGGACAAGAGAGAACTATAGGAAAGAGCCAGAGAAAGGCTGGCCACTGTTGAAATCATCAAATTCTCAGGCTCTCGGTTTCATTGATGATATTTCAAGGTCCCTGGATTTCTCTGGATTTTTCCAGGCATTTGGAACAAAAACTGGGTTTAGAAGTGGAAAGGAGTTTGAAGGAAAAGGGGGAACTGGGGGATGGTGGAGGCAGGATTAACTTCTATGTGTTTAGGGAGGTAGAATTTTCGACAAGGACAGAGAGAAAGATGAGGGAAGACTAAAACATCACATCTAAGTAGCAGGTGGAGAGAAAAACCCAGAATCGGAAGTGATGGATCTGTGATTGGGAGGGAGAATAAAGGCAGGAGAATGAGGGCAGTTGGTGATGGAGGACCGGATGTATTGGGGAGCCTAGAAATGTCCTCAGGGCCAAGAGTACATAGGTGGAAACGGTGTTCTGGAGCAGCAGCTGCCAAACTCATGGCTGAAGAAAGTACGTTAAGGGTATGGCATGATTTCAGATCAGAGTCTTGGGCAAAATCAGACTGGAAATACATTCAGGAAAGAGTCATCAGGGATTGCTAAGAAATAAGGTCAAGAGGCAAAGATAGGGTGAAAAATCAAGAAGCTATTTCATCTCTTTCAAAATTGTATCCTTGGATTTAAATCGATGCTTACTGAACTGAAGAATTTTAAAAGTTAACAAAGCTTTCAGAACTTCTAGTGGGCATAGCCTATACTTTCTGTACCTCCACAAACAGTTTTATAGGAAGCAATTTTAGATACACATGATTTAGAACAGATTTGGATATTAATGTATTATAAGAAACAATTTGGCTAACAGGAAACTAATTTTCTCTTTATTAGAACATCATAATTTTTATAAAACACTTCAATTCCTTTTAAAAAAAAACTGGAAGGATTCTAGGCTATTTTTCAAAATGAGTGAAGATGATCTGAGTCTGAAAAGTAGGAGGAAAGAGGTAGTGATGGAGTGTGCACCCAGAGGACCATAACACTGGGCTTGTCAAGGTACCCAAGTTCACGTCACAAAGGACCTGAATAGCCTATGGCCAGATTTGACGAGCGAGTGAAGGAAAGAAAACCAAAATGAAATACAGAAAAAATTAATATTACATTGCAAATGCATCAGAAAACCTCCTTTTTGGCCTAGATTGATGCAGTGTCAGGGACACTGGCTCCTAAACATGAGGCACTGTTCCTGAGCAAACCCACATTAGGCACAACACAAAACCTGATGCCCAATCCAGCCCCTGCCTCATTATTCACTGAAATAATGAATCCGAGTTTCCGCCAATCAAAATCTGCAACGTGCTTCATGAATATTATTTTCAATAGTATGAGAGCTCTATAGAACATATTCTAAACCCCTGTGAAATGTTTTATGCTGGTAATCTGGAAGAATAAGATGTTCTGACAATGAAAACCACATACTATTTCCTCATGTTATCATCCTAACCCACATTAAGAAGACTTTCCATAAAGCGTCAGTGTGAAATTGGTTAGAGAACAAAGGATTACCAAGGCTCCATTGTATTTTAAAGGCAGTGGTTTATTGGCTTCATAAATTTGTCATAGAGAAGACCAACAGATGACTGCAGAACCGTTATTCATGTTAAATGGGTGCATAGATGTTTCTTTCAGCAAATAAGACTCCCAAATTCAATTAACAATAGGAGAGAATCTTATTTTCTCTAGAAGTTCCAGAATGCAAGCTCATTCACTAGAGAGAGGACTCTGCATAGCAGATTATTTTAGATGCATGTTTTTAAAAAGACTTTGATCGAAATGAATACTATGAATCAGAACTGTCACATTTCAGAAGCTTTTTTCTTACTACTATTCACTATATCATTGCTATATTGACTTTTGTTAATATAGCAAATTGTTATACTAGTATTTGTTATACTAGTATTTTATAATATCTACAAATTTATGTTCCTCTTACCCCTGACACTGCCATGTGTACAATGTGGTTATCTTTTACTCTGGAGAGAATTATTTAGATCAGTGCTTCTCAAACTATATTGGAGGACCAACTTTTTGATGGCTTTGTATTTGTTTGTGATCCCTATTGTGGGACAATTTTCATTGTACAGCAATGAAAATGAACTACCAGAAAAATAAAATTAATAAAACAGGCTTATAGCTATAAGCCATATTTTTATTATTAAATTCAGTAGGTATATTGTTATGTCAATTACTGTGAAGGTTTTTAAATCCTTACTCCCAAGGTTTCTATTTATCTTATTATAGACCAGTAATAGCTGTGAATTGGCACTGAGCAACGGTTCACAGTTTTGAGTAGCACTGACTTAGAGGGTTCAGATTAACACACCTCTCTGAGTAACAATCACGTTTACCCAGAGAGACATTAAGTGTTAGGGATCCTACTCTATATAGTAGCTACAGAAATAAACAATATCTTTTATTTATATAGCATGTTTTTACTTCCCAAAGTGTTGGGAAGTATCCCATTTATCTCATTTATCTTTAGGACAGACTATGTGGCAGGTAGATGAACGCTCATAACTCTATGAGCAAAAAGCAAACATATCCTCATCATGAAAATGTGTTTTTAAGTGCACATGTTTTAGCTGACTATTTTCTAGTATTACACTGTAAATGTCTGGATAGAACATATTCTGTACAAACAAACCACATAGACAACTGAGTTACTGACATTTTTATTCAATTCGAGAAATATTTACTGAGTGCTCATGTGTGCCTTGTGCTGTGCCTGGCCTCTGTGGGGAATTTGAGAGATTAGATGTTCTGATAGGATAGGTGAGACATATAATCAGTAAGTTTAGTTCAAAGCACAATGTAAGGGAGGTGTTATATCCCTGCTAAACCAAGTGCTATAAGAGTTGAGAAGAAGGAAAGATTAATTCAGGCTGGAGAAAGTAGCATTAGGTTGGGCCTTGATGTAGAGTAGCTTTTGGAATTGCTGAAATGAATGTTGATGAGGAGGTAGAATAACATGAGCAAAGCCAAAGAAATATGAAAAAACAAGGAGAATCTAGAAACCAGTTCATCCGAGCTGGACTTTGGGCATATGAGGATAACTTCTGGGAAATAAATCTGGAAAAATAGATGTGTACTAAATCATGGAAACTGAGAGGAGAAGCTAAGGATCCTAAGTACCTTTCTGTCCCACAAGTGTGACTGCAACGCCGAGTGGAGCCTCTCTGCTCTCATCCCCACTCACCTGGACTTAACACTAATCACTATTCCCTGAAGTAGCTTGACCCCACAAAGCTTGGCAAAAATAGGTATTATAGAAGATATGATGGGAAACCAAAAAGATAATTACATCATGCAATACACAAACAAACTGTAACAGAAGTCCTGATTAAACATGTATGTCCTTCTTAACGACTCACCACATTTCTTACTGGCTACCAAGACAATTCAAGTCTCTCTTAATTTTTCCTTCTCTTTCCCAGAGCAATTTAAAATTTCTCTCCTTGTGTAATCTTGTATTTCCATATTCTTCATCCCATTCAGTACATTAGGGATTCTCATTAACATCACCTTCCTTAGACGCTACACAGGGAAGGTATACACAACATTCAGAGAGTCTTCTATCTCTCTAATTGAATAGAGACATAGAGATATTTATTTGATGATGGTTGGCATTGAAATAGTTATGTAATGTGAGGGGTGGGTGACCAGTGACAAGTAGAGAAAGCTGTTCGAGAGTGGAGGAGCTAAGAGAGGAACGAGAACGATAGAAAGCACATGCTGTTTGAGAGGGAGCAAGAGCATGACCTTCAGATCCACTTTCAGCTCTAAGTCTACTTAGACTCTTTTTCTTAGATACTATTAAAATGGTACTTTATGCCTTACAATATATCTTTTTATTTAATTTAGCTTTAATGAGTTTTGATTGTGAAGACACACTGTACTTCCTATACGTTTGTAATCAAAGAGTGAAATAATAACTGGATAAATCATCTTCAAATATGCCAAAGATACAAATAGTGTAACAGAGTCCAGGTATTAACTGTCTCCAGAATAATCCAGACTCGTGTTTCTCTCCCTGGTCTTAATGTAGCAGAGGCTGGACATATATAATTTTAAGTTGCAAAACATCTTGGAACTTAAATTTCCTAATAATAGGAAACTGATGAAGACATAGTCAGGAAAATAATCACACTGGTGTGGTAGATGTACATACTGCTTTACAGCGCCTCCTAATTCTCTCATTTTATGAAACAGAATGATGAAAAAAAACACTTAGGTAAGAATGTAGTGTTTATATAAAATCAGATTAGAATCTAGAGTTAAAATAAAAGATTTTTTTCCTTCTCAAATGAAGCAGAACTACAAAGCTTACAGGTGTATGATAAAATCACAGAATCTTGACCCTGAGAATGGTCACAGGCTTTGCAGGCTAAAGTATTGGAGTTGCTCTGTGAACTCAACATAGAGATTCTTTCCATCAGCCACACTCTTACATTGTCCATGTTGTCACCTTTGGTCATGAAGGATACCAATAAATACAGCGCCCTCAGGAAAGCATAATGAGAGCTCATATATACGCCATGAAGAGAAGACATAAAGTCACCAGCATAAGACAGAACAGGCTCTAGGTTTCAGAACATTGAATTTTATGATTAAATAGGATCTGTTGCTAATAAAATTCAGTGATTATGACATGATTTCCCCAACTACACTTAAGGTAACACCAAGGTTACCCAAACCAAATGTTTTAATGAATTCACAAAGGCCAGAAGGCACTTCTAGATTTCCCAGCTGTAAGAGTTCTAAAATATAACTATTTCATTCAGCTCAACAGAACAGTAAAGCAAAAACATTTATTTCTGGTGACATTCCAGGGAACAGTTAAAATTGCTTTATGGCCTTTGGTAATGAGAGTGGACAACAGTGTAACAATATATAATAAGGTGAGTTTAGTTTTATGTCCTGAGAACAATCTGCTTTGCCCTTATGGTTCAATTCTTTAAAATGTTTCTGTTTTAAGTAATTATAAACGATGGCTGGCAAGAGACAGTTATAACCACTGTAGCAAATGGACTTTGTCGTAGCATTGTAGTCTACCCCTGAGTATTATTATCTTAGACTTACAAAGATTTTAACGTAAGTGAGGATGTCACATGAAACAAATGCCTTCTTCCTTACACTAGACCTATAAGGATCTCCTTTAAGCAAGACTTTGTGCCTAGTGGTACTATTCAAAGGATAATACATGTAACACTAGTGATGCTTGAGTTGTTATTAAGAGATACAAGAAAAAGTATTTTTTTAACAGTTATATTTTTATTTGGAAATTATTAATTAAAATAAATATAAAGACCATACCAATTCATGATTTTATGGATATTACTGCTTAAGATGGGTTTGTTTTAGAAGTTCATATAAAAATAAATAATAGCATAAGTGGTATATGTAGAAAAAGCAAAACTTTTGATGGTGTGTACATGACTGTGTACGTAGCCTTCAAAATGGCTCTAATAGTCCTCAACTTCTGGTATTCATACCCTTGTAAAATGCCCTCCCATACTGAGTAGGACTGACGTGTAACCAATAGACCCTTGTAACCAACAGGCTATTGTGGTAATGAAAGTTTGACTTCCGAGACTAGACCAAAGGTCACTGAAGCTTCACTTTGGCCTTTGGTCATTTGTTCTGAGGAAAGTCAACTGTCTTGCCATGAAAAGCAACCCTATAAAGAGTCCCATTTGCTGAATAACTGAGGCCTTCTGCTAATTGCCAGCAAGGAACTAAGTCCTCTTGTCTATAGCCATGTGAGTGAGCCAACATTTTGACTGCAACCTTGTATGGCACCTGGGGCAGGAACCATCTCAGCTAAGCAACTCTTGAATTTTTGACCCGTAGAAACTGTGTGAGATAATACATGTTTATTGTTAAGATATTAAATTTGGGGGCAATTTGTTAAGTAACAGTAGATAACTAATAATAGATAAGGAATACCATGATTAAGACTGGGAAACAATGATAAAGAATCCCGTTTACCATTGCTCATGTGCGGCTTTGTTCTTTCTCCTCTTCTGAGACTAGTTATATGGAACCTAACTGAGAGCTAACATGATGTATACCTATTGCTTCTGTTTTTCGTTGAGCCTGCAAATGCTACTTTCTGTCTGACAAAGTGTTTGCTATCACTTATTCCTTCTGACAATGAGAGGGTTATAGGCTTCTAATGAATGTAGACTCTACAGCCAAGAGAAATTTAGTGCTTTCCAACAGCAATCCAAGAGATGTAATCTGAACTTCTGACTTCCAAATGTTAAACAACTTGCTGTTTTTCTTGTTCCCTTTCTGTTTCTAAAAGGATCTCAGAGTAGCCACCATCTCTCAGCTCTACCTTCATGTGAAATTTTATGGTTTTCCTGGGCCCCTATCTGGGTCCATGGTAGGTTCAGTAATAGTTACAGTTATTTATTGCTTTTTAAAAAATAACCACAATGCAATATACAGATGATGTATTATAGGATTGTACACATAAAACCTATATAATTTTATTAACCAATGCTAATGTCACCTCAATAAATTTAATTAAAAAATGATGCTAGGATATATGACATCATGATTTCATAGAAAACTTTTAATTATATAATAATTCTTTGGCAAAAATGTAAGCATTCTTAAGTATTATCCTTACAGTTATGGTGTACATAGTAAAATACACACACACACATATTTAGGTATTTTTCTTATTAATTTACTTTCTCCTCATGTCAGCAGTTACTTTACACATTAGTCCAAATTCTTACCTTCATTCAGAAGACTGGTTGGGAAGATTCTCATGATGCTGTTATTTCCTCAGATGAAGGAGCAAAGCGCTAGTAGAAAGAGCAAAGAAGCAGAGTAAGGAGAATTCAGTTCATTTTCCATATTGACTCACAGACTCTCACTTTTTATTTCCAATTATTTTCTCATCATCAACAGAACTTTCTTATTAGGTCTTAGGTATGCATGTTGAAAATTGATTTGGTTTCTGCTGTATTCTGCTGTGTCAGCATTTCCATAATTACACCCCGCCATTGGCTGTCTCCCAGATGATTGCTAAAATTATATATCATGGGATTTAACTACAGACCAGACCATAGTGTTTTTAAATCTTCACTAGAATTCCGTCCAAATAATTAAGGAACTAACCATTCTAACTATTTTTTTTTCTTGCCTCTAGTTTGGGCCTTTCCAAGCACCTCTCTTTTAACAAAATAGAAGTTCCTTTACCTTTTAAATTATCAAGGTGTTTTTGGTTCATGGTTTTGGGGAAAAGGAACAGGACCTACATTTATCCATAATTTCATCCGAGGAGGCTTCATGAACCAGTCTCATTAATACTTTGCAGGATGGTCTGAACCACAGACACATTATTTGCCACATACTAAATTTAGTGAATACCTAATTTTATGGATACCTAAATTCCACACTATCACTTCTTGATTCTAACTAAGGAATCATATTTTTTAGTGCCCACATCATAGTTAACCCAGATGAAAGCAAATATTGGTAAAGATATAAACTAAATATACCAGGAATACTGATTTCTAGTACTGGTTCTAAGTCTCTAACTACATCTTGGGTGAGTCTTGTACTTTCCAGGTGCCAGTTACTCTATCTGTATGATGGGAGGGTTTGAGTACATAACCAAAGACCACTTGAGGCTCTATAGGCCTAGAGCCTCTGTTAACAATGATGGCAGTTCAAGATGCTCACCACATTTTCTGTGCGTACATATTCTCTCAGCCACTTTTGTCTCGGTGTCCCTGTTTGCTGGCTATTTTATAATCCACAGTCATTCCTATTTCATTGCTGTCTTTTTTTTTTTTCCTTTCTTTTGGATTCCTCATTTTTTATATTCCCTCTAAAGTCAAGGGCAAGAGGGCATAATAGAGATTGGCTACCTCTTGATATTAATTATACTCTCCTAGAGTGTTTAAAAAATAGATCTGTAAAAGGACTTCTAGGAAAGTGTCACCAAGTCTTTCTTTATGTGCTTCTCATTTCTTTCTGGAATATTCTCTTTTAGTAATTTGCTTATTTATTGATTTTAGTTCTCCTCTTAAATATGCTTTCCATATAAACAGTCGTCTGTGTGCCATATTCCTTGCTTCAGCTCCAGCACCTAGGCCATAGTTGAACAAAATAAGAATCGTGGTTGTTTGTATCAACTTACATGCTCAATATACTAATTAATTGAACCAGAATCTCTTTCAAAGAAATCTGGCTTTTCAAGAAAGTATGTCCCCAAAGAGATCAGAACTATTTAGAAATAGCAGTGGTTCATAAAACACTTAACGTAGTCACATTAAATAGTCCCCAGGGTGATATGAGGCAGAAAATTAGAAGGAAAAAATTCCTAGACAGAATAGTGTCTAGTAAACCTTCTCTAAATAGTTTGCAGTTGTGTGGTATGTGGTAAGACTGGATAAACAAACTTAACAAGCACATTTGGGTTGGAGAATTCTAGCTGTAATTGTACTTTGCATTTCTTTCTGTGGTCAGACACAAAATAAAAATCTTAGGGGTGCTATTCTGAATGACCATAATAGTTTAGGTTATGGAAATTCCTCATTAAATTGAGTTCTAAAAATATAGACTTTATGAATCTAAAACTGATTTAGCTCTTCAACTAGGAATGGTTTCTGAGAAGAAATATTAAATGAAATGAAGGGAATATAAATCAAATTTTCAAAAATTAAAATTCATGACTTAAAATCTAGTTCTACTTTGTAATTTGATTTAAAGGAAAGAATGGACTCTTTAATTTCAGTAATTAAATTATCTCTGTGTATTTGGTGTTTTGAAAGTAGATTGCTTATTTAATTAACTAAACAGTACTTCGAGGCTATAATGCAAGAGACTACAAATTGAAAAGCTTAAAAATATTGATAAAAGTGCAATTATTTGTACTCCTTTTATATATATCCAAAATGTAAAGATATGACTCACATAAAATTATGTTTCAGTAAAGTTTTGCTTTTCCAAAAAAAAAAACAAAACTGAAGTACTTATTTATAAACCTGATCTGTCGAAGTTAAACTGTTTTGAAGCTTGCTATTTCATAAGCAAATATGTCGCAAATTATGACACTATTGAAATATGCTTCTATTTTTATAAATAATATTTTAGTTTGGAAATTATTGCAAATAGAAGTTTAGAAATATATTTTAATGTTTCTTCTAGTTTTTAAAAAGTTACATAGATCTTTAATTGAATGGTCTTGGAAGGTAACATACTTTTTTGATGGACATGAAAGGAATTTGGGGTTGAGTAAATGTGATCTGCAAATCTAAGTAATGTTAATGAAAGTCAGTGACGGATATAACAAATTTAATTTCCATATAATACTTAAAATACAGAACCTCAAGTCCCTGTGTGACACAAAGAAGTCAGCCTGCTGGGTCACAGAGCACCATGGAGAAAAGCAGAAAATGGATCCAGAAGGACAAATGGAGACTCCTTCCTGTTTTCTTTGGATATTGCTGTTCATAAAACTTGTTTCTATTTGTGACTATTTTTACCAAATAACATAAGGATGCAAAATAATTTTTTTACTACCAATCACCAAATAGTAATCTGTGCAATAATGTTACTTGTTTCATATATGGCGATTTTTTTTTTTTTTTAGTTTTTCTCAAAGCCATCTTATATTGTTACATCTTTTCTATATTCTTATTAGAACTGCCATATTAAACTATTAATCTATTTAAAAATGACAGAACTTCCTCTTGTTTGTTTTTTCATTCAAATAATCTTTATGATTATGTAGTAGACTGTTTTAAAAATCTGCTTATCTTTCTTCTGGTTTTCCCCTAAACCAAGAAAATAAAAGTACAAAGTTCATGAAAAATCAAAACAGCAAGAACAAATAAATTCTCATTAACATACTAACTTCAAAATATTAATGCTTTCTGACAATTGCAAGTTTTGTTAGAGTATGTAATGGATGTAGTTTTCAGTGTGAACTTCCTCATGTTTAATGTGTGATTTTTAATGTTAACTTTAATTTTTATTGACATCTGTAATTCATCTCCATTTGGCATGTTCTTTTTCAGGACTATTTTGATCCTTCAAGTTTTTAAACTACAACTACGCATTTAATTATGTAAAATACGTATGAAAATACATTAAGTATTTTCAAGAAAAATATTCTATGAGTAAGGTAGAAGTGAGATCGTACATTCTTTGCTGTGTGGGCAAACTTATTAACATTGTTTGGTCCCCAGAAAACTATCAAGAAACCACAATAGTCTTGAGGAAGAGCCAGAGGACACATGCTCCTCTGCTATAAATAAGATCGTGGATCTTCGACTCACCTTTTTAGAATCCCTTGTTCCAATGTTAAATCAGATAAAAATTTTGACACTTTAGATTTAGTGTAGATTTAACTTGTTCCCCTAAAGTTACATTTTCTATTTTAATTGAAATGTTAGGAAAATTCCATTTCTATATTGACATAATACCACAATATTCAATCTTCCCTTCATTATATTACCCAAGTACTTAGTATAATGCTATTTTTTTATTGGGATGGAGAAGATCAGATGTATAAATAGGAATGCTGTCATTATGAGCGGTGTTTAAAGCCATGAGCCTGAGTAAGATCGGAGAGTTAGGGATAGGGTACTGAATAGCTCTTCATGAATTATAAGGCATTTTGACAGAAAGGGAGCTTTTAGATATTAAACTGTATTTTTTAATCTCCAATGATTAAAATGAATGTGATATTGAATTGGAATAGAGATCAATAATAAAGTGTCTGGAAAGAGACTCAAGCATATATGGGAATTAATAAATGATAAATGTAACATTTCTAATCTGTAGAGCTGGCATAGATTATTCAACAGAACATAATCAGTGTGGTATTTCTTCTCCATTCTTTGGATATCACTATTTTAAATAAAAGTTGTTGCTATTTTGACTATTTTAACAATGACAAAAAAACCCTGAATAACTGAAAACCTGGAAAGATGTTAGATCCTGTCTTTAATCTACACGGGATTTATCTTGGTGTAATTTATAAACAAATAAATTAGCATACAAGGGATAAGAAAGTATATCAAGCATGCCACATGAGAAAAATACCACTTTCAGTCATATTTTATAGAATCCAAAATAATGCAAAAAAGTACCCATGATGGGGAAAAATTTATAAAGAGGAAATAATGCAATAAAACAGTAAAAAAAATGACACACTGGGAAAAATATATTCAACAAAACTGATATAGGGTTATATTCTTAATATAGTATATGAAGATGTTTATAAATCACTATTACACAAATGAATACACAGTAGAAACAGTTTCTCAAATGACAAAAATGATACTTGATAGATTTAATTATAAAAACAAGCTAAAACGAAAGTGAAATCCCATTTTTCATATCATCAGATAGGCAAAGGTATTAGTCAAATTTTATATTATCAATGAAGGTCACTTTGGTGAAATATATCAAAAGTCCTAATACTGGCCAGGTTAGATAGTGTTTTCCAAAGACAACAGCAGCAATATATAACTCATTCCACGTTTTTATTTATTTTTATTTTTTTAATTTTAAATAAATGTGACGTCAACATTCCTCCATCTAGCTGGGGCTTATGTCCCCTTCTCTTTAACTTGGGTGACCTTTGTAACTGCTTCAACTAAGAGAATGTGTCAGAAGTGCTGCTGTGTGATTTCTAAGGCTAGGTCATAAAATGTAATATGATTTCACCTAGTGAGCCTTCTCTCTCTCTCCCTCTCTGCCTCTCTCCCTCCCTCCCTCTCCCTCCTCTCCCTCCTCTCCCTGCTCCTCTTCTCTCCTCCCCTCCCTTCCCCTCCCCTCCCCTCCCCTCCCCTCCCCTCTCCTCTCCTCTCCTCTCCTCTCTCTTGCTATCTCTTGCTATCTCTATACTGGATACTTTCTCTTGAAACCCAGCCCCACCATTATGTAGGAAAGCTAGGCTCTCAGCTGAGGCCTAGCATCAATCACTAGACAAGCAGAAATGGAGTGAATGACCAGCCTTCAGATGATCCCAGCCCCCAGACTTTCATCCAGTATTACAGCTGAGATCCAGTATCATAGAACACAGGCAAGCTTTCCCTGGTGCGTCTAAATTTCTCACCCATAGAAACCATAGGAAATAATAAATGATTCTTGGTATTTCAAGCCATTCAGTTTTGGGGTGATTTTTAATGCAATAATAGGTAACTATTGGCATAATATATCAAAAGCTTGAATACAGGGAATATCTGCTAATTTACTTTGAGGAAGCACCCAGACAAGTGTACAAGTACTTATGTACAAGGAGGTTGATTACAGTTTCCAATTTTTTTCTCTTATGAGGAAGATAATATCAAACAGTTGGAATCTGTTTAAATAAATTGTGATATATCTGTACAATAAAATACTATTCGACCATTCAAAATATGCAGTAAATCTGTATTTGAAATAGTTCTTCAATTTATATTATTGTATTATCATATTTTGAATATTTTACATATAGAATCTCATTATTTGTAGAAATTTTTATCTATTTGGGCATAGAAAAGTTTTGAAAAACACACATGAAAATTATAATGAAAAATATCCTTCATAATCAAGTAATACAAGCTTTTTATACTTTAGAAATTATAAAGAAAAACCTCAAAGCACTCATGACATCTCATTTAACATTCACAAATGTCGTGAGATAGGTGCTATCAGTGCTTTCATTTTAAAGAGATGAGGTACGCATGTTATATTTTGAAAAACTGCAAAATGCTACCATTGTTCTTCTACTTCTCCTAGACCCTCTTTCCTATCCCTAACCAAACGAGTGCCTTTCTTGTTAAGAAATGCCTAGGGATATGGAAATAATCATTTACTTGAATGGATGTGCATAGATACTACCTGAAAATAATCATGCCATTATATCATTGCATGTTGAAAAGACCCTGAATAATATTAGTTTGCTTATTTGTATAAATGGGGAAAATGTCTCAGAAACTCTAACTGGCTTGTTCATTATCAGTCAGAAATTATCTGAGAAGAAACTAGATATGCTAACTGTAAAATTTTGTACTGTACTAGGAAGCACTACATAACATTTCAAATTTCTATTGTACTATACTAGGTATTATGCAAAGAGAATTATGCAGTCATATTGTCCTAGACATTATGGTCTATGTAAATGAATACTCATTTACTTCATTTAAACAGAGCTATGAAGTTTAAATGAATAGTATACAATGAATTTTACCACTAGATTATTATTAAGATGATGCAGTAAAAAGGAAGCTAAAACTTAAAGTGTTTGCCTTAATTCTATTCTAATGCACCAAGAGAATTCATTTATTTATAGGACTATATCTATGCTGTTTACTGAATATATTCTACTTACTTTGCATAGTCTAAAATATTGACCAGAAGGCTTATTTCAAACCTTAACAATATAGAACTGGTCCAAGTCGTCATTATGAATTCAGCAAAATTTATCTTTAGAACTCTTCTGTTTTTCTTTATCCTTTAAATCTCATTTCCTAGATATAGAGACATGTGTCTATAATCCCCATAGGAAGGTTGATTCTGGCCATAAAACTACTGTTAGTTCAAGTACACTGCCTGGCAATTCTGTATCATTGTCCCAGAAGTAATTACAAATTTTTACAATTTTAAATTAATTATTCTGTCTTAGTGTTTGATTTTCCATGTTACTTCAAGATGCTGCATGGAAATGAGCCACTGAGACTTTTCATAAATACCCTGGTAACATTTTCCAAAATATTTTCTACCTTTAACATTCATTGCACAGAGATGTACCATGAAGTAGGAAAATGCCTAAGAAATTATCAGCTATAGCTTACATTCCATATAGAGGAGGAAGACTGAAGCTCAGAGAATATTATTCATGGATCAAAAACTAAAAAGCAACAGAGCCAGGATTAGAAATGAGATTTTCTAAATCTTCATCTATTTTCTCCCCCGGCTCCATTCCCACCTTATTACAACACTTACATCTGCCTAGTTGGACCAAAAAATATGTGACTACTTTGAATCCTCCAGGATAGGTTGTCTGCTGTCTGTGGGATACTCAGAACACAGTGGTTGCTGGATTCTGTCTAATTAACAAGACAGTTCTAAATGTTTACTGAGGATGTGCCTCGTGCTATAGGTTTCATCCAAAGCCATTATTTAATTGAGTGGTTATGGCAATCTTCCTAAATCACTGCAAATTATTAAGCTGCATGTGGTACAATTGAGACTAGAAAGACTCAGGTGTAATAAATGATTTTCCTTTGAGAGAGTGATTTCTTCATAATATGGAAGTAATTCATTAGGGAAATAAACTTCAACTGCAGCAATTAAGCATATTAAAAAAACATATTTTATACATAAAAATCTTTGCTTCTTATCTGAATTAAAGCATAAATCAAAGAACCATATCCCAAAGTTATCAAAACCATACAAATTCATTTAAAATAGAATTGTTTTCTGACTTATTATATATATTGTGGCATAAAAACAGCAATTATGTTCCATGAAGAATTTTAAATTTCCATTCGTGTGTATTTATTTGTGTGTATTAATTCAGATTTTTATGCTCAAACACAAAACAAAAAATAAATAAACGAACCTAAAAAACTCAAAGGAAAACTTAGCATGGTTTTGGTGTTTAGAGAAATGTAAAGCAAAAAGTTGAAAATCCAGGTAACTTATAAAAAACATAAGTATTTAAAAATAATAAAGTATAGGGAATGTGTATAGCTACTACATCAAAGGCAATACACTAAGAACTAGAATATGAAGAATTTAGGTCCACCTGGCTTTATGGTTACCCTGAAAGCCTCATGGCTTCAATAAAACTGATGACAGCCGCCCTTTCTTTTCTTTTCCTTTTCTCAAAAGTCACATACATTGTGTCTGTCATATTTCAGTTTGTATACATACTTTTTGAAGCATGTTTTTCCTTTTTTGCTACATATTAATTCATTTCTTAATATCTTTTTCTGAGTAATAATTATAAGTGAATATCCTAAAAAATTCAAGTTGCGTATTTTTGGTTATTCTATTATTTTTGGAATTTTTCAATATTAGTGAATACATTTTATTCAAAAGCATTTTTGTTATAATTTCCTGGGTAAGAAGTGGTTTGAAAACACAGTACAATTTAAAGAGATCTCCAAATGGATAATAATTCAAATCTCCAAAAGAAGAAGAAAGACCAAAAGTTTACATATTACATGCCCAAATTAAACAAAAAAAAGTCTATCACCTAACATCTGGGAGTCATGAATAGGCATTAAATTAAGGCAAATGAATGTCAAAAATTTCACATGAATTTCATTAATCAGATTTGCTATTACATAATTTGAATTAGAGTCATTTATTTCTCTATTCATATATAATATCTCTTCAAGAACCTGTCTGTGGGTGAAAATAGGACATAGATTTACATTACTCTGAAGAAACATGTAGAAAGGGGCATATAGCCTGCAAGGCTTTCTGCTCACCACCCATACTGGGCCTGGAGAATGTAGGTTGTTTTGAAATGTAGAAGTCTCACCTTTTTCTTTAAATATGGATTTTTTTTTTGAAAAATCTTTTGGACCTGAAAAAATTAATTATGACACAAGTCTTGGAAAAAATTCTGAAAACTGGACAACTTAGTTTAGTACTTAATGTAAAACTCTGAAACGTAAAATGAAATAACATAACTTATACAAATGTAAGATAAGCACATGTCTAATATTTATTGAACTCACTAATGAGGGAATTAGCAGGGTGATAAAATAGGTTCAAAAAGCAGGGAGTGACATCATCAGTCTGGTTTTTAGAAAGATGACAGTAGTATTTTTTCACACAACTTATTACCTTTTTGAAATTTATTTTCTCTCTAGCTAACTGTAGTATTAATAACATGGTTTTAGTTGTGTAAAATGTTGGTGTGTTGAGGACTGGGAGAGGGTGCAATAGGATCACTGCACATGGGATAACTAAAGGCCAGATATGGATGAAAAGGGAATTTTAAAATGTCCCTTTTTGTCCATATGAATCTGACAGTGTGAGTCATTCTTTACCACTAACTATAACATTAGGGTTAGGTAGATGGATGGAGGTGGTGAGAAATCTTTATTAAGATCTAATTTACATGTGATCAAATTCATCATTTTAAAGTATGCCATTCAGTTATATATTTCATGTATTCGCAAGACTGCATACCTGTTATTACTGTTTAATTCTAGAATATTTTCATCAACTCAATATAAACCCCAAACCCAGTAACAGTCACTTAAAAGCATAATGTTTTTAAAGTTCATCCATGTTGTAGCATGAGTCAGCATTTCATTTATTTTTATAGCCGAATAATACTCCATAATGTGGATATATCACATTTTGTTTATTAATTCATCATTGATGGAAAATTTGGGTTGTTTCTACTATCTGACTGTTATGAATAAAGTTGGTATGAACATCTGTGTAAAAGTTTTTGTATAGGTATTTATTTTCAGTTCTCTTGAGTACATAGCTAGGGATGGATTTGCTAGGTCAAATGGTAATTCTACGTTTAACTTAATGGCCAAATTGTTTTCCAAAGTGGCTGCACCATTTTACATTCCCACCAGCAATGTATGAGCATTTTAATTTCTCTGCATCCTCACCATCACTTATTATTGACTAACTTTTGATCACTTCCATGCTAGTGGGTGTGAAGTGGTATCTCATTTTAGTTTTGTGTTTCCATGATGCCTAATTATGTTTAACATCTTTTCATGTACTTGTTGGCCATTTGTACATCTTCTTTGGAGAAATGTCTATTCAAGTCCTTTGCACTTTTAATTGTTGTATGCGCTTTAAAAAATACTTCAGGAGTAATAATTTTATATTCTGGATACTAGATTCTTATCAGATAGATGATTTGCAAATATTTATTTCCTATCTTATGTGTTCATTTAAAAAAGTATGTATATAGACTTAATTTTTTAGAGTGATTTTAGGTTAATAGCAAAATTAAAAGGAAGGTACAGATATTACTTATATACTCTCTGCCTCCACACACACATCGACTCAATCCATTGTTAACACTCTCCACCAGAGTGGTACATTTGTTAAAATTCATGAACCTACATTGACACCTTATAATCACCCAAAGTCTATAGCTTGCATAATGGTTCATTATTGGTGTCGTATATTCTGTGGCTTTGACAAATTTGTATATCTTCTTTGTTTACTATGATGAACATATATCCATCATTATAGTATCATACAGAATATTTTCACATTATTCTAAAAATCTTTGGTGCTCTGCCTATTCATCTCTGCCCCTACTCCTACCCAATCCCAGGAACCACTGATCTTACTGTTTCCATAGTTTTGCTTTTTCTAGAATGTCATATAGTTGGAATCATATAGCATGTAGTCATTGCAGATAGATTTCTCTTAGTTACATACATTTAGGGTTCCTTCTTGTCTTTTAGGGCTTGATAGCTCATTTCTTTTTAGTGCTGAATAATATTCCATTGTCTGGATGTTCCAGTTTATTTATCCATTTGCTTACTGCAGGACATCTTGGTTGCTTTCAAGTTATGGCGATTATGGATAAAGCTCATATAAACATCTGTGTGCAGGTTTTCAACTCCTTCGGGCAATTATCAAAAAGTACAATTGCTGGATATATAGTAAGAGTATATGTAGCTTTATGAGAAATGACCAAACTGTTTTCCCAAGTGGCCAAACCATTTTTCATTCCCAATAGCAACGACCGAGAGTTTCTGTTGCTCCACATCCTCGCCAGCATTTGATGTTGTCAGTATTCCAGATTTTGGACATTATAATAGGTGTGTAGTAGAATCTCACTGTTGTTTTAATTTGCATTTCATTAATGACATATGATATGAAGCATATTTTTGTATGCTTCTTTGCCATCTGTATATCTTTATGAGATGTCTGTTAAAATATTTGGCCCATTTTTTAAATTGGATTGCTTGTTTTCTTATTATTGAATTTTAAGAATTCTTTGTACATCTTGGATAACAGTCATTTATCAAATAGTTTATCTTTTGCAAATATTTTCTGCTAGTCTGTGGTATGTCTTACTCTCTTGACATTGTCTTTCACAAAAGAGAAGTTTTTTAATTTTAATGAAGTTCATCTTATCGATTATTTCTTTCATGGGTCATGCCTGTGGTGTTGTATCTAAAAAATCATTGACATATTCAGGGTGTGTGTTGTCTTTTCATTTTCTTGATTGTGTCCTTTGAAGCAGGAACATTTTCAAAGCTGATGTTCAATTTTCTATTTATTTTTTTGTTGCTTGTGCATTAGGTGTCATATTTAAGAAAACATTAGCTTATTCAAGGTCATGAAGATATGTACCTATGTTTGCTTCTAAGCATCATAGTCTTACTTATATTTAGGTTTATGACTTACCTTAATTTTTATATATGATATGAAGAAGGAATCTAATTTCTATTTTTTTGCTATTAGATATCTAGTTGTTCCAGCAAAATTTATTGAAAGACTATTCATTCTCCACTGAATTGTCACAGTGTCCTAGTCCAAAATGAATTAATCATAATATATAGTTTTTGGGGGGGTTTCAATTCTATTCTGTTGCTGTGTATGTATAACCTCATGCCAGTCCCACAAAGTCCAGATTATGTAGTTTTGCAATAAATTTTAGAATGGAAACAAGTGAAGCCTCTGCTTTTGTTCTTTTTAAAGATGATGTCAACTATTCTTGGTCCCTTGCACTTCCATATGAATTTTAGCGTTGTCTTGTCAAGTTCTGTGAAAAAGACACCTGGAATTTTGACAGGGATTGCGTTAAATCTATGAATCAGTTTGGGGAATATCAACATCTTAACAATATTAAGTATTCCAACCCATGAAATTGGGAAAACTGCCATTTCCTTGTCTTTTAAAATTTCACACAATTATGTTTTATAGTTTTCAGTGTACAAGTCTTGCACTTCTTTTGTTAAATTTATTTTATTTCTTGATGCTATTGTAAATGGAATTTTTTAAACTTAATTTTTAGATTGTTAGTGTACAGACATAGAATTGATTTTTGTGTACTGATCTTATATTCTTCAGTCTTGATGAATTTATTAACTTTAATAGTTTTTAGTGGACTTCTTAGGGCTTTATACATACGAGATTATGTCATCTGCAAATAAGAGTTTTGATTTTTCCTCTCTAATTTGAATGCCTTTTATTTCTTATTCTTGCATAATTGCCCTTGAGCATAATTGAATAGAAGTAGTGAGAATAGACATCCTTATGTTGTCTTTGATCTTAGGAAGCTTTCAGTCTTCCACCATTAAGTATGATGTTAGCTGTGGGTTTTTTGTGTATGTGCGTATTAGGTTGCAGATATTCTCTTTTCTGTTTAGTTTGTTGGGTGTTTTTATCAGGAAAGGACATTGGATTTTGTCAAATGCTTTTCCTGTAGCTATTGAGATGATCATGTGGTTTTTGTCTTTTATTCTATGGATATAGTCTATTACACTGATTGATTTTCAGGTGTTAAACTGATTGAACTTTCTGGAATAAACTCCAGTTTTTCTGTGTTTAATAGTCTTTTATGCTGCCAGATTTGGTTTAATAGTATTTTGCTAATGATTTTTTGGGGGGTCTACATTCATAAAGAATATTTGTCTGTAGTTGTCTTTGTCTGGTTTTGATATCATGGCAATACTAGTATAATACAGAAGTATTTATATTCCATCCTCTTTCTTTTGGGGGAGTATTTTGCTATGGATTAGTATTATTTTTTCTTTAGTGGTTTAGTAGCTTTCACCAGTGAAGTGGTCTACTCCTAGGCTTTTCTTTGTGTGATGTTTTTGATTACTAATTCAATTTCTTTACTTGTTATAGATATAGTCAGATATTCTAAATCTTTTCTCCAAGTTTAGAATGCCAATACAGAGGTTGATATAATAAGAAAAGAGAACTAAATATATATCCTAGTATAAAATATAATAACTGAAATGAAAATTTCACTAGAAGGCTCAACAGTGGATTTGAACAGGCAGAAGAATCAGTGAACTTAATGAAAGGTAAACTGAGATTATTCAGTCTAAAGAACAGAAAAAATAAAAACGAACATAACCCCTTCAGAAGGAACATCACACCAACTAAGCACATCAACATATATCTAAAGGGAGTCCCAGAAGGAAAGGAGAAATAAAAGTAGGCAGAACAAAATAGTTGAAGAAATAATGACTGAAATCCACCCAAATCTAATTTTTAAGACATTAATCTATATATCACAGAGCTCAACAAACTCCAAGCAGGATAAAATTAAGGACATCCACATCTCAACACATCAAATTTTTTAAAGTCAAAGTCAAACAGGGATTCTTTAAGGCAGCAAGAGAGATGTGACTCATCTTATATAAGGCATCCTCAATATGACTAATAGCTGATTTCTCATTAGAACTATGAAAGCCAGAAAGCAGAGGAGTGACATATTCAAAATGCTGAATGAAAAAAAAAAAAAAAACAGCTAGGAATCTTATATCCAGTAAAACTATCTTCCAAAATGAAACATAATTCTCATACTTTCCTTAGTTCTGTAAACATGGTTTCTTTTAGTTCTTTGAGCATATTTAAAATAGATGATTTCAAATCTTTGGCTAGTCAGTTTTAATATCTCAGCTTCTTACTAAGGGACATCTTCTATTGTGTCATTTTTTTCATGTTGTGGGCCAAATTTCTTATCTCTTTGCATCTCTCATAAATTTGTGCCGAAAACTTTACATTTTAAATAATATAATGTGACGATTACAAAATCAGAATCTCCTCACTCCTTAGGGTTTGTTGCTATTATTTGTGAGGTTTTTTTGTGTGTGTGTGTGACTTTTTTGACCGAATTCTATAAAGTCTATAATCCTCGTTACCTTCAGCCACTGAAATCTCTCCTCACTTAGGTTAGCAGTCAGCTAAAGATTAGTCAAAGAGTTCCTCCAATGCCTAGATTTGGGTCTCCTAATCTTTGACAATAGGCTTTATGTTCACATTGGAATATGCCTTTATCCCTGAACCAGGTAGTTGAGAATTCTGCCTTAGTCTCTGCTTCCAGCTTGTACAGAACCTCAAGGTCAGCCACGGGTAAGAACTCAAGGGCTTCGGGGGTCTTTTCTGAAAATGCACACAGCCCTAGACATGCGTACAGCTTTCTAGAATATCAGGGACATGTTAGAGTCTATCATGTTTTATCTCCCTGTTCTCACATGCCAACCACACCCATACAGTAGTTTCCTGCTTCAGTTTAGGGACTGGCTGGAAACTGCTATGCATCATTGATATCAAGTAGAAGGGAAATATAGGCCTGATAGGTCATCTGTGACAGGACCAAAACAGAGAGAGGTTATTGTCTTGCTTACATTTGGGTTGCTGATTTCAAGCCTAATAATTTTTTTTTTTTTTCTGTAGGAGCAAAATAAATTTTTCCCAGTTTGCTCAGACTACATAGAGACCAGAGTGACCATTAAAATCAAAATTAGAAAGAACAAGTAGAGCAAAGTTAACCTAGCCCTGATGCCTCACTGATCAGGGAAACCAGTGATAAGAGAAAGTTGAGAACATGATATCACCACATCTTGGGTATTCTAAGAGGAAAGTGCCTTGGCTGGAAAATTTTAGACCCCATTCACAGGAACAAGGAGCCAATGAGAAAAGGCATATTTAAGAACTAAAAGAAAGAATAGGCTTGAAGAGAAAGGAGCAAAGTCAAATGTGGTTCGGTAATTTCTGTATTGTTGTTTCTCAGCCTGATGCCAAGTACAAACCAAAAGAACTCTCTTTTAGTTGTCTTATTCATACTGTAATTAGTTATAGTTTTGTTTAAACTGATAGATTTACAAAATTAGATAATCCATGGCATTTGGGCTAATTTTGTTGTTTGCAAAGTCTTTAGTTAAAAAAGAAATTGTCCCCTTTATAAGAAAGCAGAAATATCAGACCTGAGTGTCTTCAACTGATCATCTGCAAGAGTTTTAGTAGCCAATCAATAATTCCCTTTGTATTGAGTATACTTGGGAAACTTCTATCCACATTCTATTATACTGATCCTCAATCTTAATCATTTAGATATTGTAGAGTAATCATATTTAAATGGTCATCATAGCAGGGATTTTTCCACTTCTTTTGAAAGGTGGGTAAATATGTAATTGATATCTAACAGAAGTTTCTCTGGTGTGGTGTCTTTGCAGAAATAAGACATTTAAATGTACATACTTCGAATCTATGGTAGAAAATACTAATCACTCATTCAGTACTTTAATTCAAAGATTATATAAATTGTTTTCTTTAAAAAAAATTAAAAATATCAAACCCTCAAAATAAATGGAAACAAATTTGTGCTTTTAAACTCTTATGAAAATATGCTTTCAAAGAAGTGTGAAAATTTGAGGACTAGGAACACTATTTTTGAGAAAGTATCTTATAACATTTTTTTTTCAGTTATCAATAATTTAAGTCACTCCTTACTGCAAATCTGTCCACTTTTCATGAATTTGGTGCAATTGTTCAAAGTTTACAGGAATGAAATAGTATCTTTCCTGACTCCTGAAAAAAAAAATCACAAACAGGTGGAAACTAGGCTGGAATGCAACACTACCAATTAAACAAAAATTTTAAAACAAATTATTTTGTATAGAAAACATTTTTCTACATAATTAATAGCTGTAATGTTAACTGTTACACATTAATAGTGAGCAGAAAGACAAATGTTTCCTCAGAGAACACCCAGACCACATATCAGTAGATTGTTTGGCTATGTGACATCCCTAGAGGCAGTTCTGAGCTGACTGCACAACTGCCTGTGTAGCTCACCAAAAGGCCAGATGTTGCTACTAGAATATTCCAAGGCTTGGCATCTGGGTCTTGGCAAGCCCCAGAGGTAGCCTTAGGTCTTGTGCCTATTGCTAAAATAGGAAATAAAAGAAAGTTTCACAGCAGAGAGCATAAATGATTCTGAAGAGACATATAGGAATGAAAACTAATTCAAAGTAACACAGCTTTGAGTATATTATTGGTTTGTGTATACCAATCAAATATACTGAGAGAATGTCAAAATAGTTTCGTGGCTTGAAATAATGATTTTTCATTGGCCTTAGCATGTTCTAAGTTAACTGCATCAATCAGTCGAATTGCTTTGCAGTAACCGAGAGTGCACAGTACGTCTTTCAGCATGAATAACAACAACGGAAGTAAGGCACTCCAGTCTTACTCTTAGATTTCACATAATTTTAGAGTGTTTTGAATTATTCTTCCCTTTTTTATGAAATTTAAGGTTTGAAATGTAGAAGTCATAATATGGTTGGTGGAATAGAAAAATGAACTTATTTAGGGATTGATTTTATAAAGTTATTTTCTTAGGACTATAAACTGTAGATTTATAGGTAGATTCTGAAAAGTAGCATGGTAATAACAGGAAACTTGAAGATCTATACTTTTAACTCAGTAGTTCTACTTCTTAGAAATCTGTCCAAAAGATCAATATGAACAAAGATTTATGTGTAAGGATGTTCATTTTCAAGGTAAATAGCTAAAAAGGGATGCAAATATCCAATTATAGGGATGTTATACATAATAGAGTATTCTGTAGCACTAAAATCATTTAAAGACTGTTTAACGGCATAGTAAAATGCTTATAATATGTTAAAGGGAAGAGACAAAACTAAATAAATGATAGGACCCAAATTGAAAAAAAAAAAAAAAAACAGGTGTATGCTGACTTGACTAGAAAAAATACATAAAAGTGTTAGCATTGTTATATCTTAATAGTGGACTATGAGTCATTTTTATTTTTTTTTAATAGTTACCACTGTTAGTATATTTTATAAAGATCATATAATAAACATCAAAAAATATCATGCAACTAGGAATTAAAATGATGTGCTTTATTATAGTATTAGCAGAATGTACACGGCTTAGAAAGGCTGCAAATCAACCACTTCTTTAAGTGTGAAACACTGAAAATTCTTCAGCTGCTCTTGGCAGTGCTACCCAAGTGTTAGGATTTCCGCTTTGTCTTTACTGAGGATACAGCAACAAATTCAAAGAGAATTCCTGATACAATTGCTCTGGTAAAAAGCTATATGTGAAAAGGAAGATCAAAATCCACTTTTAAACTAAAACACTATTTCAGGAGTATATTTAAACCATGTTGCATTAAGAAACAGTTTCAAAATAGGAAACAATCTTATAAGTAATCAGCTATTATAAAATGGATGCATTTCACTTTATTTCAAATGTTAGATCACTTATAATTCTCTTTTCAAGATATATATCTTGTCTCTTTTCTCTTATACTTAACACTGAAATTTCTCACCGCATTCTTATTGGGCATCTATTTTTCAGTTAGAGATAATTAGTATTCTTTATTTGGTATTAGTAATTTATCTCTAGTGTCTCATAATAATAGTATCATTATATCAATGTATGAGTTTATATTTCTAAACATATCTGAAATTTTAATTCTTATTTAAGTATTAAATAAGTATTTAATACCAATATCTATATGTTTTTATATAAATTTCATGTTTAATCACAAATGAAAAACTCTTCTGCTTGTAATATCCTCCTGGCAGCTGGCTTAGTATTTCACTTACTTGGGGTTTCATTTTCACTAAACAGATTTCTTTTTAAATTAAAAAAAAAAATCATTGTTATCCATGTTAGGTGTTCATTTAGCAGTATTTCTGAGAGGTGAGACTGACTTCCAACAGTGGCATCAAGAGAACAATACAATAAGTCAGGTTCTCTCTCTTTCTGAGGATGGCGGTGTGGGCTCAGCTGGGCCCCACAGTCCTCAGCCCAGCCCTCGGCAGAAGCAGTGAATTCAGTCATAACTATAGCAGAGTCTGATCATTCTCCTGATGAAATTACACTGATCTAATTTGCACGCTGTGAAGACATTTGGCACTGGTTGGATCTGAGCCTTGACATCTTCATTGGAACTAAAAGTACACTTAGAACTGACATTACATTTCACATTCTCCTCTGCCAGGCTATGGCATTTCATCCTCTTTAAAGGCATTATTTCAAGAACATTTAATTTGGCTTTGATATGCCTGCCATTTTGCTGGGTGGAACATACTGCGCCAGAAAACCTCAGCTGTAATAAAGGTTGGCACCAACAGCCTACCATATACCTGCACCATCCTGTGCAATTTAATTGGCATTCAGTGGGTTGATAAATGGATTGGCTTAATGAGACAATATACTTGACATATGCAGGACTCTCCTGAGGAATAGGATTCATTTTTTCACTTCACACATCAACATGTTACAGATACCAACACAGTCACCTCCAAGCAGTTGTGCTGTAGCCAATGGATGCAATCCACCGTGCTGACCAGTAACACTGTTATCTTCCAAACATCTCACTCATTTCTCTCTCATTACCAAGCAAAGTATGGTTTTAAAATTTTATTGTCTTTTGTATTTTCCCAGACATAAGGAAGAAGATAAACTCCATGCTTTACTTACATAAATCTGTATTTTCCTAGGAGATCAAAGAGCCTTGTGGTCTAGTCAGATTAGTTTTACCTGCTATAAAACCATGACAGTACTATAAAATACAAGTAATAATGAATTCTAGGTATAACTACTGACATATGCAATTATGGAAAGGAGCAAGTGGGTGTCATTCTGTCTTCAGAAATGCTGGTTTCAAGAATGATTTAATTAAAACAACAAAGCAACACCATTTTTCACTCCTCAGATTAGCAAAGATTAAAAAGAACCATAACGCTGAGTGTTGGCAGGGGAGCAAGGAAATAAGTGCCTCATGCTCTGCTGGTGGGATCCTAAATTAATACAACTTTTCTGGAAGGCAATTGGCAATATGTATCAAAAGCCTTAAAAATGGGCATAGACTCTCACTAAAGCACTTTCACTTCTGAAAATATATCCCAAGGAAATAAAGACATGCCAAATGACTATTTAACAATAATCATCACATTAATTATAATAGGAAAATATTTAAAAGAATGTAAATGTCCAAAAAAGAGTTCCTATATAAAATATGGACTACATATACTCTAGAACACTATGCAGCCATTAAAATTATGTAGTAGAAATGTCACAGAAAGTGGTTCTAAGTATTATAAAACATCATCTATCTTCATTATCAGTCATTTTTTGTAAAAAATTTATATATCAATTTATCTATATTCATATTAAAAAA
Organism: Rousettus aegyptiacus; assembly: GCF_014176215.1. NCBI lineage: Eukaryota > Metazoa > Chordata > Mammalia > Chiroptera > Pteropodidae > Rousettus > Rousettus aegyptiacus. Next base: position 40,542,794 of record NW_023416295.1, read on the forward strand.
AGTCAAAGGAAAGATATCAAAATAATAACAATATTTGCATCTGAAGGTGGAATTAAATAGTTTCTTTTTTCTCTACATTTATCTTACTTCTTAAAATTTATTTGAAAGATTCAATTTAGATGGCATTTTAAACTTCTCAAAAAATTTCTTTCTGATAACTGTGATTTTGGGAAATTCTTTTACTATGTTATAAGTCAAATTATGCCCATGTAATTCAATTCTTCTTATGGTTCCAAGTTGTTTAAGTATTCAGTTGAATAGCTGTCCATATAGATCATCTATTTTAGACAAATGACTTTTCTTTCTACTTCCAGCTTCCTGGGATTTCTTCCGTTGCTAGTAACTAGAAAGCTGCAGATTTCTAGAACATAATCGACATTCAAAAGACTTTTTGAGTTTATGTCTCCTGGTCACAATACTTATTAAGTGAAACTGCTTGGTCTATTGTTTTTCATTTTACGATGTTGAAGATTTCTAAAAAAGATAGAACACATAAGGATCCAGACATAAAAAGGTTATTTATTTAGATTTGCTAAAGCCACCTGGGAACTGCACTGTGCCTGGCTATAGGGAAGCTATCTTCGAGTCTGCCCAGGCAAATAGAAAAAGAAAGATAATTGGGATGGAATGAAAATGCTTAAAAGGGAAATCCGCTTAGGAGAGCCAAAGTGCTCCATAATGACCAATTGTAGGGCTTGGTCAGCTTTTCAACCCAGGCAGGATGAGGTGCCATAGGAACAGCACCGAGGGCAGCAGCTTAGCAGTCCTCTGTGCCTTGACACTACCTGCCTCTGGCTTCCTTCCCGCCTCTAAGGTGATGAGGACTCCCAGGGACCACTGCCTTTCATTTCAACTGGGTGCCAGTTTGATGCTCTCCATTCTGCTCTAAAGGAAGTTCCAACATGCAAATAAGCCCAAGGAAATGAAAAAATGAAACGGTGTGTGACAGTTTCTAATTACTGCATAAAAACAACATATGGAAACTTCATTGTCCATTTCATCTCTCAACATGTACCATCAAGTCAGACTTCTTTTACCCAAATCACTTTCTAGAGCATTTTGATCTGATTTACTTCAATAAGAAGAATTTTTTTAAAAAAACTTTCTGATAGGATAATAGCAGTTTTTTTTAAAAAAAAGTCTTGATCATTGGAAGCTTTTCATAACCTTGCTCTATTTTCCATTTGAGTCTTCTCTATATATTGCAGTTCATTAATTCTATTCCCTAGGGTTGTTCACAACCTGGATTGAAGTTGCCCCTTCTTTAGAAGTTTAAATTAACTATCCTTAAGCACCTTTTATAAATTCTTGAATGGGTCCCTAATCACTTATGATAAGAGGCAGGAGGATTGATTCAGCACTTGTACTCTGATTAAATGTACTAAAGGCATATGAACAGGAGGTCAAACTAGAATAACCAAGCAGACAATGTTTGGCAAACTAAAACATAAAGGCAAAAAAAAAAAAAAAAGTTTATGAAAGCAGTGTGTTTGGTTCCTAAAGATTGGACTGAGGCTCAAGAACCCTGGAGTCTGGCCTCTGCTTTGCCACAACCACACCAGTGTGATCCTAGGCAGGTTCTTCACTTCCCTCATCTTCTGCTGTAAAATACGATTTACACTATAAGATGTCTAAGATTCCTTTCCTCTTTCCTGCATTCTCAGACTATATGGAATAATTTAAGTACTATTTGTTTTCTATATGAGACAAGACATACCAAAGGTTGCTAACCTTGGAGTAATATTTAAAAGTTGAGGTAAAACCAGAGAAGAAAGGCATACATCAAATGCCCATTTGCTAAAGGCAAAACCTTCCAGCTTCTCCTCTCATCCTCCCTGGCCACAGAAGCAGACTCAGTTAATGAATCAGAAAAAAGCTGGTTACCAGATGTCCTGGCTTATTAACACGCACATCGCATTCTGTAATGGCATTCACGGAGCAAGCTGTGTGGAACCGAGAGATGGCAAAGGAAAACTTCTCTCAGACGAGCTTCAGATTGTGGGTGTGCTTTGGTAAATTTCAGGAATGGTTGCTGTGCAAGTTCGTTAAGATACTGGCAGGCATTCTATCTGGCAGGAGCTCGACTGGGTTACAAAGAACCTCTTCTCCAAGGTCATAGGATATCTCAGCCCTTCCTCCTTCCTCTAATCTGTGCAGAATTGTGAATGTGAACTCTTATATTAGGAAAGAAAGACAATAATAATAAACTTAGGAGCAATGCAGAGAAAAGGCCAATTCTGTTTGATTGGTTTTCACTACGGCTAATTTTAAAGCCACCCATTGTTCAGCTCTGCAGTCTAATTTTATGTTAATATCCTGAAAGTTGTCAAATCTTGGCAAAACCTATGCATAAATTACACAGAAAGTAGCTCACAGGAGGGGGAAAAGTAATGACTGTCATGGTTAGCCAAACCCATTAATAGTCTGACAAGCAATAACCCAGGAGCTCTGGTCAACTGCTGCAGACATCTGTGAAACTTTTGCAATTAATATCATATTTTCCTTTTTTTTTTTTTTTGGAAGAGGTATCAGCTGTGAAATAGCATGCAATGGACTGATCATTATCAGCTCTGCCAGTAAGGGTTGGGTTTTATCATCTCTCTTGGTTGACCATTGCTCTGCTTTTCACAAAAAGCCACTTAAAAAAAATAAGTAATGCCATGTATCTCAGCATAGAGATTAACAGTCTCTAGAAAATGAGTACCAGTGATGTGTGGCTACTCAAGCAATAATAATAATAAAAAAAGATGCTTCCATCTCTTATTCATTACAGATTTTTCTCCCTGTGAGGTTGAGAAGAAATAAAGATGGAAAGACAAAATCTCTCTTCAAAGCTGCACGCTAGGTAGGGCCTCGGCTTGCTGGCAGATCATCTTATTGTGCCTTCTCCTATCTCTGTCCCTGTTATTTCAGTACACTTTTCCTGTGAGTTAGAGTTTCAGAGTGAAATAAATGGCCATCTGATTGGTCAGTGTTTGTGCCCTGCTGGTGGTTAAAACATTCTGAATATCACTCCATCTACATGTATATGTATAATGTACTCACATACATTTTCCCAGAGAATATTGCTGGTAGAATTAGCTGAGTTTCCCAGTATACCTCTAAAGGCTACTCAATCTTTCCCCACAGCTGGTATAGCTGATGCACCTAGCACAGTGCCTGGCACTGCTTGGATACTCAAAAATATTTGTTGAGTGAATGGATTGATGGATGGAAGGGCATATTCCCATCCATGACCTTGCCATTTTAGCTCCATATGTTGATTTTATGCAGAACTTCCTTCCTGCTAAAAATCACTGCCTGTAGGTAGGGTTTTCTTGGAGAATGTTGACAGAGGAGTTGCTCTTTTTTCAAGCTTATAGCAATCTGAAATGCGCGCCTTCTAGAATAATTTGGTAAATAACTCTTTCTGAGCTCTTGCTTTGCGTCAGGTTCTTTGCTTGGAGGTGGGGAGAAGAAGATGAATAAAATACAGTTTTTGCTATCACAGAGCTCACAGAATGTTCAGAGTTAGCCATGTAGAATGGCGATTTCAACAATACATGGCACATGCTGTAATATAGGTTTCAATTAACTTCAAGGAGCAACATTCTCTACCTGGTATTACAGGGAAAGGTGTCATAGTAAAGAAGCATGTGGGCTGGGTTTTGGTTAAAAAAAAAAAAAAAGGGCCCAGCAGAAAGAGGGCGAAAAGGCTTCCAAGACTCAAGGCCTTGAGACAGAGAGTAGTAAAAGGGCATAGAATTTAGAAAATAGTGAGATGGCCAATGGATAGAAACAGAGGGCATGGGAGAATGTGGCAGAAGATGAGGCTGGAAAGGTGAACCAAGGTAGGAGAAGGGGCCTTGGTGCCATACTAGTGCCTGCATAGCTTCCTCTGCAGGCTACTGGGAATGAGTGGAAGCTGCTAGACAGAGAAACAAGTATTGCCTATGGTGGCCAATAGTGTGGGGGAAAGGGGTGTGAAAGCGGGAGGGGAGAGGGAGTGCAGAATATAAGAAGGCCAGTGAGAAAGTTATTTCAATAGCCTCTTAGACAATGAGAAAGAGAAAGAGCAACAGATTTTGAAGACATCTCTGCAGCAGAACTGTCAAGATTGGGTAACTAACTGCACGTGAGGGTAAAATAGATTTGATAGAGGATGATTTTGTGCAAATGGCAAAGTTTTTGATTAAGACAGGGACACAAAAAGCAGCTGGCTTGGTTAAGTGTAGGAGTGAGGGGGCTGCAGGGGCATAGGGGAAGATAACATGTAAATTTCCCAGAAATCACTCTTTGAAAGATAATGACTACCATTTCTAACTGTCACTGTAAGGCCAACAAATCAAACAAGAACAAAATAAAATCTAATAGATACTTATCACAGGTTAATGCAATTCGAAAGGCTTCCTTTTAAGCCTACTCAGGAAGAAAAATAACTGAACTTAAAAAGAGCTCATTAATAGGCAGCTATTTATAGCCTCTGAGTTCTGAGGCTCTGAACTGATTACTGACCTATTTATTTTTCTTTCCTTAAATATTATAGTAACATTTGCCAAATGAAAATAATATTCATAAAATACAAAACACCCCAAACAGTCATAGTCTTCAATTTGGCAAGACATGTGGATTCCTCTTCAGGCTTGTCAGAATGTATCATATTCTGGACAAATCAAGAAAGAAGGAAGTATGGGAGTAATCACATAAATGAATGCCATTTGTCTAAAAAATAAGTTTGCTGTCATCTTGGGATACATCATTTTTAGAAACAATGACCCATTTGGCAGCTTCACACATGCTCCCATCTCTGAACGCTTTCTAACATTCCAGGCTTTACTTTATTTAGATCTGGGATTTTCTTTGGTGAAGCAAGTGCAGAAACTTCATTCCATTCAGTATTACTCATTCCATTCACACTATTTTTTTTTTTTCTCATTGTGTTACTAACCCTTGTTTCACGGCCTCAGCAACCCTGTCTGGGCGCCTCATATCAAATGGCAGCAGTGTGGAATGTCTAATTATTTCTCTGTTGAACTTGTACAGCTGTCCTAGATGGTCTGTTTAATAGTGCTGGTCCTTTGTCTTTTGAAAACATCCTTTGCTACATGAAGGATATAGCTTTCCTTAGAAAAAAGTTTCATTTTTGCCAAGTCAACTTCTAACCCAAGTTAGTATTTTCCAAAATATCAAGCTCTACTTTTTCAGTTTCCACTGAATTTTTATTACATGGAGTTTATAAAAAGTAGGCAATTAGGTGTCCCAGAATCCAGAAAATACTTCACCTGTCTCCAAGCATCTGATACTATTGCTCTTTATTGAATTTTGAGATTTTAAATGGTTCTCTTGTGAAATTTTCCAGAATATGTGAACTCTAAGTCAAAAGAAATTTCCTGGAGAATTTCTAGCCAATAGACTGAGTTGAAAGAGATTATAGAGAGCTAAATGTTTTCCCTTTTGAAAGGGAGGTCAGACTAAGTTTCAGGGGAAGGAAATGGGGTCATAGAAATAAGAGTGGCGATCCAAAGAACAGCCCTTTGTTGGGGAAGTGCAGGGTGGTGGAGTTTTGGGGAGCAAAGGGACCTGTGTTCAATGAAGGCCTTTGACTTTTGAACCCAGAATTTAGTCATCCTTTATGTTTTTTTTCCCCTGTGTCAATCACTCTTTTGTTCATGTTTTCCTCTTAACTTGATTTCCATTGTAGCATGACAATTTTTTCCTCCTCTCCATCTTTTGGATCTTCAGATACAAATGGTCAACATGGTTCCTCCAAGTTCTTTGTAGAAATAGCTTAATAGGCTGCTTAATTTTTTCATTTCATTCAGATTTATAGTTTCAGTTCTAATTGTGTTGCTGTGAAATGAATGTAATGTTTTCCACCATATTTAATGAGAAGTAGCTAAGACTATGTATATTATTCTTCATTTTCTAAATCATTTTTGCAATATATCTCATTTATTAATTCATAATCCTTGAATAATTATGAGTTTGAGGCCATTTGAAATAACACATTTAAAAGATTGAAACAATTCTTCCCCAAAAGATATTTTGTAGATATTTACATAGATCAAATGAAAATAATAAAAAGTTAAAAGTATTTATTCATAATTAAGTGAAAAAAAATATTTATCACTTTTTCCTGATCCCAAACATCCTTTAGGAAAAAGCTAGAATTTAAGTCTGTTTTCAGATGATATGTTTGAACATAAATAAAACAACATTTTGGTTATGTTTATTTAGCAAAAAGGAATTAAGCTCAATTATCAGCACTCATAATATTTAGGAAAAAAATAATTATGGACAGTATTTTGCAACTACATCAGTTAAGATTCATTCTTAAATCTATGGATACTTTGAATAAACTAATGATATAATTGTGTGAGTAAACACATTCCTTTGAAAAACTACTGTATTTCACATAAAAATTATATGGAATATACATTAGAATAGATATAATTTTTTTCTTTAGGATGAATGGGCTAATTTATAACTTGTCAGGAGTCAAGAAAGCCAAATGCTCTAAGCAATATAGAGAAAACTCATCATGACATGGCTAAAGAGTACAAAGAAGTCATTGATTTATAAAGCATACTCTGGTTCTCTGCTTTATGTTATGGGCATTCCTCTGTAACCCCCTTTATTCTTGGATTATGTCAGTAAAAGTGGTAAGCATGTAGAGGAAGCCTGAGGCCCACATTTGGGCCCAGGGTCTACTGTTTAGTTGTTCAAGGTTGTACATCTATACTCAGATATAACATCTTACTCTCCCCACAAGAGTAAAGAAGGGTCAGAACCTGCTAGATGCCATCCAATATGCATTCTCTCCCTGTTCCTCAGGAATTAATTTTTGTTTAAGGTAAAAATGAAAGTAACCTAAAGATTACATTTTTCTTCCTCTCTTACAGGTAGGTGTGGCCAAATGACTAAATTCTGGCCCATGAAATGAAACAGATTTCTGGCTAGGCCTCCTGAAGTGAGCAGATTCAGCAGATAGTTAACTTTTTATTCTTTCTTTCTGATGTTTCAATTGCAGATGTAATGAATAGAGCTCTGGTGGCCATCTGGAATTATGAGGTACACTTGAGGATGGAATGGGAGCCAACAAATAACAGGACTGTGGATTCCTGATGATGTGTTGCTGTCACACCAGCCTGGACCACCTAACTCTATAGTTCTCCTGTTTGAGAGATAAACTTATTATAATCTAAGTCACTATTATTAGGGGTTTGCCATTACATGGATCTAATACAAGGTGATGAAAGGAGTTTTATTTCAGTTCTGTTGTTATTGGAAAGGGGCTGTATGACCTTCAGTTTCTCATTATACACAGGATCACATGTGACAGGGCATAATTACAATAATGATATTGCCATTCAATAAAAACGTTATGTCAATCATTGTTCAAAGTTCTTTTTAACTTAATTACATATATAATGATATATAGTGTAGGTTACACACACACACACACACACACACACACACACACACACACACACACAACCCTGAAGAGTAGGTGTTTTATCTGTTTTAAGAATAAGGAAACTGAAGAGGTTAGGGAGCCACTTTAAAATTATAGAGCTGGGAACTGAACCTTGGACCAGAGTTATACTGCCTCCCAGTGAAGGAAATAGCCATCTTGTAAGCATTTTTCTCTCCTGAGAATAGTATATTTTCATCTTTTATTTCTTTACCATTGATACCACTTTCACATAAGATGGAAACTCCTCAGACTAAAATGTGCATGTATTGATTCCTGGTGCTGTCTAAACAGATTTAATCACAGAGCCTTAGGAAACTACCAGTTTAGCAAAATGGCTCCTCAGACTCAACATTGCTAGCCTTAACTGGAGAGGGAGGGGAGAGTGTAGACCAAATGGGCAGTACTCAGTGACATATAAAGTGTCATATCACTGTAAAAAACCAACTGACAAATAAATGTTTGTCTTTCAGAATTCTATTCAGGGTCTGCTCGAGTAAGGTAGTAATAGCATATACTGATACTAAAACAACCCTAGTAAGGTATGTAAAAATAACCTGAAACACAAAATCTCTTCAGAGCTATTTTGCCTTCCAAATTTAAAGTATAAGAGGGCATGCTCTTATTATTTTGTTTTAGATAAAAGAATAATGCCATGGGAAACAGCAGTTTCTCCATTGTTTTGCCTTTTGCTATTGTTCTGCTTTTTATTTGACATTGAACACCATCAAAATATACATAGAATAATAGACCGTTAAAACTGGATAAGGCCTTTCTATCAGTCAGGATGTTGTAGGCTAAATATAGGAAAGAAGAAAAAATAAAAAAAAAAAAAGATCAAATCCCAGCTAGAAATGACAATTGCTGATGTAAATAATCAGGTACTGCACTTTTTTTTTTTTTTTTAAATCGACTTGCACCTAGTAAGAGTTGAGTCTAAACCTCATATGCAGACAAAGTCAAACTGGAGAAAATACTTATGTTCCATGAAGCTCTCAGATATCAACTTAAAATGCCTGCTGACAGCAGCCTGGTTTAACTCCAAGAGACTAACCATTTCTGGCAACCGGATTTCAAAAGGGAGAAGGGACATAAGAAGGAAGTCCTTCAGGACAGATTATGGCTGATATCCGTGCCAGAGAAATGGAAGGTCACTGCCTCATTGTTTGTGGGCATGTAGGGAGAACAGCACTGATAACATCCTGAGTATTCGGGGTGTGCTTTATGAGGATTTGTGAAACATAACTAGAGAAGAAATAATTTCAAAGCCTGACTAAAGCTTGTAAGGCATCATTAGACAAATACATGGGTCTTAAAGCATTTCCTTCTAGCTTCTACATATATTATTTAATGTAACCTATATTAGATAATATTTGCCCTGATAATATTTTTATTTGTTCAACAGTGTCTTTTTCCCTCTCTCAACAATTCACTGTATGATTTCATCACAATACCCAGCACTCAAATATTTCAAAACATCCAGGTGCTTGACGGAAGTTTTCATTCTGAAATACATTATATATAAAACCATATAACTCCTGCCAGAATCAAATATAAACAAACACAATTGCCACTTTAATAACTATAGCAAATGCAATTACTACACTACTGTAATTTAAAAAATATTTTTGTTCTTTACACTTTTAAATCTGGTGCATTTCAGAGACAGCTGGAAGTCATTTTTAGTTAGCTACTTGTCCTGGGCAGATACAATGTCACTGATGGTTAAGGTCTTGTCACTGATATAGAGTATATCTGTTTTCAATATTATGGTCATTACTAACTGGCAAAGTTATCGATTTCTACTTTTGAGGCTTGTCTATTCCTCTTGAAGGCAGTGAGTAAAGCTAGGTTGAGAAGATAATGTAAAGGTAGAGGGATCAGAGAACGGAATTCTCTGCATTTCTGTAAACTTCTAAAATGCTTTCGTCCTCTGCTTCCAGTTACCAGGGATCAACGCCATTATTAGAAACTACCATTGACAACATAGACTCTTTACCTGGAGTCTTTTGTTTATACTTCATTCATTCTAACTAGCATTTTCCTTAGATTGTTTGCGCATATCATTTTAGAAGTTCCGTTTATTTCTGACCCAAAAGAAATCATATTTTGAAAGGAAGGTAACATTACAATTTTGTGATTCTATATTGCTTTAGTTAAAGTTCTTCAGTAATGACAGCAAAAAAACAGAATTTTATGAGAGGATGGAAGAGAGCTTATGGGGGTTGAGAGGTAGCTAGTGAACCAGATTTGGAACAAATCTGTCCCTTGTCCAGCTGCCACAAAAGGAAATGAAAGTTCATCATTTCTCCTGCCATTGTAACACTCTGACCAGGGAGAGAGAGTTTCATTGGCTGAATTGAGTTCAAGGCCTAATGGAAACCAGTGAAAGGAATATAGGGGAAAGTACCTAACTCTACCACCCAACTAGAACTGCATGCAATTACCCAAAGGAAAGAATGTTAAGAATAGAGAATGGATGTTGAATAGCCAAGAAGCAGTAAATGTTCATCTCCCCATTTTTGCTTTTGTGGGTTAGCTGACAAGATTTGCTGTCAGTAAGAGCATATTACATAAGTGAAAAAAAGATTATTTAAATATATTGAAGCTGAAGAAAGTGGGTATCTTTATACTAAATGGAAACAAAAGAAAATGAAGAAAACAAGAGCAAAACATGCCTCTGAGGTGGAGTAGGGCTCTTAAATTTTAGTATTATGAACACTTTCTTTTGTTTCTTTCCACCATTCTTTTTTACCATGAGATTCTGGAATAAATCCAAGCAAGAAATACTAAGTGGGTCCAAAGGCAGTACCAGTTTCCTTTGCTGGTTGGGCTACTGTGTTTTGCAGCATCATTCATTTGATAATTTATTTATTTAAATTTCCAAATCATAAGGATATAGTTTTGAAGGCTTGGTAGAATTTAGTTAAGTGGGGGACAGATAATATTGACTTTGGAGGGCCTCTCTAGCTACAGAAAGTTGGTGCATAGAGTAATTCCTAAGAAATCCTTAGTTTCAAACTGAAATTTGACCAGAGAGGCTAAAAGCACAAGTAAAGGACAGAAAAAAAATAAGATAGATTCATAAGATCTTATGGTCATCATAGCATATTGATTTGGAATGGCAAATACTTGGATCATATGCTCACCTAATCTCATCCTATGCTCAAGACATACATCACCAATCATTCGGGATGTTCTGCTACTGATCAGCTGCTGAGAAAATTATGCATTGTTCTGTCCCTTCCAAACCCATCTACTATAACACTGTTTTGATTATCTTTCTAAAATTTCAAACAAGATCTCTAAGGTTCCTGACATTCTGGCTCCAAAAGCATTTGTTCCCAACCCATAGCCTGTGCTTCAAGTCACACTGAGCTTTTTCCCATGTTCTTAAATACATCTCAATCATTCACTTTCTCATGACTTTGTATATATGGTTTCCTTTTTCAGAAATACTCTGACCTTCTTACCCAATGGTGAACTTCTCCCATCCTTCAAATTATTTCATCCCTTATCTTTGACATCTTCCTGAATTCCACCAAACTGAGTCAGTTTTACCCTCCGTTATCCTGTCATACTTTGCATTTTTCTTTCATAACTTCCATTGAATTTTATTTAGTATTTATATATCTGTGTCCCTGATTAAGCTTCATACCATTTCATACCATCTTATTCCTCTTTTTATGTGCCCTAACTTGAGTATAGTTTGGCCCATTGTCAATGCTCAGGAAATGATTACTGATTAAATAAATGTCAACTGAATTTTGTAACTATCTTGCCATAACCCCTGAGAAAGGAGGAGTCTTTTGACTCAGTGTCATATTTTCCTTACTATTGAAAGGTGTGTGTTTTGAGATTCATGTGTATAGTGAATGACCTACTTTCATTTGAAATGTTAAATTGAAGTTAATAGTTTTGCTTGTTTCATTTTGCTTAAACCTAATTTGTATATTGGTCTTTATAAATGTAAATTAAAGTCTTATGCTATTTAGGGAAGCTGAGATTAATCAAAACCCTTGTGTTTTAAAAAGAATATCCATATTTATTATTTGAATTATATATAATTCTGTTTATTTTAGGAACACTTTTCTAGGTAGAGCTTTGAATCTCATTGACTAGATGTCCATTTTCAACCCCATCTCATCATATAGTATTCATAGGAGTGTTTTGTTTAAAAATGCACAAAGGTATCTTATTAAATAATGTCACAAACATGAAGTTCATTATTATGCAAATGCCATCCTTGGAACAGATTTGTTAATTGCAACTCATTTGCATAATTAATGAACTCCCAAATGAATTATGCCTTTGCAGATTTGTGCAGCATTGTTTTAAAATAAATTATAAAATACATGTCAAAGGAAGAGTGTTTTCTGGGTTCTCATAGCATTGTTTGAAAATTAATTACCAAATGCTTGTCAAATTAAAATGAGTTTGTAGTTTTTACAATGTTATTTTAAAATTAATCACAAAATAAAATGTCACCGCATTAAACAACTTGTTATTTTCTCTAAAAAGAACCACAGAAAATATCATTTTAACTTCAATTATATTGTTCTAGTCTTTTTTCATTTCATCTTTACACTGTGACTTAACAAAGTTCGTAGTTGTTATCATGTAAATGTTTTGGTAAATTGAGATTTAATTTAATTTTATTATGTAGCTTATTTTATACACTTGATGATTACTGCATTGCATATGAACTCAGTATAGATTTGTTCATGATAAATTAGAGTTTAAAAAAACATTCGAGTTCACTTAAATCTGTAGTATAAATAGCATTCTGAAGGTTTATTTTACTGGAATTTTGATTGTTGACAGTTAAAATGGTTAAAAGCATATAGCTTGGATATGTTTCTACCTATTCTGACAAATACAGTAATAAAATTCCTCTCTTCAGCACGGTAAGGACTTTTGGTTCCTCACACTACTTTCTTCACTCAGTGGAAACTCGCTGCTCTTGCACAGAAACCATAGCCGCTCCCCAGTCCTGGACTCCCCACTTCACAGGGAACATCCATCCACCCAGAAACTGGGAAACACCAGTATATCCAAACAATAATTCGGCAAAAATTACTTTCGAAACAGTAGATTTGATCAAGAGATTTTAGGAATTAAGGTTGCCAACCAAATACCTTTCAAAACATTAAAATATAATAATTATTATCCCTGCCTAGTGGTCTGAGAAACTCTGAGTGAAACACTCACCCTAGAAGAGTTTTTTGTTTGTTTTTAACAGCAGTATCCCCTCTTTGCTCATCTCTCCTCCTTGTCCTCCAAACCAAACTAATTGTCTCTGGTTTATATTCCATCTTGTCAATTCTTGACCATGGAATGTAAATCCATGGGGGAAGGCCTTTGTTTGACATGACTGCAACTATGCAAATGGAAAACAACTAGACAATACTTCTTAAGTAAAATGATAAACACTTTTGCTTCTGTTTTTTATTCAGTAGATAGCTGCCTTCTAAACTCCAAAACTCTATTCCATGTTGCCCTTTTTATGAATTGATAGAGCAGTCCTTTTTGAAGAGGCAATATTTCTTCTACTTTATACCTGGTGTGTGAATATGAACCCAAGTGGCTCATGCAGATATGTGGGTTTGACCTTTTGCTGTTTCCTATTCAATTCTGGCACAGATAATACTCATGCACTTTAAAACATTTCTTTTTACAACTGAATTAAATAAAACTACTCGTATCTAAGCTATGACGCTAGACTGTCCTTTGTTTAAATACCTTGGTATACTTTAATTTGACGTTCTTTTTGAAAATTCTGTGTCATTATGCTCAAAAGTACAGGACAATAAAACATCTAACAGATACGCTCTCTCATGACTGAAATTTTTAGTGAACCAATAAGCACATAGTGAAAGCATAAGTTAATTTGTATAAATGGCAGGATCTTTCATTGTGAATATCCTTGACTTTGAGAAGGCTACTATTGAATTAAGACAGAAGTGTCTTAAGTGAGAGAATTTGATCCACAGTTTATGTTTAATAAACTGTAGTCTGCAAAGCAGTTGCAAACATTTCAGTCTTTGAAAAAATTACATATTGATATGAATAAAAGTAAACAAAGACAGTTTTTGTCAACTGAATGTCAACTTTTTGTGAAGTTTTAGAAGGGTAACCAGTTTATTCCTGTTAGAAGATCCACGGCCACTTTCTTTTTAGACTGAATTCATTTCTATATTTCATTATATAAATTTCAGAAACTTGGGTAGGATTAATATTTTATGAAATATATCAGAACCCAAAATTTCTTTATTAAAACCATGACTTTTTTACTGAGTTTTGGTGTCAATTTACACAGAACGTCATATATGTTGGATTTAAAAAGCATTTAAGTTCTCTTGGAGGCCTCTGGAGGCCTTTACAGGTCCTGTGAAAAGGAACCCAATTGATTTTTTTCTGGAGTCTTTATCAAATAGTTTTATTGTCCAGATTAATATTAGAAACCATAAAACCCAAATATGCCTATTCTTTCTTTCCAGGAGTCTATCAAGGAGAAATCGGTTCAACGCTGCTTTGTAAACCAAAGCTATCCTCGAGGCTGCAATGCCTCGAATATTAGTTTCCTATGATTTCTGTTCTATTTATCTAAAATCTGCTCTTTTCTTATCCCTTTTTTATGGTACTTCTAGGCATTGAATATATGCAATTCCAAATTTGTAAATTGAATATATTTATTTCAAGCTATAGGTTAGAAAAATTCTGTCCATTTCTCTTCAAAAAAGTAATGAATCATTTTTATATTATCACTGGCATAAATAGATAATTTTATTCAGCAATAATTTGGGAAATAAATTATTTTATTTCTAATAAAAGAAATAATTCACACAGGAATTTTATATAATATTGCACATATTTAAGTCACTAGTAACTTCTCTTTGATGAAGGGAAATTTTTAAAAAATGGTCAATAGTAAAGGTAAAATAATTGAATTGTATTTTCTACTTTTTCAGTTAGATGTTTAAGTTGTATAGATACATATCCAGAAAGAAGACTGGGTATGCTGTGGCTCTGACAGTAACACAAAATTTCATTTTATTTATTTTCTTATTTGTATGAGTACTTATCTTCCTTTCTGAACCTTAATTTGTGATTGAAAGATTCGTAGACTCATTGAATATTCATGCATATAATTTGAGATCTTTCTTCCCTAGAGTTCAAGCTGAAATACATTGTTGATGTATGTCTACTGTGACATGACACTTTTTTGCAGTTTTTTTAATTAGACATAAAATATTAATCCATTTGAGTTTGTGTATAGAATGTATTGGGAAGAGGAGGGAACTTAGAGAGTTATACAGTGACAGAATTTTAATTAATTTACTTTAAAGAGATGTCACTCTAACTTGAAGGGCAAAACAGGTATGCCTTTAATAGCCCCCTTTCTGTATAGAGGAGGGAATTCACAATGACTCAATCTACAGAGAAGTCCCTTTATGGTTTGGTTCCTTGCATTAACTCAAAATGGATAAAAGGCTTGTTTTCTCCCAGGCTTGAAAAGCAAGGAGCTGAACTTGTGACTCTCCTTTGGAGTACAGCCTTCGGCTATTAGGGATACCACTCTGTGCTAAGTGTCAATGAAAATAATGTAAAGTACCTAAAGAAATTATATGGGTAGTTGGCCCCTGTCATGCGATTTCAGGTTTCCTTCTGGAGGTCTAATTTTTGGAATTTAAGGAATCTGTCAAAGTTTATCTGTTAAGCATATCAGATGACTAAATTAAAGAAAAAGTGTGACTTATGCCCAAATAATTCTGAGTGGGAATTTTACGGAGATTTCCTATACATTATTACATCACTGATTTGGTTTCACTCTGGTCACCATTATTAATTCCCTTTCAATAAATGCTTGAATTCTTTCTTCTTTCACAAAATCAAGTCAATACAGTTATATGTAGTATTAACTTTTGACTGAATCTCTGAGAAAAGCAACCCATAATTGCCATTACATAAAGCAATGAGTGGCTAAAATCGATTTCCTTTGGTTCTCAAAATTAAGTGCTAAGGTCTTTACATACTTTTTCTCAACTGTAATAACTCTTTTTGGCAATTACTATTATGCCCATTTTACAGAGAAAGAATCTAGTCTCCGAAAGATAAGGATCTTGGTGAAAGTCATCAGCAAGTAAGTCATACAAGCAGCACTGTATTTCTGTATCCATGCTTTAATGTTGGTTATATGATATAGCCACACCAAACTCCTAAAAACATGATTATGTTTGGATATGCTTCTCAGAGTCCTTCTTAGCCTTACTATTTTTTAGAATTTAAACAATAGTAGAATGACATACCTAATCATAAAATAAATGGAAATCCCTATATTGATACAATTTAACCTGACATATGCCTCTGACATTCAGAACTTTCCAACGGTGCTAGCTGTCAATTGTTATACAGTCTTCTCCTCAGAGTGGAACAACAGCAACAAAAAATAAAATTGAAAGCTCCAGTCTTGGCATATTTTTCCCATGAAGGGGCAAGATCTTTCCATGAGGTTTTCTTTGTGAGCCCAGGCTAGATCCCCAAAGCACAGTATGAGTGTTGATTTTTTCACATATTTAACAGGTACTTATTAGGTAACAACTGGGCGTGTGAACTGTACCAATGAACAGATGAACTTATAATCCGTATAGAAAAGACAGATACAAACAAGTATATGGACAACGGTGTTTTAATGGTGAAGAACATACAATGGGTTGGTCTGATCTTTCCTGGAAAAGTGACTTAAAAGCCGAGATCTCAGAATAAGGAGAAGTTAGCTAGATGAACATGAGAATGATGTAGCAAAAGGGTAGAAAATGTACTGAGAAGACTGGACATTTGAAGACAGTTCAAGGAGGAAAAAACTATGATGTAACTACAGTTTAGAATAAGTCTGGTATGCTTGGAACTAAGATATCCAACTAAAAAAGAGATTGAAGAGATAATAATAAAATAACAATAGCTGATATTTATCTAACACCTACCATAGTAGGATGCATTATTTTTAGCATCTTACAATGTACTACTTCATATAATATTCATAACAACCCTAAGAGGAAAATATTATTATTATCTCAATTTTACAGATAAAATAATTTGGTCAGGGTCACATAGTGACTAAATGGTACAACTATGAACCCAAGGTTTTTGAGTCCAGAGCTTAGAGTGACCTCTGCTGCCTTCAGATTATGGGGCCTTTTAGGGTATAATAATTTTAGTCTTTATCATATAGGCCAGGATTCTCAATGTATACTCCCATTCTCAGAACTACTGAATTAGAAACTCTGGAGCAGGCCCAGTAATCTATGATTCCACAAGTCCTCCAGGTAATTCTGATGCTCAGTAAGGTAACAGAAACTTTGATGAAGGTAATGAGAAATCCTGTAACATTTTAAAGCAGAGAAGTGACTTAGATATTCCCTGAATGCTGATCATTCTTATCTACATACCCAAAGGGGAAATCAGGGGATTTGGTCTGATCTCTCTTTAGAGTAAAAAAAGACCCAGGCTCTCTCATGTCCCCTTCTGTACCTACAAAGTCACATACTTACTCTCCCTTATTTATAGAGAGTACTTGAAGTGCCAGGACTAAAGTGTAATGCAGCCTTCTGTTAGAGAACTCTTCTAACCTGACTGCTGAACTGAGAGATAAAAATATCCTCTGTGATTATTGCAAGAAAAATGCCATTAATCAGACAATCGTAACTTAAAAAAAATTTTAATCTACTAGACTTGCTTAGTTTTATGGACAAAAAAAAATAAACATATAACAGTTATAGTTTTATTTCCTTTAATCAAAGGATATTTTTCATGAGGAATGCCTAAAGTAATAATATTTATATTATATGATATATGTATATGTATTTCCAAAATATATGGTATTAGAGTTACATATAATTTTCACTCCTCTAGAAAGGGGCTAAATCATAATATGAATTAAAAAATCCAATAACTCTGTCTTTAGAAAGTAACATTTAACATCAACTAGAAGGATTAACATAAAATAGTAATTGTTAATTTGCTATCATTGTTTCTTTTCAACTAAATTACATTCACTTTTCTTGATGATAAGGGCTAATAAATATTTGAACACTAACAGAGCAAATGACAAGTTTTCCATTTAAATTGACCTTGAAGTAATCTTGAAGTTCTATGGCCATTTAAAAGAATGAGACATCACATCTAGGTAGTTATCAGAGAAGGCCTCGTGGAAAACAGTTGGCACTAAATAGGGCCTTATATGAACCTACAAATGAGAAAGTGACTTAATGGCAGTCAGGAAATGAGCCTGATCTTATGAACAAGTGAGAGGTATTAGAAAGTAGGGAGGTCATTTCAAAGGTTATTGCGATAGTCAAGGTAGGGTAGTCTAGCTACAGACGCAAATATTTTTTGATTAATTTTAAAATTATAATTGGCCACGTCTATTTTCTTGATCCATTACCATCTCTTATAAATTATTTTGTTATATTATTTGAATTACCAAATCATAATCATGAAATTTTCTTTATTATTTTGTAATTAGACTTTAAATCCTATTAGAAGGTTTCTTGCTTTAATTTTTCAACCTTTTGATATTATCGGGCTCACGTTACATCATCACATTTGTTTACTATCTTCACTGTTTAAAATTATTTTTATTATTATAAAATAATTTTGACATGCATTTCCTTAAATAGTGGTCAATGTACATTTTAATCTATTTTCAGTTTCCTGAAGTCCCTGCTTCTCTGTACCTCTCCCAGACTTAGTATGTTACATATATATTTCTAATAATTTATTTTATAGCTGTATTGCATGTGGTGAGTTATGTTAATATAATGAGAAAAAAAACAACAATATTTAAATATAAAACTCTGCTAAGATTGTATTCCAATCACACATGTTCTGTCCCTGACAAGAGAATTATATGAAGTACTGAATTTTCCTCCTTGAGGTCAACTTCAGAAGGTTAAGGATGTACTTGAAATAATATACTTTTCCACAATATATTTTCTCTGCGAATGGGTCTGAGTGTGTGTTATGTGAATAGTGGTATGAGGCTGACCTTGGCCATGTGTGAAGGCAGTGAATTTTTGGCAATGCACTAAAACCTTCCACTTCTCAGAATAAATTATGTCCCCATCTGTCTATGTTCACAGTGGCAGGACTTCTGACATCCAGAGCCAAAGGGGGAGGGACTGAGGATGGACTGAACAGAGGTTTGTTTGTCTGCTTCCTTGTAGGACCCTCATAATGCACAGCAGCCCTAGAAAACAATGAATGGAAGAAAGCATAGGATTCCCCACTCCCTTCTACCCAGACATGCTTTAATTCCAAAAACGCATTGCTCACCTACTTTGTGCTGGGAACATAGCATGAGTTAAACTTCTGCTATGAACCTTGACTGCTCTCAGTTTCAGATGAGATTTGGGGGTGCAAACATAAATCAAATTATATGAGTTAGTATATTACAATTGTGACAAATGTTACAAGTTGGAAGTGCAGAATGCTTTAAGGGAGGATGACCAGAGTACCGTGATTTGCCATCATCCCCAGAAAAGAAGAAAACAGAGCCAATTTCATTTAAATCATAACAATTAACATCAGAATAAATTATAAAATTCTACTTTCTCAAGGAAACAGTGGTATAAATAATATGGTAAAGAATTTAGAAAACTTTGGCTATATGATAAACTATGCATTACATTTTATTATAAAAATGATAAGGAATCTATGATTTTTTCCCCCACAATCTTCTAATAATACACATTCCGCAAAAAAGAAAGAAATCTCATCTGAAATCTTATGCACCTGTGTGGCTAGTCAATTATTCACAAAGCATCATGGATCTGGTATATATTTTCCCTACCTAATTCTATTAGACAGTCAATTTGTAATGCTAAACAAAATGTGCACAGAAACCTTAAATATAGCATTGCAGATATTCTCTGAACAGCCATTTGTTTACTGTGAGGTATTTAGAAAACTCAGATGAGCACACACATCATCTTAGTACATGTCATCTAGAATTGCCAATAAACAAGAGACCCTGAGGAGAGAATCTAGATCATAAAAATGGTCACAAAGCTACACAATGATGACTACTAGACCACTACCAAATACATACATACATACATACATACATACATACATACATACATACATACACACATACATACATATGCTATTAGCAGGAGCAACCCTTTATTATTGGTTATATGCTCCATTTCTAAGGATTCTTGAAGTAATTTTTATTGTGTAAGGTTTTTCCCAAATAAATAAGAAAAAAAAAGAAGTTAATAAATACATGCCTCTGGAAGAAACTTATTTTTAGAAAACAAAACCTAGAATTTATGATCTCCTCCCTCTCCTTTACCCCTTGGAATGGAGGTTACTTTTCCTCTTTAAACAATGTGTCCATCAAGGTTCTTTAGCTCCATCTGCTAAAAGTTAAATCAAAATATATTTCTATTATTGACGTTCTCAAATTCCAAGCAACTCTAGCTGATATTTCTTTCTTAGACTTAGAGTGGGCTTGTGAGATAGACCCTTCCTTAGTTAGAAAGGAAACTCTTTCTGTCTCAGTTGAGGTCTTTAGAATAATGACCCTAGAGGAATCAGTTTGGGGAAGTTTCTGTTCTTCCTATGCCTGCCATTAGAATCAGAGAGTAAAAAACGGAGCAAGAAACCCCTTCTTTAATGTACCCGTAATCCTGGGGTTCTCCAGACAGAAATAAATGTCCTTCTGGTTTTACAGGATAAATAAACCAAAAAAAGCGAATAATACATCCTCCATACAAATGAAGATTCTTGTTTTACAACACTTTTTGTCACCAAAAAATACAATAATATATATTATATGTACAGTGCTTTTTAGACTATAAGGATTTTCACTACCATATATTAACACGATTCTATTCTCAGAGGGCTGGAGTTGGTCATGCACCCACCTTACACTCAGATAGTGAACGGTCTTTCAAGTTCTTAGAGTACTAATCCCCTTATTCTTCCCGGAATAAAAGGCTTCTTATCTGACGTGACTAAAATCCACAATTACTTGTTTAATCAAAAAAGGTACGTTAAAGCTGAGAATCATAAAAAATGACACACTTATATTTTAACCTATTAATTTAACTTGAGAAATACACCCATTCATTGGCTAAACTTCAAATGTAGGGCCAAGATCAATTATTGGGATGGTATTACTGGCTGGAGATCTGTGTTGACATGCTGCAGAAACAAATCCATATACATCCTCAACAAGGGTCAGTTATTTTGTTTTGTTAGTTTTGTTTTGTATATGTAAAATAAGAACCTAAACACATAGATGAAGTAATTCAAAGTAGAATCTATCTAGGTTTTTTTGATTTTTCTCAATCTTTTGTTTTCTCACCTGCACTTAATTTGAAAGAACTGCTAATGAAATTTTCAAAATTTTCCAAAGCATTAGTCTTCATAGAAACAAAAACTCTTTTTAAAATTGTATCTCATTTGTTTATTTAATATTTAACTAAATTTTATCATTACAAAACAGGAAACAAGTGGCATCAATAAGTTGGAGAATAAATACAACTGATTCCTGTTATGAATAAAACTCAATAAATAGCAGAAGTGTGTGCTTATCCTTAGCAGCCTATTTCCATAATCATCTGTGTCCCATAGGGCAGACAGACTGGACAGAGTTATCAAGGCCAGCAAGTTGTTCGAGTGAGGGTCTATTAAAAGAATATACATGGTAACTGCTATATTTCAGGTGTTTTTCAAGAGTTATTGTGATATGTAAATTAGAACTAAGTTTGTTTTAAGATTACTTGATATTTATACATTGAGTATAAGTTTTCAAAAAAGAACATTTCAGGATTATTAGGTCTACCCAGCATGACCCAGTGTTCCCACATAACAATGAGAATCAGAGATTCTGCTGGCCAAAAGTTGTAGGTCCTGGCCAATGTGGTATTATTTTAAGAGTTCCAGAAATCCTCTGCATTCCACCCAACAATATTCTTTACTTACTGCTGATACCTAAGAGTCTTCTACCTTGGGAGCTTTATCCCTTTAGGCCAGTGGTTCTCAAAATTTAGAGGACATAAGTATCACCTGAAGAACCTATTAAAATGCAGATCAGAGGCTCTAATAGAGATTCTCACCATGCAGTACTGATGGAAGCTCTGGAATGGGCTGCTTTAACAAGCATCACAGGTCATTCAAACACTACTCTTACACCCTCTTTTAACAAACAAATCTTTGAACACTATTGAAAGTATCATCACCAAGGATTGTCCCAGCTTTCTTTCCTCTCCAGCAAGCCTGAATATCTTCGGTTTTTGGAATAAACTATGATCTATCTCTTGAACATTTCTTTGTGATTCTGGGCCAAATAGTCACTCGGCAGTACTAAACGAGTGAAGAAAATGAATGAATGTTAATATGCAAGTCTCCTCATAAAAAGTAAAACTACCTAAAATTCCTCAATTAGCTGCCATTTAGATCCATTTTTAGGAATAGGGTATAAAGGGAAAAGATAAAGATATTTATTTTGGAAACAGAATAAGAGGTGGGATTTAAAATGGCTCGCTCCATAATTTGCTCTAGAACTGGCTTGAGATAAAAATGCTACTTCCTGTGTTGAGCTAGAGTGAAAAAAAAATTTCTCCATTCAGTGCTCATTTATTGTCTGCAGATCATTCACTGATGACTACTTAACCTTATTAACAGAAGTTCTTATTGTTAAGAGTTATTAAACACTAACCACGTCAGAGGATTAGGAGAAACTCAAAAAATTATCCCTGAAGATCTTGGGAGGAAAATATGGTGAGTAATTACAGATTAGTTCACTGAACTGGCCTCTGATGTCAGATTTTGAGGCATTCAATTGTAGCTATTAGCATGCTCTCTCAGACTAACAAAAAAGAAATTGAAAAAATAATTTTCATTGATTTTTATTCATCAAAGCCATTTGATATATATTAAATAAGCCTCTACTGAGTGCTAGACAAAAGGAATAAAGCAAAGACCCTGTCCTCAAAATGTTTTTAACCTGTTGATGATTGCATCAGGTTTTGTCCTAAAAGCACCTGTATAACAAACAACACATCTCAATGATTATACAACAATAAACATCTGTCATGTATCTGTAAAGTTCAGCTTATCTACTCTGAGTTTACTCATGAGTCTAAATATCATCTGGAAATAACTAATCCAGGCTGATTTTGGCCGGGTCAATTTGGCTCCGCTTCATGTGCCTCTCACCCTCATCCTGGGACCAGCAGGCTAGTCTGGGCCTGTAGTTTATGGTAATGGCTGAAGCACAAGAGAATAAACCCAATATCAGCAGTGTTTCTTCATGTTTATTAACATCCCATTGGACAAAGCCAATTACATCCCTGAACTTAAATTCAGGAGGAAAAGAAAATATTTCCCCTCTTGATAGAAAAATTGCAAAATCATATTGTAAAAGGTGCTAATATGAGGAGGGGAAGAAATCAAGGCAATTAAGGTAATTTACTAGATGACATACACAAGAAAACACAAGATTAAGATTCAATAACAAACTCTGAGGAGTGTCAGTATCAAGAAAATTAAGTTACTTTATTTTTGTACTGTTTTTAATACAACTCTAGTGGCTTATTTTAAAACCTCGGCAGCAAGTTAATACGTTTGTTTAAACTTTTGTAGTTGGTAAAATTTAAGAAGGATCTGAGGGATCTGAAGGTTTAAGAATTCTCCATATTCTTTTGAACCTAAAATTTGTTCAACATTAGGAAAACATCAAGTAGCAAGAGTTTTAAGAGCATCATGTAATAGCTATAGCAGAAAAGCAACTTAATGCTATTTTAAAGCTTCTAGGTATTAGAATACCACAAGGAATGTGCTCTAAATGGTATTTCCATTCTTTATTAAAATGTTTTGTGTAATTAATAGTATTTCTATCAGAATAAACAGTAATTTGGAATTCATCCAAATTAAAAGCCCAAATGAAAAATGAACATTAGTGGTGAATAGAATATTAGGAGTCATACTTCTCTGGGGTAAATATGTCTGTGCAAGTTGGCGCAATTTAAATCAAATCTGTAGAAAATATGTAAAGGCAGATTAAATAGAAAGAAAGTCTGAGAAAGGAAGAACCAGGAACCCAATAGGCTTCTAGCAGAAGTGCATTTCACTTTCAGTTTTCTGAAAACTCTAAAACTCAAACTAAATGAGAGTTTTCTAAAATTGAAAATTCTAAAACTCCATATATACCATCATGAAATCTGCATTGGCATCTTCAAAATAAAACAACAAATATATGTAAAATAAGTCCTTATGCATCTTTTTGTTATTTAGTATCTTATAGTTCTGATAAAGATGGATGCTACAAAATGGAAAGGGTAACTTCACCATTTAATATTGTAATATTAAGACTATGGACACTACCTTTGACAGGGAAGGTTGTGAAAGTATTTCTGATGTCACTTACTTTGAATATTCAAGACAAGAGACAGGACTATGCCATCTGGATACAATCTCTCACTATGTTGCCAGCACCATCTTACTTCAGTGTCCATTGGTCATATAACAATGATTTGGCATAACCACACGCAGTCACATTGGATCTAAGCAATGATGACTAACCTATGACATCCAAAATTAGTTACTTACAATGTCTAGAGGGAAGTCAACATGGCAGTTCTGGCCTGTGCTTATCATAGAAACAAATAATTGTAGGCTCAGGATAATATAGATAACTTTAGATCTTAAGGCCTTATCAGTACCTACAAAACAGGGACAATTCTTGTGTAGTGGGAAGACCTATAGCCTGCAAAAGCAAAATGAACCTCTGATGGAAAAAAATAAATATATAACATTACCTCATACCATATGCAAAACATCTAAAACTGTACAAATTCTAGGAGAAAATTTTTGAGGCCTTAGGTTAGCCAAAGATTTTTTTTTTTTTTTACAGAGAATGACAGCAACAACAAAGAAGCATAAACCATAAAAATGTTCACAAATTGGGCTTCGCCAAATTTAAAATTACTCTTTGAAAGACACTCACTGTTAGGAAATGAGACAAGGCAAAGACTGTTAGCAAAACACCTGCCTCTTAAAGGAACTGATTCAGAATATATAAAAAATTCTCACAGCTCAATACGAAGATAAATAACACAATATTTTAAAAATTTGACAAAAGATTTTAATAGACATTCTGCAAAAGAAGAAATACAGGTGGCAAAATAAGCACCTGAAAAATTTCTCAATACATTAGGTAATAGTTAAAAGCACAATAAGATACTATTACACATTTGCTATGTTTGGTAACATTTATAAACTGAAAATGCCAAGTGTTGGCAGGAATGTAGAGCAGCTGGAACACATGTATGTTGCAAAGTGGTACAGTAACTTTGAAAAACATTTTTCTTGTAGCATTCAACATGTACATACTGTAAGGCCCAGCAAGTCTACTTCTATATATTTACTCAAAAGAAAACATTTGTCCATACAAAGATCTGTATGAGAATGTTTATAGCACCTTTTTTAAAATAATGGCCAAACACTGAAAATAACCCAGATGTCCATTAAATGAAAAAGAGATAAATTATAGTATATCCATAAAATGTTATATTATTCAGCTCTAACAAGGAATAAACTATCAACCCATGCATCAACATAGAAGAATCTCACAGTCATTATGCTTAATGACAAGCTAGTCATCAAAGGATACATACTTTAAGATTACATTTTTATGAGAATCTTGAAAAGGTAAAACTACAGAGACAGAGAACAGGACAGATACTGCCAGTGACTGGGATGGGTAATGGGACTGTCTACAAAAAGAGAACTTTGGTAGAGAATGGAAACGTTCTGAATCTCAGTTGTAGTGGTAGTTACACAGCTCTTTACATTTGTCAAAACTCATCAGACTATAGAACTGAACATGAGAATTTTACATATGTAAATTATCTTAACAAACCTGACTTTTAATTAAAAAAAAAAAAGAGAGAGAGAAGCAGAGTCATAAGAGAGGAAATGGAAAAGACTGAAAGAATGGATGCGAGGCTGACCAAGCTGGCATCGTACAAGTCTCCAGAACTGCACCCTTCCATGGACCACCAAATGTACAGCTATACGTGGAGCAATGACTGCTGAGAGAAATCCAGAAACTTGTTGAGTAACTTCTACACATGAAACAAATGAGAAAATACCCACATCCAAACAAATAGGAAATGCTGAGATGCTCTCGTCATGACCCCAATATCTGCACAGTGCCATATATTAGGAGGAAACTCCCAACTCCCACCTTCTTCCAGAAAATTAAAGGGGTTTGGACCCAATATTTAGGCCCCATCAGAGGAACGGGCTCCCAAAACATCTACCATTGAAAGCTAACAAGGCCTGGATCCACGAGACCCACAAGACTACATAGCAGACAAAGGCGTAATTGTTACCAAGCAGGCAGGCACTTGCCAGTTACTCCCTGTCCAGGGCTTAATGCAGACAGAACACGCAAAATTGCCCATCTCCCAGGTTTTTTCTTGAAAGAGATACATTTACATACTTTGAAAGCTATTGCCCGAAGGTCAGGATTATGATTTAACACACATCTAGGGGTTTGCTACAATCTTCCCTGGAGACATGGGAAAATGTGAACACCTTCCCAGTCATCTATGTGCAGCCTTCTCCAAGTCACCAGTATCTTCCTGGAAGGAGCTTGTATACATGTCTGCACCCCAGCTTTTGCAGCTGCCACTCAAGGGACGGATTCCCAGATCACCCGGCTCTGATAGCCAATGGGGCTTCCATACACAAGTTCCACATGGGGATAAGCTGCTCAGCATCGATCTTGGCATGATTTTTTGAATAACACAACAAAAACAAAGACAACAAAAGCAAAAATAAATAAGTGGGGCTACAACAAACTAAAATACTTGCTCATCAAAGGAAATCATCAACAAAATCAAAATGGAATGGGGGAAAATATTTGTAAACCATATATCCAATAAGGGTTAATTTCTAAAATATATAAGGAATTCATACAATTCAATAGCAAAAAAAAAAAAAAAAATCTCCCAATTAAAATGGGCAAAGGAATAGAAATTTTTCCAAAGAAGATATTCAAATGGCCAATAGGTACATGAACAGGTGCTCACCATCACTAGTCATCTGGAAGATACAAACTCAAAACCTCAATGAAATATTATCTCATAACAGTTAGAATGGCTCTTATCAAAAAGACAAGAAATAAATGCTGGTGAGAATGTGAAGAAAAGGGAACACTCGTACCCTATTGGTGGAAGTGTAAACTGGCACAGCCACAGTGAAATTAAAAGTGGAACTACTATATAATCTAACAATTCCGCTTTTGGGTATTTATCTACAGGAAATAAAACCATTATCTTGGAGAATTATCTTTACTCCCATGTTCACTGCAGCATTATTTATAATAGCCAAGGTATAGAAACAACCTAAATGTCTGTCAATAGATGAAAGATCAAAAAAAAATACGATATATCATATCTATGTATATATCACATTTTACACATACACACAATAAAGTAGTATTCAGTCTTAAAAAAAAAAAAGAAAGAAAAACTTGTCATGTTTGACAATATGGATGAACCTGGAGGGCATAATGCTAAGTAAAACAAGGCAGACAGAGAAAGACAAATGGTATTACTTATATGTGAAATCTAATAAAGTTTTTAAGACTCAAACTCACAGAAAAAAGTGGTTGCCAGGGGCTAGGAGTAGGGGATATAGGAAGAGGCTGGTGCAAACTTTCAGTTATGAAATGAATAAGGTCTCACGATCTAGTTATATCATGGTGACTATAGTTGATAAAACTATATTGTATAATTTAAATTTGCTGAGAGAGTAGAACTTCAGTGTTCTCACCAAAAAAATCAAACCAGCAAAAAGTTAAATATGTGAGATAATGGGTGTGTTAACTAAACTAGAAAAATCTTTTCACAAAAAATATGTGTATGAAACCATGATGATGTATACTGCAAATATCTTATGATTTTATTTGGCATTATACCTCAATAAAGCTGACAAAAAAAAGAAGTGGATAAATGATTGCCATGTTTTTGGATTGAGTAGCCAAGATTAACTAAGATAATATTTGTAAAAATTTAACACAGTGCCTGATAGATAGTATGGACTTAATAAATGTTAGCTATCATAATTTTTAGTTTGCCTAGGTTAAAGTTTATTTAGCAAAGGAAACCCAATATGAATAGTACCAAAGAACTAGCTACAAATAATATTAGAGAGGTTTAATGTGGCTGATTTGTTTCTTGACATTAGCAGTTTTTACTGCCTTTTAAATAAAACTTTGTAGAAGAACATGCAAAATGTCTATTATTAATTAATCACTCCAATAAATCTTCATTGAGTACCAGATAGCATGCTACATGTTGAGAATATAATCTAGTGGCAAATAAGATATCTTTACTATCAACAATAAACTTGTAACATAGTAAGAAACTTACAAGTAAACACATTATGATAATAGAAGGGACACCTACTGCAGTAACTGACTCCCCATCCGAGACTTAAGGAAAAAGTGTCAAAAAAGTTTGTAATATGGAAATTACAAGTAAACTGAGGACCTGGTGGGTAATTATAATTATATTGGTAGAGGTAAGTGATAGTGGCTTGAGGGAAGAGCATTCTATGAAAAGGATAGTTTGTTTGAAAACCCAGACACAAATGGTGCCAGGTGCATTCCCAACTGTTAGTACAGTGGAGGATGGAGGATGGCTGGAGCACATAGAGTTGCAAGGTGTGAACCTGGAGAGGCAAACAGAGCCAGGTTAAGTTGGGCTTGGTAAATTATCCTAAAGATTTTGAACTTCATCCGTAGGATGATGGGAAGACATTGAAGGGTTTTAAACTAAGAATGATCCATTCTGATTTGTGCTTTAGAAAAATTACCTTGGCTTCAGTATGGAGGGCTGGAGATGGCTGGGACCAAATTAATGCAAGGGGAGTAGAGAAAAGTGAAGGATTCAACAAAGTCATAAAAGTGTAAAATTCAGAGACCGACTGGTCGTCAAGGCTGAAAGAGTAGTCATAATCAAGAATGCTCACGTTTCTGGCTTAGGTGGCTTGGGGGATGATGATACCAGTTATGAGAGATGGGAAATATTGAAGCGGGAGAGGATTGGAAGGGAAGACATGGTTACATTTTTTTATCACACTGTAAAAATGCTAGTCAAATGATATATCCGGCCTTTTATTTTTATTTTTTTACATAAATGTTTCTTATATCCTGAAATATAATTCTTATAATGTTAAGAAACTTTAAACTTCTTATATTACAAACTCTATTGGCACATTTTTATGATTAGAAATAGATACAAAAAGACAACTTTTGTTGGAAGCAAAAGTTGTTAATTGCAAAAAAAAAGGTTGTTAATGGCTTATTTACTTCCTCTTCCTTTTTGTGCTCATGAAAGAAATCATAAACATATCTGAGTTTTAGACAGAATTAAGTTTTATCTTCTGGTAAATTGTCCTCTCCTTTATCTAACTTTACCCATGACTTTGTTTCCTTTCTACATAGCTTTGTAATTATTGTAATTATCTGTTTATATCCATATTGTTCTCTGTTTTCTAGTATCATATCCTTCTATCTTGATGTTAGGATTATGCTTAGTCATTTCAAAGTACCAAAGTACCTTTGAAAATCTGAACAATTATTTGAGCACCTAATCAATATTTGCTAAATAACTAAAGCCATATCGAAAACTTGCTCATCTAATAATTTGTCTTCAAAAGTTATTCCATTTTCTTTATACTTTTTGTCAAATCCTTTAACAACAATCTATATTATTAGAACAGATGATGAAATCTTATTCTAAAAGTCAATCTTTATTTAATCTGTCTGACCTTTCCCTTTATTTTCCTTTTAGTTATTTAACTTCAGTCTTTTAAAAAATGTATGAGAAAAGATAACTTATCCTTAAAAAGCTTAATCACCTGGACATAAGAATACTTATGCTGTAGTTGTCCAGGGTCTGAGTGGTGAGACCACAATACATTTTCTCAGTTGCAAAAGCACCACCTAACACATAAACCATGAAAACTGAAATGTGTGATTTTCTTCAACCATCACAAAGTTGTTAACAGTTAATGTGTTCAGATAAAACCACAGTATAATGTTACTAGGACTTACAAGAATGCTGTAATCAGAACTTAAATTGTGTTTTGGCACTGGCTATAAATACGACTTGCGGTGTAGTTCAAGCTGATTTATTTTAGGTTCACTGCCCTTGCATATTTTCCTGATACTTGAAAGCTTCTTTTTTTTTTTCT
The DNA here is from genome assembly GCF_014176215.1 of Rousettus aegyptiacus. NCBI lineage: Eukaryota > Metazoa > Chordata > Mammalia > Chiroptera > Pteropodidae > Rousettus > Rousettus aegyptiacus. The sequence continues at coordinate 40,572,531 of NW_023416295.1, forward strand.
TTTATTATTTATGCTATCTGATTAAGAAAATAGGGCTTTATGATTTGGGTTCTGTAAAAGATTTAGTCTATTAATATACATATATGATGAAAATTCCATATCTTCTATATCAAATGAAAGATAAAAAGCAAAAGGAAGGACATCGAAAATAAGTATTCACTTTGAGTCATTAATGAATCTGATATAGCACAGGGAACGGTGACAGCAGCAGCAAAAACAACAGTGTTCTCTGAACAAGGCTCACCTGCTGGCAATGCAGAGTTCTTGGCTCCTGGGGGAATTCACTAATGGTGTTTGGAAAAAAAGAAAATACATTCTAGAACTTTTATCTGTCAGTATTTGTTTTAGAAGGGTAAAGTGGTCTATGAATTAAGAACCTATGGGCAAAATTTATTGTAAAATATCAAACAAACACACTGATTATTTGGAAGCATCTCTTTTCAGTATTGTTAAATTTTCTCATGTAACTTACATGTTTTTGACTAGAAAACATCAAGCATCACTTGATTATACTACAGCATTTATGAACATGTTCAATTGGTATATGTACTTCTCCCCTAGAGGACATGCATGCATAAAGAGGATGGCAGAACAAAGCTTATTTCATGTCTTGGATCTCTAAAAATTTAAATTTGATCCTACACCAAGCCTTACAGGCATGTTTTTGTAAAAATTGAGTAGCCTCCTAGCACTTTATATATTGTGCTTTTAAAAAAAGGATTTATCCACTAAGTTTTCTATATTAGAAAAATTACATATTATGAATAGGAGATTTAAAAGAGCTGGCCAACAACTGAGTCAGGGATAAATTCCTTGCCTCTTCAATATCACAGATACAGGTAGATTCTGAAGTTGATCTGGGAAGGACAAAGAACTGACTTATGAATGGGAACTATTGATTTTCTTCTCAATGGGCACACTCTCAACAAGAGTAAGAAGGGCATGGGAGATTTTCTCCTTTGTGAAATAAATTATATTGTTTACCTATCTCTGGTTTGGTTCTCTAGAGAACTTACATAAGTTATTTTACCATATCGTCAATTAGTTTCTAAGAAATAAAATCCAGGTTTCTGAAAATATTAAGTTTTGAAATGGTTCTATACCCAGGAAAAATGGAACTCTTTGGTATTTAAGTGAGCATTGAAAATACAGAAACACTGTATTGAAGGCATCAGGTACTAAAGTGGGAATAAAGAGATGGGCTATAAACAAGCAGGTTATTTGAGCTAAATAGGGAATATGGGCTAATTGACATTTTACCATGTGGAATAAAAGAATTATTTTATTGTGATATCTGAATAGCTGGACAGTTAATTTCAAAAACAAAAAAACAAACAAGAAAAAACCTTCTAGATAAGGTGTTATAAGAGTGAAGAAGACAAATGAAAGAGGAGTAAAAAGGAGAAAACAAAAGCTAGAAATTAGAGGAGCTGTACAATCTGAGGAACTCTGCTATGACTTTGTGTCTCAATTCAACATCTCTTTAAGGTACAAAGAACCTCTACTGTGAATGTGACTATGTGCTGATATAGAAGCCCACTCAAGAACCTGTATGTGAGTGATGGCAAAAAATTTAAACATTTCAACACATAAAGCATGATCAGGTCATGGAGAACTCAATCAATCGTCCTCAAGCGATCTGGACAGTCTATGTTTAGTAGTATTTTGACTTTAACTGGGTTCAAACACTTTGTATCTTTGCAAATTTTTTTCAATTAAGGCTTATACAAAATATAATATCTGAAAGAGATAAAAATGGAACTTCTTAGATTTGAGGTGGGAGGTATAATCTGCAGCCCCAAATTCCACCCACTATCAGACATTTTTCCTTCTTTCCCTATGCAGTAGCTCCCTAGGGAAGTCTTGTGGAATTGCTATGGCTCCGAGGACCCACATGACTGAAATGTTTTTTAGAATTTATATTTTTATTTTAGTTTTGTGTTTTTGTTTCTTTAAAAAAATTATTGGGGTAACATTGATTAATAATAACATTATACAAATTTCAGGTGTAACATATGTATACTCTGTTGTATATTCACTGCCAAAAGTCTAACCTCCTTCTATCACCATGTACTTGATGACTTTATCCTCTTTGCCTCCCCCAATGACTTCCCCTCTAGTAACCACTGTTTTTGTCTGAGTGGTTTTTTTTGTTTGTTTGTTTTTCATTTTGTTTGTTCATTTATTACTTTTTGTTTTATATCCCACATGTGAGTGGAATCATATGGTTCTTTTCACTAGCATAGTACTCTCAAGATCCATTTAAAAAGAAATGTAGGTATTTCAATCATATGGATTTAAAATATTTTCTACTCAAATTAAACCTACTGTTTGTTGGTTTCTTATATTCCTGACAAAAAGATATGGCTTGATGATTGTCAACATCTAGTCAATATGGCAGGCTAAAATAATGTTTATCACTGCTCTATTCCTTAACACACCTAAAGTGAGAGCAAATCATCATCATCATCATCCACAAAGATTAAAGAAAAAAAAGACAATGTCACTAATGTTGGGAAGATAAAAGTTGAAATCTGTAGGTCCCAACAAGAAAGTGATTCATACTACACAACTGCAGAAAGTTTTGGAAACTGAAGGCGTCAGGTACTGAAAGTGGGAATAAAGAAAGACATGGTCTATAAACAAATGGGTTATTTGAGCTAAATAACTACTTTTCATTTATCATTCCAGAAAATAGAAGGTTTAATCTCTAGTGAAGCCTCAAACTCAAAGATATCTTCCTGTAAAAAAAGATTAAGAGAAAGATATACTTTCCTGTAGTCTTCTTTCTCTATTTAGCTGTCAGGACACTGGAAATGGGTGCTTTAAAACAGGACAGAGACAAAAGGAAATCCTGAAATGGTACCACTTCAAGAGAGTAGCCAGTCTAGAATGTGACAGAGAATTGGAGCCCTATAGGAAAGACTTCTCTAGAGATGATACTTCTCCTTATTAGCTTTATAGTACTTTAAACTATTATGTACATGTATGTAGAGAAAAACAAATTTTATTAAAAATAAAGAATACTCAGTTCCTGATTACCATTCAAGTAGAGAGTAACAGAAACACAGCTTTTGAAAATAATAGATTACCTTCTCAATTGTGTCTTGTCTTGATTAATAAAGAAACCATTCTGTATTTTAGATCATTGCTTTGAGAGGTGTAGGATAGAAGTGATAAATTTACAGGAAAGTAAAAACTAGTTATAGCTAGTACTATTGTCATGGATAATTCACCCATAGATAACCTAGATTGTCTTTTATCATTCAAATAGCATTCTTCATTTGATCATGTATTGCCCAAATTGAATTTTTGGACACATTGATTGTACTAATGTTAAAAAAAAAAATAGTGTTTCTTTACACGCTGCATAAATAGAATTTACCTCTTTAAAGTCTAGAGAGGTTATTTACTTTCTGGCAAAACCATCTGTAAAGATTTCCAACTAGAAATGTATTTTGCATGATAACAGGTTGAAGTCATGAATCACTTGGTAACTCATTAGAGTGACTAGCATCAAAAGATCCCTTAGGAATTTAGAGAAAAGGTAGTTAAGCAATTAATGAAGTTATTTAAAATCCTGATATGGTTGAGCCTGCTCTGAAGACTGCTAGGGATTAATATTTATTTAATAGATTGTCAGTTTCCATGCCAAAAAGAGAAATGTGACAGAAGTCACCCTAGTCTAAATGTAAAAAAGGTAGCCCATTTGAAGCATATTTTATTGCAGTAGTTGACACCATTAGAGTCTGTACCATTATATCACCATACAAAAGCCATCACTCTCAAGCTGAAATTAACATTGCTGTTGATTTCGATTAGAACTGGCTCTAAACGCAGCAATTCTCCGCAGCGATTTATATTTTAGTGGCTGCCGTCTTGCACCAGGAAAGAACATGTCAGAGTACAACTGCTCTCTGATGAGACATAAGACATTAAAATTGATATGAGATGGCAAAATGGGAGAACAGCATTTTAGGAGTAAAGTTTTCTCTTGAGAACAGTTTCTGGTCTGGCTTCATTCCTGAGACTCCACTAATCTTTACATTTGATTCAGCAACTAATTTTTCCCATGGAAACGTAGAGGATATGAGCCTGGCATTATATAATTAGCCCTTATCTCTTACATCAAGTACTGAAAAAGTACTAAGAAGAGCTCATTTGTAAGACTAAATGATGGTTGAGTTGACTGACAGAATGAATGTTCTTCCACAGACATGTTAGTAGTTTTCTTAATTGTATCAAGATTTATTTTCATGTTATAGCTAGCCCCACCTATTTTTATCATTAATCTATTTTTTAAAGCAATGTAATTAAAATTTTTTTACCCCAACATCGAGGATTATAATCTCAGAAAATTTCATAATATTTGATCATATCATTTATTTTTTAACTACCTTTATCCCTGAAAACACTGAGAGCCCTCTAACATCTCTCTTTGGCTTTCTCTTGCTCATCTATGAAACACTCAGAAATAGTGCCACTATTAAGAGATAATAGTGCCACTATTTTATATATATATATTATATATATATATATATATATATATATATATATATAAAGTTTAAATTTTGGAGGGCAAGGACTTTTTCTTCTTCATTTTCATACCCCTAGCATAATACCAGATACTTGTATTAATGAATAAAGTGTTAAAATTTATGGGAACATTATTATTAAACACGAATATTAAGTGTCAATAAATAAAGCATGTTGGATTTGATTCTTGTTTTTGGGTCTTGAACAAAATGTCTTTTAGGACTGAGACATACCCTAGTCCTTACATCCAGAATGCCTTTTTACTAAGAGGGCTCACATTTACTCTTAAGGACTGCACACACTTTTCTCTAATCTCTAACAAAATGGAGCTGCTACCAAAGATTGGTAATTGTCTCTACTATATTACTTCTATCTTGAACATCCTTTTGTTTAATGCAAAAGAAATAAAAGAAAATAAAATAAAAATAAAATCTTTAGCTTCTAATTGTGGGACAACAGCATGGTAGTAGCCACGGTGGCAGAAAAGTAAGGCTGGAAATAGAGTGCTTTTCTCAACAAAAGGCACTAGGCAAGTGGCTGAGAAGGGTGTGAAAGGTAAAAACAAAACTTTTGCAAATAGCAGCCAACTGTCATAACCTATCTCTAACTCCTGTATTATAATAAGGTCAGGATCTTGAAGTACATGGTCGATGCCCTGTGAAATGTCTTATTTATAAAACAAGACAAGCCAGACAAGTGACAAGTCAAAAAATTAATGCAAGCAAATGAGAATTCTTAGTTATTGTGACTTACTCAAAAGAAAGCACTTCATGTCATAATATTAGTTTACAGCTGGGAACCTAATGTCCAAATGCCAAAATAATGTCACCTATTTATAAGCTAGAAAACCTATTAGATTCTTCCCATGGTAATCATTTTTTTTCTCATATATTACCAACACTGTGAAAATGTGAGTATATCTGTGTATACTATCCCCTTCCATCTCACTATCGCCTTCCCAACCTCTCATTTAACAATAGATAAGCCAAGAATCTAGTGTTATTGTCCATGAAAGAAATCATTTTGTGCCTGGATAAAGATCATTGTATAAAAGGCTAATTGTATTATTGTAGTCAAGAGAAAAGTTCTGAGTAGGATTTTCATCAAGCAACAATTCAGAGACCCTCTTTATTTGTCTGGAGGCTTTGTATCTCTCACCAGTGAGTCTACCAATGAAGATTAGGAGACATTTGAACCCCTCTTCCAGACATCTGAATGTCCGACACCCTTGTAGATGTGTTTTCCTCATCTCTATGGTTATTCCTCTCCTATCATAACAGTGGCTACCAGCTACAACCTAGTCTATGCTGAATATCACCTGAAATTCTTATCTTCTAAGGCTTTTCATACATTGCTAATAGCTCTCCAGAAAACCACTATTTAAACATGGAATTTTATCTTTTTGACTCTGTCTCTTGTCTGACATTTCTAATCAGTTTCTAAACAACCCTCAGGCTTCCATTATAGCTTTCCTTCTGTGAATATGATACTTCTAAAAGGCATCCTGGATTCTAATCTTGTCCCAACTATCTATATACAGTCTCAGTATAATCTTTCTAAAATGAATCTCCTGATTACTTCACTCCTTGAACATCATAGCAGACACAATACTGTGCTTACCACATCACATCTTCTTCCCAGGCCACATTTCCCAGCCACTAGATTGGAATCTTTTGACTGAATTCTGACATACAGGAATGTGAACTGGCACAATGCATTACTTCTGGTGATTGCACATGAGAGCCAGTGTGCCCCTGCCTTCTCTCTCTTTCCCTTCCTCGATGATCTTGGAAGTCAGGTCTTCAGATGGCACCATCATTGGATGCAGGGAACCTGGATCTCCAATTCACTAGATTGAGGAGAGGCCACCTCAGAGCAGACTTTTCATGAGCAACAAATAGTCTTTTGTATGAAGTCATTGGTTTTCCAGAATTTGCCTGTTGCAGAACTTGGGGTTACTTACCCTAGCATTTTCAGAAATTTTCATTTCCAGAAAATAACTTGTTACTCAGACATTTAAGGTTCTTCATGATATGTTGCTAACCAAGGCAAACAGTGATTGGGTGACAGGCCCTGAGCTTAGCAATTTACATCTCTCATTCACCTTCATAACAACCAAATGAGGAAACTGAGGTTCCAAGAGGTTAAATAATTTATACTAGTTTACACGCCTAACAAAATGGCTAGGATTGACACCAAAACCCACACTCCTTCAGCTACACCTGATTTTTCTCTCTCTTTCGCAAGTTTCCCTCCTAAAGATGTTTTAAAAACTTGCTCTATAGTCCCATGCACTGGAGATTACAGCATGCTATGCCTTTCTTTAGCTGTCGGTCTAGTTACAAGTAGGGCCTTGGTTGTCTGGGAGTGATTATAATACCTGAAAGAATTCTTTGTGATTCGATTTGTCACACAAAGGAAAGGGATGCACGTGAATGTGCCAGTGCTAAGCTGGACATGAGGTTTTCTGCCATAGAAATTTCTTGGGCTACAGCAGGTCTACCAGAAACAAGTCTTACTGCTTTGTTAAAGGATATTCTGAGCCAATACACATGAAGGAGCCTTAAGAAGTTATTCAGTCTTACACAAATGTGAAGTAGGGCTCTCTATTTACTTTCTCCCTGAGTCTGTCTGAAGTGACATCACCCAACCACTGAGACAACAGACATTTGGACCCTGACTTTTGGATTCATTTCATGTTTCTATTAATAACTGGCAAAGCACCACAGAGAGCTGTAATAATCCCAGGGAGCTGTGTGAGCCAATCTGAAGAACAACTATTGGTAAACGGCAGAAACAAAGCCGAAACGAAAGCTCATCAACAGTCCTGGGCAGACCCAGTTTGTAGGGCAGAAGCAGGTTTCATGTTCAAAGATGCATATTTTGAAATGAAAACATCCTCTTTCATTTATATAAACAGAAAGTCTCTGTTAGTAGCTACACAACTTTGACCAGATATAAAATTTTCTATGTGTCACTTGGCACAAGGACATGCAAAAGTTTCCTGATATGATATCCTCGTAACTTGGAATTAGTGACTCCCACCATGCAACCCTAGTAGGATCAAGTGCTAATGAAGAAGATGCTCTAATAATTAGGCCTGGAGCCCACTGAATGTAACACCTTCCAATTAGCACTCCCCAGCATGAATACTGCCATTATCATTAAACAACAAAGACAAAAATGGGTATCAATTCACATAATAGAAAATAATTGATGAAGTTGGAGGGCGTGATTATTTGTGATTACTTTACAGTCATGCACAGAAAGTAAGAGAACCACAGCTAGTGGTTAATCTCTGGCTACCTCTTTGAAGATAATGAAATTGGCTTCCTACTGATGATTATTCATTAACAATTAATTCTTTCTCAGTGATCTGCCTCATTTTCAGCTTCTCACTACAAACATGCAATGGAATAATTACAAGTGGAAATGAAAAAGCAATTAGTGGCAGATAATGCCAACATCTGATTAAAAAAACAGTAGAACAGATTAGCGGTTCTATAGCTGCAAGTCTGCTGCCTTCAGCAGGGAGGTGTAAGTCACCCGGTTATACTGCACTTCAAGCTGTGCTTTCTCTTTTATTGCTTCCCCTACATCATGGTCTGCCACATTAAATGTTCTCTTTTATTCTAGGGGGCATTGGCTTGTTGTAAATACTTTCTACAGATTAAGTAGCATTTGAGATGATTTGTGGTCCTAAGGCTGAAATTCTAAAAGGCACTGTCTCCTCATAAGACTGAAACCTCTATCTATATATCTTTCTTTGAGGATCACAGATATTATTGTCATACATTTCTCTACTTTTGTTTCAACTTAACTCCTGTTAAGTGTCTTCAGAAGAAGAAAAGTATATCCCTAAATCTAAAACAATCACCTTCTTTGAGCAGTTTAGCGCTTTTTCTACCTGCATCCATGGTTGCTTTGGTCTTATAGACTGCTTTCTAGTCTTGCATAATGTGGAACATAAACTGAAAGTTTCTGGATTTTTACTTAACATTTGTTAAGGGTTAAGATAGTTCTGGCTGCTGTATAAATAATCCCTCAACAAAAGGTTTATAATTTCCCTGTTTTCAGTGATCCAGCTGGAGTGTCAACACTCCATATGATATAAAACTATATAGGGAGTGTCAAACCATCAATTCTAAAGGCAGAAAAGCAATTCTCTTTTAAATAATTTAGAAGACGTGTTAATACGAAGGTCTGATAAGGTTTTATCATGGAATTGACAGGGTGGAATGTAGACGAGAGCTATTTTAGGAAATTAGGTTTTGAAAAGGACTACATATTTAAAATCATTTAGTAATATTTTATCTTACCAGATCCACAAAGATCAAAATAAAGAAAGAAGGTATAAAATTGAAGGAAATAAGGCAAACTTTGATGAACTGATATTTAGCTGATAGATACCAGTATCATGTTCCACATGACCAGTTAAACATCTATTCAGGTTGGTCATTTCTTGTTCAGTGTGGCTGTGAAGATTTTGACTATAAATATTACTAAGCATGTTTTTGTACCTAGAACCATGCAGGAGTATCAGTATTAATTAGATATTGTATCCATGCCCTCCACCAGCTCAAAATCATGTGGGATTGAAAAAAATGAGTGTAAAAAATGTGTTGATTGCTACATTTGTGGCATTTACAGAGTATAAGAGGGAGTTCAATAAGGTACGGGCAGGAGCCATAGTGACTCAAGAGACTTCATAAGCAGATGATGCTTGAATTTAGCCTTAGAAGGTGAAATAAATATATACATATATAATTTCAAGGAGACAACAGAGCAAAGGGCATCGCCAGACTAGAAGTGGAGAACCTATGAATCAAGGCACAGAAGTAGGAAATGGCCTGGCTTGTCTGGAGAATGCAAGTGATTAAATACAGCTGAACAGCAGGGTTTCAGGATGATGCCTGCAAAGAGAGAAGCTGGAGAGATAGGTAGCTTGCTCATGGAGGGCTTATACACTAATACATTCAACTGTATAAAGTAAAAAGGCATCTGCTTCCTTGGGAAGGTATTTATTAGGGCATTTTTTTTTTTATTTCCACAAAATTTAAAACTCACAGACATACATATATGAAAAAAGTCTCTATAAAGCCAAAATGTCTTGCTTGACTTGGAAAACATGGTTGTGAATTTCTTAGAGCGAAAACATAAGGTGATTAATAAGGATGATGACGTTACCTTGGTAATATCTCTTTAGGACCTTTATTCTGAAAGACAAAAAATTCTGTCACAGTAATGGAAAAAAAATCTCTGAAAAGTAGTAATAGGAGTATACCTATTATAAATTAATCGCTTTGACTTTGTAGAATGCAAAGCCTAACAAGGTCTCACTTACTAGGTATGTGATTTTAATGAAAGTTATTTAAAGCCCACATGCCTCAGTTTTCTCACAGTTTAGCTGTATCTATCAAGGAGTTTGCTCAGTGCCTGACACTAGAGAACAGGATTAATAAACCACAAACCTTTATCTGCTTATGAAGCCTCTACAAGGTTAATGAACCACAAATTTTCCTTTAGAAAATATGGTTAAATACAACAAAGATAGAACCAAATGGAATGAAACATTACTGTTTTTTAAGATAATGATATATTGTGTACGAAAGTATGGATTACATTTTAGCAAACCCTTCTATGTACTCCACTAACATACCTTCATTTGGAGGGATGAGGACTGAGGTGAGAGCAGGCCATGACGGAGATAGAGACCATTAACCTTAAAAAACTTTTCTCTCTGATGTGGATCAACAGCATTCTTAAACTCCCCCATTGAAGCCAAGAAAAGAGAAATGCATGACTTTAACAGACTTGAAACCTAGGGTGTCATGGCTTTTCTTGATTTAGATCCTCAATACTATGAAGTCCAGCCAGCATTAGGAAGCTGTTTTTGAATTGTAAAGTAAGCACCTAATCTGGAGAAGTCAGGACTAAAGAGTAAGACAGGCCACGAAAGAAATGTTGACCAAATCTTACTTGAAGGTTTGTGTTCTCTGCCACAAACCAACACTAATCAGAGGTGCCACAAAAAAAGAGGAAGCTCATTGTTTCTTCATTATCATCATCAGTATTATTGTTATTATTATTATTATTGTTTTACCAATTTCCTTTGCTTAGTGCTTGGACTTATTGCTAGGATAGACTTACACCGCAGATAGTTTTAAAGAGCATTTATATGCTAATGATTTCAAATTTATATCTGCAGCTCTGACCTCTACTCTGAAATTAACTTATGAATCCCATTGCCCACTTGACATCTTCACCAGAAGACTAAAGAGCATCTCGGATCACCAGGTTTTAAACGCAATTCTTGATTCCAGTTCTTCCTCACATCTGTCCTTTCCCCTAAGATCCTTTCATCAGAGAATGACAATAAAAAGCCAGGAGTTGTTCTAGACTCTTCTCTTTATCTTATACTCTACGTCTAATATATCAACAAATATTATTTACTTTACCTTGAAAAAGTATTAGTACCTGACTACATCCAACCTCTTTCACTGCTAACCTCTCTTACAAGCCTCTGTTATCTATCACCTAAACTTCTGCAATAGGCTTCTAACTGGTCTCTCTGTTCCACTCTTGCCTACCATTTCCATTGACAGAGGAATCCTTTAAAATGCAAATTTTATTACTTCTCTATGCAAAAGTCTCAAAGTAAATTCCAAAGTCCTTGCTATGATCAGGCCCTGAGGCCACTTTTTCAATCTCATTTTCTACCATTCTTCCCATTATTCACTCTTAACCTTTCTCAGGGGATCAGAAAATAAGATGGTTTGGGGAGAACAATCAAGAATTCAGTTATAGACATATTGATTTTTATGTACTTTTGACATGTCCTAAAGATGTCAAGAAGGGAGTTGCAGTATGAATCTGGAGGCTTAGCAAAGAGGTCTGGGACTAGAGATACATATTTGCAAGTCATCTGCTCAGAATATTGTTGCAAGCTCCTGGTATGGTTGTCCCAGAGAGGAGATAAGGGACCTAGGGCCAAACCTTGAGGAACTACAACATATCAAGTCCTGGTGGGGGAATATGACATTGTAGAAGAGACTGACAAGTAGGCCCCCAAGAGGTAGGAGAAAAATTGGGGAGGGGGGTGCTCTGATAGAAGCCAGGGAGGTAAGAAATGGGGACAGGTGGTATCAATAATTCCTTTGAGAACTTTGGTAGTGAGGAAGAGATGAAACGGTTGCAGAAGAAAGATGTATGGTCATGGAAATTTGTTTATTGGTAACATACTCAAAAGCTGAAAAGAATTATATATTTGAAAGGAGAGTAATAACAAGTAAAATCTCAAAAAAGGGAGGAATAAATAGTATCACTAGTCTAAGAAGGTGGGATGCTATGAAATCATAAGCACATCTGAATAATTTTTGCAGCTAATAACTTAGAAAATAAACATTTAAAGAGTTTTCAAAAATATTTAATGATTGATTATCTAAATACAAACCTTATACCTTAAAATTACTAGAGAAGAAAACAAACAAATCTCAAATAATACAGCTAAAGAAAAATAAACAAACAATGAGATGCAAATAAAACTAAAGGACAAAAGTAAAGTAAAAAAGAGACGAGAGATGGAGTGGGAGGGAGGGCCAGTCTATTTAAAAAAGACAATAAAAAGGAATAGGATAAATCCATGACTGAAATCAAGAGATTCCAAGAATTTGATTAAAAAGTTAAAATTTACATGCTACATTTACGAGATCTATATGAGACACATGTAATAAAATAAAAGCAACTCAGGGTAAATTAAAGGAAAATATTGGACATTCATTTATTTATGGAACAAAAAGTTTAATAAAGATGGCTACAGCCTACAATGAAAGTATAATCATTATAACTGTAGAATGCTGAATAACTTAGTAGCAAAATATTTATGAAGCAAAGCTAGAAAAGGAGAAAAGTAGAAAAGTAATGAGAAACTTTACCATAGCTCTCTGTCTTTGAAAGAATAAGCAGATAACAACAACAACAAAAAAGGATAAAGGGGACATGAATAATATCATTAATAAAGTTATTTAATAGTTACATCATGAGTTCTATACCCTACAAAGAAGAGATTCACCATTTTTCAAGTGTGTCTGGGAAATTTACAAAAAAAAAATTGTATATATAATAACTCCAAAACAACCGTTATAATATCCTAATGAGCCATTTTCGGAGATCAAGGTGCAATAAAACTCTGTAACATTAACTCAACAAACTGTTGGAAGAAGCCATTTGCAAAATGTGTTTTAATATTAATATGTCGAGGATAATGACAAAGGAGGCATTGGCCAAGTATTTATGGAGATATTTATCAAGTGAATATTCATAATTTTCAGAAAACTTTCAGTTACTTCTTTCGATGATTTTTTTACAAGGTTATTCAGACCAATATAATAATCTAGCTCTCTCCAATTAGGGTATATGTCCCACGGATTCGGATCTGCAACCATCATTCACTTTCTGCTTCATGTAGAATAATAATGAAAGTTTGCTTACCTTGAAAGGATAAGTTTAGTTTAGTTTAGTTTATTCAAAGGAGAGAAAACATAATCATTAATATGCTGATTTACAAAGCTAATCCAGATGTGATGTTTTCTTCAAGTAACTATAGAAAAAACATAATTGTAATCAATGCTGATATTTTCTCGAACCTGAGAAAAAGCAGAGAACTCAATTTGCTTGTCCTTAATGTGACTGACAAACTTCATAGCTTTATTAGGTTATTTTTCTTAAAAATTTTAAAACATCCCTGGTGGCAAGAGCTTCCCAAATGCAAGAAATAGTGAATAGATCTTGTTTCCAGTAAAACAGCTTGAATACATGGAACACATTGTTTTAACTGGATACCATCGCCTTAGCACCATCTGTGCATGACCTAGTCCATCACTTGCATGTTATTTATCTTGTAGTTATCAATAATTTAAAATTCTCTTCTCCAGTTGTAAGAGTTCATAAATATTGGCCAAATAAAATGTCTTCTCAGGCTCCCTTATTCAGCTCATATCTGACAAACACCAAAATTTCAGCCAAGTTGCTAATATCAGTGAATCCACCTTAGAGTCTCCAGAGACTATCATGGATATTTTTGTACACAGGATAGTAAATACTGCTCTACATTTGGGCCATATCTGTCATTGTTTGATAAATTTGATTGTATTTGACAGAGTTGCCCCATTAGATTTTTTTCCCCCTTTCTTTGTCCCAGAGAGCATCAGTTGCACTGTTTGGCAGGAAAACAATAATGGCTGTGTCATCAATTACTTGAGAAACTCTAACCTTAGTTAGCAATTGAACTCAACACTAAAAACAAGGCTTCTGCGACTCTGCAATTTCTTCTCCTACCATTCTGTGCTGATGATTACGTCACTTGAATTTTTCCTGCTTTGCTTTAAAAAATTTAATAATTCCCAAGATAGTCCTTGCATTTGAAAACTGCTGTTTGAGACAGTACTTTATTGCCAGAACTTTGAGTGTCCCTAAACACACTACACCTAATGGAAGAAGTTTATGATCATTGTCAGCCCACTAAAATCTAAATTTCCAATAATTTTCACTGTATTTGGATTATACTGTTTTCTTTGTAGCTGATGTTTTTACAATGGTAACTGGTAGTTTTTGGAGGTTAATTAGTTTGTTCTTCCTATTTCATCATGATCACCACTGCACCTAGATTTCCATTAGCATCTTCAGCATTATGTTTTAAAGAACTTATTTATAAAGCACTGATCCATGATAAATTCAAGAGAAAAGGAAATCAAAGAGTGTACAGTCCCAAATGCAATTCATAACTGATATTTTGTAATTTCAAATGCTGTGTAGGTGCATCACTGAAAAGAACGCCATAATGACACAAAAATTCAGAAACAAACTCATGGATACAGAAAACAAAATGATAGTTGCCAGACGGGAGACTCGAAGGATGTTGGGCAGAAAAGAGGAAAGATTAAGAAGTACAAGTTTCCAGTTATAAAATAAGTTATGGGGCTAAAAAAAAAATTAGTATATGAGAAACCATTTTAATGACCAATCTATATTATACTTATATCCTAGTAGTTTAACTTCTAAGAGTTTTCTTCGGACACTGGGGAGATGCAGCAAGGCAGACAGGTGACTGCCCTCAAGAAATTTATAGCCTAGCTTGCTAACACAGTTAACTGATAAGAGAATTTCAGTAATTTGGAAAAAATGAAATCATATAGAAGGTAACATTTTAATAACTTAAATGCTAAGAAACTGTGAGTACTATGGCTTAGTTTCCAGTATCTTACAAATGGAGGACAAGTGGCTAATGGCAAAGAAAAAAAAATCCCAGATTTTATGAACAATTTCTAAATTAGGTAGATAATTTTATGGCACAATTTTGTTTTCCTCCAGTTTCTTTTTTAATCAGCAATATGTTATCATTACCATCCACTAAGCAATGGAAGTCAAAATATGGCACAGAACATTGTGGCAGAAAAGGCAACAAAATCATTTTGAAAAATGATATAAAAATTGAGAGGTTGAATACTGACTCCATGGAATATAATGACATATGATAAGAATTACTTTTTAGTGGCATTTTATAAAATTAGGGTTTATCTAGAAGGGCACAAAAGATTCTATTAGTATGTTTACCACAGTCCATTTGTATGGCAAAAGGAATATTTAGGGCCAGAAAAATCTGTTGCATGATTATAAAGACATAATCTTTGAGTCAGTACTGTTGGCCACATTTAGTCCTCATAGCCACACTATAAACAGATTTGCAACTTTTATTTGCTCAATTTGAACTATTTTAAATACTTCCTTTGGCCAAGGTTGAAGGACAATTAACAATCTAGATGACTTCTTTGTTCTATGATCAAATTTAACTAAGCAAAGATAAAAAATTTCTGAAAATCCCTTTAACTAAAAAGTTCCTGTACCCTCTAGTTCAACAAAATAGAAATCCCAATCTAGTTAAGAAAATGAAAAACTTATCTTCTAAAATATCATTGGAAGACAAGTCTTCTGCAAGTTAAGTGCCTTCCACAATCTTATTTGGTTCAAAGGGTTAGAGAAGTAGTTTCCCAAACTAGCTTCATGTTAAAATACAAAGCCTCCACAAGAAAGTGATGCTGGGCCACCAGTCCAGAACAACTAATCCAGAACCTCTTAATGGGGTCCAGGTGTATTTTAAACATTTCTTGTGTGATTCTAATGTATGTCAAGTGTTGATAACCACCATGCTAGAGAAACAATTCTAGAGGGGAAGCAAGTAAAGTATAGTAAAATCTCAATGCATTGGATCATTGGTATCTAATAGAAATATAATTTTAATTTTCTAAAAACTCCATTATGAAAACTAAAAAGAAAGAGAATTTACTGTAACATTTTATTTAATTCAATATAATCAAAATATTATTTTGACACATGATCGATGAAGTTATTAATAAGATATTTTTAAATATTGTTTTGGTCTAAATTTTGAAAATCTGGTGTTTATATTTATATCTCAATTTGGAATAGCCATATATTAAATGTTCAAGAGCTATTTGTGCCTAGGGCCAACCACACTGAACAGTGAATTGCATGCTTTGCAATGTATGACTTTTAAAACCCTTAACTTCATCAAGAAATGTTTACTTTTGAATACATGATAAAAGATTATTCACATTAACAAACAATATAATACTTCTATTGGCATATTTTTAAAGAATTATATTCTTAGTAATTAAGGATGTAGATATCTATTCTTCCTTTCTTCCTTTTTTTTAAAACATATATTTCTCTTACAAATGGATGCACACTCCACATACCTTAAAAATGGTTTACATAGTATAACACAGTATAATACTGACTGGGTTATGGCTTCGCTATATTCTATCCTAGTCACTAGAGGTGTCCTCTCCATATGTTGGTTTTTTAATCTGTAAAATGAGTTTTAAAATAGTATATATATCATAATGATATAATGAAAATTAAATGAAATTATACATATTAACTGTTCAATAAATGTTAGGTATTATGATTTTAATGGCATTGTTATTTTATTATATTGTTTCATTAATTATTTTAAAACTTCTATGCCATTTCAAACTATAAACAATAAAACTTATTTTATTAGTTTTCTATTAATTACATTTGGGTTTTTTCTCGTATTCAATATTATAAAAATGCTCTGGTGCATATAATTGTACATGTATCATTTTGCACACAAACCAGTATTTGTAGAGGACACATATCTAGAAGTCAAGTTTTCAGGTCAAATTTTATATGCTTTTCATATTTTAACATATGTTGTCAAGTTGCCCATCACAATGATGCTATTAATTTACTTCCTAATAACAATATATGACAATGTCCATTTTTCCTTGCACAGGATATTGATGTTTTAAGGTATTTTTTTAAATGACATCTGAAATGAAAGCTGATTTAAGAAATATTTTGGTGCTTGATTGAAAAAATCATGACAAACTGATTTTGAACAAAAAAAAATCATCAAATACTTTATTTTAGATGTTTTAAATGTAGATCTTAGAACTCTTAGAGAATTAAGAATTAATATGAGAAAAGTAAGAAAAGTTAACATTTAATTTCTCCAATATTTTTTCTATCTGAACGGAGAGTACTAATATTTCAATGTCTCACAATAATTAACAAGTTAATTTCATTAATTTATTACTTTAAAAAAGTTTAATTTTTTCTATAGATCATTTGGATCACTTTATATTCAGTTAAGAAATAAAAGTAGTGGAACTATGGTATTATAATTTAATTTATGCAACATTATTTTATTACTAACTCATATTATTAAAATAATTTGTCTCAAAATTGGACTTTTTGATCACTGTTCTGTGAATTCCTATAGACTATGATTATAAAGAACTAATGATGAAGCTCCTCAGGGCTCTTTTGTCCTTTTTCTAGTGAGATGTGTTAACCCTGGGTCAGGGCATGAGTTGTGCCAAAGGAGTGTGCTGTTTGAGGCTTTTCTCTCATTATTAAGAACAAGAAAAAATAAGATGTCCCAGAAATTTTCTGGCAAGGCCATAGCATGCACTTGCAGTGAGGCAAATTGAATAAAACTGATAATATAATACCTAGGCAAATTTTTAAAAGATAATTTTCTAGATAGATTGGGGATGAACCTTTTTTTTTCTTTTTTCTTTCTTTTTTTTTTTTCTCTTCCAGTTGTGGCCACTGATGCTTTGAACACCTGCTTCCTCTCCTGGCTTTGTTACTCTATCACTAAAGAAAGAGATTCCTGTTGAGGAGTTAGAGGTTCAATGGCCACAAATATCGTACCAAGGCATGATACGGTAAAGGGAGAAAACCAACTATGATATAGCTTTACTTAAAGAGATATTGTTCAGGGGAGGTTTCATCTTGGAATTTTTCCAAATATCATCGTTAAAGGAAAAATAAAGAGGCAAAAATTCAGCACTGTGAATGAAAGCCTTCCTTGGAAATCCTCCTTCCTTTATGATTAATATTAGCCTTATCATCTCATAAATTCTTCCTGAATAGAATAGATATATGATAGAGAAAAATACATGCAAATACAAAACAGATATGAGCTGATGAGACAGGGACAGAGGGCCTAAAAATACAAGAAAGTAACAGAAACTGATAGGGAAGTAATATCTGAAGGAAAGGATAGGGAGACTACATGACTCACTGGAAAATAAAGCACATTGTCAGTAATATTTGCAAGTTTAGAGTCTCTAATAATGGATAACAATGAAACTACCTATGTTATATGCCTTAGAGGGATAATCTGTGTGTTCGTCTCCAAAATGACATCATTGGCAATATTCTTTTTCTTAATCTTCTCCTTTTAATTTAACTTGAAATAAAATGGGTTAAATTTTAAAAGACAACCCATAAAATTATAAAATGGGTATATATGACAGAGAATTTTTATCATGGAAAAAATCATTTCAAGAGATTTAATATATTAGACTAGATATTTTTTATATTTGACATTTAGTCTCAATTGCATCTATATTCCCTAATTCTGTGTTCATTTCTGTAAGGAGTTAAAAAAAAAGAGAGAGAGAGAAAATAAAATATTCTTGCTATATTCAAAAAGTTGGTAAAATATTAGTTATATGTTGTTTTATTTGACATATTATTTACAAAATATTTAGGTTTTATTGCCGCCTAAAACAAAAATAAAAATCATGATTCTTTCACTTCTTTCTCTTAGGCTCTATTATATTGGAATATAACACCTAAAATGATTTCTTAATAGGTAAAGTTGTACCTAATCTCAAAAATTCTATATAAGAAAATTAGCCTGACACACAAAAGTTTTGTATGTGTTTACATACGTAAAATTAAATATCCAAACCAGAAAAGAGGTGATGGAGGGGAGAAATAAGTTTTACAGTTGCTGTAAATCAAAAGCATACTCGACTTTGAACAAAAAAAATCCCTGAACTGTCTTGCTATAAGCAAATACTTAATCTATGCATTAATACTGCATTTCCACACTGTGCTATTAAGTACTAATTCTCATAAGTGACATCACTAAAGTGGTCTTTGCCTCTAATATGTGATTTCCCTGGTCTTTATCACAACCAGACATCTCTATGCCATGTCTCATGATGAATAAGAAATGAGACAATGAAGCTAATGAGATCACCCAAACAATTAAAAAAAAAAAAAAGAAAGAAAGCTGTTTGTGTACACTGAAATTCAAGATAGGTCAAAGCATTGCATTAGAAGAGAAAAAAATGTAGATGATGCTAACCACTGATAGCAAAGAACTTCTCCTTCTACTAGAAAAAATAATGTTGAGGTAGTTATTTTTTATTTAAAGTGACTGTACTCATTGGTTCGAATAGAGAAAATCACTCTAATAATACTTTTAATAAAGTAAAAAAAAAGGATATTGAAACTCACAGTTTAAGAAAGGAAAACTCAAAATATGCATTTAAGGGTTTGCATCTCAGAATTTTCAGCAATGAGTATTGATTGCAAAGGTATTGGCAAAAAAGCATGCAGCCTATGTGATGCTGATGACATTTGCCATCTCCTTTTTTAGAATCTGATGTTGGTATCACTTTTTTTTAAATTATTTTTTTATTTTTCAATTACAGTCAACATTTAATATTATTTTATACTAGTTTTAAGTGTATAGCATAGTAGTTACACATTTCTATAATTTATGAAGCGTTCCTCCCAATTAGTTTAGTACCCACCTGGCACTATACGTAGTTATTACAACATAATTGACTATATTCCCTATGCTGTACTTTACATCCCTATGACTATTTCGTAACTACCAATGTGTACTTCTTAATCTCTTAACCTTGTTCACCCAGCCCCTCAACTCCCTTTCCATCTGGCAACCGTCAGTTTGTTCTCTGTATGAGTCTGCTTCTGTTTTTTTATTTTGTTCTTTAGATTCCACCTATAAATGAAATCATATGGTAGTTGTCTTCGTCTGTATGACTTATTTCACTTAGTAAAATACCTTCTTGGTCCATCCCTGTTGTCGCAGATGGTAAGGTTTCATTCATTTTTATGACCAAGTAATAGTTCATTGTATATATGTACCCCTTCTTTTTTATCCAATCATCTGTTAATGAGCACTCCCGTTGATTCCATATCTTGGCTACTGTAAATAGTCCTGCAATGAACATAGGGTTGCATATAACTTTTTGAACGAGTGTTTTGGATTTCTCCAGCTAAATACATAGAAGTGGATTTACTGGGTCATAATGTATTTCTATTTTTAACTTATTGAGGAACCTCCATACTGCTTAGTATAGTGGCGGCACTATTTACATTTACATTCCTGCCAATAGTTCACAAGAGTTCCCTTTTCTCCACATCCTCACCCACACTTACTTCTTGTCTTTTTGATGATAGCCATTCTAATAGGAGTGAGGTGATATTGTATTATGGTTTTGATTTGCATGTCCCTGATGACTAATGATGATGGCAGATCCTCTGACCATTTTTTATTTGGATTGTTAGGTTTCTTGGTATTGAACTGTATGAGTTCTTTATATATTTTGGATATTAACTCCTTATTAGGTATAAGATTTGAAAATATTTTTTCTATTCAATAGGTTTCCTTTTCATTTTGTCAATGGTTTACTTTGTTGTGCAGAAGATTTTTAGTTTGATGTAGTCCCACTGGTTTATTTCTGCTTTTGTTGCCTCCGCTTTCGGTGTCAAATCTAAAAAATCATTGCCAATACCGTTGTCAAGTAGCTTACATCTATGTTTTTTCCTATGAGTTTTACGGTTTCAGGTCTTATGCTTGTCTTTAACCCAATTTGAGTTAATTTTTATGTATGGTATATGATAGTCATCCAACTTCAATCTTTTCCTCATGGTGGTCCATGTAGCTTTTCTCTTTAGTGTTTTCTTGGCTATGTTTGTACATTTATTTTTTTGCATGAAATTTAATATCAACTTATCTAACTTCTAAAAGTATCTGTTGACATTTTTATCTTTTACATTTTATGAGTTTTAAAAATATATATATTTTTTATATTTTAACCTGTTTCATTTCAGAGTGTCTTTAGTTATAACGTGGAATGTGTTTTCTTTAAAAAGCACAATTTTTGGAATAAACAACAAATCAATAAAAGCTATTCTAATATCATTGTAAAATAGTTATTTCAATTTCAAAATTATGTAAATAACATGTATTGAGTCTACTGTGTGTTAAAAACATTACAGGCTTTCTTACTTGATAAAATCCTCACAAACATGAAGTACAAATTATTATCTAGTTTATAGATGAGAAATCTGAGGCATACAGAGATTATGCAACTTTTCCAGGACATTTAAGCTGGGTCCATCTAAATTCAAAGCTGATACTAATTGAAAATATGAAATATTGCTTTCTTTAAAATGTACCATGTGTCATACATAATTCCAAAAAGTGAGTACATTTGGTTTAACTAGTGTTATATTAAGCTGAATAGAGATACAGAGATGATTTTTCTGAATGTGATGTTACAAGGTCAATGACCACTGGAATGACTAATAGAGTCTACAATAAAATAATATCACATGGAGACTCAAGAAAGTTGGGTTTCAGCCTAGTCATCGTTATTACTTAGCTAGACACATTTTCTTAGGACAGTCCCTCTCTGTAACCCGCTTTCTTCTACTGTGCAACAGGGTAATTCATTGACTTTACCTCAGAGTTCTTGTAATAAAATGAGTGAACATGTGTAATAATAACACATGAAGATAATGGAAATATTTGGGCCAATGATTTCTAGAAACCATTTTAAAAACTGATCTGGCAAATTAATATAATAGCTTCAGATAAAAAGACGAAATTTAATCACAGGTCTCTTTAATCACAAACTCCTCCCTCTAGATCACTATATCACTTACTACTTGTTATTCTTTTTAGACTAAGTCAAAGGGCACCTAGGTGGTCATCTAATATGTTCCTGGAACACTACATTTCTTTAATTTAGAAGTAGCAATACTAATATGTGCTACCATATAGATAATATTCATTAGAAACTCTAATAATTTCAGTTATTTTAATGTACAAAAAGTCTATCAAGTATATGGAAAGAAAATTTTTACAAAATGTATGTGGCTTGCTTTCATTTTCATACTTCCTATTTTCATTTAGCTTTTTCTCACGGGACTTGCATACTTCTGCTTCTAATATGAACATCTGAAATACTAAGTAAACTTTCGAGAGGGTCATTTCTTATTTTTGCCCAAAGTGCCTTATACATTTATAGTTTCATTTCTGGTATAATCAGTTTTGAGGAGGAATTTATTGTGAGTAGCTGGAGGAGATTTACTTTTTCCTTAACATAGTGATTTTCTAATCCACAATGTATTTTATTTGGAGATTTTGTGAATGATTTGTTTCTTTAGGAATAGTCTTATAAACTCATGAAGCATGTGACTTGCTTCTCTTCCCCTCTGGGCATTTTTGTTCCTGCCCCTGTTATGACATTATCATTTTCCCAGGATCTTAACTCACTTAACTTAGTTTTTTCTATTACCATGCCCTCTCCATCCTTATGGCCCTTATGAAAGAGCCACATCCATTTAATAGGAGAGAAATATAAGGTATATAGAGATTACATAACCTTCCCAGGGGATTTAAGTTCAGTGTGTCTAAAGTCAAAGCCTGTGCATGTGAGAATTTCATATATCTGTCACTTCCACTCCTGTCTGGGCTATCCCAGTTTTGGACTTTATTACTTCAAAATTAAGCTAGTCTAGCCTCAGTGTAACTCTCTCTTGAGCTACTGCACATATTTCCATGGCCCTACACACAAATTTCCCCATACTACCGTCCCCCTTCTTCTAATCTCTACCAGGAATATTTCCTTGTTCTCCTTTGACTCAACAGTTTGAATCAACTTGTTAGCTTTCAAACCATATAAATTCCTGAGCTTCACCTCAGACCAGTCAAATAACATTTTCTTGGGTGGGACCTGGGCATTCACTATTTTAATGTGCAAACAGGTTTGATAATGAAAAACTCAAAACACTGTTGAAATACCAGCCTGAGTCCCACTTTCTGAATTATATCAAGCCATTAGGCTCTCATAATCCCCCGGATACCAATATTATAGTTCCTTATATTTCTACTATTATTTATAATAATTCCTGTTTTTTTTTCATTCATTTATTTAGTACTTGAGTACTTTCTAAGTGCCTATTGTAAAAACTTACCTTCTGTCTGTTACATATGCGGTCTCTCTTTATCTGCTTGAAACAACCTTGAAGACATAGGTAACACCTTATACTTTTTCTCTAACCAAAACAGACCTAATGTAGTTATAAGCTCATATTAGATCCCAGTAAATACTTTTGGGGGAATAGCTACAGCTTTATATTTTATTCCTTTAGCCATCTAGCTTTTCAGCAAATATTTACTGAACTGCTAATTATATGGAAGATATTTTGATTTTTTTTAGTTTTAAAGAATAATCTTGACTTATTGGCTGGCTGATAGATTACAAATATACTTCTTTTATGGCTTTCTGTTTTAATGTTTTGATGTGATTTTTGCTCTTTTCTACATTGGACAATGCATCCTAATTACTTAATTGCATTAAATACTTCTTATATGTCAGACATTCTTCTGAGTCCTTTGCATTTATTAATTCATTCAATCATCTAAACTTGTGAGATAGTACCTTCACAGGGAGTACCTTCTGCGAGGAGAAATGACTTTGCTCAAGGTTACCTGAACAGTAAAGAGGTAGAACAGGCACTCTTGTTCAGACAGCCTGGCCTCACTCAGAGTCTACCACTGTGCCCTCGGCAAAGACAGTTCCCTAAAGAGAGAATTTTCAAGTAGAGCAATATTTCTTTAATTTAAGGAACACAGCCATAGTTTACTTAGATCTCTTGAGTTATGTGTAGTTACTGACTCATTGGAAGGATTTAAAAATAATTGTAAAGCAAAAACTGCATTACTGGTATTAAAAGTGGTTCTCACTCAAATATCACTAATGAGTAACATATTTTGCAAGAAAAAAGTTCTAAGAAATCTCAAGAGCTAATAGAAATGGCCTAATTATTTTAAAATTTGTCACTTTAGATTATTAAAGGATATTTTGAATCTCTAAAACTGTCCCCAGATGAGGTTTGCATTTTTAAGTGGCTGGGAGCAAACTTCTCTCTTCTAACTTCACATTTCATGATTTTTTTTTTTTCAAAGAGGAAAAAGCAAAGGTTTCAGTTACTAAGTAAACAGTCTATAAATGTACATCCTGTCTAAAGAAGCAGAGAATATGAAACCGGAGGATTCTCAAAATTTAAGAAAGGGCAGGAGATTTATAGACATTTTATAAATTCTTTTGCTCTCTAAACATTTTTATATTACCTCCCTTATATTATTTTCCTCTCTTCCATTTTCCCTTCTTTTCCATAATTTATTACCTTTTCTATATCTCTTTCTTCTGTGATTCATTTCTAAATCCCTTTTGCAGCTATGAACAAATTTTTCTTAAATGTGTATCTTAAGACATTACAGAAATTTTTCAAAATAATAAACATTATTTTCTTTTCCTCATTTATCTGCCTTTTTTATCCATCCCATTCTGCCCATATCCTCTTTTTTGTCCATCTGCTCCACGGTGAAGTCTTCATATCTCACTCTCCACAAATGTGAAATCACAAAGCATCTCCTTGCAGTACAAACCAACTCCTTGTTTGGAACACATAATTTGTTAGGAGTTAGGAATTTGGTGCTTCCTTAGAGAGATGTCAATATTGTTTAAAGCCCAGCACTTAATAAATTCAGTATAAAACTTCTTATGAAGCACATTTAAGGTACAAATTAAGAGAAAGTAGTTTTTGAGTCTGATATTTAGGCAGAATTGATCAGTCAATAACAGCAAGTAGTATGAAAACTCTCAGACATGTCTACCAAACTATGGATCGAATGGACGTCGACATTTTGACCGAATGGTCTGTAAGTGACTAGGTAGGCATTCAGAGTCTAATCAATCCTGACCAGAAAATACTAAAATAATTCATACTGGCAAAAATAATTAAAAAAAAAAATCAGGGTAGCTTTTTTCTTGGACTCTATGACCTGGCTGTTTAGGACAACTCTACCTAAATGTGGCTTGCTTGTGGAAACACATCCTATCCAGGAACTCTACCAAAAGTTAGGTAGACCAAATCTAAGAAAACAGATATTAAATATGCATGGTAAATAATACATAGGGCACTTCCTACTCTTGTAATCAAAGGCAGAAGATGTTGATTACTAAGTCACAGTCTGTGGAAGAAGTACACAGTACGTGTGTGTGTGTGTGTGTGTGATCAGTATACTGAATCAGTATTGTCTTTTTTGTCAAAGTGCTCAAGGACCTTTGAAAGAGAAGCCCCAAACTGTCAGATATAAATACTTCCACTTCACACCTAAACACAGAAATACAACTGAGAATTGAGAACTCTCAGCAAGAACTGTATTCATGCATAGTTACCTCACAAATATTTACTGGGCACTCAATATGTGATTTGCCAGTTACTGTTAGGTTCTAAAATCAAGTTGTCTTGAGTTTCCCTGTTCGGTACTATGAAATGTTAACTATAATAAAATTAATAAATCTTTTGCAACATCAGCTGAATAATCCCTTTGCAAGATAAAACTGTATTTGTATTTTATTTATCCAAGGAAGTAGCACACTTCCTATAATCTAATGGAAATTTTCAACAGCCTCGTTCATAGCTGTCAAGAGATGGAGAAAACTAGAAATTAATCCATCTTTTAACTGGTAGAGTCACTTCACAAATAGGCACTAACGTTGTTCATTATCAACACTCACATTGCTAACTGAACACAAACTATAAAGCAAGGAAATGTCAAGACTTGTGCTTTCCTTACAGACCTCACTTTGTCAACATACCTCAATTGTTTTAACACATGCTCCTCAAGATAAGAAGGCACACCACATTACAGAGATATATATATACTCAGAATTGGTACAACAGCTTCAAACTGTCACTAGAGCTCTCCAAACCGCAAACAGTGCCTCCACTATGCAGGGAGAGCAACTAAAGTATTTTCAGTAATTCTTTCATACAATAGTTTCTTTTCTGTTGACTGTTAGAGCCTCTGCCTTGGACTGAAGGTCAAGGAAACTGTGAGCTGCAACCTTTGATGCCTCTCAGCTGCTGATTCCTGTGCGATCCCTCCTAGTCATCCATAACAAGACCCTGAGGTACATGTAACTGTGCTTTGTGCTTTGGGTCCACACCGAGTCAAGACACAAAGGCTTTCATTTTATGCTTGGGCTTTAATCTATATTTTAATTGTTTCAAAAGAAGTATTTAACTAAGCACACTAGTACTTCTCAGTTTAAACCATGGCACTTGTCAAGGTAAATTATCCTTACTATTTAGCATGATTTTCACACCTTGAATAAAAGGAGTAAATGGCTCTCTTCCTAAAAATGCTCCCTTCTTCAAAGTGCTTTATTGATATCAATAATTAATTTAAAGGTGAAAATAACCAAGCTTTTTAAAAATCCCAAGTTTACGATATTTGTGATGAACAGAGCATAATTTTTGAGGTCAGGACAACCTCAGTTTGAATTCCACTTAGGATCTGTGTGGCCTTAAACAATTTACCTAATATCTCTGAGGTTTAATTTCTTCACCAATAAAACAAAGAGAAAAAATATCCATCTCATACATTTGGTACAGAGTTTAAATGAGGTCAAAAGTGTGGCATACTGAGGATGCATAGTAAGTGTTGGCTCTCTTCCCTAGTGTGGAGAAAAAAAACTAAGTTTACAAGCTTTATTTACCATTGAACATTTTTTTTCTATTACTCTTGAGAGAAATTACCAAATTTAAATGACAATATAAGGAAAAATTTTTTTCTGAGGCAATTTTTAAGGGTCTTCACTTTCTGAAATAATACATGTTCAGATCTTGGGTATCTGAACAGCAATTCAACAGGTAGGAGTAATTTAAGTCCAAACAACCACTTAAGTTCTATTATTCAAGGTCCAGTGATAAAATAAAAAAAGAAAGTTACTAAGTATAGTTATTGTCCTTTAAAACCCTGTTTTTCGTCATAGCATAATGAGCCTCCATTTACGGCCAGAAAAGTCTAATGTGTTTTTCACGAGCTTGTAAAGAATCTAAAATTCATGATCACTACTCAAACAGAAACTAAATTTTTTTAACTTAAATTCTAGAAGACAGTGAAAAACATCCTGTAGTAATAAAGAGAAGTCCCCAACCTTTGTAGAAGCAAGCTTATATTCAAATCTTTGAAGATGTACAGCTACAAAAACTCACGAATTTACATCATTACTGGGGGCAACTGATACAGAGACAGAAATCTCTTGTTCTAGCAGAGACTTCAAAGAGTTACAAAAGTCGTAATTACCACAAAAAACAGTTTGTAACTATGGTTAACCGAAAACTAGGCAGCTGTGGAGTCAAAGATAACAAAGGGGGCATTTCTGTGTCACAAAAAGAGAAAGGCTGCTATTTGATGCCAAATTTCTCTTTATCACCTACTATTTGGGTGCTCTGCAAGCATGGCCCAAGCTGGGGGGAAGGTAAGAAGTGACTCTAATTTTTGGGTAACACACAGAGTGATAACTGGAAGCTCAGACTCCCAATGACTGCATATCTTACAACCAAACTACCAAGGGTTGAGTAATCTTTTCTGTGCCCTTGCCTTCAAATTAATAAATGAAACCTGCTCAGTGATGGTTGCCAGTCCTTTCCAAACTGGCATGTGGATTCGAGTAATTTTGAATCCTGATTCTGGTACTGAGCTGTCTGGCATAGGATAAGCTACTTAACTTTGTCATCTGTAAGCTGGACATTAAACTAGCTCCTATTGCATAGGGTTGTTAGGATGATTAACTGAGTTAATATTTGTAAAGTACTTGGAACAATGGCTAATAGTCCACAGGAGACTCTTTCATGGAGTCACCAAGATATTCAAAATTTGTAGGAAAATGTCACCAAGATATTTTTAAAAATTCACATTAGATTTATGCCAAAAGCTTAGTCTTCAACTAGGCCAGGAGTCAGACAATCAAGTTTTTTAATAATGGAAATATTTCATTTACTTTAATAAAAGTATTAAATATTAACGTAAGTGTATATAGAAATAGTATAAATTTATATAAAATATGTAAATATATAAATCACATATACTATACACTGTTTATTTACCATGCTAACAAACCAGTTCTACTTTTAAGTGAGATCAATTTCAAGATTAGATTACAGAAGCATTTAATCTATGTGAGTGTATGTATATATGTGTGTATATGAAAATAGA
This sequence comes from Rousettus aegyptiacus, assembly GCF_014176215.1. NCBI lineage: Eukaryota > Metazoa > Chordata > Mammalia > Chiroptera > Pteropodidae > Rousettus > Rousettus aegyptiacus. Next base: position 40,600,807 of record NW_023416295.1, read on the forward strand.
ATGTTTCTGTGTAGCTCATAACATTTTTATGCTATAATAAATTATTTGAAGTTATGATTGATTCTTGTCAACACATCGTCTATACTGAATTATCTTCAGTTAATAAAAAATCTGATTTTAGAAAGCTGACATTGCAAAGAAAACTCATTAACTAAACAACCTATACATAAACAAATTTTTCTGATATGGTCTTAATTGGAAATAATCATATTTGTTGGGTTCAAATATTTTTTCTTTTACATTTTGTTTTTGTGACAAGATGTAGTTCCTTCATTAAAATATTGTGAGAATGTTTTATAATAAAACATAGGACACAGAGACTTTCATAATTCACATTAGAACTTTTTCAATATGTCTTATATATGTAAACTCCAAAATTCTTTACTCTTGTTTGGAATTAGGAGTACTACAGAACAGACAAATGGATCCAGTTTTTCTCCTCTGTGAATGAATATCGTGTTTCTGTTGATGGACGTACTAGTAGATATTTGAACATATATGTTTAAAGCATCATGGGTATTTTTATATTTTTTAATATTATATTTAGAATTAGATTATGCCTAGAAAAAGAAAATATATAATCATAAGCTAATAGCCAATTTTCCAAAATTAAATATCAAATCAATGATTAGTTTACTCAAAACTATACCAAAAAAAGCTTAAATTATTTTTCATGTTTTACTCATTAAAGTTATATTTGATTGAACAAACCAAACCAATATCTGATTTTTACAATACATAAAGTTATATGCCTCAAAAGCAATAGCTTTTCCAATGATTTATGGCAGGTTTACAGAAGTGGAAGCACTGAAGAACTATGTTCTCATGTAGGTGCTGAATGAAATCAAATGACCCAGTGGTTTGACATCTTTCCTATGGATTGGAGGGAGCATACTGCTATCTTAATCTTATTTTTAAACAGTTGTTAATTTTAGTGTCCTCTGGAGTGGAATCCATGTCCGATTTATCTCTCTCCCTAGAGTATACATCATATATTATGTATAAATAAAAGTATATTAACTCAAATGGGGTAAGTTAAGATCCCACACATGTAACTCACTATAGAAGATCCTGAACAACACATATATGTTTAAGTTATGATAAAGTTATTTAATATATAGGTACATGGTACTGAATATCTTCTTTTTAAGTACATAGCACATATAATACCAACAAAATGCTGAATGCTATAACAAATGTCCAGATACATTCTAAAATGTAAGAATAAAAATATTAAAATGTCATTTGTCCTTTAGCTCTTTTTAAAATCTCATTTGCTGAGCTACATTAAGCATTTTTTTTTGCTATTACTCAAAAGTAACAATCACATTTAGAAAAGTATTTTCTTATGTGGGGGTACAAATTCTACTTTCAAAAAATTTGTAGTGATTATTTTTCTATCTCCTTTAATAAGGAGTGCTTCTTGGGAATTAACATGACGCTCAACTTGGGTAGACACATCATCCCTTAAAATGGGTACACACACAGAGACACGCACAAATGTGCAAAATGAGTGTCCTATTTCTCTCTTGAGCTAGCATCATTTCCATAAGCTAAAAATGGTCTTCCAGATTTCAAAGTGGTCGAATATAAATTCGAACTTAAGTTAAAATCAAAGCTCTCAAATGGCATACTTTGGGAACCATCAATATGCTGACGTCACAGTTCAGATGAAGTATCACTGATGTGTCCACATTGCACATATACAGGTTTAACCATACCCAGGAATAGAATTTTTATGTCTAAATTAGTCATTCACAGCTAAAGACCATTATTAAGCTTTTGTTTATAACAACAGCATAGGACATAGTCTGTTTTAGTATAAAAAAATATAATAATAACTTCAGTATAAGGATAGCCTGAAAAATGATACATAAATGGTATTTTCAGTAATTAGAAAACTTTTGCAGTAATTCAGGAGAAAATGGATAAGAGCCTGAACTACTATAACAGTATTGAGATTGGAGAGAAGTGGACAGTTTTGAGACATTGTCAGGTGACAAGTTTTGGTTGTCCATTGAATGTAGGAAAGAGGGAGGAATTAGGATGATGATCAGGTTTCCTATTTGACTGCCTGGGTGGATCGTGATACTATTTACCTAGATCAGAAGCACAGGAAGAGAAATAGATTTGGAGCTTGGAAAGAAGGAAAAGACTGAAAATATGAGTGTAGTTTGGGATGTGTTTGAGGTGTGTATGGCACATCCAATGAGGATAACCAGTAAGCAGGATGTCATTAATATGATAAGGAGCTAGACTGGGAGTATAGTTTTGAAAGTATTAGAACACAGGCAATTATTGAAGCCATGGGTGTTTACCAGATCACTCCAAAAAATAATGTAGAATAAGGAGAGGGAAAGGCATATAAAAATGGTTCTCTATGTCATTAAATTAGTCACCAAAAGGTGTAGCCTTGTTGAAGTATTGAAAATATATGCCAAGATAGCATTAAGTGATATTGTTTAATGACAAAGTAAAGCTGGCAAAGCTGTAAATTAATTTTGCTTTCTAATGCCTTCAACATCCTTTTGTTAACACAGTGTGGTTTCCTCAAGTTACCACACACACATTAACTCCCTGAGCTGTTGAGGCCAGTCAGTTTCACTTCATGCCACACAAACAAGCATGTGGCATGAGGTTAAATCCTCCTAACCACACATAACCAAGTATTCAATTGGAATTATATAAATCTTCTAATTTGTCATAGATACATTTACCTGTGGAAATGATCGATATCATACACATTTCGCAATTACCTATTTTCGACCTCCACTCTAACTTTTGGTTTTAAAGACCTTTAAGAGACTTTAAGCCCTCATTAACATTATGATCTTTATCTCTGTTCTTTTTTTGGTCCTCTCAGTTACGAAGGTCATTCTGTAAACTCTAAATTCTACACTGAGTTTTATCAAAGAAGAATTTCATACATGTCTTGTGAATTAAATGTTAAATTAAACCAACGTGCCACAAACAAAATAATCCTAGGCCATGCATATTATCATACACAATTCTTAAATTATTTTCTGAGACCATTAGCATTGTAATAATTACTATATTATATTATGAGATTGATCTCTTTTTTCGATAAAATTTTTTAACAGTTCAGAAATCTGAGCTGTCTCATAACATCTAATTCATCAACCATTGCTATCTTATTATTGAAATCAGGGTTCCAAGTATATCTCTTAATCCTGGTGGCCTTATGAAAATAGCTAACCTACTGTCAGCTTCACACACAGAATTAATCTTTATTTACATTTTCATACATTGTAAAGTTTACTGTTAGTAAGCTATTGATCCTCCTTTTCAGCTATAATATTATTAAGTTCTATTACTTAAAATATATCTATTTTGTTATATTTTTTTCTGAAAAGGGGCCATAATGAGGGCATAATGCTCACTAAGATGGTATGGATATAACACTCCAGTGATCTTTGGTGTCTTAAGGTATTTTTACTCCCCCTGGGTCTAATAAGAAAGCAAATGACATGCACTCTTAGAGTACTTAAGGCAGGAACTGACTCTGAAAGTCAGGTCACTAGTGAATTCAGAAACGATGTAAATTTTGATACTTTTGAAGTGTTTTCCAGCTGTGTTTACAATAAAGTGTACAGCTAGGTAGAAAATTTCAGGAATCGTCATTTTTAAAAATAAATATTCAGACTCTGAAAAAAAAAATGATAGGAAAATGAACACCTTGATTTGATCCAGAAAAGAGTCAAATTGCTTCTTTATGGTAGAGTGAAGTATTTTTGTCTAGAATAAAAATTAGAGAAAAGCACATTACCTATCTCCCATAAACTCTAACTGGTTTGTCTTGTCTTCATTATTTGCCTTCCTGCAACGGAATGATATATGACTGGATGAACAATTATAATGACTGTGATCAGGTCTGACAGCCTAGTATTTCCAATTAGGCTTGGTTGTTCAGTATTTCTTTATATTCTATTCCGTCCAAATTAATGAAAATGTTTTTTCTGCCCTATGTGTATAATAATCAAAAACTACTTTAATATATTTACTGTCTATTCACTTTAATATTGAATATTAATTGGCTAATCTATCACAAATATTCAATCTCTAAGTTACTACAGGATCGTTTGTATTGCATTTGCTGTACTGTAATTTAAGTTTACTTGTTTAACTTCCTTTGAACTAGGAATTCTTGAGGATAAGAATGTATGTGGAAACCAGGTTTTCTTCATCCATACATACTGAACATCTAGAAAAACACCTAGCCCATAACAAGCGGTAACAATAAGTGCTTGCACATAATGTACTAAATATTCCAACTAAATGGATAATGATGGCTATTAATTTAGAAAGAGAATAGAGAAGTGGTATGTAATTACTAGAGTATAATTCTGGCACAATCAACTATAGGTTTAGCTTTCAAATCTATCATTTACTAACTGTATGAATTAGACTATTTAGCTTTCCTGAACCCCAGTCTTCTTTCTATAAGAAGGGATGGTAATGGCTGTCTTGAAGGATTACATAAAGATTAAATGGGAGAATGTATATAAAGCATTTATCACTGTGTGGTTCACAGTAAAGTGCTCAAAAAATGACAGCAAAAATAAAATGAACTTAAATAAACAAGGATTTCTGAAAAGAATGTGGTTTGGTCCTATTTTTTGTTAAAAAAGAACTGGACCTTTGATTCAAAACAGTCTATTGAACATCCATGTTTATCTCACCTCTTTCTTATGATTCTATTTTAATGACAGTAAAAACTGACAAAAGAATAAATCTGTGATAATAAATCTATGCTAAAAACAAAACTTCAAGGGAATTAGAAAACAAGCCGCAGACTGGGAGAAAATATTTGCAAAAGACACATCTGATAAAGAACTATTATCTAAAATAAACAAAGAGCTCTTAAAACTCAACAAGAAGAAAATGAGGAACTGATTAATTAAAAAATGAGTATGAACCTAACAGATATCTTATCAAAGTAGATATGTTGTAGCAAGTAGGATATGAAAATATGTTCAACATCATATGTCACTAGGAAATTGGCATTAGAACAACACATCACTACATACCTATTATAATGCCAAAATTCAAAACACTGATGACACTAAATGCTGGCAAGGACATGGAATAATAAAAACTTTCATTCATTACTGTGGGAATGCAAAAAGATAGAGCCACTTTGGAAGTCAGTTTGGCAATTTCTTATAAAATAGAACGTATCATTGTCATGTGATTGAGCAATCATATTCCTTGGTATTTACTCAAATGAATTAAAAAATTATGTCCACACGAAATCCTACACACAAATGTTTATAGCAGCTTTATTCATAATTGCCAAATCCTGAAAGCAATCAAAATATCCTTCAGTAGGTGAGTGGATAAATGAACTATGGTATACCCAGACAAAGAAATATTATTCAACATTAAAAAGAAATAAGCAATCAAGCCATGAAATGATATGGAAGAAGCTGAGATGCATATTATTAAGTGTAAGAAGACAATCTGAAAAGACTACAAACTGTATGATTCCAACTACATGATAATCTGGAAAAGGCAAAACTATGGAGACAACAAAAAGATTACTAGTTGCCAGGGGTTTAGAGTGGTGGTGGGGGGAGTAGACAGAGCACAGAGGATTTTTCAGGCATGAAACTCCTGTATGATACTACAACAGTGGATATGTTATTATACTCTTGTCAAAACCCAAAGAATGTACAACACCAAGAGTGAACCCTAATATAAACTATGAGTTTTGGGTGATAATGCTGTGTAAACATAGGTTCATTAGTTATAGCAAATGAACTACCGTGGTGAGAGGTGTCGATAGGGTTGTGCATGTACAGGAACAGGAAGTATATGAGAGCTCTCTTTACTTTCCAATCAGTTTTGCTGTGAACCTAAAACTGCTCTAGACAATAAATTTCATTAATTTATAAAAAGGAAAAAATACCCAAGCCAATATTTTCTTGTATATAATTAAAATATAAATGCCTGTAACCGAAACCATGTTATTTTCTTCAAAAATGAAACAAAGAAACAAATGAAAATCCTGGTTCTTTACATACAGCATAATTTGCTATTATTATTGTTTTCTGTTTTAACTCTTAAATAATCTGTCATTATATGATGATATGAAGGTCGTTGTTTCCAATATTTGGACATTCTATAATTATTGGTTTCTTAAGGAATATCTTCATTGATATCTAAATATTTCACAATATTCTTTCTTCTCTTCGGGTAAAGTATTTCTGGATTCCCTCTTGTGCTTTGAGGTAGCACACTGTCAAGTATATTCAGCTAAGTGAAATATTCTTCTATAGCTTATAAAAGGCACTACATTTTTATCAATCCATGTCCCCTGAAGGATACAAACAGGAGCCTTATAAATCAGTCTATGTTAGTTAATGGTTTTCTTCTATAAACTACTACTGCCTTAGGTTCCTTCCTAGTTGATTGTTAAGAACAAGCAAAACACCATAGAAATAACTCATAAGTATTAATATATCACTGCAGATCTGTATAAATCAATTTATAGATTAACATTCAACATTTTTATTTCCATAGAGAATTAACCATTAGTACTAATCTAGTTTAAACCTTAGTCATTAGATCATTTGTTTTTCCCATTGGTATGTCTAACTCAAAATGAAAATGAAAACATTGATTTAATTTTCACCTTACATCCTAAGTTTCTGGACATATATTTACAACCCCTAGATGATAATGGATTTGAATCCTATAATTAAAATTTGGCCTCAAGAAAATTTCCAGAGCAGTGTCATGTAATAAAAATGACATCTTATATGAGAACAGGATAAGAAAAAATTTGAAAATATTTTCTGTTTTTATAAGTTAAATGAAATGAAAAATCATCAACCAAAATTAATATTAAATAAAATAGAAATTGGAGAGAGATAATGCATTTTCTAAAATAATTTGTTTGATATAAAACTTTGTGAAGGTGTTAACTTACTCTGACATTCTAGGCTTCTTTAACCCAGTTTGCTAATTTTTGATGAAATAGTGGAGGCAGAAGTGATGATTACCAAGGTGGACTGAGGAGGGAGGTGGCTGATATTAAAATGCATGGATGGGGATGAGCTAGCATTTTAGATTAATTATAGTTTAGAGAAAGACAGAAAAATTTGTTATAAAAGTCTTCTCTTACTTTTTGGTCCCATAGCATTCACATTAGTGTTATATTATGGTCTGAAATACATAGGAAATAATGAATAAAATGTTTATAATCCTATCTAGATATTTTGTCTATGATCAGACTATCGACAATGCTAGATAGCTCAAGTAAATAACTCAATGTCTAAATAAAATTGTCTAAAAATATATAGTAGCTATTTTTTGGTCAAGAACTTGACTTTTTCTACTTAGTGTCTCTCCTTTTAGGACTTTACCTCAACCCCGTCCATAGTAATCCTGCTCAGTCATTGATTTGGATTGGCTCTGTTGCCACCTTGAATACTCTCTCCTTTCCTGGCCTAACCAGAGTTCCTCACTGGCAATGTAATTGGGCCTGCCCAAATAGAATACTATTTTCTCTCAGCCACTATGATTTGTTAAGAGGTGAGGAATGTAACAAAAGCCAATTCTTTCAAAGAGTTTTGGCAGGGATATCTGCAAAGATGTTGTATGATTTCAGAAATACACAGGAACCACATATAGAATTTGTAAGCTTTGTGGAAGAATATAAAGGAAAGTTTAAATACATGGAAAGGCATACCATATTTCTGTTTTGGGTAGGAAGACTCAAAATTGATAAAAATATTCTCTCCAAATTAATCCATATACATTATTCATTTTGCTTAAAATCAATATATAAAACCAGAATGTACAGTTTGAAAAGATAAACATATGAGAACAGATAAATTAGATTTAAGAGTAAAAAAATTGTAAAAGTAGTAGGAAAACCATAACAGCAAATATTATCTAAAGTAATAGGAAAAACATAATGGCAAATATTATCTAAATCTTGAAGTGGAAAGTTTTTCTGGTTTGTTATCAAAAGTCTTAAAACATAAAAAGATAAAGAGAAATGATTATGTATTTGCATGGAAGAATATACAAAATGAAAAACAAATGAAACACTGAAGGAAAATTTTTTACAACCTATGTGAGAGACATAGAGTTAATATTCATGATAAGTAAAGAAATAGCACATACCAGAAAAATACAAACAATTTCAAGGGAAGAAATAGTTGCATGATATGAAAAAGTAATCACAAAGAAAATCAATGGTCAATAATCATATGAAAAATAACCAACCAACCAAACAAACAAACACTACTTAACGTGATATCTTCCTTCGTCAGAGTAGCAAAGATATAAAAGTACTGGTCAGTGTCGATGAGAATATAAGGAAATAGGTTTTCTCATATATTGTTGGTGGTGGCATAAGTTAGTTCAATTTTTTGGAAGGCAGTATTTTCAACATTATTATTATTGCAAAAATATTCTTAAACCACAAGAGGAACTTGGCTAACAAATTAAGACATAACAGTAAAATGAATGCTAAATATCCATTAAAATATGTAAGAGGGATATATATGATTATATGTGAAAAGAAATTTTTGCCATATTATAAGGCAAAAGATGTGAATTACAAAAAATTATAAAACCAAATGTGTAATGGAATCATATATCAATTGTAATTTAGTTACATCTATTAAGTGCTTACCACTTAGTGCCAGATACTAAGCTACATACACATGTGCAAGCGCAAACTTACATATATATGTTTACATATGTATTAAACTTTTATTACCTTTGTGGAGTGGGAAGGAGAGGATTGACAGGTAAGGAGGTTTAAGATGGATGAGGTTCCCTTACTTCTGCTCACAGCAGTATTTGCTTGAATTATTCTAATTGTGGACATGTTTTGATGTATTATTAGAGAACAAAAAATCAAAGATAGTTTCATTTTAAAAGAAATAAATGTAAATACATATATTTTTTAATTCTTAGAAAAATTATTCATTATTTTCAAAAATTAATCACAATTTTCGTGAGTGCTATTTTCCAAAATATAATGCCTTGTTCATCTTTGCATCTCGTATAGTTTCTTCACATAAACAATTATTAATAAATCATAGCTCAACTGAATGACAAGTTGGTTTTATTAGAAAGTTTTGAGAATGATAAGGTTTTGTAGCTGGATCTTGTTCCTATTATATTAAGAAATTAATGCTATAATAAAAGTATGCAGCTTTTTAAAATGTCTATGTCTCCATAATATACTTATTTCAAATAACAGAAAAGTACAATTTTAGTTTTTGTGAATAATGTAGTTCTTTGGACATACAATATTTTCAAACATAACCATAGTTTTTATTCTGCTGCCCTTGATGAAGGCAAGTTCGAGTAAATTTATAAACTGCTTATTATACAAAACCATATGTATGAACACACACAGTTTGGATATCTTTAATGTACCTATTCTGAAATTGGTATATTCTAAGATCATATAAAATAAATAATTTGTTTTATAAGAATGCCTCCAGCGAACAGTAACTTATGCCATCACTTCCACCATCCTGCTTTAAGATACAGTTGGGCTCACAAGCACATAATTAAAATACTTTGTCAAATAATAAAACACCTTGACTCTAGGGGCAGACTAAGATTAAGAATATCTTAATCAAAAGATTAATTATATCTTTTGAAAAGAAATATCAAAAGCCAAATTGCATTGCACTGGTCACACACAGAATTACGTGGATTTGAAAACTGCAAATATAGCAGATTGAAGGATCCATTCTTTGGTACCGTCACCCTTCTGAAAATAGTGCCCTTACTCTAGAAGTGTGTATTAAATAATAAATAATAATGTTTCCTTTGTAAATTCCTGCACTCTCCTCCAGGAATATGTTGCAAAAAGGATTTTGACTGAGAATATGAGAACTTTCGAGGATATGGGAACTCTGGTTGTAACGGGCTATCTTTTAGAAGAGCATATTATACTTATATACCATAAGATGTCTTAGCTTCTCAATGAACTCTTAAAAAAACATTTTAACCCTGAATTCATATATTCATTAAATATAATTTGGAAAATTACACGAAATGTGATTTTTCATCACTAAAAAATATTGAGTGACAAAGAAAAAAGATATTGAATGACTAAATGACTAGCTACATTCTCTCCTGCTTAAAACTAAATAAAGTACCCCAAAAGAATGAGTTCATTCTCATTATGAATAAGCAGAAAAGAAATTAAGAACCGAGCACACCAGTATTAAAAGATGTTATGGAGTAGAGACAGGAGATAAATATTATTCTCCTGACATTATTTTGTCAAAACATTTTGTAAGCATTTTGTAAACCTTGTTCTTTCCATGACCAAAGAATCTTTAAGATTAGTTAAATGCAGATCTTTAAAAGAAAAATCACTTTGAAGAAGAAAATATTTCAGTTTGTGTTTTTGTGTGTAATTATCAGTTGATAAGACTTCACCATTGCTATAGCAATGCTTGCTAATTGAGCTCACAGAAATATCACATTGAGTTGGTAGTTGGACTAAATAAAAGGTTTGATAGTGAATTTTTTAATGTCAAATTAAAATATCATCACACCTTTTAAAAAATAACAGAATGTGCAAAATGAAACAGAAACCGAGAAATAACTACTTGGCATCTGGTAGTACTTAACAAAAAGAAAACCGTTTGGGCAATTATTCCAGTATCTTGGCCCTATATCCATTTATTAAGTGGGGGAAATATCTCAATGCATAAAATGTGTAAATCTAGAATTAATCAGATTTTAATCTTTTAGGAACATGACTCCCAGACCACAGGAGTTGCTAGCAAAAAATGTATTCACAAGCCATAGCGTGACAAAAAGTCATACTGCCTAAAGACCTGTGCAGATTATAATCTGGTGAGTTCTGTGAGCAAAAGATCTAGGACAAGTGTTGGCAATGATGTTTTAATGAAGAATATATAGATTGTTCTGTGGTTTTTAAAGGTGAGGGCATAGGGATATGGGGGAATGAATTACTAAAGCAAAGTCCATCTCCAAAATGGTTCTGAGAAGAATTGGATTAGTCCACTGTTTCACGTGTCTGATTACAAGAATCACCTAGTAGTCTTATACAAATATAGGTTCCCAATGATATTTCCCCATCCCAATTCTGACTCAGTAGGACTGCAGTGATGCCATTATCTGTGTTTTTGACAGGACCCCAGGTAAGCCTTATAAAAAGTTTAGGAAATACTTTCTTAGTCTCTTTAATTGTTCAACCTTGCACTTGATCAATATGCCTGAAAACTAATCATTTAGTACTGAATAAAGAAAACTATGTTCATTTGAGTAAGCAAGATCTGAACACATTTTACATTTTTTCAGTAGGCAGTGGTAAAAAAAATAGAGTGGTTAATTGATCATTTTCTCTCTCAAATAATATGTTATTTTGTTAGTGATAATGCTAGTAAAAATTGATTACTAAAAGTCATAGTATGGTTTCAAACTTATTATTTGACACAGACACATTTTAATTTGCATAAAATTAAAGAAACACATTCATTGTCACATCCCCTCTTTATCTCATTTTCTCAAATATTCTTTAAAACGGCAACTTAATAATGCTTAACATACAGCATTGTTACTTATGTAACAGTATTAAGATCCGCTGGCCCTCAGTTTTTTTATGGCATGCTCCATTTATCTCATATGGAGATTCTGAAGCTATATACATCTTCAATTTAATGAAACAGACTATAAATCAGAAACAAAAATCAGAAAACAGTGGTTTGCAATTTTAAAACTTTTTTGAAAGAAACATCCAATACAAGTGATTCTTCTTTTCCATGATTATTATAAGTATTTTAAATTGAGTAGTGCACTGAAGATTTTGGTTGGCCCCCTTACATTATCACAAGGTTACTAGTCTTCCCAACTATTTCTTCATTTTTCAAGTGCATGAATCTACTCTTACTTTGGAGGATGAATTCAAATGTTCTACTCTCATTAGAAGACATCAGAAAACATTGTCTTAAATAAGGTGGCTTTATTTATCTCTAAAGTTGCTCTAAGTTCTTCCTTGGGTCAATCAATGATCTAGACCACGAAAAGTTTACATGGTTGAAAAGAATAAACTTTATCCTTCCTGTAGTTGGCTTCGTTGAGTTATCTATTAATGATAAAACTTTGGCTTTTGTCAAAGGATCAAACAATAAATACATTACTACTTTCACTTCAGGAATATATTTTTGAAACCATGACCTATCAATATCATGAAATGCCCTTTATATGTCTTTATGTAAGAAATCCTTTAAAGAAGTTAAGAAAAACTGCTTTACCTGAATAATTGGTATGCTTTTTCCACATAGATACTAAAAAATTATATAACTGAACATATTCCTATTTTTAATTGGCAGTCATGAATCTTAAATATAAATTTGAAGCTCAAATTTGAAACCTCAAAAGAAGTAATTATGTTAGTCTTAATGGTATACAAAGACACACCCCACATATAAACCCAGACAGATATACACATAGATTGACTATGGGTTCCTTTTTTATTCTCTCTTATATACTGAAAGAAAATCCTTATTCTTTTCTTCTACTTACTATTTTTTAAGATTTTGAAATAATTCACCTCAAGTATTTTGTGGGACAAAGAAGGATTTTCTACTTCTATTTCCCTACTACTGGTACTAGTACTAACCAGCAATGATTTATTAAGCATTTACATTAGAACTCAATTATCAGGTGAGATAGTTATAATCATTTCTGTATTACAAATGAAGTAGTGGAAGTTTAGAAGTGTTAAATAACTGACCCGTAGTATCACTGCTAGTCAAGGTCAGATGCAGGCTTTAAAGTTTAGTCTTAGGTCCTATTTTGATTCCATATACTAAGCATTGTGGTATGTTATAAATTTTAAACATTGTGATATTAAAGAAACAATAAATTCTATCAGTTTTGACAATATGATTATTTTAAATCATTAACAATTATATATATATATATATATCTTCATGTTCCATTTTCAGTCAATGATATTTATGTCATTAAACACAGCTTAATAGACCACTGGTTAGAGGCTATGCCTTCTACCTTTTTACTTTATATCATAACAATTTAGGAGCTTAGTTCACAGTTCTGAAAAAGGAAATGGCCAAAAAAAAAAAAAAAAGAAGAAAAAGAAAAACTACCAATTAAACAAAAAAAATTACTTTCATGTTACTTAACCATTCTAGACTGAAGTGCAATACTCCTGGTCTGCTTCACTATTGGGTTACCCCATCACTAACCAAATCATATTGCATAAGACTCCAAAGTAGAAAGAGATGTTACAAGGTATCTACAGTGATTCTAGCTCACCTGATTTTCCTCAGGTTCTAAGTGCCTCCTCAGATCCAAACACCTAATTCTAAACTGCCATGTACCAGAAAATATACTCTATTACATCTGCCTTAACTTAGTTTATTTGCAATACTCTGCTTTGAAAAAATGAATCTGAAAATGCCAAGTAGAAGGTGGCCGTATACATTTCCTGCAACTGGTAACCATAAACTAGGCTGTGGATTCTTGGAATACTGCCATGAAGACAGGTGGTCCTCTACATTTTTATTCAGGGTTCATATTTCTAAGTGCTGAGAAACAACAGTGATAGATGACATAAAATTCATGGTCAGATATTCAAGGAATTAGTTAAAGTCAAGTATTTGTTGATTCTATCTTCTAACATTTGTTCTCTGGGGTTAGAAACTGGATTTTCAGATGCCCTAGTCTATCAACTCATGTCATATTAGACTTCAAAGCTTTGTATGGAATTTTCTATAAAGGCCTGCTCCTCATTTCTACAGGGAAGTAAAGGCTGTTCTTATAAGTATGAACCTTAAAGACTAACAATATATATCAGTATTCTGATGCTACTTATTAGTAAAAAATGAAACAACAGAAAACATTTTTTAATCTTGCTTGCATTACATATATAGTTTTAAAATGTAGTTTATTGCTTTACATGTATAACTTAATAGACAAAGCTACCTATCTTCTTTAACAGTTTTTATTTTTACGAAAGTGAATCAAAGTTGTGGAAGTTTTCTATATGCCCAATCTGTATAAGTAAGACATTACTATCAATCATTCTATCATTCTATCAGTCACTATCAAGTCACATTGCTTTTTTAGCTTCCACATCTAATCAATCATAAATGCTACTGTGTGAACTTTCTAACAATTTCTCAAACCTATCCTTTTCTCTTCATCACCATTGATATGGCCATTGTTCAGGGTACCATCCTCTCCAGTCCAATTAATTACCATTATCTCCTGAGTCATAGTCTGTCCTCTTTCCAACTATCCTGCATACTACTGTCACAGTGTTATTTCTAAGAGTCAGGCCTAATCTTCCTCCTCCCTGATTAGAATCCTTTAATGACACATAACAGACTAAAAGGGATAAATCCTAAAACTGGTTAATATATCACAAAAGACCCTTTAAAATCTGGCATCTGCATACCCTTACAGCCTTATCTCTCACCAGTCACTCCACTCCCGCACCTCAGGGATTATCACAATGCTTTACACTTAGTACACAATCAGTATTTGTTGAATTAATAATTGTTTAAAGGTGCTGATATACAGAAAACTTAAGTGACTCCTTCACTATTGATACAAACTGCTGTGGTTACCAAGTATTGTTTCATAACTTTCCAAAGCCATCAGATAATAAAAGAAGTACTCGATTGCATTGCTCTTTATATAATACATCCATTAGCTCACACTTTAAATAGGCAAGTGTTGGTCCTGAGTAAAATTTCTTCTTCTCTTCAACAAGATAAGTGGTAAAAATTGGATAAAAATGCAGCTGGTCTCTGAATCAGGTTGAAAGTTGCTCCTGTGTTCACATTCTCTATTGGCACCTTCTTCAATTTGTCATTTCATTATATAGAGGCATCTATTCAAACATGTGCTTTGAGTTGCCTTGCATATGCTTCCCCTATGGACTATTCCAGGGAAATTACCAGATTTCAAGTGAGGTATTGGAGTAATAATGTGTGGGCTCCAAGCAACTGTGTGTTACTTTACCATGATCCCTTATGTCTTTGACAATTTGCAATTCTATAAATCACAACATAAACATAATTTTAAAATAATTTTATTCATATATTCCAACTCTCATAGGAAATTACGCTGTGCTTAATAAATCATTAAATAAACCAAATGAAAGCAGAAGGTGATATAGATAGACATGAAAGGCTTTCCCTGGATGAAATTTAAGTTTAAAAATGAGCCAGGAGACTTGACCAATGGGAAGACAGCCAGAATGTCTCTGGGGGAGAAAAGGCAAAATATAAACAATTGCATATGTTTCAATGTTAAAATGACTCCTGCCTATTTCCCTTGACATAGCAATACAACTATTTAGCCTAATAAGTTTATGTCTCATTTAATCTGAAACTTAGAACTTTTTAATATTATTCTTTCACAAGGATTATCGAGGATTGATAATATTTCAGGTTCGTGTAAGTTCAAAATAGTGAATTCTGATCCTTTCTGCCTGAAACCTGTAAAGCTTTCATTGTTTCTTCTCTGTTCTTTCCATCGTGCCCAATATTTTATGCATGTAAAATAGGTTATATATGATTCTTACCCTTGGTAATTAATGATGCTAATATGTGTAGGAAATTAAGGCTTGCACTATTCTCTCAATCTTCTCTTCATCCTGAAATCTCCAAATCTGGTTTTATAAAAGTCGAAGGTGTAGCTAATTTTTCAATAAATGTTATGAGTATCCTTAAAAATGTCACTTTCAATTAATTTTATTAAAAACATGTACTATGTACCACTTTATGATAAAAACAGTTACTATAAACAAAAGATAGAATGATTTTCTCTAATCACATGAATAGAAAAGTTTTAACCAATTTTTCTCTCTTATATGCTTAAATAGTGTGGCTATACTGATGAATTACTGAGTGTACAATAACGCTTAATAAAGAGAAAGGGAGAATCTGAAGAAATACTTTAATTCCCCTATAAACTTTTCAAGTCAAGATTTTGCTATTTTGATTGTATTTGGGATTACAAAGTTCAATACTGGTTTAAATACAAACTAGTTCTCAGAAAGCTACTTAATCTCTACTAATCTTCAATTCCCCAAACTGGAAAATAAAAGGGCTGAATTAGACCATTTAATCTCTAAATGTTTCCTAAAGTCCCTTCTACTTGAAGCATTCTGCAATTTCATTATTCTTCTTATATATTATAATTTCTCAATCCCACTAATTTTCATGCTTGTCTGAAATGTCTTATTTATTTTGTTAATAGTTAATGTTAAAAGAAATATTTCCTTGCATGAACACTGAGGGAGCATAATGTTTTCCTATTATTCAGAAGGAAGAAGCATAACCCCAGGGATATGAGATACAACATAAAAACTCTTATGATTATCATCACATATTTATCATGACCATATCACAAGAATGAGGGATCTGAATCTTTTCATCCTGATTGGCCAGTTAGCTAGAATGAAGATTTTTAAAAACGGTATTTCAAGACAATAAAAATTATTGACTTATAATGGTTCTATCTATTTAGTATCAATTACCAAAAGACTCGGTGCTTTCAAAAAGTATGATCTAAGTAATCTTTACATTTGGAGTAGAAATAGGTTTCTTATATGTATCAATATAATAGAGCTAAAGCACCAAGAAAGTTACTTGATTCTTTGCATAAGAATAGCAATGGAGTCTGTTTTCTTTTGGGTAATGAAGAAAATATTGCATAGAAGGAAGTATCCCAGGCTGTCTTCCCAGATGGGATCTTTTTCTTGAGATGATCCTCTTACTGCCACTTACCAGCCATTTTTGTACTTTCCTCCTTGCCCTCAGTTGATTGGACCAAGAATGAAAGCCCTCCCCTAGCACAGTCAATCCATTAGCTGAGCTGCTACAATGAATACTCTCAATACCTGGGTCAAAAGACACTAGCCACTTGGTCAGTGGCGCTCAAGCTAGAAGGCCACATAACCTAGAAATGGGTACCATGCATCCCGAAGTATCAGGAGATGAAGGGAAGGAGATAAGAAGGGATAGATAAAGAGTGCTATATTTCTAACCTTAGGTTGTGTTAAAAAAAAAAAATCCCCAGTAAATAGTCTTTAACTCGATCTAATTTGAGTTGTTTTTTCCCTTGTAACAAATTCTTCCCTGAGCTCAATGACTCTCAGTTCATTCCTATGATTCCAATTGATTCTCCCCCTAAACCTTCTTTTACTGGACCAATCATATTAAGTAACTCCTACCAACATTTGCAAAAGCAGATAAGGGGATTCATAGGTATAAAATGCTTTGTAGTTCCATAAATAATAGCTCTGACCAATTACATTTAATGAGATTTTTTTTTTTTTCTGAAAAAGATTACTGTTGTTATAAGTCAACTCATGAGAAGTAAAGAGACTAGAGAGTGACTCCATATAGATTCTGAAGTTCCCCTTTCTCTGTAGAAAGCAAGCTCTGGCTCTTCTAGCTGTGATTAGAAAGTATCTATTATGAAAAACTGGTGAAAATTAAAACTGGTTCATAAGAATTTTTGTATTTCTAATTATTCCCTAAGCCCAGGAAAGCACAAAACTACTTTAAATTTTTTTTTTTTTGCTTTATAAATATTAATAAATTGGCATGGGAAATGCTTTAACGTATATCAGTTTTGAAAAAGTACAAGAATATTACTTCTGACTTTGACAATTGATCTCCTACTCTAAATCCTTTTTCCCTTCATATATCTCTGATTACATGGATACATAAGGGTACACACATCAACGAGAAAAGCAGAAGCTGTGAATGACACAGACTAGGGATTTATAATGGGAGTTTGACCTTACCCAATTGTGAGAGCTGATTAAATGATCTTTGTAAGACTGTTGCTTCTATATCTAGTCCTGAGCCTGAAGATGGCAGGGCAGGCAGTAAGGAAGGAGAAGTGGACTTGAATTGGGGAGGGTAAAGATAAACTGGAACCAAAGTCAGGCTTTTATGGCCTCCAGCTTTGATGATGTGGGTGTCCTGCAGGAGAAGCTGGGACTCTTCAGGATAGAGCTTGGGAGTTAGAACTGCAGGAGCTGCCGTCCTCCACAGCCCCACACCAAGGTTAGTCAAGAAACGAACAGCAACATGCAACAGCGGCCAGCAGAGTACAGAGCCTTGAACTAACTCTCCACGTATAAAAGAATATGCCTTTGCTTCACTTTCAGCTACCAAACCTCATGCACAACATCTCTTGCCTCTTACATTAACCTGAAAGTAGGTAGGCAGGGAATTCTGGGAAATTTATTTCCAGCTTGGCTAAATTGAGATAATGCAAATCCACCATACTGTGGTTCTTGCTTGCTAACATTCTCTTATCAATGAGAAATAAACAAAGTCCAAATCTTAACTTATTTAACAAGTCATTTTTGTGTTCAAACAAGAAAAATTATAACATGGCCACATTTAAAGTTTCCATTTTTTTCTCACCAGGAACCTATGTTCAAAGGTTAATAATTAATCATAATAATTAATATTAATAATATAAATTGAATTACATTTGATTTAATTAGGTTCTTTGCAATCCACCATCTAGTAGTTGACCTGATTCCTTCTTTCTATCCGTGTCAATGTCCCTTGATCATCAGGTTGGGCCTACATTTATTTCTCATTTCCTTTCTCTTCCCAGCTCTTTCTTGAGTAATTGCCAATAATGTACAACATAGTGCAACCTATGGTTAGTTCCCATGGCTCTTTAAATTGTTCAAATTGTAAAGAGAAGGTGGCTAATGACAAATGGCTTGAACTTCTAACCTGTCCATCCAAACGGAAACTGGGTTACTGGAGTTGTTCTATTGGCTTGTTTGAAGGCAAAAACATAGCACTTTGTTTCACACTTTGGCTATTTGTAAAGCTTTTGTGGGTTATACAGTTCATATTTCATATAAGCTAAACTGTCTCCTACTGTTGGAGTTGTTTTATCTAACAGTTTTTCAATGTTTGAGAAGTCATGAACCTTCATGATAATGTATGAAAGATATGGATTTTTCTCCTCAAAAACATACAAATAAATATGCATGATACAAATAAATATGCAATTTTAGAAGAGTCAGAAACTCTCCAAACCAATCTACAGATGCTCAGAAATATTCAGACTCCAAATTAAGAAATCCTATTCTTCTTTAATGATAATGGCTATGAAGAATACTTGAAATCTATACAATTTCAATTCAAATGTATCATATTACATTGAAATCCCCTCGGGATGGAAATTCTTAATCACATTTTTTAAGACCTGTGAGTGACACTAATTATGAAACTGTTTCAAAATTTAAAGCCTACCTCTCTGCATCCAAACTGAGTCTTTTATATTTTCTTTACTATTTGACTACCCATCTGGTGTTCTAACAAAGTGCTGTGCACTTAACTGATGCCTAGCTCATGTATTTTTATAAATTCAAAATTACCAAATAGTAGATAGACATTTTATTCTGCTTAATGAAAATGCTTTCAAATTTTCTAATCATAGTTTTCCACTTGATGCATGGGCCTCAAAGTTTTCTTTCTTTCTTTCTTTCTTTCTTTCTTTCTTTCTTTCTTTCTTTCTTTCTTTCTTTCTAATTTTTAATATTTTATTTATTTTTTAAAATTTTTATTTATTTTTTAATTGAAGAAATGATTTAACTTTTTTCCCCCCATCTACCTCCCTTCTCCACCCCTCCCCTCTGGTAACCACTGGTTCATTGTCCATGTCCATGAGTCAAAGTTATTTTCATTCCCATGTGGTATTGAATAATACCAAGGTTTGCACTGTACATGATCTCCAAACAAGGAAGAAATTTTTGTTTTGGTAATTAAGTCCAGTCGCATTTAGCAATTTCCCACAATTTAAAAATGTCCAGTTATACATGGAGAATTTTTTTTAGTCATCCATATCTGTATGGATCGTCCATCATCTAAATCATAAAGTGAGGTTCTGATTTGTAATTCGTTCTGGCATGAAGTTGTAACATCTGTTTTGCACATGTTTTACCTTTTTATCCCTTTTGCTCACTACTATAGGTTTTTATCCAAAGGTTTCCAACTGCAAATGTTTTGAAATCTTGATCCTTATTCTTAAAGATAAGAAATTTTTTTTTTTTACTCAGTTTATTGTGCTTAAAACTCAGTAAAAATGTTATAGTATCAAGATGAGGAAATCCATGGATTAGGGGGGAAAAAAAGGATTTATATAGTTCTTTGTCTAAAACCGGCTTCTTTTAAATAAGGTGCTGAGGGATGATACAAAGTATTGCTGCAGCATTACTTTGCCCACCTGATAGCCCTCCTGGTTTTGCTGCACACATGACATTTGTAAGGTAATGTGGGCATACCTCCTGGGTGGGTATGGCTTTGGGGATCAGCTGGAGTTCTGTCTGTGTCCTTCATCTCCACCCAGGTGACTCCCAGAAAAGTAAGGAAGAGGGAGAATGGGTTGAAGGACTGGTGTGGATATGATGCACCTGGCAGGCGGAGACCTCACAGTAAAATATTGTGGGTGAAGACAAAAGATAGCAGTATAAAAACTGACTGATTTTTTTTTTCCCCATACTTTCCCTTTTCAGACTTCTAGCTAGTAAACAGGTTTTTAAATTCCTTGTCTCAAAGAATCTTGAGATCACTTTCTTTACTCCCTAAGGAGATTCTGCTGGGTTATTGGGAATAGAGGAAAAAGAGGGTGGCTCTGAAAGGAACATTGCAGGGGATGAGAGATTTCCTGGGACTGGATACCAGATAGAAAGAACTGTGTGGGTCATGTGTGTGTG
Source organism: Rousettus aegyptiacus (assembly GCF_014176215.1). NCBI lineage: Eukaryota > Metazoa > Chordata > Mammalia > Chiroptera > Pteropodidae > Rousettus > Rousettus aegyptiacus. The sequence continues at coordinate 40,621,577 of NW_023416295.1, forward strand.
TGTGTGTGGTGGTTCCCTACAGACTCAGAAGTCACGTACATACGACACTACTATGTGAAAGTACTAACTATCACCCATCAGAGTCCAGAAACAGAAATCAACATGCCATAAAGTTAATGGGTCTTGTGTTGAAATGGCTGCTCTTCTACTAGTCTGCATTCCTGAGATTTCTAGAAACATTACTTTCTTTTTTAATAAAAAATTTCACAAAACAAAAATTATAAACTACTCCAGCTCTATTTTTCAAAATGAGAATGATTAGAAGAAAGTCAGGAGCCACATAATCTAAATGCTTCAAGCTATTTTCCCCCTAATCACTGCAATAATTCATCTCAATACCATTCAACTTTAACATGTATGAGTGTATTTAACTTTAAATACACTCATACATGTTAAAGCATTCATTGGAGTGAAATCCTGTACATAAAATGCTACACACCACAATAAAAAAAGCCAAATGTGTTAAAATACAAGGCAAAAAATTAATAAGAAAAAAATTATCGGAATAACTTTTAACATATTCAATATTGTGCATTTGTACTCATTTATCAAACTTATAGTTTCTCTCTACATGTATAATTGGAAAGCTTTAATTTGGGAGATGATAATTTTGCAACTGTTCAATTCTGTGAGCAACAACTGAAAATATTAATTGTACGATGGTGGGTGAGGGAATCTCTGACAGAAAACACCCAGGAGTCTGTTCTAAAGCAATGCTGTAATTTGGTTGAACTATATATCCCTTGCTAAGACACTATCAAAATTAACATTTAAGAGGGTTAAATTGTTTTAAAAGTATTTTTTTTTGTACAACAGTAACTACAGAAAACACAAAGCTTTCTAAATTTGCCTAATTATATCTTCGCTTATATGCATTTTTAACAAAGAACTCACAGTAATCACTACTCTGGAAGAGTGAAGTAGACAAACCTATTTATTTTTGTTTAAAATACACACAGCTGTCCCTGTGATAGCCTTCAAGAGGTGACGTTATATGGACTCACCAATTCAGGAAGTTCCCAGCATTTAAGGCTTACACACATTTTTTTTTTCCACCACATTCTTTACATTTAGTAGTGAATGACTAAATTTGGAAATGCTGTCTTGTTACTGAATAACACTACATTCTGTCATCTAAAGACTTCTTTTATATTCAGCAAAATTCTGAAACCCAGAGTGTGAACATGGGTGCAAAAAATTCCATCAGCCAAGCATCTTTCAAGTAGCTTTAAAAAATAAACTTTGCGACACTGAAGATATTTTTATTTGCCAGCTTTGACCTACTTGTTCTTCATCAGTATCAGGAAGTTTTACTTTGAATTAATGCAGAATTATGTCCTGGGCAGTTAACAAGATACAAGAAAATATAACTATAAATAATAAGACAGATTTTTCTCTTCCACAGATAGAAATTTTGGCTTCCAGCCATTATTTTGCATGGCAAGTCATAATAGTTTCACCAGATAATTTGGAGTGATGGGCAAGGACATGAAGCAAAGGACAGACGACATCTGGGGGAGGGGAGAATCATATCCATCCCTTGCCATTCCAGCACACTACTTACTCACTCTGGGCCTCAGTCCTCTCTCCTGTAGAATGGAGATTATACCGATTATCTTACATTTGACATGAAGATTGAATACTTTGTCTGGAGAGCACATAGTGCAATATGTCAGTCATGAGACCTTGATGACATTGAATTATTACAATCACTGCTAAGGGATCTGATGAAAATTGTGGCACACGTCTATACAACTCCCTCAAATCCATTTGGATCTTCTGGGATATGATGCTTTCACTTCCAAAAGTCACATCTGTGACACCTCATCATCAGAGAGATACCTGCAGGTTGCCAGAACCTACTATTCATGCCTGGATAGAGAAGAGAAAGTACCTGGAGATTCATGTCCTCCATGTACAGACCGTGGCCACTGGTTGATCTTGTGTAGGTATAAATACCCCAGTTTGCCAGACCCAGGCAATCTGAGGTATTGCCCACATGCTTCCAGAGCTTCTTCATGGGACTGAGACAAAGCCAACCTCCATGGAACTTTGCTTAATATTGCACCTCGCTCTGCCTCCTGTCTTTCTCAAACCCATCATCTATCTACTCCCATTTTTCACTTGGGGATATTTCTTAGTAAACCACTTTGCTATAAATCTTCATCTAAGAGTCTGCTTCTAGGGAATCTCAATCTAAGGTAGTGATGAAGAAGAAGGAAGTGGAGGTGAGGAGGGAAAGTCAATGTGATAGTTAAATTTCATGTGTCAACTTGACTGGGCCACAGTGTACTCAGATATTTGGTTATTTCCGTGCGTGTTTTCAAGGGTGTTTCTGAATGAGATTAACATTTGAATCGGTAGATTCCCCTTGCCAATGTGTGTGGGCCTTATTTGATCTCTTGCAGGCCAGAATAGAGCAAAAGGCTGAGTAAAGGAGAATTTATTCTCTCCGTCTGATGCTCTTCAGGCTGGGACATCAGTCTTCTCCTGCCTTTGGATTGGAATTAGGATTTACAACATTAGCTCTCCTTGTTCTCAGGACGTCTCTACCGCCACAATTGTATGAGCTAATTCTTTACTTTATATGCACGTGCACGCACACATGCACATCTCCCCTTGTGGTTTTGTTTCTCTAGGAGTATTTAGAAGTAGGGAAGTTTCTAACATTTTTCAATTCCCTTGATTTGGAGTAAGAATGGAGAGTAGGAGGCAATAAGCTTGATTAGAGAAAGTATTTCTGTAGTAGTTGATAAAGCCAGGTCTAGTCCTCTCCCCAAGGAATATGTGGGAGCACAAAAAAATGTGCCAGACAATACATTCCTTCCCTGTTGGGTTTCCAATGTGTATAATTACTGTCCATTTGGTAATATTTTTCTGTATTAGTCTGGAATCCTGATCCTATGAGCTTGCTTAAGGTCAGCTGCTTCGGGTAAGGGGCTGTCTGTGAATCCCCAGTGCTCACTGAATATTTGATGCACAAATTCATAGCTGAGTAAATCAACAGAACGAACTTCACAGAATCATCTCATCAATGCCACATTTTGAGCATCGTAGTTTATGTTTCTTTGAGACTACAAAGCATGATGAGGAGGAGGGACCAGAAGTCAGGAGCCCTAAATCCTCACCACTGTGTTGTCACTCCGTACTTAACTGACTTGGGGCAAGGTATCATCTTTTTGAGCTTCGGCTTCTTCATTAACATATTAAAATGTTTGAATTTCAAATATTCCATAAGCTTTAACATTGCATTTTGCTGCTAGAAAGAAATCAGGTTGAAAAGAACAGAAAACACAGTTTTTCTATTTCAACACTGTAAAAAATTCATGCAGAATTATGACTAGTAACCACTTCTAGGACCTAAGGTATATAAAATTTTGCAGTTCTCTTTAAGACTACAAAATTATAAATTCAAAACTAGCTACAAAGGTATATATTATTTTAATGATAAAAAATCACAACAAATTAAAAAGCTCAAAAGTTATACAGCACAAATATCAAAAATATAAAATAATATATTTTACTAATTAACTGCCTAACACAACTCTATTTTCCTAAATTTGGGGGCTATATACTCTGATTGCTTCTTCACATTATAATAATTTTGCAGTGTCATAGTTGAAATAGAAAAACAATTTAGCCTTGTTTTTTTATAATTGAAAAGTTATTTTTTATTGATAACTTCAAAAAATGTAATGATTTTGACATCGGAGCTTTTAAATTCCATTGTGAAATGCTAAGGAAGTTTTTGACATTTTGAACCTTCTGCCAATCTCCTGTCTTTTCATTTCTTATTTGGCTTCCACAAACTTATTTCATATTAGTTATAATTGAATATTTACCTTATTAACAATTATGAAAAAATATACAAAATTAAATTGAAGTAAGTCAAACCAAACTGCAACTTTAAATTGCCATTCCACAGTATGGAACAGTATAATTGTATAATCAAATTCCTCTTCTATCAAATATATCAACTTACTGATATATGTCAATTTCCTCTTAGATAAACTAAGTATATTTCAAAGGGTGATTTTTTTTTTTCATAATGAAAACTTTCAAATGTGGAACAAAAGCACAATAATCATCCAAGTACCTACCACCTGGATTTGACAATCGTTAACATTTTGACATATTATTTCATCTGTATATTATATTTGTCATTTCATAGTGCCAGTGGCAATTTTGCATGATACTTCGCTTGAACCTGATAGATTTCTTTAAGTAAAGATGAGTGAGATTTTCTAAAATGTGATATGATATGTTTAGATGCATAAAATATGCAACTTTTCACCCAGAGGTATTCACAGTGTAGTGCGGCAACAGGTTTGCTGATGAATTCTGTCTTGTGCAATTCCTCCATATAATGCATATATTGCATATTTAACTGTATATGCTACACTGGCCAATATATTCCTGACAGGAGAGAACTTGCTTTTTGATTAGGTATGCATGAAAATCAAATCCCCAGCTTCTCAATGCACACATATTCCGATTGGACAGCTTCTCCCAAATTAACTGAGGCTCTGCTCATTTCAACCCATCTGTTTCCCCCATTTCTCATGCCCTTCCTGCACCAGGCACCATAGTTCACATTTGTTTAAGAATTCTGCCCATGGATATAGCAAGTGTATTCCTAGATGTCATTAGTAGCCCTGAAGAACCAGCAATTACTTCACTTGGCACAGCAGTGATTGTAAGCAAAATTAATTATCCCATATATTTTAAATGAAATCTTCAAAATGTTCACAGCCATTCTAATTTCTCCTAATATGAGAGCAAGACAGTGAGAGAGTGGGAGGGGGGCGAGGTGAGAGTGAGTTTGGAGAAATGGGGAGAGTTGTAAGGGAAAAGAATTCTGATTGAAAAGAAATAATGGTCTTTAACAATTATACCTAAGATAGTTTTCCTTGGCAAATTTAATGTAAATGGCTTTAAAAGGACTCTGTAAGTGAGGGCCTGAAGTTGTAGTTGCAAGAGCTTCATGGTATAACTGTATTTGTACCTGTCTGCCCTCATAAATCTCTGGTGAAAACCAAGTCCAAGACACACAGAGCTGGGATTATAGAATCATATTGTGAATGGGCTTATGGTTACAAGGGGAAAATATTGTTAATTCCTGAATGTACAAGCTGAAGTATTTAAGGATAAAATGTCCTGTAATCTATAATTCACTTTTAAATGACTTGGCAAAATTATAGAGCTACATACACATTGATGAAGAAATAGAGCAAAATGTTAGCAACTGCTGAACCCTGATGGTATGTATATAGATGCCCATTGTACCATGTTTTCCATATTTCTGTGTATTTGAAAATTTTCATAACAAAAGTCTAAAAATAAGGCATTATATGAAACTCACTTACTCAACAGAACAGAAAACTGGGGCTCAGAGGAGCCAAAGGACTTTTCTAAGGTCACAGCACAAGCTGCTCCACATTCTCTGTGGCTGCTTCTCATGACGAAAAGAGCCAGGTTTCTCACTTAGGGGTTTTCTTGGGGTTAAAGTTCAGGTTTGCATTTGATTCCTCATTCTTCACTACCTCCTGTTGAACACAACAGAAATGCATAGGGATTGTGATCAAAACACTAAAGAGTATGATTGTTCCCATCTCCCATTCCTGAGTATGGTCTAGGCAGTGGAGGTGACCAGGTTATAATTCAGTTGTCCACTAACACGTCTGGGAGTGGACACAAAGCACTTTACTGGATCTGTTTAGCTGATCTCCAAGAGTGAATCTCTTGGTTACATTCTAATTCTAGTGTTTGTTTGTATGTGTTTAGCAGTTTTCTTTAATGGATAAATGAGGTATTATTCTCTCAAAGAAAGCAGATCACTTGGGGAAATCCAGAGAATGCTTTCTCTTATATGAGGAATTTTTACAACCATATGAAAAAAACTAAGGAAAAAGAAAAGAAAGATGGGTTTACCTAACCTTAGCTGTAATGTCTACAGCACTTTGTGATTTTGCTTTATAGAAACTTCCTAGGGGGTTGGTCAGTTCATGATATATATTGAGTTTGTTTTCTGTGTCCACATCAATCCTCGTACAAAGCTATCACAGGACAGATAATGACAAAAGGAAAGATATCAAGAGCAAAAAAAAAAGGTACAGACAAAGAACACAAGAATTCATCTGTGAACAAAGAGCCGAGGATATAGTGGGAGAATCCCACTGGAGCAAAGAGCTTCAGACCCCTGTAGGATGTGCAGATACCACCCTATGGGAGAAATGAGCCTGCCAGATACTTCAAGTCCCTAAAAACTATGGGGAGCTAGAAGTACATCAGTTTTCCAGGGTGGCTCTTTCTAGTAGGTTAACTATCTGCACCCCCAACAGAAGGAGTGCATCAATATCACTAATAATACTGAACATATATTATGTATTAGGCATTGCTCTAAATGCTTTACATTTATTTGCATATAGAGGAACGAACTAAAGTATAGAGAATGTAAGTAACTTCTCAAATTCACAGAGCCAAAGTTTGAACATGGGAATCTCACACCAGAACCCTCACTTGTAGCCATTTACTCCTCTTATTATAGTTATTTAACTTTTCTCTATCTTTTGTCACTACCAACCAACGACCTCATTCTCTGCTCTGGATATTATAAACACTCTTGCTTGTTAGGAGGTAATGCTTTCTATATAGGCCCTGCCACTGACTTTTCTCTATGTGTATTTATGTTCCTGTTCCCACTGAGAACTTACTTTATCTCTATCTCAAGTCAAAATTTCAGAAAGAGAAAATCTGTCTCTATCAAACAGTTATTATAGTAAAGTACCTCATCTTTCTATAATTTGGCTGCCCTCAGTTCAGATTCCTGTATTAGTTACCTATTGCTGTGTAACAAGTTACCCCAAAATGTAGTGGCATAAAATAGTTACTTATTAGGCTTATGGATTTTGAGGATTAGGGATTAAGGCAAGATGAAGTAGGGACCACTTGCTTCTGCTTCATTATGTCTGAGCCTCTTTTGGCAGACTGAAAGTCTGAATATTATAACCATATGAAGATTCAATCTCTCACATATCTGGATAGATGCTGAGAAGCTCAAACAGTTGGGGACAGAAACAGCAGGGTCTCCTTGAGTCTCTCTACATCTATATATCTCCTCAAATAATCTCTCTGGGATGGTGGCTTCAGAGTATTGGGACTCCATATAATCTCAGAACTCCTAAAGCATGTATCCCAAGAGAAAAGTCCAGGGGAAAACTGTACTGATTTTTTTATGACCAAGACTTGAAAGTTAGGAACTCTTTTAGTATCAGGTTCACTGAGACTCTAGGTAAAGAACCCTAACCCAAAAATATAAAAGAGGGTAGTGGCGGAGTGAGATACAAAACTGCTCATGGAAACATTCATTTATTTGACAATTTCTTTATGGGTCTCCCTGGCCTCAAAGTTACAATCTTCATCTCCTTTGTAATCTATGCTACAGTCATCTGGCTCAAAATGCTAGAACTATGATTATCCCACTATAAAATTATTTTGTCTCTCTAGAAACTATTACTAGCCAAACTTAGCTTACAGTCCTCTTCCAATATGAAGCCTCAAGATGATGAAGAAAAAAGGATATATATTTTCAATGTGATATGAGTTTATTTGAAGGGAGAAGTAACTACATCATTGCATATGGAGAGTATAGATGACTCTGGGTGCTACTCTCTACCTCAACCCCTGGACTATGTGGTATTTTTCCCAACCTTAAGGGCAAGAGTCGAAAGACAGATCTCCTTCAGTTTGGAATTGAGCAAAGAAGATGCTGCAGACTCTATACTGTCCCAAGAGGAAAGGGACTCTATTCATCCTCCTTTTAAAATAATTAATTTGCATGTGTCTTACAAATATGATTGCAATGTTTATTCTATTGTTATAATTCGATTATAGATTCTCTCATTAAATTATGGTTATGTTCCCTAATTTACAGTATGGCAAGTACTTTATGATAATATTTTTAGAGAATAAGCAGTTATCAAGAGATTATGGTTCCCTGAACACTAGGAACACATTTTATTTTAAGGAGTTCTAAAATAACACAATGAACTTTTCCCTCTTGGAGGTATTATTTACAGTTAGATTTACAGAAGGCCTTAGGTGGTTTGTTTCTTTGTTGCTTTCAGTAAATCATCTTCTCAAAGAAAGTATGGTACTGCTGCTTTTTTAAAGAAGATAAATCCTTTTTTGCCTTTTGATTATAAGGTGATGTATTTTTCTTCCATATTAAATTTGAAAGCTAAAATCATTGACTCCAACTAGATAAAATGTGAGCAAAACCTTCTCTTTCAAGGCATTCTTTTCACATATCATTACTATCCTAAGCAAGGAATTACACAAATTTGCAGCAAAGCCATTCTCTTCTCTCTCCAACACCTTAAGAATGATTTTCAATGACCCCAAAAGATCATTTTTTGACAAGAGCTATCAAATTGATAAACCCCTAGACAGACTGTCAGGGAAAAAATGCAGAAGACAAAAATTACCAATACCAGGAATAAGAGAGGGTACACTTCTGCAGATTTTAGATTATCAATGAGATTATATGGACAATTAAAATTTTATTCCAATAACTTTGAGTACCTAAAGAAAATGGAAAAATCTTTTTGAGGATGCAACGATCAAAAATCACTGGAAAAGAAATACTAATCTGAATAACCCTATATATACTTTAAAAAATTAAACTTATATAGAGTTTAAAAATACCCCTGAAAAGAAAACTCTAGGCTTCAATGGCTTCACTGTGAATACTACCAAAAATTTAAAAGAGATTATCACTAATTCTACACAAATTCTTTCAGAAAATTGAAACTTATTCTATGAAATTAACATTACTCTGAGATCAAAACATTATAAGAAAACTATATATGACTATCTTTCACAAATACAAAAGTATGCAAATCTAACCCAAAATACATAATAGATACAATACATCATGACCAAGCGAAGCATTATATCTCAGAAATTCAAGATTAGTTCAATGTCCAAAAAATAAATCAATGAAATTCAGTATATCTACAGACTATAAAAGAAAACCATATGATCATCTCAGTAGGTGCAAAAAGTCTTTCACAAAATTTATCATCTATTTTTGAAAAAAACTCTGCAAAATAATAACAGAAGCAAACTTCATGAACCTGATAAAGGATATCTAGAAAAAAATGTATAATAAACATTATACTTAATAGTGAGAGAATAAATGTTTTTCCCCCTGATACATAACAAAGCAAAAATATCCACTTTCGCAATCTCTATTCAAAATTGTACTGGAGCTCTTATTAAGTGGAATAAGAAAAGAAAAGTAAGAAAAGGCTACCAGAATTGAAAGAAAGAATTAAACTATCTCTTTCTTCATATGACATAATCATCTACATAGGAAATTCCAAAGAAACTAAAAAAACTAAAACAATTAAGTAGGCTTAGCAAAGTTTCAGGGTAAAGGTTAAATGTCTAAAAAATCAATCAAAGTTTATACATAAACAACTGAAAATTAAAATTAAAATGTAATTTACAATAGCTCCAAAAATATGAAATACTTTGGATATAAATCTTACAAAATATGTGCAAGGTCTGTCCATTGAAAACCATAAAACATTGATGAAAGAAATCAAAGAAGACCTAAATAAATGGAGAGATATATCATCTTAATGGACTGAAAAGTTCAAAATTATTAAGATGCCAATTCTCTCAAAACTCATCTATAAATATTCCCAAGTATGTAAAATAAACAACATAGTACTAAGTAACCAATGGATCAAAGAATAAATCACAAGGAAAATTAGAAAATACTTTGAGATGAATGTAAATGAAAACATAATATACAAAAAATATGGGATACAACTAACGAAGTGCTTAGAGGGAAACTTATAGTGCAAAAACCTATATTAAAAATGAAGAAAGATCTCAAGTCGACTATGTAGTTTTCATGTTAAGAGACAGGAAAAAAAAGAACTTTAAGCCTAGAGAACCAAAGGAAAGAAAATGATAAGGAGTAGAGTAGAAATTAATAAAGTAGAGAATATAAAAACAACAGAGAAAATCAATAAAACCAAAATTTTTTTGAAAAGATAAATAAAATTGAAAAAAATTGACTAGACAGATGAGGAAAAAAGAGAGAACACTCAAATTACTAAAATCAAGAATGAAAGAGGGGACATTAATATGGGCCTTATAGAAATAAAGTTTTATACGAGACTGCTAAAGGTATACTAAAGGGAATACTTAATATTGTATGGCAATGAATTAGATAATTCAGATAGGAAATTATTTGGGAAATTTTCTTTTGAAAGATACAAACTACAAAAACTGATTCAAGACAAAATAGAAAATCTAAATAGACATAACAAGTAAAGAGACTGAACTATAGTTTTAAAACAACATATAAAGAAAACTCCAGGCCCCAAATGATTTCACCAATTAATTCTACCAAACATTTAAAGATTTTATAGCAATTCTTTACAAATGTCCCCTAAAAATAAAGGAGAATATTTCCAAACTCATTCAATGAGTTCAGCATTATCTTGATAGCAAAATCAGACAAAGACATCACAAGAAAAGAAAAGCACAGACACAGAAACCTTCAACAAAACACTAGCAAATAAAATACAGCAATACATAGAGTGGAGTTTATCCAAGGAATGCAAGGATGTTTTAATATCCAAAAATCAATCACTGTAATATGCCATATCAATAGATTAAAGGACAACAACACTACTTCATTACCTCAATAAATACGAAATTGCAATTGACAAAATTCAACACCTTTTCATGGTAAAAACACTAAATAACATAGGAATATAAGGAAACTTCCTCAATCTCATGAAGAGCATCTAAAAGAAAAAAGAAAAACACAATGAAAGATTGAATACTTCTCCCCTAAGATCAGGAACAAGACAAGAATGTCTAATTTTTCAACTTTTATTCAACATTGTTCTTGAAGTTCTATCTGGGGCAACTAGAAAAGTAAAAAAAATCAAAGTCATTTAGATTGGAAAAAAGGAAGTAACACCATCTCACAGATAGTCTTAAGGAGCAAACGCACACGTGCGTATGCACACAGACACACACACACTTGGAGGGGAAAACTTTTTAGAACTAATAAGTTCAACAAAGTTATAAGATATAAGACCTATACACAAAAATTAATTGTGTTTCTAGACACTGTCAATGAACATTCTGAAAATGGGATATTCCTGTCCAATAAATAAACAAACCTCAATCTTTATCTCACACCATATACAAAATATTTGAACAGATATTTCACCAAAGATGATACACAGTGTCAAATGAAGACCTAAGATGCTCATATCATTAGACATCAGGGAAATGCAAAACTACATTGATATACCACTACATACCTATCAAAATGGCTTTTTAAAAAATGACAATACCAGTTGCTGATAATGATGTAGAATAACTGGAAGTCTCATATATTGACAATGGAAATTCAAAATGTAACCATATAAACTTACCATATCACTAAGAAATCTTATTCTTAGATACTTGACAAATGAAATTCATGATGAAATACCGCTCAATAGTAAAAAGGAAATCATTATTGTTACATGCAACAACATGGATATTGGTAAGTGTAGTATGCTAAGTGATAGAATCCAAACACCAAAAGCCACAGACTGTATGATTTCACTTATGTGATGGTCTTACAAAGGCAAAAGTATAGGGAGAGAAAACAGATCAGTGATTGTCAGGGGCTGAGGATGGTGGACAGGTTGATTACAAGGGAGCACGGGAAATGGTGGAACAGGAGTAAAGTTATTCTATATCTTGATTTTGGTGGTTGTCATACCACTGTATAAGTTTGTCAAAACACAAAGTTATACACTAAAAATTGTGAACTTTACTACATGTAAATTATACCTTAAAATAAAAATAATAAAATTAAGCAATTAGATATTTATGAGCTCTAAAAACTTTTCAAAACTATTTCATTTTCAGTATTTTTGCAATTCAATGATTTTTTTTTAAATGCCTACAGCACCTGGTATTCTTTGGTGGTCTCCCATCCAAGTACTAACCAGATCTGAACCTGCTTAGGTTCCAAGATCAGACAAGGATTGGGCATGTTCAGGGTGGCATGGCTGTAGACTTCTCTGATCTTATATAATAAAAACACTCAGATATATCTGACATAACTCAGATATATGTTCTAAGTTTGGGCTTTAAACATTTTATTATGTTACCATGATCCAATACTATCTCAAAGAGCCGAATGAGTTTGCAAGATGTCAGACTACAAAGACAGACTTAATGGCCTGAAGAGAATGGAACAAATGGTAACCTGTTCCAACACAGTGGAACATAAATGTGCTATTGACCAAGTAGCTCACTTTTGGCTAACTTTCCTGGGTGTTTGTGAGTTTAAAGAGCTATGGCTTTGTTCCTCTTCACTCCTTAATATTTTAAACACGTTTATGATGGTGATATCAACAAACAAAGAGTAAATAAATATACATAATACATATGTGTGTTTTCTTCAACATAACTGTATTTCGACTACTGAAGTTGATACTTTCAGAGGATACAATCCCTCTGGGTAGAAATGTCAAGAGGTTGAAATAATATAGACTATCTGAAGATGTGTTCCTAGGTTTGGTGTTGTCATTTCCAATGTTACAGTTTTTTTACATTATATTTTTAGATCAAAAACTAATATAACTTTAATGAGGAAAAATAAATTTGTATATCTTACTAAACATTATTTTGCATTTATAGGATTATCTATTTACTATTTTCATCTGAGCGAACCATTCCGCAACAGAATTTCAAAACTACAAGAGATCTTAGTTAGCTAAATAACCTTTGCCTTTTATATATGAGGAAGCTGAGATTCAAAGAACACAGTCGGCAAAGATTGTGCGAATAGTTAATGTCAAAATTGGGACTAAAATTCAGGACACCTGATTCTTTAAGAATTTTAAATTTATAGTTTAAAAAAATTAATACTAGCTATCCTCAAAGCTTATAAAGAATGGATAGAATGGGAAAAGCTTAAAATATTTTTATTATAGAACATGAATTAGCCGAGGAGATAATTTAAGGCCATGCTTATAGAGCCAATAAAGATAAATTCAGTACAGAAATATATAAAAAATAAGAAAAATGATTATGGAAACACAAGATATAGTTTATATTACTCAAATTAGTGGCCATTTTCATAAACAACATTTCATTTTTTGTCAATTTTACTACAGTGGTTTAAAATACGTAAGATTCATTATAGGACACTGTGTCCAATTTTGAATTTTACATAATCATTAGTGTAGACAATTTAAAGCAAGCACAAAAATGTTCTTCTAGAAAGGTCTTTGGAGAATTGATAAGAAAATAAAGTGACTGAGTTTACTTCTAAATGATTTGTGTAATTAAAGTTTAACATAATTGGACATAAATTGTTATTAGAGTTTCATTTCTGTGTTCTGGAGTACACATGGTGGGAAACTTTTAGTCATAAAGAATCTCTCTCAAGGATTTAAATGCCTTTGACATTGCTGGATGATTCGGTCACTGAGGGAATGAGCACCATCTGTCTCTGCTTAGTTGTGTTGAGAATGTTGACCTGACAGCACATGGCGAAACTGGAGAAGCCTAAAGGAGTATCTCCATTTTTTTTTTAACCTAGTAATAAGTTATCTGGAGTGTTACAAAGCCATATAAATTTAGGTCTGTGAAATGAACACAGTAGAATTATTGTCAGTCTGCAAAAGATTAATTATGGGAGTTTAGAATGAGAAAGACCTACACAGAAGCTATCTGAGTTCAGAACCAGTAACCTTTTGCAGCTGTCATACAGGAGTTAAGGGGAGAAACCGAGATTATATGTTGAGGATCTAATTGAGATTGCTGATTTAGAGACCTGAGAAAACACAGATTAGTGTAAAAAAAAAAAAGGCTGCACTAATGAGACTGTTGTATAGTTAGATTAGAACAATATTCTATTTAACTCCCAGTAAACTTGGAAGAATAGCTTTGTAGTAATTCACCTTCAATTTTAGTCAAAATTCAGAAGAAGAGACACAAATGTCAGGCAATCGCAAAAGTTTCAATTACTCTGACCCACACATTTAATTTTATAAGTAGTCTATAATCTCCACTTACATACGTAGCTAATTAACTCATCGCATTACTCATCCTGAAACATTCTCTTCCTTCTCCTTCTGCACTCTCACTTTTTATTAATGGAACTTGCACCACCTCAGTTCCAAAGCTTAGAATCATTTCAGCCCCTCCACCTGTCAGTTGCTTGGTAAATGATTCTACTTCCAGTATATATCTCTAATGTGTTCTCTTTGTTTTCAAAATTGCAATTACAATTCAAGCCTTTCCTTCTTACCATGTGTTTATTCTCTAAATTAGTCAAGCTGGATTCCCTTTCTAATCTTTCCTCTGTAGTCTAATTTAGATGACTTTTCCTAGAGGACAATTCTAGTCATGTTTCCGTGGTGTAAAATCTTTGGATACCCCAAACAATCTATAAAATGCAACTGCAAACAGGCAATCATGACTTCTCATTCTGTGACTCTGTGACTCCTTTATCCTACTTTATGTTTTCTGTTCTGAGTTACCTTGTTTTGTACCCTATTTATGAGGTTTCTTCTGCCTAGAATGCCCACTCACTTTCTATTTATCCTTTAAGACCTGGATAATAGTTTGCATCCTATATAGAGCTTTCTTTGTTGACATAACTACTAATGAGTCTTGCATTTGAATGTTCATAGAATAGGGCTGAAAGTTATCTACCTAGGAATATTATGAGGACTAGAGGTTGAAATCATAGCATAGTTGGCCAACGTATGTATCTCTGCAGTTCAGACCACAATGTTAAAAAAGGAATTTTACTGGCCATCTAGAAAATAGTATTGAACACGTAAGCACAAAAACATGGAAAAGGGGAACATGCTTTTAAAGAGGAAAAAAATGTTTAAATAATCCATTGGATTTCTTTGAAAAGATAGATAACCAAGATAGGGAACCAAGGGACATAATCGTTAGACTTTTGTGGCAAAAGAATGTCTGTTTCCTTTCACTCCACAACCTATATTCTGTAACAATTACACAGTATTTTCCACAATTCTATAATCCATGCCCTTTCGTATATTTGTGCTTGTTCTTCCTCATCTTGGTTCTTTAGGTTATATTAAGTGTTACCTTTCTTTTTGAGACCTTCTCCAAAGCAAAGAAACAAATTCATCTTCCACTTCAATTTCCTGGCATTTTAGCCCTATCTCAATTATAATAGCTGTCATTATAATGGTGCCTGCCTTACCTTTTTACAACATACCTCTACTTAAGGATAAATTCCTGGACTGTAGTGAGTTATTATTCACTCTTTGTACTACCAAATCTAGCAAAGTACCTAGCACATAGTAGGTAGTCAATAATATTGGAGAAATGACAGAATAAATAAATATATGGTAGGGACTACGAACTCCAAGTTTCAAAAGAAAATGAGGCCCAGAATTTAAATGACTTGCTCCTATCCAGCCAAATAATCAGTAGGACAGCTAATGTTCAAACTTAATGTTTCTTACTCCAAAGCTAAAGCTCACTTTCCAAATTGACTCACATGAACTTCTTCACCAAATTCTTGAATATGTAAACTAGGTGACATTCTCAGAGCATTAATTAGCTATATTTTTAAAAAGCAAGAGGCATACTTCTTTACGCAAAGGCAGAACTGTAATAAGTCTTAAATGCAAATAACAAAAAAACATTACAAATACATAAAAACAATTATATTTACATGCATGGCATTCATAAAAATTTATTGAGGTAAAACAAATATATTAAAATAATTTCTAACTTTGAGAAAGTCATGCTTTTCTTCACGAATATGCCCTTCATGGACTCCATGAGTCTGTATCTGAACTAATATTTGATTCAAACAGATTTCATCCTGATAGAGAAATATAAAGTACCCCTTAGTGTTTGTGGTACTAAGAGGATATGAACTGATTAATGCAGGCTGCTAACTATACCAATTTATTATTTTAGTCAGGCAAAAGAGCTATATGATTAGGTTTCAAAAAAATCAATTATTTCAGGTTACTTAAGATTAAGTACTGGTAAGCAGGGAAAGAACAGTCAAATCCCATGTCCATACTGTAAATTGATTAGCCATTTCGTGAATGATTCCAGCTGTGTCTACAGACTTGGCAGTTGAACAATTCCAATAAACATTTCTACCTATCAACACTATCCTTCTCAATGACAGGACTATCGGCAGAGATAAGAAAAATTGGTTATTCTGCTTGTACCAGAATTGAGATAAAACATTACAAGTTAGACAAAGATAGAAGAGAACATTTCTAGAGAAATCATTCTGCCCCATTTGTAAAGACATGATCTCCTTTGTCATCAGATTTTTTCCCTACTCAAACATATGACATTGGCTACTTTGGGAATGAGGGTTCAGACTATGTGGATCATTGGTGTGATGCACTGTAGCCACATATGTATTCTTGCCTTATGCTCTCCTTAAGCACATTTCTTCTGTACTGATTTTTAAAAACATTATGCAATTTGCTGTCAATTTACACAGAACTGTTGAAGTGCAATGTCATTTGGGTCGAAATTAGATTGCATAAATTCAGAAACTCTAACCTGAGATTACTCAATTTTCCAAATTACTAGATTTACATATTAATAACTCCTAGGTCATCTTTCTTTTCACCAGCTGTAATTGTAACCAGAATTTATGGCTTTGGGTCTTTTAAAATCCAAATGTAATGTGCAAGTCCTTAAAGCCTGGAGCCTTGCCACACTGTCACAGAGACCTTCAATGTACACAAATCTTGGGACTTTGCATTTCATTCTGTTTTCCCCCATGGGAGGGTTCTCCACAAATTATTTAATATATACTCACACACTCTTAGCAAATTCTATTGCCAAATGTCAACGAGGGTATTTAAGGCCCATAGATTCAAAATGTGTTTGCTTTTCTATCAGTCATCTTTATCACAATATACACATAAAATTTAAGAAATCTGAATTTTCTCCTTAGATTCACCTTGCTAATTTTCATAATATCTATGAATAGGAAAAGGGGGAAAAAGTGAAATCTGGTGTGTGTGTGTGTGTATATATGTTCTGAGCTATGAGTTTTGGGTGTCTTACCTCCTTTGAAGTGTCAGGATCTCCTGCAGAGGGAAGGAGTTCATGCGGATCTTGATTCAGTCAAAACATGCTTATCCCTTTGGCAGCTGGAAATAGTAAGCATTGCTTGGTGGGATATTTCTCAACTCGCTGAAGAGAGTTTATATTTACATGCACATGCTTAATGGTCAATTAAAGAGCCATTCCACAGGCTGTAGTAGGCTGGGTTTAAATTTAAAACCCTCTTGGCTTTTTTTTTTTTAACAGCAAAACAAATGCCAGTATATTTCTTATTGAAGATTTCTTTTTAATGAAAGCATCTACAATGCATAGTTTACCTGGGCAATGGTTAACCTGAAACCAGGGAAGAATGTCTCCAGCCGGAGTACAGCTGAGTAGAGGAGCAGGGCCAAGACTGAGAGGGCTGAAGTGAAAGTTGTATTCCTGAAAAATTTCTCTGTATTACATTTAATTCTACAAATACTTTTTTGAATGACTACTTGGTGCAAGATATAATGAAAGTTGCTCCAGGGAATGCTCAGATGTAAAATCAGTGTGCTTATCTTTATCAGGCTGAGACGAATTCATAGGCAGAACACTAAGTGGATAAGTAATATCTGCATACATAAGGTGCAAACAACTGTTTTAGAGTTCGGAGATCAGGGAGAGATTGCATTTATTTGAGTAGATAAGAAAAGCCTTTCTGGAATACATTCATGTAAGATGGACTTAAGAAAGAAGATTTTGATAAGGTTGAATAAGGGGGCAATTTTCTAGGTAGAGGGGAAACAAAACTAATGACCAGGAGGACAGAGGCATGATACAAGTCTAGGAAATTACACAGTTTGAATGCTTTGGGAACTTAACATACTATTAGAACATATTTGGGGAGGGGAGTCATATTGAAGGAAAGCCTTAAAGGCTCTAAAGAATATTCTACTGTATTTGTAGACCCAAAGAGGTCTTCAGCGGGGAGCTGATTTTTGTTTAGTTTGCTGTTAAATTAGGTCAGAGAAGTAAATCATAGTTTTAAGATATAGTCTTTGAAAGGCTCCTTAATATTAGGTACCTACATGGCAAGGCAGATTTTGGGAATGAATCAGCAGCTCATTAGGATTTATCATAATAATACAGGCAGGGGATAATCTGGATTTCAAATTGATCCCGTCTTCCATTTGACAATAGCAACAGTAATAGTAATTATAATAACTATGCATTGATTACAACACTTTGTGACAAATGCTTTACTTATATTATTTCATTTAATTCTTACAACTGACCTATGAGGTGAATACTCATTATTATTTCACAGATGAAGTAACTGACACCCCAAATGTATGTAAAACACCTAAGAAGCTACATAAACTGACCAGACTCCATGTGTTTGACCACCACTCTCTCATTTGGACACCAGGCAACTTTTTCCCCCACTGATGTCCATTCAGACCCTTAGAAGGGCCTCGCTTACCCACCTGCTCCTGACAGCAGCACCTCTGGTGTTGGGGCAATCTGTGGGTATGTTGCATGTCCTTAGATCTCCATGTCTGAGACAATCTGAGAGAATGGGCCACATATTAAGATGGGTACAATGTGGGTTCTGGGAACAGGCTGTGGGGTTTCAATGTTGTTCCTGCCACATATCAGGTATGTGACTGCAGGAAAATTCCCCTCTGCTCCTTGGCTCATTTTACCTACAAAACAGGGTTATATAGGTACCACCCTTATAGGTTTGTTTTGAGAATTAAATGGGATGATACATGTAAATCACTTTAAATTTTATCAGGCAAATAGTGAGTATTCAATAAATATTAATTTTTGTCAACCAAACACTAGACTTAGTCCCATAGTGCAAAAAAGGGGAAATTGGAGCAAATAATACAAGGGATGTTCATTCTTTTATTAGGGGCATTATGGTCCTCCTATTTGTATCCATCATTCTCTGTCTTTGCACTCTGTTATTTCTAAGAAGGCACAGTCCTGAGAGAATAATAACCTTCCAAGAGACCCATAGAAAGTCAAAGGCAAACTTCTAAAAATATGAGTCTTTTTCAGTCCTCTAGCCAAAAGATCATAAATCATCTGCAGAATACAAAACAAAGTTCACTTGTAATTATAAAAAAAGAGGAACACAATTATTTTTAAAAGCCACTCTCACATCACAAAAAATTTTTACTTGTTCTTTTTTAAATGGCAGAACTATCCTTTTTTTCAGATGTCCAGCTTTTTGCTAACTAGACAAGAAGCACATGGTGATGTCAACAAGGTAAAAGAAAAAAATGCAGGAAGAAGAATGAGCTGAGGGCTAGTCTGGTGACGACCATTTTAGATGACTATTTTGGATGACTATTAAATTCGCTTCTTTCTATAGCATTTGCACTTTTTTTGGATTACAGTTAAGAAGAAAAAGAAATACATTTTTATTTATATTTATGCTCCAAAGTTTCTTGGGAGGGAGCTCTCAAAACTTTAAACTTTAATACTCTGTGCTCATTAAGATGTGGCAGGCTAGCTGGATGTGTCTATTTTTACTCCAGTCCTGCTCTTCCTCTGCTCTGTGTTGCAAGAAAGTGCATTACCTAGCTTCCTTTGCTCTCTGGTATGTGGGTAGGCTGGGCTAATGGAAGGCAATAATGGAAGCCCTGAGGGCAGGCTAAGGAGCCAGGGCATTTCTCTCCTTCTCTCTGCCTCCAGTGACATCGTTGGCATGGACTGAGTCTCCTCTCCAATTCCAGCTCCCAGCAGACACTCAGCTCACTCTGTGGTTCTGGCTTCCACTACAAAGTCCTAGCTTCCAGGCTGTGGTATCACCACTTCCTCTGTGTCCCTCTAACCTCAAGGGTCTGGTGGTCTCCTAGTGTTGGTCAGTCTCGGGTTTGCTCACTATCTCCTGTTGGGTTCTTTGACCCTTCCATCACCTGTGTCCAGTATGAAATTTCCTGTTTAATATACTCACATTGGCTCTGTGTCCCCTGACTCTGACTAATAATACAGTATAATCCTTTAATCCGAATGCTATTGGTCAATGTTTCCCTTGCCACAAGTGTGAAGCAGTCAGTTAGCTTTCCGATATTTCCTCCCTTTTGTTCTGTGTCCACATTCTAACTTAATGCTTCCATTCAGAGTCCCAGTGGCTTCAGAGTGTCCTCATATGCGGATTTGTCCTACTCCTTCCTTACCTAGCCAATGCTGTCCCAGAGTGCATATTGGCAAGTCAGCATAAAGTTAACCTGTTATCATATCTGATATCTTCATGTAGAACCCTTCTGGAAGTTATTTACTTAATTATTTTCCCCCAAAGCTAGAACCCTTTTAGCTTAGCCTAAATTTTTCAATAGCATTTTTGCTATCTTAATTCCTTTTGCTCAATATGTCATAATAGAGTTCAAATCCACCTTCATCATTATTCTTATAAGCAATTAGTTGCCACTAATAGTCAATCTTCCTAATGGTTCCTGCATCTCTCTCTCTCCTTTCTACATCACTGTCACCCTCAGGCCCATACTGCCTTCACCTGGATGATTTTGTGAAGCTAACCTAGACCTGTTTGCCTAAGTCTAGCCAGCTCTCATCAATGCTATGTAAACTTTAATCACTCTTAATACCATTTTCATAGTTAATTCATGATCGCAAGCTTCAATTATTCTCCTTATATTGCTTATAAGACAGTTTGAATTTAGCTTGGCATTCAAGACCCTTATGATCAGTCAAAATATACATTCCCAAAGTAGTTTTTACCATTACTAATATGTAAAACCTTTTCTCTTGTCATTAGACTATTTGTGATTTGCTTTTCCAGACTATGATCCCCAAGGGAGCCATAACAGTTAGTGAGCAGTCCTCATCACCCTCCCCACTGCTCGAGTGTTTACAGGTTCTAAAAATCATTATAGTTATCCTATAGCTCTCTGCAGATTTAAAATCTAGCTTGACCTGTCTTGAATCTTTTGAGAGAATGAGTCAGGTATAATGAAAAAGGAGACAAGCATGCAGGGGATTGGATATGAATTAGAGAAACCTATGGTAAACATAATAGTACATTCTAATTCTCTTTTCAAGTGTTCACTCTCTAAATAGCCTCTGAATTCTATATATGAATTATGCTTCTAAAAACTCTTTGAACCAAGAGACAGATCTCCCATAAAAAATTAGATCCCTTGGGAAAAACCACTCTTGACTTTACAGATCCCATAAGCTACTTCAGAAACAAGAGGACTTTGGAGTTGAGAAGAGGCTGGTTTGGAATATTGATTGTATTTGTTCAGACTGTCCTATAACCAGGCAACTGCTCTGACATTTAGAACTGTTAAAATACTGACTTTGGTACTACTAATATGTATAAGAGCAAAGGACAAGCTTCCCAAAGGACAAGCAAGCCAGCTATTGATATTTATAAGACTTCTATAAAATGATCGAGAAAGAAAATATGTATTTGAACATTTTAGTATTATCCATAAATACTCTGTTAATTCATCCCTGCTAATGACAGCTTCCAGAACAGTTTCTAAATCTTTTGCTGAACATCTGTGCTAAATGTGGGTGGTTATGTTAGTATCAGGAATGAATCAAACTGATTTCTGGAAGAAAAAAAGGATCAATACCAAAACTCAATTCCTTTTGAGATTCATATCTGCTCTTTTGAACCAGGAGAATCCTGGCAGAATCTGACTAGGGGAAAGAACAACTGGAATCTAGAAAAATCCTAAGCCGCCACAGCCAGCAAGTCTGGACTGGTGGTCATCTCTCATCACTCAAACTAGATCATCAGAGGAGCGTAGGTTTTGAGAACAGTATGAAGATAATACCTGATCCAGTCGAGTGTACCTGGGAGAGAACACTAGAAAAAAAAAAAAAAAACAAAAACATGTGTGGGCCAAAAACTGACTACTGCAAGCTCTAACTCTGGAGCTTACCAGTTTGGGAGAGGTGTGTCCCTGACTAACCACCAAGGAAGAATGCCTTCGGGAGTAGAAACAGTGAAGCAAATGGGGCATGCTGAAGGTTGTCCAAGCTGTGCTTCAAAGTGCGGTATACCAGGGGAGTCCTCTGGCTTAAGTTAGAACACTTGGAATTCTTGGCCACAACACATAAAACACTAAGGGGCAAGGAATGACCATGTTTCCATAACTACAGGCACATGGGGCATTGGAAATATCATAATTTAATATTGGAGAAAACATGGTCTCACTTTGATGTCACAGACTAGTCAGTTTTGAAGATATCTGGTTTATAAGTATTTGTGTTTGTTAGTTGGGCAGGGTGTAGGAGTTGGAGAGGAAATTGTCTATTGGTGTTTATAAAACCTATATCAAAGAATAACTACCAATGTATTCAGCATAGTTGTTGTTGGACAGGTGAGATTCTTATTTTAAATGTTCTTTTTATGTGTATATTTTCTGATACCAAGTATTGAGTTTTCATCAATGAAAAACAACTTTATTTTAGGGAAAAATAATCTTAACTGAAATTCCAGTTAATGTTGATCTTGCTGATATTTAATTTTTTCCCTTAATATTTAATAACAAAAAAAAAGAACTCTGTAACTCATGCCTTTTTCAAAATGAACATATTTTCATTTGTCCTTTGATGACATTCATAATTGCAATGGTCTTTTATTCTTCAGCTCAGGTGAATATCTCCATTCAATGAATATGGCAGAGAAAAGAACGGAATTTTCTAGAAATACACTTAGTGATGAAACATAAACATTGTTGAGGTCATTAAAGTAATATTATTTGAAGCTTGTGTTGTACTGCCAAACTGGTGACAAAATAAAAATATAAAATCGGATTCATGAGACAGTACTATTAAATGTGCTGCAAATGACCTATAGCTTTCTCAAAGCATTAAGTTGTTGGCAAATCAAATTCCTGTATAGGCAAAGCGATGAACGTAAATGAGAGAATTTTTATTCACAAAACAATTTAATTATGAGTCCTTTTTGTTTTAGTGTCAAAGAAAAATGTAAAGGGCGTTTTAACATTGATTTATGAACTTTAAATACAGTAAACTGTTATCTCCACTTTTTCTCTGCAGTGCCTACTAGGGAAAGGAAACACTGCTGTGCTCTAAATGACTGCACTCCTTTATTTCCCCATTACCATATAACTATCAGGACATGATGTACCCCCATGAAATCACTGCCTTGGGAGCTGACTAGTGGAATCCCTAGGGATTAGTGACACACTCAGAATAACTATACTGAAGTGATCCTCAAATGGAATTACATAATGAAGACATTTTATAACCAAAGAGACTTGAAAGATCAACTAACCCACATCTGTCAATTTACAGTTGTAGAAACATCTGGAGACAGCTAGATCAGGGGTCTAAAATCTCTGACAAGCAATGACAAGACTAGAATGCAGACCTTTTGTTTCCTGAACTTGTACAATTTTTTAAACTTTCAAGCTTAAAAAAGTGTAAGAAAAATTGTATCTTAACCTAGTTTCTATTTATTTGAATTCAAAGGTATTAGGAGCCATTCTTCATCCCCTCATGATTTCACTATTAAACTATTTTTTTCCAAACAAAATTTCTGGAATAGATTTTTATTCATTGATTTATTCAATAATTTGGGTTCTTACATGCCAGGAATTATTTTGATTGTATGTTTAAGCAATGAGTCAAGGTTCTCCAGAGAAACAGATTCCACATAATATGTGTGTGTGTGTGTGTGTGTGTGTGTGTATATACACATAAACTTATATGTGTGTATATATTTATGTGTATATTATGTACACACACACACACGCACACGCACACACATATGAGGGGACAAGAGATAGAGAAATTTATTTTAAGGAATTGGTTTATATGATTGCAGAGTTTTGACAAGCCCTAAATGTGATGAAGTAGGACAGCAGGCTGCAGACTCAGGGAAGAGCGGAAATTCAAGTACACAGGCAGTCTGCTCATAGAACTCCCTCTTGCTTGGGGAGGTCAATTTTTGGTCTATTAAGGCCTTCAACTGATTGGATGAGACCCATCAACATTATGGAGAGTAATCTGCCTTACTCAGAGCCCACAGATTTAAATGTTAGTCTTATCTAAAAAAACGCCTTAATGGAAAAATTCAGAACACTGTTTGACTAAATATCTAGGTATCATGGTCTAGTAGAGTTGCCAAATAAATTAACCATTACAAGCAAGGCCACCAATTAGGTCAGTGGCTGTCTTTAAATCAAAATCAGGTTTGGCTTTAAATCACAAGAACAAATTTTTGTCGCTGATGATGACTGACTGGATAACTGGTTGGTAGGCTCATTTTTTTGGGTGACCAACACCTAAGAGGATTATTTATTTACTTGCATGTATACAGAAGCATCCTAAAAAGCTTTAAATTTTCTTTAATGTTTCTTGCAACAAACTCCAGGAAAATCCAGAGACCCATGGAAACTGGCATGTGAAGTGAAAATACTCAGATGTCCCATCCTAAAAAGCAAGGAGAAATTGTAATCCAGCAGGTCTTTATAAAGCACCTTCCCAATGGCAAGTAAAGTGACCCAGTGACTCCTTACTCCACAAACCAGAGCTAATCTTCATGTAAAAATTAGACCTCTACAATGCCTGAGAGAATGGCTGATTTGTGCCTTCCAAAAGGCCTGGAATAACATACATAGCGGTATTCAAGAACTTGATAAGAAAGTAGGGGGAGGGAGGGAAGGTCAGGGTTGGGGCTCTCCTTAGAGTAGCATTGGTGTGTTTGACTTCCAGGGAGGCAAGGCCATTATTCCAGATCATCTGAGGCTGGAAAGCAGCCACAGTTCAGATGATGGACAATCACTGTGGAAGAAGATGAAAAAGATGTGTGTTTCTCTCCTTCCTCCATCCAAATAAAGAAAAGACTGGGATTCTAACCTGAAATCCAAATACTGCATTACACCGAGTCAATTCTGTAAGTTTCTTCAGAAGGTGTATCTATGTGCAAAATATGAATTGCTCATCTCTGTAAACCACTTTTAGCTTAGTCAAGTGAAAATTTAACTTTTAGTCTCAAGTAATAAATCATATTCATCTTTAGAATATGACTTTACTAAATATAAATCATATTTAGACTCTTTAAAATGCTAATTAAACACAGATCAGTATCTAGATTCATACCCTTGGGTTGGAAGAGCACAGTGGGTCATCCTGTTCAATACGCCCTTGAGCAACATGAAAGAGTGTCATTATTCCCACTATATTTTAAAGTTTATCAGGCCCGAGATAGCTTAAGTGTCATATGATCACTCTGAGCATTAGTAGTATAATAAAACAATAATTAGTCCTTCAAAATGACTTGTTGAAATAGCTTATCTTTCTTGATGATCTCTATTCATTATGAACAAAGAGACACTTTAGGATAACTAGATGTTTT
The DNA here is from genome assembly GCF_014176215.1 of Rousettus aegyptiacus. Classification (NCBI taxonomy): domain Eukaryota; kingdom Metazoa; phylum Chordata; class Mammalia; order Chiroptera; family Pteropodidae; genus Rousettus; species Rousettus aegyptiacus. Next base: position 40,647,045 of record NW_023416295.1, read on the forward strand.
TAATGCTAACAATGTTAAGATGAATAATAATCTGAGTCTCAAGAAAGCATTAAAACAGAAAAATAAATCCTCAATTAGTGTAAAAATTTGAATCTCTCTAACATCAGTTGGTGATTCTTGGAAAAATATGCATTTCTAGTAGAAAAATCTTTTTTTTCTTTGACTTTTCAAAGCAAAAGATAGTTGATAAAATACTTTAGTTTTGAAGTCTTTCAATATTGTCAGAAGTGAGCTCATGCATTCAATTCTAATACATTCAGTGGGCATAATGTTTTTGTCACAATTCATTTTCATTGGCCTAAATATGCACTTCAAATTTTCCTTTTATTTTTCTTAGAAAATTATGGCACCAGTTCTCAAAAATATTCACATTTTTTATCACTTTATTTTAAGTTAATAATTCTTATTTTAACTTTGAAGTTCATAGACTTTTAAGAGTATTTATACCTTGTTCATATATATGCATTAATAGAAGAAAGCTTATTTGCACAGAAGTTCTTTAAAAGTTTTGGAAGTATTGAATTACTGACAAAAATATCAATTATTACAATTCAGACTCAGTGTTTAAACTAGATTGTAATATACATTATAAATAATTGTTCTTATTTAAAGAATAATGTCTGTAAACACAAAGGAAAGTTTGACTATACATGCATCAATTTGAAACTAATTTTTGGATTCCAAACTTCAAAAATAATGATTGCAGCAATTTTTTGAGTTTCTTTTGAGATGTATATAAATTGAGCTAGACTAAAACTTCTCTTGGGCCAATGTTAAATAAACTGAGTAAGAAAAACTGTTATAAAGTTTTTTTCTTTTTATTGAATTTATTGGGGCAACATTGGTTAATAAAATTATATAGGTTTCAACTGTGCAATTCGATAATGCATCATATGTATATTGTATTGTGTCTTTACCACCAAAAGTTAAATTTCTTTCTATCACCATAAAAAAAAAAAAAATTAATATTCACTAAAGCCAATCTTGGTGTTAGAACATCATGACAATATGTTCCTTTCTCCTTTTTAATATAATTAGTAGAGTACCTAACTTTGAAATTGCTATAGTTATTTGTCTATCATGATCTCAGTAAACTTTTGACAGTTTTTTAAATACTCTCTTCTGAAAAATGAGGAAATTTAAAGTTATGATAATACAATGAACTGACTTCCACTGATTGAGCAAGTATACCCAAAGAGAACCAATTAATAAAACTGAAATCATCAAACAAAAAATGATTTTTTGTCTTTTTAATATTTTGAATAACAAAATTACATGTAACAACTTAAATGAGGAAGTTTCTGAGATAAAGTTAGAAGTTCTGATGTGCAAGATTCGGCATTAACATCACCTGAATAGCTGTGGAGCAAGTTAAAAGTTTCCTCTGTGCCTTAAGAGGGGCACTAAAGAATCAGCCTAAAAATTAAAATATCATGTGCTTAATCTAGACATTGTCATGCTCTCATCTCTTTCTGGTCTAGATTGCGTAGTTAAATAGGCCTTCGAAAAATATTTTTAAGTACACTTAAATATGCTTGTCTATCATTCTTAACACACACACACACACATGCACACTTCACAGTTCTGTAATCTAACAATCCTCTTCAGTTACTGCCCTTTATAGCCAAATTCTTTGTCTCTAATAAAATATCTTAGTGCTTATTTGATTTCTCACCAAATTTCTCATCATTGCTGACCACTTCCTTCTGCTAAAACATTTGTTTTCCATGGCTACATGTTCTATTGTGTTATCCTGTCTACCCAGTTATTATGTTGATATACTTCTGTCTCATGTCTTTGTATTTAAAATCCTAAAGTACTTCACTATTTTCTCTTACCATTTTATACTGTTAGTCATAGATTTTATTATCTGCTAACTACTTCAAAATTAACATCTTGAATACATATCTTCTACTTTCCAAATTTATGCATCCAATTGCCTACTAAGAAATTCCAATTAAGGTTTCACAGACCTCAACCTAAACATTCTCAAAATATCATCTCCCTAAAAGTAATTAGACTGCTCCTCTTATATTTGGCTACCACAAGGCAATACAAAAACACGAGCTTAAAATGTGGATGCCACCTTTTAATTTCCCTCTTCATCAATCCCACACACTTAATTTTTTTCTGCCCCCCTACTTGAAATCCCACCCTCTTAATATTCCCTTATTTCTGTTCTTTCTTTTTCTTCATAGTATTTTTACCATCTAACATAAAAATATTTCACTTATTCATCTTGTCTATTATCTGTTTTCTCTCTCTTAAGTGGAAGTTCCATGGTCAGATATTTTTTTCTCATCTTATTCACAGCTGAAACAGTATTTGCATGTAGTAAAATCTCTATAAATATGAAGTTCTTATCAACTAAACTATTTTTAGTTTTGCTTTTATTGACTATTTTATCACTTTATTCTCAGTAATTTTTTATTGAATGCCAAACATTGTGGATAGTACATTGCAGGGGCTCTGTATGCCACTGTCTTCTAAAGATAGTTGAGTTTTTTTATTGCAGGCACTTAAGTTACTGCAGCTTTACCTTATACTGATGAGGTTTTTAGGTTTTGTTAGGATGGCCTATTCCAGTTTCGTTTTTATTCCTAAAACATGATACTCCCACAATGTGGCCTTTCTGGAATCTCTTCACTCAGGTTGGGCTTGCACTCTAATCTCCCTGCACTGGAATGTCACCTTAGTTCTCAGCCTTTTTGGAGAGGTTCTCGTCAAAACCTGTAATTTCATCCTACACTTGTATAATCCAGAAATTGACCATGGACCTGAGAGGACTTTTCACTTAGATTTCTTAGGTTTCTTCTTTATTGGTGTCACAGGCCCACACATATCCAATTTAGCAGCCACAAACTCATTCTTCATTTGGCGAACATAATGCTCTCTAATTGTGTTCTTTCTCCTTACACAATAGCCTAGAAAATGGTCTTTGAGAGAAAGTTTCTGTGAACCTAGAGCCTCTCTCAAATGTTTTTCCCTTTCCCAAGGATTGTAGCCCAAAACTAAGGTGCTATCCCATGCCTGCAAATACTATTTTATATATTTTGTCCAGGTTTCATACTTATCTACAGTGTCAAGTATATCTAATACTAGTTCATCCATAATGGCCAGAGACAGAAATCCAACAAATATTTTTAATGAATCAATTACCAAATCCTGTTGATTCTTTTTCCTTATTATTCTTTAAAGCCGTCTTTTCTTTTTCCCTACTGCCTGTACCTTACTTTAGGCCCCCATCACTTTAGCCTAGCTTATATTACAGTGAGCAGACTGATCTGCTGTCTCCAGTCCTGCCCCACTACAAATCACTTACCATACCTGAGTGAGCATTTTGTTTTGTTTGTTTTTAATGTTAATATTATACATTATTCTTCTATGGAGAACCCTCTAATAGTTCTTCATTGTCTTTAGGATCAACCCCAAATTTCTTGCATTCCTCTGTAGATTCATCTCTCCCTGCTGCCCTCTTCTTCTCCCTTCCCCCACCTAACATATATTATAAATTACCTTCGGTTCCTAGGCATTCATGGTTCTCTGTCACTTCCAGGCTCTTGCACATGCTGCTGTACTCTACCTGAAACAATACCATATTCTAACTAAATCCGGCCATCAATTCACATGCCATGTTTTCTGGGACATCTGCAATTATTTCCCTGGGTTAGATTAGGTGTCTCACATGTGTTCATTTGCACTCTTTACTTTCCCAATCATCATCTGTACTGCACAGTTTTATAATTACCTATTTACTTTTCTTCACTCCCACTAGACCATAAGCTTTTGGGGCAAGTCCCATGTGTTACTCATTGTTTCATTTCTATTTACTAGATTAATGAATAAATATTTCTTGAATTAATGCGTATTCACTTTAACAACTTGCCTGACAAGAATATATTCCTTCTCAATCAATAATATATCTCCATTTTGTGTAATAAACAAATAAATACATAAATGCACCTACCTCCGAGAGTAAATAAAATAGTAGAAGTCAAAGGACATATATTAATAAGAGTACAACAGTAAAATTATAGAAAACAATGAAAAGCTTTGGTTAGATCTGTGTCAGGTATCTGAATATATTCAAACTTTCATATTTTGGTTTTGTGATAAATGGACAAAGTAAACATAATTTTAAGAAATTCTCCATTAAAATGAATGCACCTGCTAAAGCCGCTATAATTATACTGAATTGTAGCATAAGATCACTGCATGTCAGAAAAGAGAGTTTAGAACTAGCTCATCCTCTTCATTTCATAGATAAAGAGCTGAGTTAGAAGAAAACAAAGTAACTTTTCTGTATTCCTGCAGTGAATTGAATGGTAGCACTATGATCCAAATCTCCTGTACTCCTTCAATCGTCTTCAAATTTATTATGTGCTGTATGAAAAGAAACATTACTATAACCAACTTTTACTAAAGTCCTAGAATGTGTCAAGGGAAACAACTCCCTTAATACCCCACATTCATCAGTTATCTTGGAACCTAGTTAGATGACTATGAAAAAAGTAACCACAAACACATCAGAGAAACTGAAGATTGGGTAAGTCACAAAGAAGAGCCTCCCACAAGGTGTCAAGAACTATGATAACATGATAATATGACCACTTGCTGTCAATTTATAGTTGGTTCATAATATAATAGTAAATTTTATGGATATTTAATCCTGAACTCTCAAACAAGTGGTTATTCCTTAAAAGGAATTTCTTCCTTGGTTTCTATTGGATTTTAATGAATAACATGTGGGAGTCAAAGTTATAGATTCAAATGAAACTAGGAAGAAAAAGATCATTAACTTCTTTCCATCAAGTAGTGATACCGAAAGCCACAAGATAATAAAAGTAAGCAACTCCTATTTTCTGAACACATTCAACAAGTGCTTTTCAGTGGCCCTAAATCCTGTTTGGAACTAGGTGGGGTAATTTAGAAATGTAAATGAGTTTTTTTTTTTCTTTTCAATAAACTAAATCAAATACTTAAATACACAATCTGGGAATCAGCTGTATTTAAACATTTCTCACTATTGTGATTAAGGGATCTAGATGCTAAAAAAAAAAAAAAAAAGTCTATTAGAAAAATGTCTCATATCATGGCCTTAATGTTATTTTTTAGAAAAGTTCTGACTAAAGAATTATTATACATATTTTCTGGTCCTGCTGTACACTCACCCAATGGAGTGAAAGTATAAGAATGGTCCTATTTTTTTTTTCTCCCAACACACCTATAAGACAGCATTAAATTAATCTACACTTTATAAACAAGAACAGTTAGGTATTTAGGTTTACACTCCTCACCTAGCATCACAAAACTATGTAGCATTAGGCTGAAGAACAGAAGGAGAATATTATATAAGTCTCACAGAATCAATCCAGTTCTAAAGACAGGTATTTACTTGGTATTTATTACAAGCATGGGGTGCTGTCCAATGGATAGGAGCATTTACTTTGATGTGCAGAAACTATGCAAATTCCTTTGTAAGTATTAACACATTCAGTGTGTCATACTCCCCATTTCATAGATGAGAAAACAGGCACACAGAATGTAGTGGCTTGCTTGAGATTTATAGCAAGCCAATAGTAGATCTAGAACTTGAAGCAGGGAAGTCTGACTCTAGAATCCTCACTACCCTGGTCGTCTTATCCACATACCCAACATTTCTATTTAACCCCACAAATGTTGTTTGAACGAGAAAACAAGTTCTTCCTCAATTTCCATTTGATCTTTGCCTTCTTCATCAAGAACCAATGAAACAGCTAAAAACTTTTTCTTTTATTAAAATGAGTTAGTTCACTTAGGGTAGCAAGGACTCTAAAACTCAAGGCTAACAAGTAAGTAAGGACCTCACAGGAAATGTTTATTTGTCCCAAGAGAGACATTACAACCCTTTAAGCTTAAGAAAGAGATACAATATATGTTTTTGAGGGTTCAACAAAACACACATGTCAGCTGCCCCAGCCAGTATTCACCAGAGAATTTCATGTATCCAAGGCCTCATGCTCATGTTTTAAAATGTACTGACAGATATTAATATTATGATAATGCCAGAAATCAAGTTCTAAATACTTAGCCCAGACACATGGCTTTCATCAGCTCCACAAAGCTCAAGAGATATTTTATCAGCCACTGATCAAAGGAAGCAGCAGGAGTGGATACAAACACAAGACAGGATGCGTGCAGCGTCCTCGACTCAAGTACACCCCAGGGCAGAGTGTCTCCAGGAATAGAGACAGCACATCAGCATTTGTTGTAGTAGTCCAACGAGATCTGTTTAAAGGCAAAGGCCTGAATACATCATGCTGAAAATCAGATCCTGATTTAGCATGACTTGTCTTATGTTGCTGTAAAAGATATCTTACCCATGTGAAGGTCCTGTCAACTTGCTTACATACATAACCAAGTAAAGCACAAAAATTATGTGACTTCTCAAGTGTGCTTAGTTCTGCACAGATAAAACTGCTTTATATGGAGTCATAGTGAAGCAAGAGGGAAAGGCATCTGCAAACCATGAAGCTTATTAAACAAATTTGTTTCCCAAGTACTTGAGGTACTCTCAGTTCTAATTAATGTCTCTTGCAAATGCACCCTCATAGCTAACGTTCCCTTTCCTAATCTAAGCCATATGCTCCTTCCTTCATTTTAATGATATAAATGGAAATCACTGGTATTGTTTCACTGAATATTTCTACTACAAAACATTCTTCCCAGGCTGATGGGCTGTGCTGAGATCGATGGGTGAGAAAATCCCTCTGTGGAAACAGTTTTCCACTTTTTTCCTCTTCTTATAGTCTGTATGCAGAGGTGAGGCCTTATGTGTGATTTTTAAATGTGTCATTAAGTATTTTGCCTGTATTAGAAGCAAACTTCTACAGAGTAGCACCTTTCACATAAAGAACAGGTAAATTGAAAAAGGGATAGTTGGGTCCAAGATATAGCCTGTACAGTTGAAGCATAGTCATCACATCTCTCATAAGCAGGTTTATGGTTTATAGTGAGGTTCAGAAAATAACTTTCTTTCTTTCAGAAGCTAATAAATTAAATCAAATTCTTTAACCCTCTATAGCTACTGCTCTATACCTCTTTTCATTTAAGAAGTACTCCTCATGTATGTGACTGCAGTAAAGAGGGATGTACAGATGTATGAGATTTCGGAGTTGGAAGAGACCCTAGTGATCATCAGTTGGGTCAGTGAGCCTCACTGTGTATCTCAAACTCCTGGTAAGTTTGAAGACTGGTTCTTCCTCTGAGAAATTACAATTTAATTGACCCAAAGTGGACCTGATACAGCCAGATATATTATTTTTCAAAATCACTCCCAATGATTCTCAGGCTCTAGACTTTTTCTATACGTTATATTATACACCTCTTATAATCTTTGCTTTTTAAAAAATAAAATCAATTTGATGACAGAAATATCTGTAAAAATAAAACAAAACTCAGAGCTATTTCCCTATTCTCTCCTTTTCAAGGCCTCCTTCCCTATCTTCTATTTTTCTGTTATTGTAATTCCCCAGAATGCCAGCTATAACAAGTAGTTATCACTATATAACTCCAGAATTAAAATTAAAAATATTAGTAGACAATTCTGCAACTGTCTAAAAAAGAACTGGTTTTAACAGGGCAAGACAAAGAAATGACTCTTCTTTATTCCCATACTACAATCATAATAGCAGAAAAACAAGCACACTGTACCCTGTATGTTTGACCTAGATCATCTCCCAAGTTTATGAGGTCAGTATATTATTTACATTTTACAGATAAGAAAACTGAGCCACAAAAATTCATGTAATTTCCCCAAGCAAATTCCTCCAAAGTAAGTAATTTCACATGGCTAGGAACTTGTAGTCAGTCAGTTTAGTCCCAAAAATTACAATGTAAAACTATTCCTCAAAAAAAAAAAGTAACTTTCTATTTTTAATTATGATAAACTAATATTTACAAAGAATTTTTAAAAGAAGATTTTACTCATCTCTTATATAATCACATTTAAACATTACAAGACTGATTAGCATTCTCATTTTGTTGAACAGAAACCAAGGCGGGGGAAGTACCCACTGTTCTCTCAGGTAGTAGGTGGCCAGACCCAAATTTGAGCCTTTCTTTGCAACATGTGCAATGTTATGCTCAGTCCACCACACTGCTTTGCATCTGAACATTTTTTTATGACCCTAACGAGCATTTCTTATGAATAGTCCTGCCAGGAAAATAGTATAAAACTGACTGTAAATAGCCAAAAAACAAATGCCTTGCTGTTCAGATTTTAAACTGTTGACTGAAATTCATAGGTACACTAGGAAACAAAATAAATTGTGGCAAATCTCCCCAAAGATTTCGTTGTCCATCCTTTTATTTTTATACACATAATCTGTTGTTTACTGAGCTGCAGTAAAGGGTGCATGGGCTATTTTTATTCAGAGAAAGGTGATAATACCAGCCAAGCAGAAGGACCCATCCATGACCAGAATGCAACGGCCTTCATTATCTTCCAACTCACTCCTAAATGACTCATGGAGAGCTGGCAGATGGTGTTTTCTCTCGCCCCTTCCCTTGCACGTATTATTTTAACTTAGTTTTTGTTCTGCTATCACAATGCCTAATAGGCAGATATATTGGGGAACAGGTTACTTCTAATATTGACCAGTGCATTTGGAAAAAAATTTCAGGCTCTAAATTCTGTATCAAGTGAGGATAGAGAATAATGATAAAAAATTATTAATAATAATAACTAATATTTACTGGGTACATACAATATACCCAAATTGTATGCCAGATACTGAGCCAACAGTTTTGCATGCATTCCCCATTTAATTCACAAATGGGAAGGCTGAGGTTTAGAAAGGTTAAGAAACTAACTCTGGGTTAAACAGCAATAAGTGGTGGAGGCAGAAAATCTGAACCAAGTCCCTACTCTTAATCTTTATACAACAGTGATACAGTAGCAGTTACAAGTTCTAACACTTAGGGGAAATAAACCAATATAGTAAGATGACAAAGAAATCCACAAAGTAATGAATAAGTAAAACCATCACTATTTGCAGATGATATGATTCTATATGTAGAAACCCTAATGACTCCACCAAAAGACTATTAGAAACAATAAACAAATACCCAAAAGTTGCAGGGTACAAAATCAATATACAAAGATCCACTAAGTTCCTATATATTAACAATGAAATATCAGAAAAAAGAAATGAAGAAAACAATCCCATTTACAATTGCAACAAAAAAAAAATAAAATGCCTAGGAATAAACTTAACAAAGGAAGTGAAGGATCTCTACACTGAAAACTACAAAAACATTGCTGTAAGAAATCAAAGAAGACACAAAGAAATGAAGAGATGTTCCATGTTCATGGATTGAAAGAATTAACATTGTTAAAATGGCTATATTTCCTAAAGCAATTCACAGATTTAATCCAGCCCCCATCAAAATCTCAATTGCATCTTTTTCAGAAATAGAACAAAAAAAAAAATCCTCAAATCTATATGAAACCATAAAAGATCCCATGTAGCCAAAGCAATTCTGAGAAAAAAGAAAATCAGAGGTATCACACTTCCTGATTTCAAACTATACTATAAAACTACAATATTCAAAACACTATGGTATTGGCAGAAAAACAAACATACAAACCAATGGAACAGAATTGAGAGCCCAGAAATCAATCTACATATACATGGGCAAATAATTTTAGACAAAGGATCTGAAACATACAATGTAGAAAGGAAAGACTCTTCAATAAATGATGGTGGGAAAATTAAAAATCTACATCCAAAAGAATGAAACTAGCCTGCTGACACCATACACAAAAGTTAATTCGAAATAGATTAGACTTGAATATAAAACCCGAAACAATAAAATACATAGAAGAAAACATAGGTGCTAAACTTATGAACCTTCATCTCAGAGGTTTTTGTGGATGTGACCTCAAAGGCAAGAAAAGTAAAAGCAAAAGTAAATGAATGGGACTACATCAGACTAAAAAGCTTCTGTAAAGCAAAATAACCCATCGACAAAACAAAAGCCAAAATATAAAATATATAAATAATCGCATAACTCAATAACAAAATAACAAATAATCCTATTAAAAATGGGCAGAGGATGTGAATAGACATTTTCCCAAGAAGACATACAGAAGGCCAACAAATATGTGAAAAGATCCTCAACTTAAATAATTATAAGGAAAATGCAAATCAAAACCACAATGAGATAAGACCTCACAATGATTAAAATGGCTATTACCAATAAGACAAGACAAAACAAGAATTAGGATATGGAGAAAAGGGAACCCTCATACACTGTTGTTGGGAATGTTAATTGGTGCAGCCTCTATGGGAAATGTTATGGAGTTTCTTCAGAAAATTAAGAATAGGTCATAATTGCAGTACGACCCAGCAATCTCTCTTCTGTGTATCTACCCGAAAAATTTGAAATCACTGATTCGTAAAGATATATGTACCTCTATGGTTATTGCAGCATTATTCACAATAGCCAAGAAATGGAAACAACCTAAGTAGCCTTGAACAGATGACTGGATAAAGAAGATTACATATATACAATGTAATAGTATTCAGCCATAAAAAAGATGAAATATTGCCATTTGCAACAACATGGATGGATCTTGAGAGCATCATGCTATGTAAAATAAGTCAGATGGAAAAGAACCATATAATTTCACTAATATGTGGGATATGAAACAAAAAGCAACAAATGAACAAACAAAACAAGCTGTAGATATAGATAACAGAATTTTAGTTACCAGAGGATACACAGGATAGGGAAAGGATGCAGACAGGAAAGGGAGTCAAATATATGGTGACAGAAGGAGACTAGACTTTGAGTGGTGAACAGATGATGTGGAAATTGGAAATAGTGGATTATCAAATTGTATACCTGGAACTTATATAATGTTTTTAACCAATATTACCCTAATAAATTTAATTTAAAAGACACCTCCACGTCACCCCCACATCCCCAAAAAGAAGAAACTCACAAAGTATATATTCAACTCTTGGATAGATATCAGGTAATGAATATGGCGTCATGAAAATGAAGACTTATGAAAGACTCATAGATGCACTGCTCTCACCCCCTTGTGCAGTCACAGAAGTGCACTCAGCAGGCAGCCTCCAGCAGTCAGTCCTTCAGGATCTGCTTTAATTGCAGAAAGCCACCTCGCCGATAGCCTCACCTTACCCAGGCCAGCCTGCATCCTGTGACTGAGCCAGGCAGGGGCACAAAAGCCTAGCCATTGGGGCCCAAGGCTCTGACAAGCAACAATCTCTCCAGAGGTCCACACCAGGCTGGCCTCACAGTTTCAATTTCTTCCTCTACCCAATCTTAGCTCCATCCCCTCTCTTCCACAGGAGTTAATCCCTATTAAACCTCTTGTACTCCAAACTCTGAGGAATCAAAGTTTTAACAATATTTCAAGGGCTTTCAAAAAGAAAAAGATATATATTTTTTTTATGCTGGGAAGTTTTTGAGCCTCAAGAATCCATGCACATAGTAGTACCAAATAATATATTTTTGATAGTAGTCTCAAGACACAGAGTTCCCCAAAGTGGGAATGGTGGGTGTTAAGGTAGTAAGAAATAGGTACCTACTTCATCTTTCTTCAGACTGAATTGATCAGGTATTTCAGAACTATATCGAGCTCTGGAACAAGGGCAGGACAATAGTCAATAGGCCTATGAACCCTCCCGCCACCAGCACCAATGGAAGCCTATATCAACCACCATATCCTCCTAGATTTATAGTGTTCCTAGTTGGCAGGCCCATATTATTATCCTAGGCAGTATAACCTATGTGCCTATTACACCAGTTCCATGTTTAGCTCCAGGCCCTGTGGCCAGGTTTATAGAGGGAGTGTGTGTTAAAGGAGGAGATGAGAGGAAGTCAAACACATGCCCTCTCCATCTTTCTAGTATTCCACCTTGCCGGGGAATAAGGATAAGTTGGTATGCCTCCATGACCTTGTAATGGCTTCAGATGAAAACTGTGACCTTCATTTCTTATCAGTGGAAACCATTTGAGTCTTTTTCAGAATTTTAATCCTATAAGAAATGTATTTTTATTTAAAAAAGAAGGAAGGAAAGAGAGGAGGGGAAGGGAAGGGAGAACAGGAGACAGAAGAAGAGAGGAGGAGAGGTTTAATTCTTAGAAAATCTGTAAATATAGGATCTTGGATAATTAGACAATCGATATGTAATATAAATATCCCAATTACATGGGTAGTGGCTGATATTATAAAATATGTAAAGAATTAGAAAAAGAGAGAAGAGAATAAAAATATTTGGCTATAATCTTACAACAAATAGCTCACTTTTTAAATTGTATGTACTAAAAAAAAAAGTCACAAGTCATAGAGATGACCAAGTTATAAAACTTGAGCAATAAAAAATATATATTTGAAATTGACATGATCTGTTTCTTTTAAACATAAAAATTTTACAAATTACTTCTAAAGCATTCCAATTTTATTTCAGCTTGCAAATGGTGAACTGGTTTCAGCATTCTCTTCACTCTGCTGTCAACATATTTACATTAAAACTAACCTAGAAATCTACAATTTTAAGCAACTCCTAGATAAAATGGGTTACTTTAAAAGCACATGTTTTAAAGAAATAGTGTATGTTGTCTAACTGAAGGCAATACTATACTCAATGAAAATGTTAACAAAATCCTGTTTGGGATCTTGGTGCTCCTATTTAAAGCACAGAAGCTATTCATAGGCTTTCTGCAGCAAAACGTGGGACCCTCCTATGACTTAGACAAGACATCAGCGCTTGGACCCCCACCCCCACAGGAATCCTGAGTCCTCCCTTCAGGCTCTCTCTGCTACTGAGGCTGAACCCTCAGTTGGCCTTGTCACCAAAGGGCCCTGATCAGCCTTTGACACAAATAACAGTGGAACACATTCTGCAGTTTCTCCCTATCTCCTCCTCACAGATAATGTTGAAAGTCTTAAATTTTTCAAACATAAGTGTATATTGTAAAAAAAGATAAAGACATAGTATCTCCAAAGGAAAATAGTCATTGGAATCACCATTTTTATATGCTTTATTTTAATTATTTAACACTTTTATTTATCAGGAAAGTTAAACATGTTCTTCATCAGGAGAACTATAAATAGATAGCTTATTTATAGCTACATCTATGTATTATTGATTTTCCTTAAAGTCCTCCAAAAGTTACATTACACTAGTAATCAAATGTTTTTAGAGTGCTAATATCAATGTAAATGTAAAATTACAGCTAACTCAACTAACTCTCCCAAAGACTTACTTCAAAAAGCAAATGAAGTTTGGTGAAAGATTTTTAAATGACACTTACATATGGGGCCCATTCTCCTTTGTTTTATAGATCCCCAGCCATGCATATGGTGAGAGCTAACATAGAACCACCTATCAAAACATTTTATGACTTCCTACTCTGTGTCCTCAATTGTACTAGTTCTCTGTTGACAGTAGAATAATCTGGCCACCTATGCTGATATTGCAAGGGAGCATATACTCCTCAACTATGTGTTGAGGCAACTGGCTTTGGAAAGCTTTTCCACGGAGCAGTGTAAATTTGCTCAAGTGATTTAGCTTCTCTGAGCTTTGGTTTTTCTCAAGTATAAAATAGAGATAAAATCTTCCTTTTCTAGGGCTGTTGGAAGAAATAAATAAGAAATATACACAAGGTGTCAGGCCCAGGGTTTGTTATTCAAAGAATGGTGAATGTTTGCTGTGGTTAGTAATTATGGTTATAATAGTAATTTTTTATATATATATTAGTAGTAGCTATTTCATAAAGAACCCAGCTGGGAAAAAATGCTGCAATAGCCATAGCTTTCTCTGCGTCCCCGGATCCCTACCAATAAGGCAGGTAGCCACATTCTATAACTTCTCCTCCTGGTATAATACATCCATGTACTCAAAAAACACACATACGTGGTAGGGATATCCTCTGCCCACACCCTAGGTCACAGGCATGAGCAGAGAATATCATCAAAGAGGAGTGATTTCAGGATTCAAAGTATCTGCTGATTCCTAAACTTTTCCATCACTGGTTATTTCTGGCATGACAAATAAAAATTGGGTTTCTCAAACATTTGGTCCAAGATGTGGTCCACTTACAACGTACCAGGCACCCGATATGGTAGAGAAAAGATGTGTAGGGCCCACTGCTTTCCCTTAAGGAGCTACAATCTCATAAAGGAAAGAAGGGCATGTGAATAGTAAGGGGCCACGGAAATAAGTCGAAAATTGGAGACCTCAGAGAAAAACTCTAAGCAGCAGGCACAATCAAAAAATACGGGACCTTAGAGCCAGGAGATGGAAGCCAAATGTAACTGCTTCCGCTATGGCCTGTTTATGTAGACATGAGTCCCTGGTCATTCCTTAAACTTCCCTTTCTAAAGCATCTTTCATAAGGTGAAGAATGTAGCACATTGGGTCAATGATTATATGATGTATAATTATGCCATAATATTAACAAAGAGGCAAAGCTAGTCACTCTAATCAGCCATTATTTTATAGTAGAGCATAGAGGCTAGATCTCATATATCTTTTTTAAAAGAGACATAATTTTTAAGTATATCCTAAAACAGTTCCTATCTTTATTTAAATAGAATGAAGATTAATGCATATTATGAATGCAAGACATAGCTTTTTAAATTTTTATTTAATTTTTATTAAACTTGTTGGGGTGACACTGGTTAATAAAATTATATAGGTTTAAGTGTACAATTCATCATGTGCATATTGCATTGTGTATTCACCACCCAAAGTCACACCTCCTTCTGTCACCATGTATTTGACTCCCTTGACCCTTATCTACATCCCTTCCTTCCCTTTTTCTCTCTGGTAATCACCAAACTGTTATCTGTGTCTCTGAGTTTTTGTTTGTCCTACTCGTTTGCTTTCAGTTTTATATCTCACGCATGAGTGAAATCATATGGTTCTCAATTTTTTCTGACTTATTTTGTTTAGCATGATAATTTCAAGATCCATCGATGTTGTCACAATGGCAGTATTTCGTCTTTTCTTATGGCTGAGTAATATCCCTTTGTACATATGTATCACATCTTCTTTATCCAATCATTTATTGCAAGATACTTGGTTGTTTCCAGTTAGCCACCATGAATAATACAATAAATATCAGGGTGCATATATCTTTATGGATAAATCTTTTCAATTTTTTTGGGGGGGTGGGGGGTGGGGGTGGGAGTGGGGATAAATATCCAGAAGGAGGATTGCTGGGTCATATGGTAATTCTATTCTTACTTTTTTCGAGGAATCTCCATACTGTTTTCCACAGTGGTTGTACCAATTACATTCCCACCAGCAGTGTATGAGGGTTTCTTTTCCCCCACAACCTCTTCAACACTTGTTATTACTTGTCTTAAAACATAGCTTCTTAAACACCAGTGCAATGAGAAGGTTTGGCAAAGCCATTAAAGGGATCAGCAGAAAAATCTTATCTGAACTTTCCTCATCTAATTAAAGTAGAAACTTCCAAAAATAGAGCCAATATTAACCCCCTTCTTGGGCAGTTTCCAGCTTTCCTCCAGGAAGGAGACTGCCCAATAGAACCTCCCAAACTTTCACATTGAAACCTGAAACCACCCTTAGCCCCTGTTGTTAAGCTGATGTATAAACGTTTATCTCTAGCTATTCTGCTAGCTACTCATACTTAGTATTCCCAAAATAGAATAAAACTTTTATCCTATTAATCTGTCTACTATCAATTAATTTGTAGGCCCCATCACTGGGGCCTACAAAACTAGACTTAAAAAAAAGTAATTTTTAAATGATTTATATTCATTTGTCTTGATTTTTTTTTTTCAAAATTTATGGAGTTTGGTGAATTTTGTTGGATTCTAGTCCTCTATTTTAGGACCAAATCAGCATGCCTTTCCACTATATCTTGTTAAGTTTTATAAGACATTAAATAATAGAATTTTTGCTTACTCCAAGTATGTTTGTGGTTAACATATTTCTTGGTAAGTATGTCTAATTAAAATTTCAAATGCACTGAATACATTGTCAGCATGCAAATAAAAGCTGTTCTAAAGGATCATAGTATTTCAAAATGAAGTGTGTTTAGAAACAAAGCATGAAGAATATTAACAGGGTGATGTGTGATCTTGGTTTCGTGTACTCAAATTTTAAGAATCATACATAAATTGCAGTGGTCACCACACCCAGACAGTGATGTTTTCACAGTAACCAATCTATTTATAAAGAAACAGGGGTGATGTGGAAGAAGAACAAAAAAACTAGAGTGGAGAATAAGTAACTGTCCTGAATATATAAAGACAGCAAGAACAACACTAAGGTAATACATGTCAAGGTGGTGTTTTAGGAAAATTTTTTGAAACTTGGAAGATTTGGGAAGATGAGAGTCATGCCTTCTGTTTCTTTTGAATCTTTTTGTAGTCTGAAATAAAGTCATGCACAAAATAGGCTCTCGAATACTAGTGATAGTAAGAGGACAAGAGTAAGGGAGAAAGCGAGAGAAAGAGAGCGAGGGAGAGGAAAGAAGGAAGGGAGCGAGAGGACAGAGGAAAGGAGGGAAAAAATAAGAATCTCAAAGAAAATAAACACTTCTGTACCATCAGGTCATTAAGCATCCCAATAAAAGAGCAAAAATCAGTGACTACTTTTACCATCAAGTTTCAGACATAATGATCAACTGTGAATACGAAAGAGGAAAATGCCCCATATTAAAACCTATGATTACAGGTGTCCCTAAATGTCGCTCAAGTGGCTTTTGAGTTCTGGTTGCCACTGTGATAAGAAAGGCTCAGCCTGAAGGTGAATTGTTTTCATAAGTTTGGGTTTAACACATTCAGCCAGTTTGGAATTTCAAGAAGAGGAAAACATACATTTCTTTCTCCAGTGATGTTTTTACATTCAAATAAGTCAAAAGTAACTATCTTGTCAACAACTCAAGTAATACAAAATATATACATATATTTTGCAATTCATACATCTAAACATACATGGGCATTTTATGGCATCTTCGTCAGTATTTTGGTTTTTCAAATGTGATCTTTAGGTTTGATTTAGTTTCGTATTTTCTTTTCTAAGCTTATAGAAATTAAAAATTCAATTGCCCATACAGGAGAGGTTAATTTACTTGTGTTACAGATTGAAACAAATAATTCAGGCTGTATTTACAAAACAGTTTGCCTCTGTAAACCTCAATGCTTTATAAAAACATCATCTGGTGATAAGTTTGGAATTACTGTGTTGACTTCGCAGAAACCAACTATGTGCTTCTGTGACTTGAATGTGTACACAAATCCCCTGGGACCATGTTAATATGCAGATTCTGATTTTAAAAGTCTGGATTAAAGTCTGAGGCCTAAGGTTTACCATTTCCAGCATCAAGGTGATGCTAAAGCTGCCGGTCAGCAGACCACATTTTGAGAAGTAAGGCTTTAGAGAACTAGAATCTTTCATCAAATATTTTCCATTTTTTTATGAATTATGATTGATTCATTTAGATTTTTCACTTATAGAATAGCTAAGTGTTTCAACCTTTTCTATTCCTTAGTATATATATATATTTTTAAAAAACTGCATATATGGAATTTCTTAAGAAATCTATAAGATTTGCTCACCCCAAAAGGTTGATTTGGTTTTTTGTCAGTCTTTGGTAGAGATAGAAAGCCCTGATTTATTTAAGTCCAACTCTTACATCAAATTTTGCTGCATTTACAAAATGTGCCGATGTGCAAAATCTCAAAATAATCACAGACCCAGAAGCTATCTCCAGACCTGACTAACAATAACATTTTGGGCAAAACATGTAGGAACAGGAAGCTGTAATGAGTTTCTTTTAGCCCCCCAAAGCAACCACAAACTATATTTCATACTGTTATTGGAACAACAGAATCAATGTCCTCTATATAGGCCAGCAAAAAAGACACTATTAAAATGCTATTGGAAGCCATGAATTGAAAAATGGTGCAGACTAAGAGTAATAACATAAGCAGGACACAAACAGGAAGCCAGGAAATCTAAAGGGAGATCCTCCATGGCCTCAATTCTATTTTTAAAAAAATACATATATGCAAAATGAAGTAGCTTTTCATGATTTTTTTTCTAGTTTTAAATTTATTCTAACGTAAAGCAGGAAAACCTACCTCAAGAGATCCTGTCACTGTGCAGCTGAGCTCATGTATTACAACCTGATTCATTAAAAAAAAAAAGGTAAAACCCAAAGTAAATTTGCTCCTGTGAATAAAGTACAGCTTCTTTTTTGCTGTTATTGTAGTTTTCTATTTGTGCGCAAGCTTTTAGTACAATTTGTACTATTTATCTTATTCATCTGGTTAATGTATTAGTTTTTAATTAACTATAGTCAATGAGCAGAGTACTTTACAAGAGAGTGAAATATAAGTGTATTTAGTTAATTTTGTATTAAAATAGAACAGAATTTCAAGAGTTAAAGTTAACATAAAGATTTGACAGCAACAAAAATTACCATTTTTTTTCAAAAGTTGGCTATTTTAGCTTCTTCCATTACAGATGTACTAACTTACCTGATTTTAACTTTGTTAAAAGCTAGAGTAGACACTAAAATACTAATATTAACCACTACTGCCTTTTTCTTAATTTGTCTCACACCCATGTCTCTTAAGACAGAATGGAAAAAATAGTACATGATTGACTATACGCATTAATGTGAGTCAAAAAGGAAATTGAGTGAGGTTTCAGATGTTTAACTCTTTTCAAAACATCAGTTCATACACATTGAACCCATAAAAGGTTCTATATTATTAAAATTAAGAATATAAGTTGATTCGATGAGTTTAAAAATGTTCAAAATATAGCCAAGGATACTGTATTTGTACCATGAACAGGATAAAGTTATCTAACTCCTATATTAAATTGTCAATTAGAGTTGCTCAAACATTTTTTAAACACTTCCCAAAGCCCAGAACTTTCAGAGGCATCACAAACTCCTTCCGATGTCAGAAGGTAGATTGCTCTTTTTTATTTGCTGTGTGACTCAAGGGGAAAACAAAAATCTCTAATCTATAAGGTTGTACAACCTCATTTTAAAGTACAGGCACCCCAGAAAAGTAGGAAAGATGAATGTCTTTTACATTTGTTCTCAGTATTATATGTACTCCTGTCCTTATGAGAAAATCATCTTATAGTAAGACCTTTCACTAAATTCAGAATAGAACTTCATATTTTAACAGCTGACAGCAGAAATTCTTATGCCACTCAACATTTTCAATTTTGTATAATGCATTTGTGTTTACAGGTTATAGAAACTGACCCATATGATGCTAAATACGTTTCCAAGATTCAAATAAAAACCCACATAGTTTACTTACTATGTAAATAAGAAAGAAAATATTTGCTAAACTTTGTCTTTTCATGTATGTAATGAGTCAATTTTTCATAGATTATTATAAGGTTTAAATAATATAAAGGACAAAATGCAGTTCCTGAGACACTATAAGGTCTTAATCTTAATAATAAGTGATCATAGTTATAGTAAGCTGCTCTTTCATTTACCTCACGTATCACTAGTTTGCTGGCAGGCTCACAGAACCACTCTTTCTCTAACCAGAGAATGCACACAAAAGGCCATGGGCCACATTCAGCTTAAAAATATGTGTAGACTGAAGAATATGTTTTGGTTTGGTTTGATTTTTCCAATTTGGTATGTTGATAGCCCTTAGTAGGGATCTGAACTTGCCACTTCACCCTATTTCTCATTCTTCTCCATTCACTCCATTGAATCCACTTTCTTTACTGCCTGTCTGATCCTAGCTCTTCCCCCTGAACCATAAACCAATGTCAATGGAAAAACCCCAAACAATATACCTTCCACTGCAACATCTTCACGTGTAAGGGAAATGGTCCTTTTTTTTTCCCTTACACCATGATTGATAAGTATCTTTTCATTTCATACCACAGCAAGCCAATATCTGAACAGCTAGGGGATACTTGGCACAGACCAATTTGGCAGCATTCCAGCAACTCTTGTGACTGAGCATCCTGGAAAACTGTCTGCTGATCTTCACAGGACTCAGCTTGGTATTTGAGTCTGCTCTGCAACATTATCTTGCACCACTGAAAGAAAACATGAGGTTCTCCCTGTTTGCTATCCCCCTATCCTCTCAACCCCTCAGACAGTGGAATTTTCCATTAGAGATAGTATAGCACCTGGAGAGAAAAAATCAGTTTTTGGTTCTCTTTCTTCTGTCCACTATAATACAAAGCTTTGCTCTTCCTCTCGGGAAAATGTAAGGCTGGCTAGCAGTCAGTTTGACAGAAGGAGAGCAGTGCAGCAGAAAATTGGATAACAGGATAAAAATCTATGGGGCCACAGGAATCTCATCAAAACTGGCTCCTCCTGTCAAAATCCAGACAAATGACAAGGAGAAATATAGAATGTTATTTATATTTAAATATTTCTAATGATATTATAATTATGCTTCTGCCTCTGTTAGCCATTTTCCTGTAAGCCACAACTCTGCAAAACAAATGTTGTTATGTTGGAGAAAATCTACATAAGAATCAGACAGCTTCAATCAGACATCCAGGAAAATCCTATAAACTCCTCAACTAGCTATTTCTAAAGGACAGAGAACAAAAATTTATTTTTTCAAAGACATGTTCCTTAGGGTACAACAGTCAAGTTCAATAAAAACAGATTATTCCCAGCTCTTTGATCGTGGAAAAACAAAAATATTTAGCAGGTAGCTAACAAATTAATTTCATTTAAAATTAAGTCTGGTATTTTGGAAAATGTCCTATAGTCTTTTTTCACATCGTGTCATATTGAGTCATTCTATAGGTCATTATGGCCTTAATTTATTAAACCTTAAAAGCAGTTCAATAAACTGGCATTTAAATTGCCAAAATATGTAAATTTTCTTATTTTAAAACTTGGAAAAAAGTTTTGATATAGATATTCTCAGTCAATATGCATGATAATTAATTCTATTATTAAAACATGACATTTTGGAATACTTCCTTTAAACAATATATAAGTGATACTAAAGAATTTAGCTCCATAATGGAGGACATCATTTATAATATACTATTTATATAAAATCCAATATATATTATACTTCCATAGAATTTTAAGATTCATAGGCATTTATTGGTCATCATATATATGTGTGTGTGTATGAGGAAGAACACACACACACACACACACACACACACACACACACACACCCCAGACCGGGGCGACAAAAAGTGAAAGATTGTCAGCATGCAAATTCATTAATTTATATAAAAACAATATCTTTATTGTCCATAATATATAACACAACACGCACATGCTAAGTGCAGTGAGAAAAAACAAATTAGAATAGTATTCAGTCACAATAATATGCCACCTAAAACTCATGTTCAGAGTGCTTCAGAGAATGAAGCAACCCAGGATCCTCCATTTGTATGTCATTTCCTCTCTGAACATCTCTGGCATGCCATCAAGGTGTCAAACTTCCTGAACCCATTTTCCTAACCAAATTTATTTTTCCCCTGCTACCAACTTCTCCCACTTTGTTCTAAAGGACTCCCTCGCTCTTGCTCACATGTGCTGTTTTTACTGCTAACTTCTCTTGCTTATGTTGTTCCTCTGCCTGGATGGCCCTTGATTCCTCCCTCTCTTATCCAAAGGTCCACTCTCTAAGGTCTAGTTAAAAAGTATCACTTCAACTTGAAGCCT
Organism: Rousettus aegyptiacus; assembly: GCF_014176215.1. NCBI lineage: Eukaryota > Metazoa > Chordata > Mammalia > Chiroptera > Pteropodidae > Rousettus > Rousettus aegyptiacus. The sequence goes on from NW_023416295.1 coordinate 40,668,741, forward strand.
TTTTTGATAATCCAAATGATTGTTTGCCTTGTATAAGGCTGTGTTCTAAGTGTTTAACATATATGACCTTATTTAGTTGTCACAATTCCATAGGTAGTATTTCATTACAGAGATGCAAAAAGCTCAGAGCAGGTACGTAATTTGCCTCAAGGTACATGGGGAAAAAGTAGCAGAGTCCGTATACATGCTCCATGTGTCTGACTCAAAGGCTTATGAAGTTAGCAAACTACTCTGTCATTTTATTCCTTTATAATACCTTTTTCTCTAAATCCATGTCCTAGGTGGTACCGTATAATTACGCATCTAATAGTTCCTGTGTTATATATACTATTCTGGGCTCTTCGGTTAGACTATAAATGTGTAGAAATTTACTTATCACTCCCTCCAGCCTAATACCAGGTATTTAACTCATTAATGGATTAAATCTAGTAAATCTACAGCATTCAAAGACATCCAAGAGAAAGCTATACTCAGGTAATTGCTACTTTGCCATTGGTTTGGATTATTCATAGTTCTGCTAGCCCTGTGGGACTATTTGTCTTCTCTAGTAGAATGTGAAGTCACAAAAGAAAATCTTTGTTTTCATTCAACGAGTCTTTACTGAGTTGCAACTATGTGACAGCATTTTGCCAGACACCTGGGGAAAACACTAAAGAGGTTTAAGACAATCTCTGCTCTTAAGAACCTTCTCCTGTTGGAGAGAGTTTTCTCTATGTTAAATTATATATAATATGTTTTAAGTATATGTTACACGTAAGTATATATTATATATGTATATGAGTTAATATATAAAACATGAGTTTATTTGTAAAATATGCTTTAGTACAGTGCCTAGCATACTGTAAAAGTTAATAAATATTGTATAAATCCAATAATATTAAGAGGAGGATAGTGAGCAAAATTAATCTGCCATTATTCATAATAAATGGTTATTATTTATCACCACAGACATCATTCAACAAATATTTAGTGTGTTTCTATTTTGTCTTCCCATAACTTACAGTCTGGCAAAGTCAATGCTGAGGAGATGTAGAAAGCACAACGAACTGGACTTTTTCTTATGGGCTCTCTCCTGAAAAATGCCTTTGGACTAAATACTTAGTATGAGCTCACTTTTTTCAATATCATATTTTTTTCTCCTTAAAAAAATGAAATGCAGCAAAAAAAAAAAGATAATGTTTTTGTGTATCAGTTTAGATGAACTCTGGCTATAATTTTACCCTAGTATTCACATAAATATATAAATGCTTCTCTCGTGATTGTTTTTATTACATAAATTTGGATACATTAGCCTAGGGTTAGACAAATTAAATGGGAAAATATCATCAATAGGTCCTAGCATCAAAAACAATATGTGGTTCTTTGATTCTGTGACTTATTTAATGGATTACAATGAGGCACCAGCTAAGGGCTGGTGATTTAAATTATAAGCAGAGGGTTCAAAGCTGTGGCTAATTCATTACTCACACATCTCTAGTTGAAATAGTAATTTAAAGTCATTAATTGTAATCTTGTTTCCAAATGACAAGATAAATATCTCAAGGAACATAATATATTATGGTCATAGGTCAAACCAAATGAATGTCTAAAATAGATTAGCACTAAGTGCATGCAATATGTCATGTTTATACATCTTTAAATGGATAAACTGTATTAACATTTAGCAGATTGTTCATTACACATCATCAATGTTTAGCTTTAAGTGCATTAATACTGTACTCAGTAATAGAATTCTCTGAAAATGCCACACACAGAGATGCTATAAAATCCCTGATTGAAAATCTAGTACTTGAGAAAAAAATAGAACAAGCTAATTTGTGCCTTTTCCCACCAAGATTTGATTGCTTTGTTTCACATATCTGTGAAATAGATATATTTTGGCCCTGAAGTGACTCAAACAAGGGCAATGTTACAATCAACAAAAAGAGGAAGTTCCAATATGCCAGGTCCCTATCAATGTGCATCTATATTTTATTTTAAACCTCTCCATCAGCTAGGACTGGGTCGGATCCTCAAACATTGTCCTAGAATAGAAAACCAAATTGTCTCCTAATATCACATGGCAAAATAAATGCAGAATAAGGATGTGGGCTGTTATTGCAATTATAACATAGACGGTTTTCAGATTTGGGCTGAAATTTAACTGTAGTGACTTTAATATGAACTAACCAGTTTTCCTACCTACAGGACCTGAGATCATTAGTGAAATATTTATCCAACTCTCCCTTTCACTACATCTACTAGTCATTATATACTACTGTTTTTTTAGCCACTTTATTCACTGAATTTTTTTTTCCCTTTGGGAAGGCCAAAATATAATCAGATGTTTGCTTCATGAACAAAAAATTTACAAACAAAGTTAATTATTTAATTTGATTGTTCAATGGCATCTGGCTAAGGAAACTTGACTTGAGAATTGACACATTCCTGTCAAGATGTCTGACAGGTCCATGTGCCAGCATCCCCTCTATATAGACAAATGTCAAAACTTGACTCTCTGGCTCTAATTTCTCTCTGCTGACCAATTACCCATTCCTTCTAATTGTTTCATTCTTTCTTTATATATGTTATTAACACTCAAGCTCAAGCCTACATTTGCTGGTTTGAGAACAATTTAAAGATAATTTTATGCCTGATGAAGTTTAAAAGCTAGAAAAACGTGAGAAAGAAAAACAGAATTCTTAGAAATGACTGTTGTGTGGTTCTTTTTTCAATTAATCTGGGAAAATCAATGTGGCTTGCATCACTAGCTTGAGGTATAATTAATATCATAAATCTTTTTAATATTTAAATTAATCATTCAATCCCCACAGGACCAATTTAAAAGGAAGTCCAATGGCTACCTCTGGGAACATCTGTGTTTAACCAAGTTGTCAAGAACCTTGGAAGCTTCCTCAGTCCAAAGAGGTCATTTCTGTTCCTCATTCATCTTATGCAGGACAGTTAACACAGGAAGGGAAGGAGGCTGGGAGAGAGAGAGGAAAAACTCAACAACAAAGAAGAAAAAGGAAGGCACTCAAGCCAATCGACCAGTTTCATACTAGCCCTAACATTCGATTGTCATTTCTGCTGACACTGCCATACAAATTCACTACACTTTACTGATCTAGTCCAGTGCATTCGTTTGAGCTTTATTTCTCTCCCCAGTCATGCAGCACAAACTGCTGAAGTGTACCACACACAGGCTTCCAAAGTTACAGATCTTGTTTTACCCTTTCTTTCAGTCTAGGCCATTGTTCCCACAATGCCTGCTGTGACAGAGAGGTCTTCCAGCCACAGACTGTTTTGTGGAATGAATCTTCCTTCCTGATTTCCTACAATTTGCCAAATACTTGCCTTTCCTCAGGGTAAATGATCCTTTGGGGAAACAGGTGAATTTATTTGAAATTATCTCAATCTATCTGATGTTCTGAGAAGGTGGTCTGCAATGGAATGCGGAGATTCTATTTTCTCTTAGAAGTCTTTGAAAATGCAAATTTGCTCCAATTTTCTCGAAGCTTCCATAACAAAAGATACCTGGAGAAAACTTTTTAAGCCATGAAACACCCTGATACATACTTTTCCTGAGTCAATGGCTTCCTATCTCTTTTATTTCAAGAAGGGACAAGAAACTCCTCTCAGGATTAAGAAAACCTCCTCCAATTTGACTCCTGTAGATATCTAGCTTGCAGCTTCATTCACCAACCAAGGAACACAGTTCTATCTTGCCATGTACCCTACATAAAGGAAATATACAACCCACATTTTTAAAATGTATTTTAAGAAAATGTGGAATTGATTTAAAAAGTATAACATAGTAGATAATTGGACCATTTAGCACAGAGGTACCCTTGGTAACAGTACCCTAAATTTTGTCCAAGTATCATCCCTTCCTAGATATAGCCTGTGTGTTTGGAGGTAATTGACTCCCAACTCCCACGTCTGTAGAGATAGGTGTGTCTCGGGACCCAACTAATTGTGTTTCCCTGGACACACTGATTGATTCAAAGATGGGTCCACAGCTCAAATTCAGCCTATGAGAACCGTGTCTTCACTCTAGTCTTCAAGGAGAGAGCTCTCCTTCCTATTAGACGAGATGTGTAACCACAAACAAAAAGCCTGCCTTAAAATGGAACCAACCGGAGGAAGAAGAACTAGCAATAAATCCTGGTCATATCAGATATACAGTGCTCAATTAATAAAATAATAAACTTTCTTATTTTGGTTTGGGATTTCTATGGAAAGATTCTCACCTGATACATAGTAACAATTAGCACACTAGAAGGTTTAAATTAGTGATGTACTGGGTAGAAGGGAAAGGGTGGGGAAGCACATTTTCTTTTTCTCTTTAAATATGTGCTTGATGTAACCACTCTAACAACAGGAAATACAGTTTAATTGTAAATAAGCTAACATAGTTCTAAGAATAATCATCTAACGCTAACAGCCTGGGTAGTTTTGATGTCAGATAAATTGGCTCACCTATTATAAAGTGAATCTCTCCTGATTAATATTTGATTAAACAACAACAAAAATAACCTCTTAGAACTATCAACAGCTTTCTGGATTCCATTTTTCTTAGCAAGATAATGAGCATAGCACATTGTTTAGCACATTTTTAATTGGATGAATATCAGATATACAATGTTTTTCTATCACTGCTGCCTTGTGTGCTAAGACTTTGATTATATCCTAGAATTATCACACAAAAATCTCCTCGTATTTATCACATACTCCTACACACAAAAATAATTGCTATGACTTCACTATATATATATACACAAAACTTTTCATGTGTTCACCTGAAGTCACAAAGTACTTACTGTGGTTGAAAGATTCTGCTTTTGACTATGGTTCTTTTTTAAATAGATGTTTTTAGAGGAAAATTTGAGTAGATTTTTTGTTTCACTAATAAGTCCTAAGCAGTTATAGAATGCCCAGTCTATGCAGTTCTGTAAGAAGAGAAAAAGGAAACAAGATGTGGTCCTTGCCCTCCAGAAGTTTCTAAGTTGGTTCTAGTGACAAAACTGACAATGTAAAAAAAAAAAAAAAAAAGTACCATTTACACAGCAAAATACAAATAAATATAATGCAGAATCATTAAGTGATGAGAAAATAATTGGTAAAGGGGTTCTTAGTAAAGTGTTCTGTCATCAGAGGGAAGTAGGTTAGTCAGGAAAGGCAGCTTAAACATTCATCAGTACTTGAAGGGTCACAAAATACCCCAAGTGAATGATTTTTAACACTCATCTATTCAACAAATGATTACACACATACTATGTGTTTGATTCTGTTAGATGTCTGTGGTCCTTCTTGTTCCACCTAGTCTTTTATTTTGGATACATATCCATTGTGCAGAATCATTATCCTGGTTCATGATATTACCACCAACTCATTCAGAGGCCACAATTGGGTTCTTTCCAGTTTGCAACTATTATAAATCCATGTTCATGTTTCCTGGTACACATGACCATATATATCTACGAGACTGGAATTGCTGAATCAAATGGTATAGAAATGTTCTAATTGACAAGATAACACTATGTTATTTTTTAAAGTCATTGAATCCATTTATATTCCTGCCAGCACTAAATAAAAATTCCAGTTTATCCACATCCTAACACTCGGTATCGTTAGACTGCTTAATTTTTTTCCAGTTTATTGTATGTAAAATTATATCTTACTGTGGTCTTGTTTTCCTAATTAAAGTTAGGTTTAAGCATGTCTTCATATATTTTGTAGTAACATATGTTTTTTCTTTCTCCATTTTTGACTCTGTTACTATCCTTAACATTACAGATACGCATAAAGATAGTAGAATATCACACAAGATTCTAGCAAGTCAACAAAATGTGGAGGATCACTTAAGAGCTAAAAGTCTCTCATATCCCTTGCTTCTTGAGGGATATGTGAGAAAACGCTTGCCCTATGTCCTAATGATTAAAGGAAATATTAACCTAACCCCTAGCTATTACTCACCTTATGTAATATGAGGCAGGTTTGCATCAGAATTCCTGATTTTCATAGACTTTCCCAAATCTCATCTCATTCCCAAAGCTTATAGAATTCAAATCAGATCAAAAGAAGAACATCTGGACAGGAAAGGCCCGTTTCACACAGAATGACTGAGAGAAGACCTTTAAAACTGGAAGGCTTATAAGTTCTGGTCATAGTCTGAAGACTAGTTGACTATCCAGGAACAACACAGACTCTCTGGTCATCCTGAAACCACTCCCAATGACCAATTAGGGATGGCCTGTACTATAACACTGCAGAAAATCACTTCAAACAAAAGTAGAATTGGAATATACATTAGAGGCAGAGAGGAAAGGAACATTTGCTTTGGGCACATGGCAGAATACCAATTACTGTCCCACTCTTCCAATTTTTTAATTTTCAAATGTGAACGATAGAAAGATAATGATTGCACAAAAATTTTTGCTTCATAGGGTGCCTGACAATTATTGAAAAGCACAATAAAATACTGGAGACACTGTAGAGCTTAAAGACAAACCGAAAGTAATTTATTAAATTAAAAATTATTACAAAATAGTTTTACCAACAAACAAAACAGAAAAAGACTCACAGACAGAGAGAAAAACTGACAGTTGCCAGATGGGAAGGAGTTTAGGAGGCTGGGTGAAAAAAATGAAGGGATTAAGAAATACAAATAGGTGATCACAAAATAGTCACAGGGATATAAAGTACAGCATAGGGAACATGGTCAATAATATTGTAATAACTATGTAGAATGCCAAGTGGGTACTGGACTAGTTGGGGGGCCACTTCATAAATTATATAAATGTCTAACCCCTAAACCGTATACCTGAAACTAATATGATATTGAATGCTAACTGAAATTGAAAAATAAAAATTAAAAAAATGTTTTAAAAAGAATGAGAATAAAAGTAAAATTATCATCGCTCATATCTTTTAAAGTAAAAATACTGTTAATTTGAATAAATTCTTCTAAGTTAAAAAAAAATGTTTTTAAAGAATGGAAAAAAAATGCTGACATATTCAAGCCACAGTCAGAATCTCTGAACTTTCTAAGACTGTAGTTTCTTTCCTCAGATGATGGCTTCAGAATCCAGTTTCCAAACTGGAAGAGATGGGATAAATCTCAATTGTAATGGTCTTCATTTGCATTTGTAGACTGTTGTCTCGGTCCATTCTGGCTGCTATAACAAAGGACCACAAATGGGATAACGTATAAACCATAAAAATTTATTTTTCACAGTCTAGAGGCTGGGAAGTCCAAAATCAAGATGCTAGCATGGTTGTGTTCTGGTGAAGGCCTGCTTCCTCATCGTCTGTTTTCTCTGAGTGTCCTTATAAGTTGGAAGGGCCAGAGAGCTCTCCGGAGCCACTGGTCTAAGGTACTAATCCCATTCGTAGAGCTCCACCTCTCAAAGGCCCCACCTACTAATACCATCACATTGTGCATTAGGATTTCAACATAAGAATTATGGGGTGACAGATTTAGGTGATAGCAATTACATTTCTAGTATATTTTCTTCTTCAACATTCTAATGTATTGGAAATAGGCAGGTTTTTAAATTTTCATTTTTAACAGTGGACAAAATGAGTTAAAGAAATGAGGCAACTTTTGGAAAGCTCCAAGGGGATTAGCCCCACAAACCAATAAGTCACAGCTCCTAAATCTTACTGTGTCCTGATTGGGGAAACCACGTTCTGCTTTTCTCATGATAAACAGGTTAGAAAAAAACTATAAAATTTCAGTATTACATCAATTCAAAAAAAAAAAAAAAAAGGTTAATATCATCTAATCTTGGAAGCTCAGCAGGGTCCGGCCTGGTTAGTACTAGGATGGGAGGCCATCTCGGAAGACTGGGTGCTGAAAGTGTTAAAAAAAAAAAAGGTTAAAAAATGTGCCATGTGATCAGCTATTTTAATTCTGTATATAAGGAATTTTTGAAAGGCTTATAAATCCAGTTACTAGCCACCTCGTCTCCTTTTTGTGTGTCCTTATAAAATTTGCCAGATGTCGCAACTGTCACACCTACTTGTTAAATTGGAGAAATTCTTGAACCACAGTAAGCAGATGCTAGAACAGATGGAAAGTTTCTTTTTGGGCTAAGAAAAAGAAATTTCTAATTAAGAAATGCCTGGACACTATTTTATCTCCCTTCTAGTTGACTGAACTATGAGATTTCCTTATGTCACAGTTTAGAATTAAAAAAAGAAAAAAAAACTTTCCATTTCTCTCAATATTCTTTATTTCTTCATGCATCCATAAATATTAGCTAAAATCTATTCATTTTATGCACTCCTTATATAATTGCTCTATGGTGCTTTAAAAAAATTGAAAATGAATTATTTTTATGTAATGGTTATATTTAACACCTTCATCCTTATTCATCTTGTCTCAAGTTTGCCTCTTAGATTTTCACTCTATTCACTTAAAACTTGAAACAGTATCTATTATGTGCCTAACACTCATTTCTTCAGTATGTTATGCCCTATAAGCCCAAAAAGAAGCATTACAATGCAAGATAAAATAGATCCTTTGGGCCAGTATGGAAGCCGTTGCCGGCTTTCCTACCAACTGTCATCCCGGGCCTCCAAGTGCAATCTCCAACCAATAATTACCTTCTTTCATACCTTTCTGGGGAAAACATTAAGCCAATTCACTCTGAGCCATCCCCCTGTCAGCTGCTTCTCTGACAAGCACTCCCACCAGGCCCTGGGTCTTCTTTTGAGCCCTTTCCATGCTTCACTGTGGCCACCACACCAAGCTCTTTACTCCCCCAAATTGCCACTAATTTGAGGACATGCAGAACAGCCATCATTAAAGGTCTGTGGCAGGAAAGAAAGATGTATAGCAGCTTACAGCCTAACAGGTATCTTGAGATAAAATATCAATCCTATTCATTAAATGTCCTCAGTCATTTAAATATGCTTGTTTTTTAGTGCAGTTTTAGGTTCACAGTAAAATTGAGCAGATTGTACAGACAGTTCCCTTACACTCCCTGCTCCCCCACGCACACAATCTCTCCCACAATCAACATCCAGCACCACAGTGGTATATTTGTCAAAATCGATGAACCTACATTGAAACATCACTATCATCCAAAATGTATAGTGTACATTAGGGTTCACTCTTGGCGTTGTACATCTTACGGGTTCAAAAAAAAAAAGTATAATGACAGGTATGCACTATTGCGGTATCATCTAGAATAGCTTCACTGCCTTAAAAATCCTTTGTGTTCTGCCTGTTCGTCTCTCCGTCTCCCTGCTCTCCCGCGACCGCTGATCTTTTTATTGTCTCGATCGTTTGGCTCTTCCAAAATGTTATGTAATTGCAACCATACAGTATGTCGTCTTTTCAGTTTGCTTTCTTTCACTTAGTAATATGAATTTCAGGTTCCGCCATGTCTTTTCATGGCTTGATAGCTCATTTCTTTTTAGCACTGAAGAGTATTCCATCCTCTGGATGTACCACAGTTTATCCATTTACATACTAAAGGACTTCTTGGTTCCTTCCAGGTACAAGCCCATTATGAATAAACCTGCTGTAACCATCCTTGCAAAGGCTTTTGTGTGGATATAATTTTTTCAGTTCATTGACACAAATACCAAGGAGCACAACTCCTAGATCATATGGTAAGAGTGTTTAGAAATTGTAAGAAATTGTCAAACTGTCTTCCTTCCAAATAGCTATACCATTTTGCATTCCCGCCAGCAATAAATGAGCTCCTCTTGTTCCATATCCTCCCCAGGATTTGCTGTTGTTAATGTTTTGAATTTTGGCCATTCTCATATGTGTAGTAGTATCTCATTGTTGTTTTAATTTGCAGTTCTCTAATGACATATGATGTTGAACATCCTTTTATATGCTTATTTGCCATCTGCATACCTTCTTTCTGTTTCCGGTTTAAGACAAAATTTATTTTTAAAGGCTTATACTAAGATATAATCTTGAAATATGTAACCTAGCAAATTTTGAATTACATCAATATTTTCTTTAGTTTGTTAATATGTCAAATTACATTGATTTTTAAATGTTGAAATTGCATTCCTGAGATAAACTCCACTTGATTATGATGTATTATCATTTTTACATATTTCAAGGCTAAATCTGCTAATTTTTTGCTGGGAATTTTTATATTATATGTTTACGAGAGATACTGGTCTCTAGTTTTCTTGTAAGATCTTTATTTAATTTTGGTATCAGAGTAATGCTGGCCTCATAAAACAAGTTGAGAAGTATTCCCTCCTCTTTTATTTTCTGAAAGAGACTGTGTAGAATTGGTATTAAGTATGTGGCAAATTTGTTGGTGAAATCATCTGACTGAAGTTTTCCTCAGGAGAAATTTTTATTTTATACAAATTCAATTTATTCAGTAGATACAGGACTATTTCAGGTCACCCGTTTTTTCTTTCTTATTTATTTATTTATTTATTTACATGTTTACTTATTTATATTACTTTCAGGTATACAGTATAATGGTTAGACATTTATATAATTTATAAAGTGATCCCCCTGATTACTCCAGCACCCATCTGGCACTGCACACAGTTATTACAATAATATTCACTATGTTCTCTATGCTGTACTCTACATCCTTATGACTATTTTATAGCTACTAATTTGTACTTCTTAATCCTATTACCTTTTTCACCCAGCCACTCAACTCCTCTCCCTTTTGGAAACTATCAGTTTGTTCTCTGTACCTGTGTATCTTCTTTGGTGGGGTATCTGTTCAGGTCTATTGCCTATTTTGTTAGTAAGGCTTTTTTCTTATTGTTGAGCTCTAAAAGTCCTATTTTGTTAGTAAGGCTTTTTTCTTATTGTTGAGCTTTAAAAGTTCTTCATGTATTTTAGATAATAGTACTTTATCAGATGTACCTTTTGCAAATATTTTTCTCCAGTTTGTATCTTGTCTTCTCATTCTCTTGATATATATATATACACATACATACATATACATATATATATATTTTTTTTTTTTTTTTGCAGAGCAGAAGTCTTTAATTTTAATGAAGTCCAGTTTATCAATTATTTCTTTCATGGGTAATGCCTTTGGTATCATATATAAAAAGTCATATCGTATCTAAATGACACCCAAGGTCATTTAGATATTCCCCTATGTTATCTTCTAGAAATTTTACAGTTTTGCATTTGACATTTTGTTCTAGGATCCATTTTGAGTTAATTTTTGTGAAGAATGTAAGGTCTGTGTCTAGATTCACGTTGTAAATCAGGTTGCATGTAGATGTCCAGCTGTTCTAGCACTCTCAGTCATTTTCTCATTGACTGAATCTCCAGCTTCCCTGAGCTTCCAAAATTCCTGTTTATTTTTTATTGTGAATTAGTTTTCCTAGTCTTCATCTCCTTAATTTTCCCAGAGGCCTCATTTTTATAATCGAACTCACTAATTAAGTTGCATCTAAATAAGCTAGATGCTCATTCATTGCATGTACCTCTAGTAGAGTATGCTAGGGAACATCTGGGTGGAACAAAGGTGGTCTGTGATTTTACCATAGTTTTAGTCCAACTACAGATAAAATAGACCCAACACTATCATGTAAAAAGAAGTAATAAATTATTGTGCTGGACATATTTCTAACTTTCATCATGTGATTTTTTTATCATTCTTTTGTTTTTTGATATTTTATGAAATAAAACAAACAAACAAAGTCTCGATAACTAAACCCTGGCTGAAAAATTTAAGAGACGAGATTACTTACTGTGTTATATATACGGTCTCTATATTACACACTTAAGTACCTGTTTGCTAATATTTAATAAACCTTCTTAATTATCAAATTTCAAATTTTTACTCTTCTATTCTGATCCTGGCAATTCTTAGCATCTTGTTTTCTAAGATGTATTTTAAATAAGTCAACATGTTGTAGATAACTGCTTAATAAGTAAATAAAACACCTTCTCATCTACTTTCCAACTTCATGAAAGCATTTTAAAGAACAATTACTAAATTTCTTATACCATGTAAGAAAAGATTTGAAGGCCAATTACTAAAATTTATTTGCAAGGTATAATAGAAATGTTTCTTAAGAAATTATGTATCATCCTCGCTGAGATATGACATATATAAGAAAAAATAAAGTAGAAAGAGAGAGTAATAAATGACTGCCACAATATAAGTGAACCCTCAGAAATGTGAGGAAGCATTAAAATAAAGGGGCTATATAAAGAATTGAAGAGTATACAATGACAGTTTTCTTGGAATTCTAACTGCATCAGGACACATTCATTTTGGGTAAATGAACTTTCTCTAATATTTCTTAGAGCCTTTAAACATCTATAAAAATATGCCTTAATTAATTTTGAAAAGTTAGGAATATTTCACAGATACTAACACCTAATAAAATAGGAATAATCATTACTATTCATTTTTGCTGCATCATCACTTGTACTAAAACTATTAGATAAATATGTAAAGAGACATTCCTCATATTCCTTAAGTTTGTTTGGTACCTGCCTTCTGTAACAGCAGGTAAACAGAAACATGGAGAAACTAAATAGATTTTTAGAGATAAGAGAAGGCTAAAGGTACAAAGGCAGTCATTATAAACTATTTTGTCTAGAAACTATCTCCTTTTCACCAAGCTTCTTAAGACGAAAAGATTTTTTAATTAAAAAAAAAAGCAAATGTCTAAAATTCAATGATGAGGATAACATATAAATGTCAACACATTATTTTTCTCTGACAATGTAAGTAATAAATTCCTGAGGCTCTATAAGACTGGTTCTAAATTAAGATTTAGTACCAAAATAAAAGATTTAAAAAATAAAACTTTAACCTCATTAAATAATTAAGCTCTATATATTTACCTCTTTTCCCTTTAAATTCTATTTAATTTGATATATAGTTTGCAGGTTTTCTGCTGTTTTTCAATAATGCCTTTCATTGTTTTCCCAATTAAAAGGCATAATGATCCCACTAATTCTTTCTAAATTTAAGTTTTATGGTAAAACTGCCATCTCTTTATGTTCATTGCTTTTCTTCAGAAAACAAGTTTGAAAGTTAAATACTTCCATTACAAGCTCACAAAATAAGATTACTTTTTAAGCTTATGTCCAATGCTACGTTTGGGGCCTCTCTTGCAAATGTGTGATTACATTTTCATGCACCTGAAGGAGTAAAAATTTCTCCTCCAAATTATTTTGTATCCCAACAAATAAATAGACCTTGGTGTGTGAAAACAAAAGTTCGCCAAGGTTTAAGGAGATTGTCCTATTCGAAACATTGGCTGCTTTAATTTGAAATTAGTGTCTCCATTTTTACCCACTGCAAACAAAGGTTTCCTAGGTTTTTAGTAGCAACAGCGAGAAACAATTAAAGATTGTTGAGTAGCTTTCCAAATCATCAGCCCAGCTGAAGAACTGGCCATTGATAGCTGGACTGATGGAATATTAGGAGTCGTCAAAGAAAGCCCATAAGAGCCACATGCAGTGACATACCAACACTTTTGATGTGCCCATCAGAAACTCCCACAGCTGATGGCATATTCACACAGCCGTAGGTTATAAATGAATGAGCGAGCTCTCTTTAGGGTCATTCACTATCATAATAACATTAACTAAAACCTGCTGGTGGTAAAGAAACTTGTCAGGAACAATATATCACTGTTTGTTTTTTTTTTTCTTTTTTTTTATGGCTGACATAAGCTATAGAGAGTTCTATCTTTTCTTTTGTGTGTTTTAAGAAATTAATTTTATGTCTGAGTTATATAGCAATCTCCCGAAGCTAATAAATTTTTTAAACTTAACTTGTATAGCTCTTAAAATTCTAAAATATGCCTTTATTAAATCAATAAATTTTAATATGACTTTGACACACACCCAAACAAACAAACAAAACCAAAACAATCCAGAAAGAGAGTCTCTATATAATATCTTGACTACTTCGATTGAATAATCAAGTGAATGTATAATTTACAACCAACATGAATGTTTTGCAATACCATTCTGGGTAGCCAAGGCTCCATTTGAAATGAAGATATAGGGGCAGGTATATGTCTCTACAAATTATTTTCTAATGTTACTGATAACAGGTTAAAAATATATGACTTATTAGTAAAACTCAACAATTAAAAGTAACTTTAAGATAAATGCAATCCACAACTATCATTCTATAATGGAGAAACCAGGTTCCTTTCTCATTTGAATTTCAAGTACGCCAATATTCAGAAAAATGTTATGATAAAATAAGGACCACATAGCACAGTCTAAAAATAATCAAGGACTCCCTCTATTGTTCCTTCAACAAACACATAGTAAGCACTTGTTACATGTGTAGAAGCCTGAGGTCCCAAAGATTAATAATTGTGGTTCAGCTGAAGAGCTTCTGTTTCTGCACATGGCTAAGAGAAATGAAGTGTTAAGCCAAATGTCCTGACTTCAAGCCAATAAGGGACTGCCAAAGAGTTACTCATAGCTCATTGTAAGATAATGATCAGATTTTTCTCCTATGTGTAGATGCCTCACTCAATGAGGTAACTATTATTGAATTAAGAAAAGCACTTGATCAAAAAATCTATTAAAAGAAAGAGGAAGTTTTCAAGTTTCCCTTTTCAATTGCTCTCTATAAATGAAAACACTTGAATCAGGACCAATTCTAGAAAAGTGTTACTTTGACGCAATACTATCCTTTGTCTTTACCACACACAGTTGTCCTTCTTTACTCACAGAAAACAGCGTGTGGAATTCATTTAGGCAAGGAGTTTTGAGTTAGGGGCAGGTTTAGCTGCTGACAATCTGATAAGCAAATGTCTGAGAATGACATTGTACCTGCTGCTTGTTGGAGACTCACCAACCCCTGAACACCCCACTGATTCCTCTCTATCACTTGATTTTTTCTGTTTTCAAATTTCTGGCCTGTTTTGTATGATGAGATGGTCAGTCAGGTGCAGCCACCAGAGGAGAAACTCAGGAAAACGAAGTATATTATACTCACAAGTCCTAGAAACAGGAGGCACAGCCATGTAGGGCCACATGGGAAAAGCCCTGGGTGGTGAGGAGGCAGAAAACAGGAGCCAGGGCAGTTTCAGCCTCAGTCTTTATTGGGGTTTCTGTGGGAAAAGCAAACCAGAGCAAGTAAATCATTTAGGATTACCTAGTTTGAAAAATTGCTGTGGGCTTTAAGTTATTTCTCTACTTGTCTAGTACCTGGCCCTAGGATGATTAAGGCACAGGTATATTGCTCCTGGGGTGTACAGGCCAGATGGAGAAGGTGTAGCTCTGGACTGGTTGGTTTGCATATCAAAGGCATGCTCTGGCTGGGCCCTTTGCTATCTCTAAGAATTAGCTAGCTCCAGGAGGGGCAGTTTCTCCCCTAGCCAGATGTTTTTTTAGGATGTCAAAACATAATATTCAGAAAAACACACATACGCAACACATGGCCTTAAAATGAACCCAATTAAATAAATTAGACAAAGAAATCCTTGCATTAATTAATCTTTACACAGAAATAGCCAAGTTCTCAGTAGGAGTCAGCTATGATTTTACCTCATAGCATTTATTTTATGTCTTGAAAGGTATTATGTTATAGAGCAGTTTCTTACATTTTGGAGTTATTATTAGTTATCTGTCTATAAATATATATGAAATAAATATCAGGAGATACTGTCTCTAGAGAGAATACATACACATTCTTACTGTGTATAATATATAATTTTTTTGGCCTGAGGTAAATAAAAACTATCAATAGATTTTTTAATCGGATTTTTGCCTATAATAGACATAGAGTGAACTATTTAGTCGATACCAAGACACAATTTTTCTTTTAACAATTCTCCATACAGAAAATAACTTGTAACAATGTATATACTTTTGTACCCCCTATCCCACAAATAATTTGTTTTTGGAATCATGAGATTTAGAAACATGAAAACGATATTTGGAGATACATATATACACACATTTTTATAAATATATGACATCATCTTTCCATATGTGTGAACATGTTTGTGTCTAAAGTTGTTTGCGAAGAAAGATATAGATACATTTTACCATAAAAATTAAAAGATATTTAAAGAAAACGACAAGACTAGCCACAAAATGGGAGAAGCTACTTACAACACATAGAACTGAAATTAATAATATCAAAAATATATAAAAAGTCATACGGATCAATAAAATTTAAAAAAATTGAAAAATATGGAAAATAAAGGAATAACTATTTCATATAAAAGAAATACATTTGGACAAAAAACAGATAAAGTTAATAAATATGAAAAATCTTGACAGTGCATATCAGATTATAATGCAATAACATTCTTCAAAATTTGTGGCAAAAACTAAGAAATCTGACAACGCCAAGTGTTAAGAGTAAAACTGTCTCACAGGTTTTTTGAAAATAATTTGTAATTGTCAATCTTATAGATTTGAACATAGTAAAACCTATGGCCAGCAATTGTCTTCCAAGAGACATATGCAAGGTAATATTTACATGTGTGAACCAAAGACCCACATCAGAGAGTTCCTATATCACAGTTCGGAACAGAAAAAGCTTTGGAAATTTCAAATACACATTCACAGGAAAATGGATAAATTTGGTATTCATTCACCATACATTATAAAACAGCAAAAAATTAATGAATTACAGATATAATGACATGGATGAATTTAGTAACAATATTGAATAAAAAAGGTAAAACTAAACAAAATATCTCTTTAGATATATGCATATCTTATATATATGTGATGTATATATGCTGTATGTATATAATGTATTATGTTACATGCTACATATGTATTAAGTATGTTATGTATTATATACATGTGATGTATATTATATATGCTATATGTATATTTGATGTATTATGTTATATATATGAATAGTTTATACATATGAAATAAAACTATTTTTAAAAGAAATAATAAATACAAAATTGGGGTTATCATTCACCTCCGAGGGGAGAAAGGGGGGTCAGAAAAGAATGTATAGATAAATTTAATATAAATGTTCTCAGGTTAGGTCGTAGGGTCCAGGGCATTTTTATATTATTAAGACAAATAACTAAAAAAGGGTCATTCTTATTCAAATGATGATAGTGTATTCTGGACCAAGAATTATAATTAGTCTAATTCCAGGCATCTGAGGTCCAGAAAAGATGGTAGGTCCCTTTAAAGGATTAGTGGTGACTGGGTTATTTGCTTTTACAGGCTTTCCTTGTTGTATTTTGTGTTGTACTTGGTATCTTATGAGAGTCATTCCATGTGTCATTACCTCTTCTTTTATAATAAATGTCAAAAGATAAAATTTTACAGAATAGACCTGCATTTCCTTTCACGTTTTACAAAACCTGCTATGATGATTGTTGCTTAATAGGCAATAGACACTATTGCTGACATCGAGGAACTTTATAAGATCGTATAAATAATAGATTTATTTTAAAAAATAAAACTAGAGAAGCCTATTTGCTTTTTTTCTTCTTGCCAATCACCTTTATTTTACAGATAATTAGCTGCTACCCATGCCATGTGCTCCATGTCCTAGTGATAAGTACTAATCTAGTAGAGTAGAATAAAGTCTATTGTCAAATTTTAAAATATAAATATATATTTCCATTTGCAAATTTAATCATTGAGAAAATATATGGCACAAAATGGTTTTTAAAGACTCAAGAAAAAGAGCTTTTAAAATTAATTGTTAATCTAATTATTACTACCTGCATTTAGATTAAAATGTTGCAGAAAAGCACAGCTTTAGGTACATTATGCTTTGCATTTGATAATTTTAAGTTTAAAATTAAAAATTGCTATTATGATCAAATTCCTGGAAATTGAACAGAGCGTATATAATTTAGAGGTGCAGTAAATGTCAATGAAATATCATGGGCAGACTGATAAAAATAAAAACATAAAATTAGACAACCTACCTACGAAACCTACAAAAACTGTTCATAAATACGTAGCTAATTATTCGCTCTACATGGTAATTCCAGAAATGAAAGAGCAGAAATGTTCTCCCCTCCAGAACTTTAAGAAAGCAATGACAGCAGACGTGGCATTTGATCATAATCTCCTAACTGGTGATCTCAAGAAGTTCAGCTGAGGAGCAAGTGCGCGTCTGTTTCCTCACATGGTTGCTTCTGTAGCCATGCTTCACGACTCATCTGTTTTTAGCCAGAAAGTTTTCTAGTTCAGGAGGAGCTGGGAATGAGGTATAACGAATAGGAAAAAGGGCAAAGACCTATATGCCATTCATTTATGCAATAAACATTTATTCTGTGTCTTCTACATGCAATATACTGTGCTGGATGCTTGAGAGCCATGCTGAACGAAAATGGCAAGGCTCTGTCCTCATGTGGCTCACAGTCCTTTGGCAGATGCAGCCAAGTGCACGGAGAACCGGATTGCAGAGTAGTATATGTCATGATAGGAGAAGCACAAATGCTACAGTGCCTACAGCAGTTCTGGGCCACACGCACATCCCCAAGTCAAAGTGTTCTTGTATAAGAGTAAACCAATGTCTATACATTAGGATCACCTAGGATCTTTTTAAAACTACAAAATAAGGGCCACACTCCAGATCTCTGGAGATGGGACATGGGCACCTTAATGAATTTAACTTGTATTTATGCTCCCCAGATGATACCAAAGTGTAGACAAGTTTGGGAACCACTTGTCTAGAAACAGGAAAATAACAGGGAACTGAAATTGCTCTCTTCATAATAGACCTGGTGTAATCTTCAGGCTACAAACTCAGATGTATTTTAAAAGTCTATAGTTTTCTATAAATGAACTTTAATTTCTCTTTTAAGCTCCCAATTCCACCAGTGGCTGAAGTTTGCTCTCAGTCAATTCACAGTTTCTTTCCCTTCTTCCCTGTTATTTCTTCACTGGGACTGGGGGTGAGAAGAGTTATAGAGCACCAAGGTAGAAGAAAGGGATTAGCAGTCATGATCATCCATCTAATCTCTAGATGATATCACCTCGTTGGCACCACTAAGTCTCCTCACCACATGGCTTCTCCAGTCAGTTCTGAGATCCCTAGCGCAGCTGCCTTAGCCCATCCATAGTGCCTCTCAGGTCCCCAGGCCCTCTGCTCACAGCCTCCCTGCTCCTGGACACAAAGGCAGACAGTCTGCTCCACCCCCATATCACACTGAAGTTCAAGAGGCCGAGGTAACCTTTAAAAACAGTGTAGAAAGGAATTATTGAGAATGAAAAATACTTTTCAATAATCTATCAAAATTATTTTTTATTATTAATCATGATATTTATTTCTCATCACCAACTAATTATGAAAAGGAATTTTTACGTTTGTTAAAATTTGCTTGGCTTGTATTATCAGTATTATCTTCAACTCTCTGCTTCTTTCCTGAAATCTTTTTAAGCTGCTTATACATTTTGTAAGGGTTAATTTTTCTTAATTATAAAATATAATCCACAAGCCTACTTAACTAAAGGCACAAAACTTCAATACTGTGCAACATATTTAAAGCTAACAAGCTAGGAGGATGGTCTTGTTTGCATCTCCCCTTCAGAGAAGTCCCAGTATTTTCACAAGAAACCTACTGGACCACATGAAACTCAGGACTGATTGAGAAGGTGCCAGTGTCATTTTTTTTAAAGAGTAGACAGATATTTTATAAATACAAGTTAAACTCATTTAAAGATGACTACTAGCCAGCATCTGTCTTGCAACATTTATTTAGTTTCTATATGAATCTCTGCTTTGCATACTCATCAGCAAATAGTAAACTACTGAAGAGCCTATATTTATGGTTCGTGAAATCTTTGTTGATTTATGATTTTATGATTTTTTCTTGATCCTTACAAAGCTAAATACTTCAAAATATACCTATTTAGGTCCCATTATATCTCTAGATCATTTTCTATTAAAAGATGCAATAATCTACTAAAATCGCTTTTGTTAGGTTAAGAAATATTTAACATAAAATAGATTATCAGTTCAGCAAAGTTTTCATGAATGATGCTTAACATTAGTAAAAAGTATTTGTAGATTTAGAGAAACACTGGAAGGAAATAAGAAATCAAATTAATAATTACATATTAGGTGGTTGGGAAATAAGCATTTTTTTCTTTCAGATTCCCTTGAATCTTTTGATAATGATTATAATGCTGAATATTTTAATAGTCCCTTGATGTTTATTATGCCAGATATAAACAGAACTACAACTCTGCTCACTAGTTTTGAGCATGTCCTGGCTTGAGTAAAACTTCTTTCAATAAACTATCTTTAGCTAACCTATAACTAAAACTCACAACCTGGTTAGTCAGTATCACAAGAATTAGGATACCCCTAAGTATTATAAAGGAGTACTGCTTTCTACAAAAGCTTTTCTATATCTGAAAGTTGAGGGTCTAACTATTGTGGCAGGATTATTTTTAAAATGCAATATGGTGGTATAGGTATGTCAAAGCATTTATTATTCATCAGTAAAAGCGTGCTCAGGCTGAATGCTTTTAAATAAGCATGACTAAATTCCCAGTGACTCTGTGGTCATCTATTTGCTATGTGGCAGCCTGCCTGATTGCCTGTTATCTGATCAGATGCAGTTCAGAACTTGATGCGGTATACCAGAGAAAGTTCAGGCTTAGAATACTGACTCTGAAGATTGAGTAATACTACATGGTGTCTGAAAAAGGAATTAAAAGAGCTCTAAATGAGAACAAGAATGAGCAAAACTGTTGCCTTTTCATTAAGAAAGAAATAAGTATCATCTTGGCTAGGATCACCTTTCATTTTAACAGATGATCTTCCTGTACAGTGATGCTTTTCTTCCTTAAAGTAAACCGATTCTATGTCACATTCTGTGCCAGAAAAGTGAGTTCTTACAGACACGATGGAAATAATATCTGGGTTTTGTGAGGAAAAAGAGGATTGGATAGACCTACCTTCTTTTAATAAGAAGCAAATAGGCTGCAATTTCTAAAATGAAACAAAAATACCCAAATATAGAGATTTTTCTCCCTCTCTTTTGGAAAGTTCAAAATCAGACTTAATGAGCTTCAGCTCTATTTAGGTGCTATTTGCAAAGACTGTGAGGTTCCAGAGATGGTTTTACTTCATGCAACGTATAGTCACGTAGGACCATGTAAGTACAAACAGCTGATGTGCAAGGCAGAGTTAAGAAATGAGCCACAAAAGAGATGACTCAAAGTTTGTAGGAAAGATGTCTGGCTGAGAGGATGAGGAGAAGCTTCATGAAGGATGTGGAACATGAAGTAGACTGTAATGATAGGTAAGATTTCAATAGACTGGATATAAAGAAGGCTTTCTAAGGCATAGATAAGACTCTGAGAACAAAGGCAGAGAGGCAAGACTATGGAAGTAATGACGGGAGAGAGGTGCCTCTACAGGCACACCTCAGAGATATTGCAAGTTAGATCCCAGATCACCACAATAAAGTAACACAATAAAATGAGTTGTAGTCATTTTGCTATTAGAGGGTCTTGCCTTCAATTTGTAAAAAGCACAACATCTGTAAAGTGCAATGAAGTGAAACACAATAAAATGAGGCATGCCTATATAGAGGATTAAGAAAAACACATAATACACAGAGAGGACATTTTCAGACCATAAGCTGAATTTAGCCACCTGCTGACTTGTTTGGCCTGGCCAAAATTTAGGGTTTTTTTTTCTAACTAAAGGAAGAGTGTGCATGTGCGTATGTGTGTATATGTGTGTGCTCTATTTGAATTAGCTACCAAATATTCAAATATTGGGAGATCATACATAAAAATCTAAATTTTGGCTTCTCTTGAAAAAATCTAAATTCTGGTAGCAATGCTGGGCCTGCATTCCCACATACCAGGAATCAGTAAAGATGAGCAGATGTGGACCTCTGTAGATGGCCACAGTCAGTCCTATTGCCTCTGCAAATGTCAGATGCCATTTACTAATATGAGTATGCTGGCTTTTCATTTATTAATGCTGTTGTTTTATAGTAAAGACAAAAGTTTTTCTTAAACCTTGCTTCACATGTTTCTTAGATATCTGATGTATGCACATATTTGAGTTCTTGACTTCTACCATAAACACACACACACACACAATGAACACCAGCTGGAAGCATTTGGTCTTCATTTGGGAAAACAGAGGTGGAAAAAACACTTAAATGGTCAACTCATCATTCCAATAAGAGGTAACCAGGGTTAGATTTCGGTGGCAAGAGAAACAACAGAAAAAGACACGTGTCAGAGATACTGCAGAGATAGAACCAGGCAAGTTACTGAATTAGAAGAACAAGAGAGACAAGCAAATGAAAATGACACTGAGATGTCAGACCAGGGTAGAAAGATGGTTCTACTAGTAGAAATAGAAGTGAGTCACGTCTAGAGTTGTCGATGATTTGTCAGGGAGAGATTATCACTTACTTTGGAGTGTACTGAGTTTGTGCTGCCTGTTGAGCATCCTGGTGGAGAAATACATCTACAGGTGGAGCTGTTCCTAAAAGCCGCTAGAGCACAGCAGGCACAAGCATGGGCTCTGGAATCAGATAGAGCTTGGATTCCTCATCTATAAAGTGAGGGTAACATTAGCCCTACTTTCCTTGAAAAGTCTAACTGACCAAATGTGTAAGCAGGGACCGCT
The DNA here is from genome assembly GCF_014176215.1 of Rousettus aegyptiacus. Taxonomy (NCBI): domain Eukaryota; kingdom Metazoa; phylum Chordata; class Mammalia; order Chiroptera; family Pteropodidae; genus Rousettus; species Rousettus aegyptiacus. Next base: position 40,691,279 of record NW_023416295.1, read on the forward strand.
TAAAAAAATTGTTATGTATTTGAATTGAGAATTACAGACCAAAAGACCCAGGGACACAATATACCTGCTCTTAAACTCTTGGGTAGCCTCTCTCGCTTTTGTTTAGCCCTGTTTCTATGTAAATGACTACTAGTTTGTGTATCTCCAGTAATTTCTGATTTCATGATCCACCATTCAATAGAGAGGACTGGCGAGTCAGATAGGTCTGGACAGATAGATGGACAGACAGGCAGACAGGAGAGATGGTGTAATTATGTAGTACTGCTAAAAATTAAAAGAATTCTGTCACAAGATCTTATACTAGGTTAATTAATTTAAAGATGTAGCAGATTCCTGGCATTAACAAATGTAACATGTTTTCGATCTGTCACAAAAGTCAAGGATACATAGACAAAAGAGAAAATTGGCTAGTAAGTAAGCTTAGCTAAGTGTCGGCATTTATATAACATGTCTCTCTTGTCAAAAAAGAAGGAAAAAAGGAAAAAGAAAAGAAAGAAAAAGAATTATCCATTTCCAATCTCTCTTCCCCAAGATATTTAATCCCAGAGCTGGAAATCGAAGAGGCCAGTGAGAGCACTGGTTGATTGCAAGACTGGAATGTTCGATTCAGCTGTGACTTAATGCCTTAGAATGATGTGAACATTTCATACATAGAAGCAAGTAAAATCAATTAATGAATACTTTTCACTTATGCTGCAGTCAGAATAAAAATTATTTACTTGGCGAGAAAGAATATTGAAAGTTGAAAAGATTTTAAAATATGGTAAGTTGCACAAACATTTTTCTTATTAATTTAGGGATTCATGAGACATCATGTGTCAAGGGTGTATCATATTGGTTGGTTATGGATATGCCTTTTTATAGAGCCTATTAGAAAGAAAAACCTCTAGAAAGGCAACTGATCATTAGGCAGGGAGATAGGAATTTAAGTCTCAGTTTACCATTTAGCTACTTACTTTTGCACCTACCCATTTAAATAAGCCTTGGAAGTATGTCACTGAATCAGTCCACTCATCTCTTTGTCTTTTGTTTTGTTTTGTTTTTAATGCATTAGCAAAGGAGGCAGACAAATTGGACTAAATGACCTCTAGCACTGAGAACTTTCCAGGTCTGACAATTTATGACACTGTTTAAAAATGAATTCTGTAATATGTATTGTGTTAATGTCTCATTTTTTTAACACTTCTTTAAATTATGTGTTTGATATGAGTTTTTTTTAAAAAAAAGGCTCATACACCTTCACAGAGACCTTAATTTTTGCTGATGTCCCCCAGTACTAGGTTCTAAAATGACTGATAAAATGGAGCTATCAAGTAAAGGCAATTTTCTAAGGCTTCTCATTAGGGTAAGCCTAGAGACTGCTTCCTAAGAAAAAGATATGATTTTGAAAATTTCTAACTAGCCAAGATAATCACAAGGGACTTCTTTTAACGCTCCTTGCACACAGTCCAATGTAGGTCCTCAGCCTCCCACTAGTTTCTCAAAAGAGGCCAGCATCTCTCTGGATTTTATTGTTTTTGTCAGAATCCCTTATTCAAGCAAGAGGCACTGGTACACAGGGTCTCCAAACAAAATTCAAGAGTGCCTCAAATTAGGATATCATCTGTTTGTGTGATTTAGTTATAGTTCTTGACCAGATCTGTTAGAGGAAGGGTAGGTAGCACAGATTATGGGGTCCAGTCTCTAGCTTCCTCACATATATTTACATTCAGGTGAAACAGATCTAAATACAAAATAAAATCATCAGAACTGTTTTTCTTCATATGATCCTGATATACTGAAAACCAGTCTGTAGTTACAAAAAAAAAATTCCTCAGCAATACTTTTATAATAATTTTTATCATTTTTAAGTTGAAGAATTGAAAATGTATTTTGATTATATGACCTAAATTAGTTAAATTTTGACTAATTTTAGAATATACATTCATAGGGCAAAGCTCCATTCTTTGTGGCTTTCACTACAAAAATGTTCCACATCTGCAAATCTCCAAGCTAAAATCATTCAATATTAGACTCAGAAATCTGCTCTACTGGCTAGATCTGACTGCTAAAACAAAAATATGTTCAAAACACTAGCCACTTTATTGACATGAGATGGGCAAGGACCCTTTGGGGAGATTACGAAGCATGCCGAATAGATTTCAGGCAATTACGATCATAATAAGAAATATACATAGAACATCAAGAATTTACAGTCAGAGGTATATTCTTTCTGAGAACTTTATGGCAGTTACTTTCCACAATTTCTAATATTTCTTCCTTGAATAAAATATTTACGATGAAACTAAATAATCAAATTTACTCTTAACTTCTTTGCCTGGGTTAAACAATAATCATCAGAAATTTTAGAGAAGCACCTGAAAAATTCTGATGCTATTTACTAAATACTCCTATTAAGATCAGAGTCCTCTAATTTTAACAGTAATCAAACTAAACCATTTAGAAACACCCTCATTTCTCTTACTTGTGTAGCTTATTATATTCATTATCTCACTTCAATCGGATCTGGATGACTTACTTCTATTATAGTTAGAACCCATGTAAGAATGGTTCAATCATACCAATAAGTATTGGCCTGATTCTCCTATCTCTCTTCTCATGTAACTTCCACAAAGTCAAAATCCCTTTCAAAGTGCTTTAACCTTAAGAATTCATGTGCCGTCCATATGGGAGTAGGAGTACTTGTATATCTTTCAAGATGATTGTGTCTTTGTTGCTATTATTACCTTCTCAAAACAAACAGAACAAGCAGTGCATATCATGCCCATCTTTTTCAGAGAAGAAATCTCCAGAAAGTACGTAATGGTCCAACTGAAATATGTTCTAACAATAGTCTTTCCTGGTTTTTCAATTTACTACAGGTGGATAATCTCTAAAAAAAAAAAAAAAAAAAAAAAAAAAAAAAAAAAAAAAAAAACAGTGAACAGATTGAATCACTTTTAACAATTTGAATCTTGAATGAGTTCCAAAGTGCTTGGAGTCAAGCTGTTTTGCTTTTAACTAATACCTCAAATAAAGATTAAATGAATTTTTTTCAAAAATTGGCCCAAAGTACTGGAAAATTGTGTGCTTTAGAAAACCACATTCATTATAAAATGAACATTTAAACATTATAATTACACTGATATTTTAATTGATGTTGCCATAAATTATGGGACAGGGACTCTATTAAAACCTTTCTTTGGTATGCTGCAGTTCTCTAAAAGAAACATAATTCTAATAAATTAAGAAATTAAAACGTAATGAATATTTCATTATATAAATACTATAATGGGCTTTGAAAAGAAAGGCTGAAGACTTTCAGGACTGAATACAGTGTATGGTGTTCTCCAATCTTGTAACTGGATTTCAGATTTCTAGTTGAGTAAGAAGTCCATCGCCAGCATGACAAGGGTACTCTAATTTAGCACTAACAGCCATTTAAAGCTGAACTCATCATCACGTGAAACAAAGTCCAGGAAAGTAAAAGTATGCAATTGGGTTAACAAGATAGTTATACTCTATTAAATTATTATGAATCTAACAAATCAAAATATAAATCTTGACCAACTACCATGGGGTCTCTAATTGAGATTTGATTTCAATATACCTGAAAATGATCTCCCTGTTTAAAATAAGTACATTTTGATGTCTTCAAAATTTGCTTTGGCTTTCCACTGCTATTGAACACAGCCAAAGTTATCTCCTACTTCCTTGATTCAAATATAGCGAACATTAAGGAGAAAGATAGATTATTAATTCTGGACATAATAGCAATAATGTCTAGTAGATTTAGCATAATGTATGAAGAAAATGTACTTTTCATAGTCATCTGTGTCAAAGAAAATTTTTTAATCAAGCTGTCTCATTTTACCACATGCACGGGAAACTTTTAGCGTCATGATCACAAGTGTAATGAACACTGTAGAAACCACTTTGTGAGGTGAAATGAGCATATAGACTTTGCTGTCACTTTCAGGCTGACAAATTCTGGCCAAACTTACATGGATTCTGGAAGCAGATGAGCTATTGGAGAGGTGACATAAAGACAATTTATCCTAGCAGTTGCTTTGGAATTTGAACATTAGGGGAAAAAAAGATCAAAATTGGCACCTGTTTTGTATAAAATGCATAGCTACATAAGAAAATCTCATCTTTTTTGTAAAAACTTCTGTTTCTCCAGTTGTACTGCTTAAAAGTGAATCTGTGTACCAGAAGGTTGTTCAGGATTATGAAACTTAATGCATTTTACCGCAAGCAAATATAAACATTCTCAAGGAAAGCACAAGGCAAGAGACTTGAAAGACCATATGTTTTCAATGCTCTCCATGTCAAAACAATACCAGTCTCCAGAAAATAACTGCTAGTCATATTGAATTATTTAGCCAGATATCTTCCAAAAGTTACTTGGAAGAAAGTACAGTGCACTCCATGTACCACGTAATAGATATAAATAGATTTCCCCAGACCAAACATATTACATTCATGAATTATTTTATTGGCCATAATACTCTAAAAGATTTTTGGTATTTACTGCTTGTGGATTAGTAGCAAGGGTAAAAATGAGATAAGAAAAAACAGAGGCTTAATTTTCTGGAAATGCTTCTCAACAAGCTGTGTAAACTCCTCTTAGTTAAACTAATATTCTTAATACACAAAAATAGATAAGCCATTTTCTATTGATTTTTTTTCCCTCCTTCTGCTGAGACTATAACCTTTCACAAGCTCATACAGTTCTTGCCATGCTCTACTTTGAAATTCACACACACTCACACACAGCCACCTTCCAGTTCTAATGTTCCATGAGCTAGCTTTGTAACTTAGTATTTTTTTACTAAATTTATTGGGGTGACATTGGCTGATAACATTATATAAGTTTCAAGTGTATAATTCTATAGTACATCATCCGTATATTGCATTGTGTGCTCACCATCCAAAGTCTAATCTCCCTCTGTCACCATAAATTTGATCCCTTTTTTAACCTGTATTTTAATGCTGTTCAGTTGACTAGATGGATGGGGCACTGGAAATAATTTAACCAATCATTCTTTCTCAGGCTGCTCTTAGAAATGGCATCTTACATGCATACCACTTGCTAACTAATATTATTAAAACTTTGGTTAAAAAAAAAAAGAAACCTTGGTGAATGAATCCTTAAAGAAAAATATCTACTGTTAAAGGAACAAATCATGCCTAGAAATAGCCACCCATACTGAAAAGAGAAGAGAAAGCAAAATGGAAGGATTCTTCTTCACTTGTGATTCTGGTAGAATTTGTTGTCCCTTCTAGAATTTCTCTCCTAATCTTCTTTTACGTTTTGAGAGCCGACAATTTACTTCCTAATTCCTCTATTTGTGAGAATTTACCATATTACCAGACCCTTTGCTAGCTGTTCACTATACTTTATCTCATCCAAATTTTCTAGCAACCAAATGTACATCTTGACACACAGAGGGCTAAATAACTTGCAGGGTCCCTGCGCAAAATGAAAATATAGGCTTCATGGTTCAAAATAATCTGGTAAGAAGGGTCATTACAATTACTAAAATATAAAGCCTTAACATTCTTCTGCAGTCTCTTTCTCGGGGCGCTTTTATTTGCTATTGAATATTGCACTCATGAATACTTGCGCAGTGGCACCAAGGCCTCGCCTGTCACGTAGAGTGTGTGCGTGCCTGTGCTTGGAAAGCTCATCAGTTGATCAGCTGCCAGGTGTGTCCTCTTGCCAGACGCGGAGCTCACAGGCCAGCCCTGGACAGGGTCAGGGGTATGGAGCTAGGCATCTTGCCTATCTAGAAGCCAACACCCCAAAACAAGGCAGAGCGAATGCACTAGATAGCTGGATCTTAGATGGAGAAAAAGCTCGCCCCCCGGGAGCAATGCACCCTGGCCCAGCTCCTAGACAGTCTGCGCCCAGGCCCCTGGTAAGGGAGGAGGGCCCCAGCTGTCACCAGAAGGTCAGGGAGGCCAGCAGGGCCCAGGAAGCCCGGGGACAAAGGAGCTGGCACCAGTAACCCCTCAGGGCAGCGTGGAGGCAGCAGGAAGGCCTCAGCTCTTTTCCGTTGTCATATCCGACTTCACTGACATTTCACAAAATCAAAGATAAAGTTACGAAGAATTTTAGAAAGGTGACCGTAGTACCGTAAATCAGGCGCAGGAACCCACTGAACACGAAGCCTGGTGCAACTGCACTAGTTACATACCCAGGAACCTGGTCCTGCTGCCACGAAGAGAAGACATCCAACAATTACTATTTCTTTTCTCTCTTTCAATTATTCCCTCACTCTAAGAACCCCAAACACCTCCACCCACCCACCCAATAGAAGCCATGAGGTTTCTCAGACAAAAATATAGCGCGTATGTTTTCACCAAGGGAGAGAGAATCTTTTTTTTTTTTCTTATATCCCTTCCCCTTTTCTTTTCTTCTTTCTTTCTTTCTTTCTTTCTTTTCTTTTCTTTCTTTCTTTCTTTCTTTCTTTCTTTCTTTTTCTTTCTTTCTTTCTTTCTTTTCTTTCTTTCTTTCTTTTCTTTCTTTCTTTCTTTCTTTCTTTCTTTCTTCTTTCTTTTCTTTTCTTTCTTTCTTTCTTTCTTTTCTTCTCTCTTTCTCTCTCTCTTCTCTCTCTCTCTCTCTCTCTCTCTCTCTCTCTTTCTTTCTTTCTTTCTTTTTAAACAATGAGAAAACACAGAGTCTAAGTGACAAGCTGAAAGATAATTTCTCTAGTATGGAAGTATTGTTCCTGGGTATAAAACCAGGAACTTTGACCTTTTCATTAATGTGTAGTTTTCAGTTAGCTCGGAGTGCAGAATGTATGATGAATGCTTCTCAATGCACGTCAATCTCTAACACTGTTACAACCCTATCTTAACGTTGACTTCTACAGGAAATAATAACCAAAACATCTGGAGATTTTTTGCAAATATTTGTAAAATGTCCTCCTTTTGTGTGTTAGAATTTTAATGTGAATGTAACACTTAGAATAATAAGAGTCTCTTTGAAGCTGACAATCATTAACTTGTTAATTACTCATGTATGGTTTAATTATAAATGACGTTTCATTGATTTATGCTATAGAAAGAAGATACGCCTGATTGTAAACTTATTGTTGTAATAGTCTCGAATTGTACATCATTAAGTCAATATGTTTTAAGTAACTTTTGTTTTATTCTTCAATTACTAGTAATCAAAACATTAAAAAAATCACACTATATAAAATTTGGAATATATGGAAAATAGATCACCCATCATCTCTCCAGTCTCACACAATATTGTTATATAAGCAACAATATGCTATCATACTGCAGTATTTTGTTTAAATAAAAGGAAAATCTAAAACCAACGATAAGAAAAAGCCCCGAATATGATCTTATTATTTTTCTTAAAGATGGAGACATAGATTAGATCCTTTTTAAATATCCTTTCCATATGAGAACTGAAGTCATAATATTTTAATTTGAAAAATACTAAAAATAAAAATAAAGGTAAAATCTCCCAAAGCTCACCTAAGAGGTAAAATTTTCTTCCCATTTCACCCATCCAATTCCATCCTCTAGACTTAACTGTTTTTGAAGTTTGATGTATATTTTCTCAAAATTTCCCAAATCTATATAGATGTATGTATACAGATACACAAGAATATAGACATGAATTATTATAAAATCTGAATCATACTGTACTTACAGCGATGGAACTTTATTTGTATAGTCAACAACTTATAACCTACATCTGGTACTAAATATTAAATCATGGTTTTGACCTGGTTATGTTTAGTAATGTCTATCCAAAGTAAGATGTTTTCAAACTGACATAGCTAGAAGTCTTTTTAATATGAAGATACTTTATTTGTCTGGGACATCCTTCCCAGGCAAAAATACTTTTGCCACCTCCTAATCTCATTAGACCTTCATTTATAAATTCCTGGTAGAATCTTCTCAATGAAACCACAAGATGCTCAGGAAAGAACCTAGAGTATCATGTCTGCTATACTCCTTAGAATAGTGTCTTGTACAAAATATGCCCTTAGTTAATGTTTGTTGTCTAAAGAAGGGCATGAATGACTGACATGATTTACTTTGAGTTGTTTCACTAACAAGTATTAGATTTGCACAAATCAATCCAGATACTCATGTAGCCTTTCTTGGTGACCACATTTGATATGAAAAATCGAGTTTACTAATAGGCCCATATAACGACTAAACTTGAAGCCTTGGTTTCTATCCTGATAATTAGCAGGCAAATTCATTAGGCATTGTAGCCTTTTAAAAATCTCCTCACATTTGACTATTTTTAACCATTTGAATAGATCAGATAGTTAAAAGCTCCTAAAAACTTGACCCTTTTTAGTCTCTAGGAATAAATAATTATTCAAATAAATACTTTTGTAAGGTTTTGAACTTATAATTCTATTAAATTATAGGTATGTGCCTGAATTTATTAATACATACAGGCATGTTTGTGTGCCCATTTTAGTTTCTCTATTCTTATCCATGCTTGACCTTGTAAACAGTATTTTCCATTGTTTTAATTCCCTATTTTAGATTTTGATTATGCAAATTTTCAAATGTACACAAAAGGGAGAATAATGTAATAAATTCATCTCCAAGTTCAACAAATTATTTAGCAAATGTGTACAAACCTAAAAGCGACATAATTTGTTCCCAGAGAATTAATTCTACAACAGTTCTTGTCAGGCTCCTTTTCAAATGTGACAAGACTCTAAGCATAAGTAAACAGGACAAGAGTCACATCAAAACAAATGATCTTCAGAAAGTGAAAACCGGAACCACATGTGTACCCTGATCTATGGCTTTCTTTCAATGAAGGACAGGCCTTATACTTAGGCATCTTGTTTGCAAAATGAAGCAGTGGAATGCAGAGTTAAGAGCAGAAACAAATGTTGCACAAGATCAAGGTGTCCAGAATGCTACCGTGCACCCAGAACTGCATTGAACCATGTTGGGAAGGGAGAAGGGTGGGGAGGGTACGAGGTACAATCCTCACCATCAAGAAACTCATACACGTCTAGGGAATGATAAGCAGAAGAAATGTGTACATTCAATTTAATAAGCTGGAAAGGAATCACTACAATGGTATTGAATCATTTATTTATATTCTATATATTTTTTTCCAGTCCAAGTAATAATTTGTTTTCAAATTACTGAGACATATTAATGATAATAAACATGTAGTTTGGAAAATTCTAATTTTCCTACCTTTATCAGCAAAAACACATGAAGCTAAAAAAAAAAAAGAAAACATGTAGTATGTTAACAGCAATCTTATTATTTCTCTTGCAGCTCACAAGCAATCTTGGCAACTAATATAAGAAAGAGCATGAAACTTCTCTTTAGTTAATTTATCCACACCAAAGTTTTATAGAAACTATTCTTCAGCTTATCCTTTTAGTATCACAATTCACACTGACCTTCCTAAAAGGTAGGCCAACTGCTGGAGAGAAGGGAGGTAAAGAAATATGAAGTGGAATTACGAAACTTACTCCAGTTCCTCTTTCATATTACAAAGTGTGGCACAAGGACCAGGAGCATAGGCATTCCCTGAAAACTTGCTGGAAATACAGAATCTAAGGCTCCACTCAGCTCTACTGAAGCAGAATTTACATTCTAATGAGATTCCCAGCTGATTCCTATGTCTGTTAAAGTTTAATAAAAAGCTGTCTTAAACATTTTTCCATCTCTTTGCAGATCCTATATGACTGTTATTTTGCCGCAGCTCTGATAACACAGTCTCTTTGGATCAGAGAATCAGTTTCCACTCACCTTTTTCGAAAAATATATATGCTCATGGATACATTTGATTTAGCAATCTTTTGTATATAAATTTGGATTTAAAGACTAGCCCTTTTAGCTGATCTCCTTTAAAGTTCATTTTAATGTTAGAAAGTGATGAAAAATATTCAAACAAAATATTAGATTTAATAAATGTAAATATTACCAATAACATACTCTAACCCAAGCCATTATAAAAATAAATAAACATATAATTTCATAGCATCTTCCATAGTAATTTCTTATAAATAAAATATGGATTTAATCTTTAAAGGCTTTTGTTTTCTGAATATCTCTAAAATACTTTTAATTGGAGAAATATGAGAAGGCTAAAGTGCTTTCCATTCTATTATACTGGCCACTTTGTGCTTTTAGCAGAGTAAACTATGGCTTTTAAAATTATTTAAAGTGTTTAATAAAATAATTTTTTAATTAACTGTTTTAAGATACATTTTGACTTTAGCAATGATGGATATCTATATGGTCTCTTGTATCTGGGTTAGAATACATAAGTCACGAATGACTTTATGAATCCACAAAATATTCAAATCTTCCTAAACTTATCACTTTTATTAGAAAAGCACAACCAATCCCAAAAACAACAACAACAACAACAACAACAAACCCTAACAGTTCCTTTGGAAAACTGCAATTAGATGAGGTGCAAATGTGATGAAGCGGCAAACCAGAGGTGACTTCGACTTTGTAGTAGTTGAAAGGACAGACCCAGACACTGGACATGTGGTCAGCTTGGGGTGGAGGGGCGGGAGGTACAGAAAGTGAGACAGCTCTCTTCTTTTTTCTCACCTCCTCCTCCTTTTCCTGCACCATCACCACTAGCTCCTGTACTCTTTCCTTCACAGATCAAAGAACTTCTGTCTTCACTAGCTACAGAGTGCCAAGAAACATCTTCTCTAGACTGGTCCTTATATTTTAACACAGACAGCCTATTAGGGACTGTTTCTAAAGATAGAGACAACTGGTAGTCTCAGTTTTAAAAATTAATTATATTTATGTTTTTAAGACAGAACATAAAATCACAAGTATGATCTTAGTAGTTAAGGACTCTCCTAAAATTTTTATTAAAATTCATAGCTATCTGATATGTTTGAATTATAAACCTACGAGTGATTCACCATCAGGCTTGCCAGGACCTAAGTTACCTGGAAATAGGTAAGATGCTGTGATAAGGTAGACATAGGGCTAAGAAACGAAACTAACTTCACCATGATTCCAGGGGACATGGGCAGAAATCTAAATTAGACCTTCCAAAAAGGACATAGAGAGGCCAAATCATACCTGGCCCATTTTAGTATCCATAAACAAAGGGACACAAAGCTATGGTAAGTAGCAGCAGTATTTGCAAGCAGGGACAATTCTTGCAGACAGCCAGTGGTAGCATTCTTCTGAAATCTTTTTCTTCCTTTGGTAAATGATTATATTTTGAGAATTAGAATACAGATATCTGAAACTCTAATAATAGATTCTAATTGTTTCCTCACAAGAAATATTTGGCACCTTTCCTCCTTTTACTTTTCTCATGCCAAAACCCTCTCCAAATCTAGTTTAAATTCTCTTTTCAATCTGAGATTATCTTGACAGACCCACATACTATAATAAGAAGTTTCCTCCTCTTAACAGGCCAATGTGTTTTTCATCATATGCGGTGGTATAGAAAAAAACGTTCTTCAACATTATTTGTGTTAATGTTTCATTTCCCTTTTCTTCTTTCTATTCCAAACTCTTAACTTTCAAATGCAGGAAATTTTGTTTGTTTGTTTTTTGTTTGTTTGTTTCTTAAATTCTAGCTATAAACTCAAATAGTTCAGTTTCTACATTAGAATTAAAATTTATAAGAAATACGTTCTGGATATTTTTCTCAATGGTATCATTTTCTTTTTGGTGTGTTAGTAGAATGGTGTAGAAATTAGTGGGTTCTAAGAATCTTGATACACCTTGTGATTTTCCACAGAAACTATGCCACAGCAAGTGGTCTCCCGACACCACTATGATTTTTTCTGTAAGGCTGATGCTAAATATCAATATTTTTCCTTATAATGTGGGAAGGTTTCTGCTTCATTAGAAGGTCGGAGTTCACATTTCACATGACAAGCCCTAACTCCAGAAGCAGTTTCTTCTTCACCTTTGTCTCTGTAACAAGTCTATTCACTTGCCAAGATTTTAACTCCAATATTTGCTGTCCTACACCTCCTCAAGCTATTTTGCTTCTGTATTATGTGTTAACATTTTATCTAGGAGCTCTTCATCCTCCTAAATAAATTGGAGCTAAACCAGACTTTGATCAACACCTTTTTCAAGATTTTGTTGTGTTTTCCTCTACAATGTAATGATAATATTTCTACATCTATTATGTTATATTTTTAAGCTTTCCATTTATCACTAAGCTTTCCATCTCTCCCAAATTATTATATTCTTCTCAGAATATATTATCTATTTTAAACTACCACCACAATCACTGTTGTCACCACTGAGCCTGACACATTCATGACATTAAATAAGAATCCACCAAGTATTTGTTGAATTACAAAATAAACTAAGAACCATTCCTTCAAGTGGATGACAATCTAGCTTTTAAAAAAGTTTTCACAAAGATTATGCTTGTGGGTATATTTCTACTAATGGTATTATGGCTATACGTTCAAACTAGAAAAACAGGAAAATAAATGTAGTTTGTTTCCTATACTTGGTAATATTGATCTAATACTGTGTCCTGCTAGTCCAAAAGTAGGTACCCTTATCTGTTTGAGGGACTAAAGTTTGTCTTCAAATTGAGTGCCCATTTCATATGTTGAGACGCATTAGAATTTTTGTGCATTTTTACTGAAAGGAGGAAACATGAGGTATGTGGGAGTTGGGAATTGGAAGAACCTAGAAAAAATAAGAGAAAAAATATATAATGGGATGCCCTCATGTTATTCTGCAAAATAGTTCTAAGATGGGTTTTGTCACACACAAAGAAGAAAAATTAGATTCAGAGCTAAAGCTGCTATTTCCAAGTAAAACTCTGAGATTTTGGTCTCTGGAACCTAAATGAAAGTTTGAAACTAACATGGAAAAAGGAACATTTTCTCCTCTGGACTGAAAGAGGGGGCAACATTTGGTGGGGCCTGCAATGCAGTGGCCACGCAAGGGCAGCCCCCCGTGAGTCCCGTGGAGTGGCAGAGAAGCTGCTTTCCCTACAAGGCGTCTAGTGCAGTAGTTGTGATGTGCTAGCTCCCTCAAGCCACTTGCTGGTAGCATGGGGGGAAACATGAGTCGATTTTTTATTTGCTCTTGCATATGGAAGACGTCACTAGAGTTGTGTAAAAATAAATGGTCCTATATGTAGGAGAAACATAATTATTTAGCATTAATGTTAATGAGACATTATTTGAACTTATAGTGTGGTCTGGCCTGGGGATATTTATGTAATGTAAAGATGTAGAGCTTCTCTATGGTGTTTGAAGACTTACTTCTAGATTAAGAATTACAAACACTAATGTCTACAGGGTGCTGTGCCCCAATACAGATATATAAGGTGCTAGGTTATGATGCCGTAGGTGCAAAACAGCTTGTATTCCAACCTATAGCTTCACTCTTGCCATAGGATATTACAATTTAAAACAGTATTCGGGTATAACCAAAGAGCTGTATAAAGCTAAAAGACCTCTACTGTTTCACCTTTGCTCTTGATACTTCTGTTGATCCTTCAATTGTTCCCTGTTGCCTTACAAATAAAATCCAGTTTCATTGTCGTGTTACCTAAGGGTACATCATAATTTACTCTATCACTCTGTCTTCAACTTTCATTGTCCCTCATTTGTGCTCTAGGACTCGGCTGACAATATATGATGAATAAATAAATAATAAAATGCATTTATTTTCCAAAACACTGATAAAAGCATGGTTGTGACAAAAATGAAATTGCATAACATTCCATCAAGAGACTGACTTCACATTTCTCTATGAAATGGACATGGACTATAGACAATAATATGACCTAATTAACAATACAAGGAAAAGTAAGAATAGTTCTAATTCATTTGCAGTGTGCCACCACATCACTAAGAGACTTCTGTAGACCAAAATTCCCGTTTCCAACTGCTCGCGAAGCTACAAAATCTTCCAGGTACCAAAATGGCTCTCCATTCAAAGCTGAAGAGGCTGACTCTTAACAACAGAGCACTTTAAATACACCCCAGAATGTCTACATCATTTCATCACTTTCCTCTATGGCCCCACAATCCAGTGCATAAAACGTCATCCCTGTTGACCCTCTTCATCCTATCCAAATAGATGGATACTGAGAGCAGACACCATCCTCAATGGTCAATTTCAATGCAGGCTTTACAGAGATCACACTGTTATATATCCATAGAAATGATTGCTACCAATTTCTCTGTTGTTTGCCTAAAATGATAACAATTTCTATCCCACGTCATTGAATCTATAATCATCATTGAATTAAAATGCATGCATCACAAAGAAAAGACTTTGAACACATTCTTCATAAGTAGTACCCACTACCATAGTTAAATACACCCATACTCTCAACAAGATAATGTAAATAAACTACTCCACTGACATATAGCAAATTTATTTTGTCTAGATCAGTAAGAGTCACATATTTTCACAGTGGAAATAGCTTTTCTAGGTCCTAGACTAAGACAAGTTTAAAGTAGAATTTTAAAACATCATTTTTGGCCACTCCAATTTCTCTCAAAATAAAACAGGCTGATAGACAGTATTTTCCTTAAAATCATTTTTTCCTTAAAATTATTTTGAATCCATGATTCTGCTTGAAGAAAACCAATAATGACAAAATCATAACTATTTACCAAATAAGCCAGAAAACTAAAAAAAAAAAAAAGAAAAAAAAGTTAAATGTAACTTCTTCAGGTTATAGAGTTGTCTTAAACAGGAAACTGTTGGAAAACAACTTGGTCAGGCTCATCATCCCTCTTTCACTGATGAACGTTAGCTTGAGAGCCTTTTTAGTTCTTTGGTGCAGATGCTGCCTGTTGATACAGCCGTTTTCTTTCTCTGTAACTGCCTTGGCGCACATGCTGGTTACATATGGTTAAGGAATGGATGAAGTTTCAGATTCTTGGGTCTTTAAAGGCACTGCAGTCTGCAAGATCTGGAAAGGTTACACCACAGTAACTTCTTTAATATAGCAAAGCTGATTCCTTTCCCATTTAAAAGGTCATATCGAATCCTTCATAGTTTTATGTCCCATATCCAACATCAATTTTGCAAGCCAAGTGCACTAAATCGGAAAACTTCAAAGAATCACAGACTTCGGATGGACTTTGATAAATCATTGAATATGAATTCTTGCTTGCAAGCAATGCTACAGTTAAGCCATCTCAGAAAACTATTTTTAAAGATCATCATAAAAAGAGTTTCCCAGTTTGCCTAAATATCCTATTACAAATCTCTAATAGACTTCTTTCACCAAACATTCTTCCTCAAATATTACCTAAATCCTTCACATTTTAACAAGTATATTTTCTCTACCCCAACCTTTGCTAAGTCACCATCTTTCTTATCAACTTTTATTGCTTATTTCTGATGATTGGCCTTATTTTGCATTACGGTGCTATAAATTGTAGACATCTATCTTTAAGGGCTTCCAAGTCATTACTTGACTGTTCACCAGTCAATTCTTCTTCCACACATTTTCCTGAATCTATTTGTTTCCTCTGCATTTCCAGAGTCTTCAACCTAGTTCACTAGGCTTTCTAGTAAGAAATATAGTGGACAGAATGCTGAATAAAATCCTGTAAACATCTCCAGAATTGGTTCTGCCCAAAATATATTAATGGTTTTGGATAAGTCACTATATCTTCCTAAGCAAATTCTTCCTCAGTAAAATAAGTAATTAAAATAAAATAAAATAAAATAAGTAAAATAAATTTCTCAGATTAGCTTACCCTTTATTACTCTATAATTTTGTGGTTCTTTGAAACTTGTTAATCAGTTCTCTATTTTTATATTCCTTTCACCTTGCACACTGTCATTAAAATTCTCAAGTCGCCATTACCTCTTTATGAGGAAATTAAGGCTTAGAGAGAGTAGCTTACATTTCCAAGGTCACGCACTTCAGAAGTTATAGAATCAGAACACATTCAGGGCCAGGAAGAGGGTCAGGCTGGCAAGGTACACAGGGCACAAAATTTAAGGAGACACTGAGTAAGGGTGTGACTGTAAGTTTTTACTTTAGAACTATTGTTATGATTCTATTTTAACCCCTTAGTATAGTATGAGAATACAGGATATATATTATGGTGAACATTCTATTTCCTGTCATGGCCAAATAAACTCTTCTCAGACAAACCCTTCTAAAGATAAAACTGTAAAAATCTGAATTAAATGTAAAATAAAACTACCTGAAGGCATTGGAAAGTGAACGAAAGCAGGATGATACTGAAAGGGATTCAATGCTTAGATGAGGAGATGGCATGATATATTTCCTATCTTTTTTAAAAAATGGTTATTGGGTTTTTTGTTTGTTTTTTATTAGAGTGCAGCTGCTTGTGAAGCATATACATGGGGGTGGCCAGAACTCAGATAGATAACCACCATCCTATAGCTTCAAAAAACAGAGAACAAACTTTGAGACAACTGGAAAGTGGGGAGGGTTTGAGAAGGGAAGCCTAGATTTTTGACTGGCCCCTCAACTATGCTTGTGAAGGATGATTACAGGGAGCACAACTGAGACTAAGGTAACTGAAGTTAAATTTGAGCAGCTACCTATTGCAGGAGAGAAAGTTTACCATTTGAGTTCCACCAAGCTGAAAAATTTTTACAAAATTCAATATTCTTCAAATGAATAGACATAAACTAGAGGCTCTACAATATATTATTCACAATGATACAGATATAATCTAAAATTACCAGACATATAAAGAAACAAGAAAATACAAGCCATTCTCAAGAGAAAAGACATTCAATTGAGGTCAACTCTGAGATGACATAGAAGTTGAAATTGGCAAATAAGAATTTTAAAGCAGCCATTATAATTATTCTAGGATATAAAGGAAAATGTGTGCAATGAATGAAAGATACAAAATATTAACAGAGAAATAGAAACTATAAAGTATCAAATTGAAATTTTATATCTGAAAATGTAATACCTGAAATTTAAAAATGTACTGGATGAGCTTAAAAGCACACTGAAATGACAGAAGTCAGTGAACTTGAAGATGCATCAATATAAATAACCTAATCTGAAAAACAGAGAAAAATTATCAGAATAAATAAAAAGAGTCTCAGGGATTTGTGGGATTTTTATCTAAAGTTATAACACAGGTATACACCCGGGTATATAGAGAAGAGAATGTAAGAGAAAAAAATTGGAAGAAATAATGGGGGAAAATATTCCCCAATTTGGTAAAAAGACATAAATGATTCAACCTCAGCAAACCACAAACAGAATAAATATCCCCCAGAATAAGTTCATAATAGTTTATAAAAACAAAATAGAATGAAAAAATGTTGACAAAAGTTAAATAAAAATGGCATGTTTCACACAGAGAAACAATAAATTCAAATGACTGCTGATATCTCATCAAAAATTATGGGGCCTAGAGCAATGAGAGATACCCTAAAGGATTGAAAGAAAAAGAATCTGTCAACTCAGAATTCCATATCTAGTGATAATACCTCTCAAAACTGAAGGCAAAATATGTATTGAGGAACACATACCAGTAAATGCCAGATAAGCATAGATTTATTAGCTATTTTATTCCTGTTTGAGTTCCACAGATTATTTCCTAACTTACCTCAAAAAGTCAAAATTTATAACTTCTTATAAAGTATCCTCCACCTTTTATTCAGCACTGCAAGGTTTACCTGCTGGTTTACCCATTAGATCAACATGTTTTTAAACTTTATGGAATTGGAAATCTACCTTCTCTCTCTATATATTTTTATATCTGTCATGGTTATGCTACTGCCTTTATGAATATAAGACATGCCACTAACTTCAGCTGTGTTCTAATTTCCCATCAATAAGAACAGCTGACAGCATTATTTACAACAGCTAAGATATAGAGGCAACCTGGGTGTTCACCAATGGACGAATGGATAAAAAAGAGGTGGCACGTACAAACAATAGAATATTACTCAGTCATCAAAAAATAATGAAATCTTGCCGTTTGCATCAACATGGATGTACTTTGAGGGTTATTGTGCTGAATAAAGTTAAATCAGATAAAAAAAAAGACAAATGTTATATAATTTCACTCATATATGGAATATAGAGAACAGGATAAATGAACAAACAAAACTGAAACTATTCATAGATATAGAGAGCATTTTGAAAGCGGGGGAGGATGGGTGAAGGGAGGAGGGTATTAAGAGGTACAAACTGGTATCTACCAAATGGTCATAGAGATGTATGAATACTGCATGGGGAATATACTCAGTAGTATTGTAATAACTATCTACCTTGTCAGATGGACACTGGATTTATCAGGGTGATCACTTCATAAGTTATATAAATATCTAATCACTGTGTTGTATGCCTGAAACTAATATAATATTATATGTCAACTATAATTTTAAAAAATGTTTTTAAAAGGAAAAGAAAAGCTGACAATACTTCTTTTAAAGGGTAGAGGAAGAAAGAGCTTGGGTTACTTCAATATTTTGAGAACCTTATGCAAAAAGATATCAAAATGTCACAGGAATGTTAAAAAATCAAACTGGTTGGCACTCAGATCTAAACATAGAGGCTTAAATTTATATAAAGTGTTTTAAATTCTTTAAACAGAATAATCATGTAAACACAGCATATTTAGATAACATGATATCCTAAATAATCCAGATATCCTAGATAACTTGAATATAATGATAAAATCAATTAATATGAACATTGCTCTATCCATTTTTTAAATTTCCTTTTTCTAAATCTACAAAATTTAGATCTTCTTTTGAGAAATATAACACAGAGAAATTTCTCTTTTTATTTTCTCATTGCATAACTATTAATCCTTAATGAAAGTGGTTGCTAAAACTCCGAAAGACTATTTTCCTTCCTTAAATATCTAGTTGTGAAACCAGAAATGCTAACTGACTTCCAAGTTTGAGAGGCAAAGTAAGCAGAAATTTTTTCACAGTGATGCTTATTTCAGAGACTCTGCATTAGTATTTCTGTTGGGACTACTGACCATAGAACTGAAGCAAACCACATGGGGAGTTCTACCGTTAACTGATTTCTATTGTTTGAAAGACAAATAGAGTTTGGGAAGCTTGAGGTTGTGGTTTGGTTTTATACAGCAACCTTCTCATGTTATATTCACTGGTTTTAACCCTGATATGACCTCTTTAAAATTGAAGAGTCATTTTAAATAAGTATCTTCCCACCACATAAAGTATTCTGTAAGAATTCTGCAATCACAAACCACATAGTAAAAATGAAGTGTTCGCAAATTTTCCCTCATATTGCTCATTCATTCTTGTAAGTCTCACTACTCTGAGTTATTCAAGAAATAATCATCCCACTGCTTGTCTGAAAACATCAAATTGTTTTTTCTTGTTTTAGAATTCTTTAATCCATGCTTTATTTTCAAAACCGAGTTATATATCATACTGCAATTCAATATAATCACTAGAATTGTGAAAATGTAAGCAAATATGTATGTTAACACTTACAAAGCTTCTTGCTGCTGCGAACTTCTCTTCCCTCCCCTTTTCTCTTATATCTACTGTTTATGTTATGTTTACCAATTGCCAGCTACCATAAGCATTTTGTATACATGCCCTCACTTTATTCTCACAAAATTCTAAGAGGATGTTATTTTTCCCCACTTAAAGTTGAAAAAATGAAGACTTCCAGAAAGTTAGTAAACTACCCTGTTCTGTAGTTAGTACAGGACAGACCTAAGATCTGAAACATGGAGCTGAGTCCCTTAGTTACACTACACTGCTCCCTATTGTCTCTTTTTTAATAGAATGAGGTAATATATAATATTCAATTAAATTATATGTATGTTATAAAACTATAACTCTATGTACTATATATGTATATAATTGTAATTATGTAATTATAATACATATGCTATATTATACATATATAAAATATAATGCATATTTATATATAAATCACATACAGTATGAATTATAGTTATTAGAAAATTATAGAAAACATATTATTCAATCCAATAAATACATTATCGATGCAATACATATGTAACTGTAGTATCTGTGTCCTAAACAATTTGTATATTTGTAATAATCTGAAAGTATAAAGTCTTGAGAAAAAAAGTGTTTCATAGCTGTAATTATAAGTAAACATTATGAGTCATTATATTTTAATTGTATCTCATACTTTGAAAACATCCTTATATCAGATCTATGTAGCACCTCAAATTATGATTGCTTTTTGACACAATTCAGTTTAATGAATAACATCCTTGTTAATTATACCACTATAGAAGAGTTATGACTAATTATGTCAGTCAGTTGTAGATGTGGCAATAATTTTTTGTTAAAGCAGCCTGTCTTGATTATGAGCAAAAATTAGAATAAGATTTTATTTATAAAATCAATCATTTTGCTAAAAATAATGTTAAGGAATGGTTTGATAATATGGAAATACAATAACCTGCTTGTGAATGTATTGCTACTTTTTGATGCTGACAGAGATCTAATACATACAGTGAAATATTTCTCTGTTATGATTACAGTTATTTCCTGCACTATATTGGTTAAGTATTTTTAATAGTAACCCTAGTTGCATAATTATATACAGTTTTAATTTTCCTGTGCTTGTGTGGTAAAAATAAGTAGCCCTAACACTCATATTTTAGGCATTTGATTTAGAAATAGCAGCATATATTTTCTTTGTGGTCCCTTGAATTTATTTTCAAAGAACATCAGTTTAATTTAACATTTTAGCTGGATAAACTTATTTCTACCAGATAAAAGTACATAGTCTAATGAAACATAGTATTAAAATAAAGGAAATGGGAGGAATTTGTTTTTATTCAAGAAAAAAATTTCAAAGGACTAACATCACTTTGAAAAATATAATTTGATTTTTAATAGGCATACACAAGCTTGGATATACTTATATATGGGCTTGATAAATGGGCCTGTATCTTCTGTGATAGATGAAAAAAATTTAAAATGTAAATTTTACAATTTAAAACTTTTATTAGAGAAACTGATACTTTTTTAAGCTGAAATCTTAACCTGCCAGAAATGAACCCCTTTTTCTTACCTTTACTATTCCTTAATAATATGGTATATTTAGCTATGATTTCAAATAAAAACGTTATTGTTTTCTGCTTTGCTTTTTGGCAGAGCAAGCTGTTTCACTGAGCATAAGCAAAGAGTGATACAGAGTATAAAGGAAGCAAAACTAATGAGCTCTAGCATAAAAAAAGTGTGAAGCCAAGTTAGAAGTGGGTGAGAAAAATGTATACAAAATACGAAAGCAAGCATGAGAAGATATGCAGGCATTAGTCTACTAATAGGTGTGAATATAACTTAAAATGCTTGTGGAAAAATGTGTAAAACAGGGTGTGAAATAAATTAAGTGCATCTTTACAACTGTGATTCCTAAAAGAACTCTACCAACCAGACTAAGTAAGGGTCATGGGGCCTTAAAGATCCTGTCTACCCAGAAATGATATGATTTCCACAGTGATACCAAGTATCATAGTCTTTGAAAAGGTGTACAGTGCACATTCACGTTGGGTTACTAGCTAAGGGCAGCTTGAAGTTTTCAGTTAGGCAGTTTTGATATCTTAGGACTCTGCTCTGTTTTGCTTACAGTTGAACCACAAAGAATCAGATTATGCATTTCATTTCCAAGAGGTAGAAAGCATGTCTAAATGGGAAGACACAACTTAATTTATAATCTGGAAAGAGTGTGAGACACAGGATATAAAATGATGGATCAATACTTGAAATTTTTGAAGATTTTCTTTTTTCCATATATATTTTAGCTGCTTGCCTTTGAGGTTCTTTTATGGCACGTTAATTGAAATATTTCTGATGTATTTTCTTGAGAAAGTAAAGATCATGGGATTTGGAAACAGAAAAAGTGGGTTTAGTTCTGGCTAAACTTGAACAAATCATTTATTTTATCTGAGCCTTAGTTTCCCTGGGCTAATAAAATCTCTCGAAAGTGTTGAATAAGTCAGTCAAATGATAATCACTATTAAAAGAAAAGATTTACTAAGCTAGGCGCTTTATCTATTGTAGTTCATTTAATCCTCATAATTCTCCAGGGAAAAAGCCCTTATTTCACTTTTCAATGAAAAATGAAGGCATAAAGAGGTAACTATCCAGTCTCAGTTCACACAGTAGTAAGTGTGGGAAACACAAGTTAAATCCAAGCTTGTCTTATCTAAAATACCATGCTCTTTTCACTGTGCCACCCTACCTACGGGATATGACTGTATTTTGTAACTTGAGAAGTTTATTAAATTATATTATTGAAAACAAGGATGCATGATTAGAATTACTGATCACCTAGTATAATCAATTAACACTTTGCTTCATATTTTGAACATAGTGTAACACACTGTAAGAATTTATTTCCACTTTCTATCTTGATTGACATGTAGTGCTGTATCTATGTGGCAAAGTAACAGTTTATCCCTAATCATTCCTTTCTTTTTAAAAGCCAGTTCCCAACCACTGACAAAATAACTTCTACATACACAGGAGGCTTTTTGTGTCATCGTGAAACCAGAGGAGTGATGCAGGGAGAGAACGAGAGAGTTGGAGGATATTTTGAGATTGCCACTTAAATGAGTAATGAGAAAATTGCAGAATTTTAAAAGATATTTATGTCATCTGACTTAGGCTCTCCATGAACTGATTTGTTTATTAGTAACAAGATTCATACTGGTGCAATTACTTAATCAATTAATTTTTTGGCTGTAGGATACCATATAGTTCTTTTCAATCAGTGAAAAAAAAAAAGTTTATTATTTTAGACTTCTACTTTAATTTTACCACTGTACACTTATCCTTTCTAGTTCTTCAATATGGATATTGGAAACATAAACAACATCTGATAAAAAGTAAAAACTGGATTGCTAAATTGATAAAATTAGTGATCTCTAAATAAGTTCCCTGAAATTAAAATTTTGCTTCTAAAAAAGCCATTCTTTGGTAATAACTGTTAACAATTTTCACCTATACAGTCTCCTAGGAACACAGTTTCCATTTTCCCTTGATTGCAAGTAAAGTCCAAACATCTTCATATAGCTACCAGGTTCTTCCACAACCCAGTTCTTTCCTGCCTATACAGTCTTGCTACCTTACAGGTTATGCACTGACAATACAAAACTAGCACACCAAGCAGTTTGTCACTTCCAGGGCTTAGTTTATATATCTTTTATTCTCCACTATGCCTAACTCTTCACAGTCATACTATTCAGTGACATCACCATACCTTGGGCGAGGCTACATTTTCTTTCTCCTAGATACTATAATAACATGTACCTGTTATCATCATTGCTTTTGTCATCTTGCATTTTAATAATCTGTGTATGCATTTGCCTCCACCACACTATATTGTGATCTGGAGGGCAGAGACTTTAACAATTATTTTATTGTTAAATTCCACATAGTACACGTAATAAATATTTCTTGAATGAAAAAAATTAAATATACTGAACATAAGCTCAGTTGAACAATCCAAATTTAAAGTCTGATTCAACTTTGCTAATGTGCATCTCTGCGGATGCTGCTGCCTCATATCCAATCTTACAGCTATTATGTTCCTGTGCACCTCTTTTGAATTGTATATGTGTTTGTTGTTGCTGTTGTTGTTTTAATTGTTTGCTTCTCTGGTTGTTTTTCTTTTTTCTTCTTTTCCCACCTTTACTCAAACATTGTTTGTTTGCTATTTTTCTTTTGCTCTAAGTTCTTATATATTATATGGTTGGCAAAAATTATATCACAACTTATATTTTTAAAAAACTATCTTTAAATAATTGCTATGATGTTTTAATAACTATGATTTAACTAGCTTAAAATTATTGCAATGTATATATATTTATACCCATTTTGATCATCTACAGGCTCAAAATCAAAATCAGTATATAAATTAACTTTATGAGTATTGTTTCTGATTATTTTAGTCCATGAGGGTTTCAAATTTCTGCATTCTCAAAATTGAGTGTCTTATCAATTTCCTTCACACAACCTCTAATTCGTATAATTATTTTTCCTTCAAATTTTGATACAACGAAGGTATAAAGGAAACTATACCTAAGATCTGAACAGTTTGACTGTATTTAATTCATCTGGAAAAAAAAAAGTATCTGATTTGGTGATAGAATTAAAGCTAAAATTGGCTGTTCTTATAATAGTTTTTAGCATGTAAAACTCTTGACCATCTGAAAGTACAAAATAAAGGCTGTGTATATATTGCACTGTAAGGCAAACAAAATCAGGTAGGAAAAAAGGCTGTATTACACACATATGTGCATGTACATACAATATATTAAGAAAGAGATTGACAAAGTGACTTAATTGCTTGAGTTACATTTTACTGTCGGCGTGCTAGAGATATCCGAACGTTTAAAAATGACATGATCATACCAAATTGCATTCCTATAAGATAAATAATACATGGAAAAAGAAATAGAAAAAACTACATAAAAATGTTAACAATAAATATTGTCTTTGAGTGGAAGAAATACAAATTTTATTTCTCTCTGCTTATTTTTATTTTTTCAGTTTCCAAAAATAAAAATCTATGCAAGTGGAAAAAATAACTTCTATTCAAAAAAAGAAACAAACAAGGACATGATCTTGGCCTTTCTATAGCTCACACTTCAAGCTATAATCCCTAAAACTTTATAGCTTTAAAGTATTTTCACAGTTAATATGTCATTTGATCCTCACAAGAAAACAGATTTCTACAAATGAGAAAAAAGTTGGCTCAGGAATGAAACTTTCCCA
The DNA here is from genome assembly GCF_014176215.1 of Rousettus aegyptiacus. NCBI lineage: Eukaryota > Metazoa > Chordata > Mammalia > Chiroptera > Pteropodidae > Rousettus > Rousettus aegyptiacus. Next base: position 40,715,978 of record NW_023416295.1, read on the forward strand.
AGATCCCCAGCTATTAAGTGACAAAGAGACGTTTAAAAAAAAAAAATTCTAGTTATATTTTAAGTATCAACTATTTTGATGGAACAGGCAATCATAGAGTAGTGAAGAAGGTACAGGAAGAAGAGGAGGAGCCAGGGCTAGAGCACAGGAAGTAAACCGAGAACTAACATGTAATGAGCATGGGCCACATGCCTCACTCACTCTGAGCCTTTGCACACATAGTGGCCTTTAATTTTTTATGAGGAACTTAATATTACCATCTCCATTATGTGAATGGGGAAATTTAAGTACAGAGAAGCAAAGTAAGCTGGTCAAAGTCACAAACAGGTACGTGACAGAGCCAAGACTCAAACCACGTCATTCTGAACCATTAACCTGGACTCCTCAGCGGTGCTCTATGCTGCTCCCAGCCTAAGCCATAGAAGTCACCGACTAACTAACAGACCTTCGTCTGTTTCAGGATTTCTTGAGAGAACTAAATGATCAAAAATGAATCAATTTTTAATCATTTCAGCAAACTAAAATTTTTTTAAACTCACCGTTTTCTTAGAATATTATTTTCCCTTCCTTTTTAACAAGAGAAGGGCAATCAAAGGATTAAATAGCAAAATGTAACAATGATTTAATAACCTAATTTTTTTAAATCACTACTTTATGGGAGAAAAAATGCTTTCATTACATGAAAATACAAATCATCTGGATACATTAATCATGAACTAGATTTAAGACCAGAGTAAATGATAACAGAAAAAAAAATAATTACCTAATCTTAAGCCACAATACAGGAATATCTTCAACACTTCCCATTTATCTATAAATCTAACATCCTGGCTTAATTTTCCTCTTCCTGCTCAGAGTTATAACTGTAACTATTTTAAATGAGGAAGTGGAGGTAAATTATGTGTATGGGGAGGGAGGGAGACCAGGAGGGAGAGAGAGGGAAGGAGGGAGGAATGAAGGGGGCGGGGAGAGAGAGAGAAAGAAAGAGAGAGAGAATATATGTATGTATAACAAATATTGACAGAAAGAGAGACTTTTTAGGAGTTTGTCTTCTCACACTAAACCCACAGATGAAGCAGTTTTACTTTGGACTTTATTGAAAATAGATTTTCTGACTCATGATACCCACTGAGTCAAAAATTTCATCTTTGAGTTCTGTAATACTAGATTTCAATTTAACCGCTTAGCCATTTCAGAATATATGCTCCAATTCCTACTAGCTCTAGACCAAGTGAAAATAAATCATTATCTATTGCAATCACACTTATAGTACACTTAATAATAAGCATAAGAACAGTGTGACTAGATTCTAATGCATACAGTAAGTCTTAAGTTTATCTCATTCTTTTAGGCTTTCTACATGGAATTTAGTGAATCTATTATTAAATATTAGTGTCACTCATTGAGACAGATAATCTACTAGCTTCATGGTTCCAGTCTTGCCTATTCACTTCCTCTGCCTGGACTAATTTTTCAGATAGAGACACACAGGATAAATTGCCTGCCTAGATTTTAAACTCTTTACTTTTAGGCATTTTCTTAGCTATTTCTATTTTTTTAATCCTTGCAACTTTAGACACTACAGAAAACTGTTATTTGCTTCATAATGGCCTCTTCTGTGTGTTTCACAGTCTTTTGTGGAGAATAATGACATAATGATAGTGTTCTCAAACCTATATTTTCTACTTGATAAACTAGCAATTATATGATTAAAGCATTTTTAGAAATACACATTAAGTATATGATACTCTAGAAACCAGTTCATCATCTAATTACGCAGTCAGGAAAGAAATAATTTACATAACTAAAAACCATCTGAACAGTATCCATGACCAGAATGTGATTTTTTAATCAATAAATGTTTAAGAAATATTACATAATTCTATATATAATATGCTTTTATGTTTGGATGATTAATTCTGAATTTTATAAATTGTTTTTAAACTTTTATTTTCTGTCTTTAATAGAAGGAAGCTACGCTAGACTGCTGAAAATACTTGCTAATGTGCTGAATATGTTAAGACCAACACAGAAAACCTTATGATTTCTCTCCAAAATACATACTTACAGAGAACAGAAAAAGGGAGGCAATGTCTAGGTATTTAAGCTCTTTAACAAACACACCAATTTTTTCCAGGACTATTTTTAGATATATCTTAAAGGCAATTTGACTAGATCTTTGTGATTTCCTTTAAATGTCAGATTATTACAACAACATTGTGATGAGTTGGATGACATATAAATATATTCATATGTATCATTTTCTCTAGGAAACAGAAAGGACATTTAACAGGATGCCCAAAAGTTTCAAACAGCATGTACTGGGAGGATCCATTCTCAAAACATAAATATAATAACATCTATCTCTCTTCACTTTTTTGCTCAACTCCTAGAAGAACGAGTTACCCTGCTTTTCCCCAGTTGTTTCAGGAAAACTATACAGATTACATAAGTATAACCTGAGGACCAACCCTTCAAAGAGCTAATCTTCTACACAATCACATGAGCAAGTACTGCCTAAAAGGAAAGTCTAAGTTACTAAGTAAAAATAATTAAGGTGACAAACCATGTATGTTAAGACATCTGTGTGGTTTTTTTTAAACAAAGACAATATACATTAATATTGCATTACAGTCATTAAAAAGTATCTCTGTATCACCTCACACCTCTCACACCTGTTAGAATGGATATTATCAAAAATAAAGACATAACAAATGTTGGAGAGGATATGGAGAAAAAGGAACCCTGGTACACTGTTGGTGGGATGGTAAATTGGTTGCAACCAGTGTGGAAAACAATGTGGAAGTTTCCTCAAAAAATTCAGAATAGAACTACCATATGATCTAGCAATTCCTCTTCTGAGTATTTACTACCACCCCCTCACACACACACAAAAATATGAAAACTTATTCATAAAGATATGTACCCCTATGTTCATTGCAGCATTATTTACACTAGCCAAGACATAGAAACAAGTGTCCATCAACGGATGATTAAAGAGGATGTGGTATTTATAAAATAGAATATTCAGCCATAATAAAGATGAAATATCGCCATTTGCAGCAACATAGGTGAACCTTGAAAGTATTATTGTAAATGAAATAAGTCAGATGGAAAAGGACAAAAACCATGATTTTACTCACAAGTAGAATATAAGACCAAAAGTAACAACAAAACAAAATGCACAGACACAGACAACAGAATGGTGGTTACCAGAGGGGAAAGAAGGTATGAGGAAGGAGAAGTGAGTCAAAGGGATTACCAAATATATGGTAATTGAAGGAAACTAGACTTCAAGTGCCAAACACTTAACAGGGTACACAGGTGTAGAATTATAATCTTGTATGCCTGAAAATTATGTTATTGACCAATGTTACTACAATAAAAAAATTTTAAGTGTAACCCTATACTAGGGTTACCTTGTTTGTGGCCATGGTAGGGAAAGATGTATGTGAATTAAGCAGGTGGGCAGGGAAGCAAGGAAGAGTTTTCATGTACTTTTTTTATGGTGACATTGGTTAACAAAATCTAGTAAGTTTCAGGTGTATAATTCAACAATAAGGCATATATATGAATTGCATTGTGTGTTCAACGCCCATAGTTAGAGTTCTCTCTGTCACCCTATATTTGACCCCTCTTACCCTATCTATGATTTCTCATGTATATTTTTATACTTTCTGATTTTGGAATCATTTGAATGAATTATCCACTCAAAAATTATGTCAATCTTTAAAAAAGGGAAAACAGGAGTCTTGACCCCCGTGGGGAATAGTTAGGGAGTACGAGCTAGACCAAGTGTATTCTCAGCTATGATACAGGTGATGCCTCTTTTTACTGGTTTATTCCACCACAATTACCACCTCTCAATGACATTGGCTTCTATGTTTTCTAACTCACAAGAAGTCGGAAAACATACCACATTTTATGTTATAATGATGGCAATTGGCATTTTGGTATTCATGTCTGTTCATCATCGCAATCAAATACTCTTGACAGTTTTTGAGAGAAATGATAAGGAAACCAGCCATGGCCAACATCCTATATAAAGCTTAACCATGACCCTCAGTAATACAATTGCAATATCTTTTCTCAAAATCTCTGCCGTTTAAAGCACTACCAAGGGCTGAGAATAAAAACAAAGACAACTAGTGAAGTATACAAACACCATAAAAACCTTGCTGATCTGACCACACTTGTATACAGTTATCTAGTTCCTCCAGAGCTGTATATCCAGATCTACTACTTTGTGACTCAGGAATCATTGACTCTGATATTAGCAAACAAGATAAAGGAATTATTAATTACACAGTCTCTGTGTAAAGGATACAGATGATGGAGATACCATCTGATACTGGCATAAAGCTTCACAGAACTACAACTTACATAACCTTGTGGCCCATCATTACTCTGAGAGTTAGGTAGGGCAGGGATCATTAAGTGTACTTTCTTATCATTTGGGGGTGAAGAACCTGTTTCAAGGATAGTAGGTGGCAGGGGTAGGAGTCTTCCCCAGGTCTTCTGACTTCATGTTCACTGCTGTTACATACTATGTGTCTTCTCAGTGTCTGGGCTCTCTCCTTCCCCAAATAGCAAAGGCTTTCCATAATTGTGAAAAGTGAGACATGTAATACTTAATACAGTTTACTGCTACACTGAGGGAGTTCGAGAACATGTTATTTTCTTTGTCTCCACTGAAATTTCCTTACGTAGGTCAAAACTGTTAGAAAGGAACTACTGTATTTTGCAATATATAAAAAAACATTGCAACATTGAGCTTAAACTCGGAATTTAAGAACATTGTGTCTTGTAATTTTGATTTTAGATAACGAACTGTAACTACATGTACAACTACTGGCTGACACTATCAGTTTATGTCTAGGAACGCTTGGATGAAAAATATTGAATTGTTTCTTGATTCTATGTCTACCCACCCATCTTCCTATCCACAATGGGAGGCAATGTGGCAGCATATAAGTGTGACAGTCTACAGAAAAGAACTAAAAACATGATGGGAAATCTAAATCATACTATACTTCGGGTATTCAAATAAAAAAATTAGAAATTTGAAAAGGTCTTTTCTGATTTTATTTCTACTGCATTTTGTTGTGTGCTGGTAGAATTTCGTGCACATTAGCTCCCTGGTCTTCAAAGTAAAAACTGTTGAGGTCTTGAGGTCAGGCAGTCTACCCTGTTGTCACTTATTTCCTGTGCTAGTGTTACACTGAAGAAAGTTTTAGTGGTTTGGTGTAAATGGAGCAAGATTAAAAAGAAAGCTTTTAGAAAATAGACTTTCAGAAAATTAAAGACAATAATTATTGCATTAAAAACTCCATCATTTATGCCTTATTAATATGACATCATTAAAATGCCATTTTAATTGTTTACTATTTAAATGTTTTTATATTTATTGTTATTTCCAGCAGCAAACAATAAGAAAATAGCAGTGTTAAGCTCAGTTTGAGATTATTTTGTACTAGAAATCATGATATTAATGAGCTGTGAAGAAAATGTTGCTAATCATACTTCTTTTGAAGTCTTATAAAAAATTACTTATGTTCATGTATAAAGTATATGTAAATATATATATATGCACGTGTGTGTATAGCTTGACAGGAAACTTCTTTAATTGAAAACAGAAGTATCTAATAAACTGTAAAGTTATATACAACTGTAAGATATATTAATAATAATAATTAATAATGTAGAGGACAGTATTAAAATTCTAGTATACAGATTCAAACAATTTAAAAAGCTTCAAAAGTGAGAAGGAAAAAGATAGGTTATCATTTTACTTTTTATCCCATTATATCTTTTAAAATATAATACAGATGATATTTATATTTTAGACAGAGCAAAAAAACCTGCACTTATACTAAAGATGTGTTCGTCTCCTACTCCTACTTATTAGATAAAACACAAAAGTGCATCTCCCAATTGCTGGACAAAAATCCAAAGATGTTACTAATGTTATTTTTAATAAGACACATAAGAGCTGGGTTCTAAACTTCTACAAACCTCTCAGATCCACCTTCTATTAATCTATGTCACTTCTATGACCTAGGGTAAGTTACTTATGTTTCGATTTCTCCACTTATGAAAGCAGATAATGGTAGTACCAAAGCCTCAGAACTTGTGACTATAAATGAGTTATTGTAGGTTTAGAGCTTAGCACACTGTCTGACTCATAGTAAGAACTCAATAAATGTTGTTACAATATGAGTATATTATTTCCTCACATGAGCATTTCAGACATGCTGACTACTTTTTAAACTCTCTAACACCAAAAAAATTAGAGTACAATCCAGACTCACCTTCTTTCATGAGTTAGAGTACTTGCCCTCTAGAATCTGTGTTCAGATGAAATCTAAGTGATCCACACTTTCAAACGCAACTGGTGAACTTGATAACCAAAATTATTTCACCAAAGAAAGGGCTAATACACTTTAATAGTGTAATGACCATATTTTCTTATCTTAAACAATCACAATAGACTTAGTAAAGGTTTATTCCAAATGTTTGCCATGTTTCTTTGTTTCTTCATTCATTCATTAAAAAAAAAAAAAAAAAAAGATTTATGGAATTCCTATTATAACCCAGGCACTATATTTGGTTATGGGATACAAAGTCAAGCAAAAAATATAATCTCTGCTTTCATGTTTTTAAAAAAAGATAAATATTAATCAATATATTATACAAAATAAATGTAAAGTTGCAACTGTAGAAAGTGCTATAAAAGAAAAAAACAGTGCTAATGGGAGCATACCATTAAAAGGAAATGAACGAATTATGTTGGGGAGGGAAAGCTTTCTTGAAGAAATAATAATTGAATTGATATCAGAAGAAAGAGTAGAATAAACGAGATAAAAATTGTGAGCTACTGTGTTCCAAATACAAAAAAAATCTCTGTATATAAAAGAGAATTTGTCCCTTTCAGGGGCTTGAAGGAAGGCAAGTGAGACAGGAGCCTAGAGAAGGAGAACCATGGAATGAATGAGATGAGGCTAGCGGAGTAAGCCAAGCCCTACAATGCATGATAAGAATTTGTTTTCTTATCCTAAGACCGAAAGAAAACCATTGAAGAATTTTAAGCCTGGGTGCGTGGTTGGTTTTGAGGAGAGAAAGAGGTTGACATGATCCAATGTAAATTCTGAGTGTGAAGAACAGTTTTGCAGGTAAGACTAGTTGTGAAGAAACCAGTTAAGAGACTGTTGCTGGGGTTCAAGAAAAAGTGGAAGCTTAGGTTAGGACAGTTGAGTTAATGTTACAAGTGATAAAGGAAGAGCTAGGTTTTTCACAAAACATGCTCTTTTCATAAATTGCTCAGGCATGCTTTGGTTTTGAAATGTTCTAGAGAATCCAAGTAAAGGTTAATGATGGATAAATGTTTTCCATATACATTTGAACTCAACGGGAAACAATCGAACTGCCAATTTCTAAATAATTAGTAGCATCTCCCTCCAGGTTAAAGTCCTTGTCTAGTATAAAACAACACTGAAAATGAACCAAAGGAAAGAATTTCCATTAAAACACATTTTTATTATGAAAATGCCATCGGTAAACAATCATTTATGAGAAATTGAATTGAAGAGCAGTAATACCTTTTCATTTAAGCTGAATGAAAAGCAAATACATCCAGGAAAGGAAGAGAGTCCTAGAAAACAGATCCAATAGAACCAATTCTAAAATAACCACTGGTATCATCTTTGGAATCTTCCAGAAAACTAGTTGCTGTCTCAGGAAGAATATCTCCCCCGTTTTGGCCACTAAACTATTATGTTTTATATGTAAAAATTATACATAAAAAAGCCAAAGCACTTTTATAGTACCTTCTACCAACTGAAGGAATGCAGAAACACACACACACACAACGTGCATACAAATAGCACTGAAATGTAGTAAGCTTACACATCTCGAAGAATTAAGCAGAAAAACAAAAAGGACAGCATAAAACACATCTTCATTTCACAAAACAGACACATGGAAACATCCGATACAATTTTCTCTAAGATAAATTGTATCTCTCAACTAAAAGAAAAAAAAAAAATGAAACTATTGGCAGCCTATTTCTCCCTGAGTAGAAGTGAGACATTAATTTAGATCCTTGTGTACACTGAAAAGTTATTGCACTGCAGGGATTTTCAATTACATAATGCAGAATCGGAACTCTGTTTGGGTGTCACTTGGCTGCCAGCTTCCATGAGTGAGCTGTGTAACACTCTTCTGTCATGTAGTTCATGTGAGAAAAGAATTCTGCTGTTTCAAGAAATGACAGCCATCTTGGAGACCTTCCCAGTTACACAAAAGAGCATAATTTCCACATTGTCCCCAGGCATACTGCTCAGGATGATAAGTCTATGATAGCTTTATATGTAAATTATATACACAGTTCTACTAATGAAAGGCATGTGGACTGCTTTTTGGTGGTGGCAGTGCAGAAAAACAAAACCAATTTGTTTTTCAATTTTTAAAAATGACACCTGAGCTATCTCCAGTAATCAAGAGAGACTGTGAGGGTTAGATGGTAGATAGGGTAATTGCATTATGATTATGTAACAGATCAGAACTGGAATTGACAAGCAATGTCAAGAGTGCAGACCTTCGAACAACCTCATAACTGGCATATTTCAGTACTTTGGTTTTCAGTCCTTCAAACTTTTAATTTCATACTTATCTCAGTTTTTCATCAGGCGCAGCACTCTTTGTATTCTGGTTTAATTTTTCTACGTGTAAAAGCAAACTCACAAAAGAAAGATAAGAAGCAAAGGAAGGATAAATATTTTTATGTTTCTTGCTCACTTGGTTACAAAATTTCATATGTAGTGCAAGTGTGTGCTAGATATGGGAAATAAACGGGAAGACAAGACAGTGTTTCTTTTTCTAGAATCTCACAAATCTCTTACTAGGAAGTCCAAAACATGAAGACTTTTGTATACTAGCTCTCAGCAGCATTTGGAAGATCTGTTTTATTAAATTGAATAATTTTAAAACAAATAAGAATAGAGAATAGAAAATTAAGTTAGACATAATAATACTTAATATTTGTTGAGTATTTACTATGCATACAAGTTAGGCACATATCTAAAAGTAATGACAATATTGTCATTAGATTATAATCTTTAATTTAAAGATGAAGAAATTGAGGTTTACATAAATTACACCACAAGATCGCAGATCCAATAAGTAGAACCTGAATTTAAGCCAATGTTATATTCCTCCACAGTACCTCTCTCATGTTTCTCTGTACTGCTCCATTTTAATTAACACTTACTACTGAACATTTTAGCATTAGAGTCTTCGTTTTTGTTCAACTTTAGTACTTGATTTAATTTTTTTTCAATCCATTCTTTTCTCATCTTATCCTGAGGTTCTACATGGGGAAAGTTAACCAAGTCATATTCTGGGTTATTTCATTGTAGTCAAATGCATAAACAAGTTGCTCTTTCAAACAATTTTCCTATTGCTCTCATGCTAAAATTCACAGAGCATCTGTTATATACCAAGCACTGTGCTATGTGCTTTATAAGTAAAGATGTCATCCTTGTCCTATATTTACATGAAAAACAGAATTAAATAATAAATAAACTAAAGGTCTAATGAGTGAGATGGTAGCAAGAGTGCAGGGTGCTAAGGAAGCAACTGTGAGCAGAGAAAGTGGCATTCGAACTGTCACCTAAAGTTTCAGAGTACCTGGACTAGCTTTGATCTTTATTTTTCCTACTATGACCTCACCTCCTAGGATATGGCTTTTCTCCATACTATTGAACTAAATTTGCATTCTCATTGGCCTCCAACCATCACCTCATCTCCAAATGCAAAAGGTCACTATATCATAGCCTGCACTGTTCACCAATATCAGCTTCTTGAGACTTTCTCTTTTCTTGTTATCCCTCCTCCTACACTAATCTGGTTTTCTCCCTCCATCTCTAAGAATTTTTATCTGCTCCTTTTTCTCCTTACTGCTGCCCATTCTCTTTACACTTACCCAGATACTATCCTCATATCCACCCTTCTCTGGCTTCTATTTTCTCCCAAACTCTCTTGATCTTTTAAAATCATGTTTTAAACTATTTCCTCACTTTTTTGCTTATTTTCCATCAAGTAGCTTAGATGATGTTCATAGATATTTGTCATTCTCATAGATTAATGAAGAACACTGAGAACTATGAATGTTAACAGTTCATTAAAAGCTCTTGGAATATATTCTACATATAAAAAAATCCATCTTTCCTTGCTTGCTTCTTTTCTTCTAGTGAGGTAGGCGTAGATAAGGAGGTGATGGAACTATGGTGGCCAGCCTGGTGCATGGTGTGGTGATGTTAGAGCCCAAATGGGGTTAGAAGATTTACTATGTGGAGGGAGAGGTGGTGATGGTCACCCTGGAGCATAGCTGGAGCCTGAGCACAATTAGGAAAGTATCTGCTTAGAGGGCAGCAGTAGCTAGGCATGGAGGTAGGAATTTTTACATACAGGGGAGATTAGATTAGTACATATATCTAGGATAATAAGTGCCAGTTTTCTCACTATTTATAGAAGAATTTCCACACAGAAAGGAAAAAAAAAAATTAGAATGAACTTCATAGTGTTGGATTGGAGTTAAAGTATCAGTGTAAGGTTTTCAATATTCATTGATAGATATAAAAATGCAAATAAGTATAAATGTATATGTATAAATTCCCTAGTACTGTCTACTGGAAGAACCTAAGAGCATTGACACTCCAATAGCAATAAACACATTCGACACCCAGATCTTGGTTTCTAAATATCATTCTTCATAAAAAGCAAGGATGCTTGGAGAAATAGCTAATTCCAGGGCCCAGGAAGAGAAAGTACAAGATGAGCCTTCTTGTGCCAAAAATTAAGAAAGCACTCAATAAATAAAAGAGACATGCTAAAAGCACACAGAAACAAGCATAAATGGGTTCCTACTGGCCAAATCTGGGACAAAATGAGCATCAAAATAATGATTTTAGCAAATTATAAATCATTGAATAAAAATAGGAATCCAGGAATCCATGTTGATAATACTAAATGAATAAATTAATGAGAGAAAAGATAGTCTTTTCCTATAGTACAATGAAATTAATAAATGCAGAATGAATGATGGAATTGGAAAATCAACATTTGTCAATCATCATTGTAATAATTCAGTCAAAAAATATCAATGAATGATGAAACTAAGGAGAGTTTGAAAAGACATATTTACATAATTTCAAATTATCTTCATGGAAACCGAGATTAAATTATAAAGGGAAAATTAGTAACTTTACATTGGAGAAGCCTAACAAACAAAACCTTAACCAAGTGATCAAAGTTACATCACCAATATTAAGATAAAGTGAAGTAGCAGAGCAACAATATTTTATAATAGGGTACAAAAATCTTGGCGTTCCTTCTGTGACATTCATACCAAAAATGCATACTCTAACTCTAATAAACAAACATACTCAAATTGAGAACCAGTCTACAAAAGAGCTGGCCGGTTTCTAGGTCACAATAATCAAGGAAATGCTAAAGAACTGTCCTAGATGGAAAGTTTCAAGAGCTATGGCATCTAAATTCATCACATGATCCTAGATTGAATCCTTTTGTTTTAAAGGACTTGAGATAGTTGGAAAACTTGGGTAGAATTGGTTTGTTAAATGGTAGTAATGCATCAATATTAATTTCCTGCCTTTGATGGTTATACTGTGATTATACAGGAGAATGTCATTGTTTATAGGAATTATACACTAAAGTGTTTGGTGATGTTGTGGCACATATAACTAGTGGACACACAAGTACCCCAACCTACATACCGAAACTGCTTTTTCTAAAACCACCAAGAACCTCCACATTGACATTTACACTGGTTAATGTTTGGTTTCATCTTGTTTATTCTACCAGCAGAATTTTACAAAGGTGATCACCAATTCCTCCTTTATTCACTTTACTTTCATGTCCATACTTCTTTTCTTCCTATCTCACTAACTTCTATCGCTATGATCTCTTAACATTGTACTACCCCAGGACTCCAATGTTGGACGTGATCTTTTCTCTGTCCATATATTTTTCTTTTAGTGATCTCGTTCAGTCTTAAAGCTCTTAAGAACATCTATTAAGCCTGGACCCCTCTCTTGATCTCAAATTTATATTAAAAAAAAAAAAAGCCTACTTGAATCTCCAGTCAGATATTTATTAGATATCTTCACATGCTCAGACTCCTGACCTTCTCCAAAAGCTACTCTTTAAATGTCTATCTCTGTTGATAGCAAATCCACCTTTACTAGTTGATCACAACAAAAAATCTTGGCGTTATTCTTGACTTTTCTCTTTCTCTTTTACCCATATCCAATCTTGTGTTAATCTTGTGAACTCCACCATCAAAATATATCCAGAATCTTACTACTTTTCACTACCTTCATTGTCATTTCCCTGGTTCAGGCCACCTTCACCTTTCCATGATCACTAAAAAAATGCTCAAGTGGTCTCACTGCTTTAACCTTTGCCCCTATAGTCTCTTCTTAACACAGAAACAAAAATGACCCTTTAAAATTTGTCAGAACATATCATTGCTTTGATGAAAACTTTCCATTAGTTTCCAATTCCAAAGAATAAAGACTAAAATATTTATAATTCCATGTAAAGCCTTATACAATCTGTTATTCTTTACTTTTTAAACTTTGCCTTATAATACTTTCCCCTTGCTCACTCTGCTCTAGCCTCTTTGATCCTTTTGTTGCATCTGGAAAATTCATAGCATGCTTTGACCTCACAGCACTTGCTGGTCCCTCTAATAAGAAAGCTCTAGCCCCAGAGACCTACCTAGATTTCTCCCTTACCTCTTTCATGCATAAGCTCATGTCATCTTTTCAGTTAGGACTTCTCTAGTTACCTCATTTACGACTGTAGCTCTTCCCATCCCAAACCACTCCTGGCTCTCTGATTCCCCTTTCCTGCTATATTTTTTCCCATAGGGCAAAACACTGTCAAACATACTATATAATTTACTTGTTTTCTTTAATGTTTATACCTCTGCTAGAATATATACTCCACAAGCACATATTTTTATCTTTTAGTTCACCACTATACTTCTAGCACTAAATTAGAGAATGGCACATGGTATTCACTCCATAAATATTTATGGATGAACAAAACCTAATGGGAAAACAGTAAACTAAATTAGGTCACAACAACCAGAATTCGGTGGACAATATGATAGGAAAAGGAAGAGATAGAAGGGAAACCAGACCCTTATATTGCATAGATACCAACCTTAACATGTCAGTAAGATCAGGTTGCCCAACTGTAGCTGGTTGACATCTTCCCTGGGAAACAAAATATCTCAGTGTGAATAAGTATTAAACTCTGGAGTGTGAATAAGTATTAAACTCTGGAAGCAGAAAAGGGCCGAGAACTTAAATCATTAATGTTGACGAACCAGTATCTACATAGAATTTTAGATATTAAAAGTGTAGCACACTTTTCAATAGATTTTAGAGGGTTAATTTTCAAACCTACGTTCCAACAGACAGGTAACCACACAGCAGTAAGCAAACAAAACATTAGCACTAAGTCTGATGTCAGTTTAATAACTGCTTTTATCAATTCTAAATATCACAGGAGAGTGGGAATAATCATCAGATAACTAATATTATCTACTTAAGATTTGGCAATCACAAAACCTTGACCATTTTTGTGTATGAGGACAGTATTCTTAAAAAATCCTCTTGGGAAAATGAAAACAAAGCTTTTGAACATACAGAATACACTCTGATCCCTCAGAAATATCTCTGGTCCTTCACAGTCCCTGTGTTTTTCTGCAAGTTCCTTGTGAATATTTGTGAAAAAAAAAAAACTTCAAGGAGTCTGGGTTGTCTGGCAGTAGGACTAAATGATTAAAAGCTCACATTTTAAAAGAAAGTATTAGTTTTGTAACTTTGAGGGAATACTATTATCTTTTTGAACTTCATTTCCCCATCTATAATAGGAATGATAAAGATTCATTGGGTTGTGAAAATTAAATGGTATGTAGTAGCTATTACATAAATGTTAACTACATTACAGACGATGCAGCGTATAGTATACAAAAATATAGAGAAATAATAGAAAGATTAGAATTCACCTACCATAGGTAATGTTTGTATTGTGTGTCTCAGAATCCCATTTGCCCCTTTCTTCCACTTTCTCATTTTTTCTCCTTTGAATATTTTTTCTCACATAGCCAGTATTCACATATACTCTACCCTCCGACTTTTCCCTTCATGAAATAATCTCATAAATGAAAGTCTAAAAAGTCTAATTTTCTTCCAAGTAATAGCTCTTAAACTAAAAAGATTATTCTCTAATTAATTTTAGTAATCAATAAGAAAGTAGGTATGGTAGTTTTTCTAGCCTCAGAAAATTGTACTAGATGTGATTTCAACTCAGTCATTTCCTTCATACAGTCAACAAAACACTGAATATCTACTATATGACAGGCAGTGTTAAGTGCTGGCTGTATAGTATTGAGCAAGAAGATATGGCTCAAATCCTCCAAAGTTTATGTATCGCAGCGAGAGACAGATCTAAAATGTGTAAATAAATGGATTTATATAATTACAAAATTGCAAAATGATTGAGTTCCATGAAGATAATTGGCAGGGTACTGTGATCACAAATACGAGTACTTAAGCAACGAAGTTAGTGAAAACTTGTCTACAGAGGTATTATTTAAATTGAGACCTGAAGGATGAGAGAGCATCAATCATATTATAAAGCTAGAAGGAGGACAGTACATGAGGTAACAAACACATGGAAGGAAAACCTGGGAGATGTCCTGAGTTGAAGAGACAGAGCTGAAAGTCTAGGGATATCAAGAAGGCTAGAGTTCACAGGAAAAACAAGAAGCTGGAGAGGAGAGAACTATATTGAGAGAGCACTCTGGAAATCTTCAGAGAACCTCCCTCAAGTTTCAGTACAACACCTATTATCACACACATTTGAAGAAACTACCCAAGGGCTGAGAAATAAATATTTGACATAATGAGAGGGAACAGAATTTAGAGCTCACACAGGCTGGAAATAGTGCTGTTCCAACCAGCCAAACAGGAAAATCTTATGATTTATAGGATGTTAGGTTAGTGCTCAGTTAAGTTTGCTATAGTAATGGTAATTATTCTAGACTAAACACTGCTCTGACCCCAGCTAATCTTAAAAGAACACCTGAAAGGATCAAATTGTTTCTAAGTAATTTAACTGCATTCCAGAACAAAGTTCAAAATACTTATATGAATATTAAAAATATCTAACAGGAACAAAGTAAAATTCACAATGTCTGACATTAAATAAAAAATTATCAGACATGCAAAGCAGCAGAAAATCTGAGCCATTTATAAAGGAAAAAAAATGAATCAAAAAATCACCTGACACTGCCACTGAAATGAAATGACAGAGATGTTAAAATTAGCAATCAAGAATAGTAATAGTTTTTATATAATTGTTTTTCAATATTTTCAATAACTCAGAGAGACATGGGAGGTATAAAAAAGACAAAATGAAACTTCTGGAGATGAAAACTATAGTGTCTGAGATTAAAAATATACTCAATTGTATGAACACAAGATTAGGCATTGCAGAAGAAAACATTTAGTGGATTTGAAGACATGGCAATAGGAATGATCAGGATGAAACACTGAAAGAAAAAGAGAATCGAAAAATAAATAGAGCTTTACTGAGCTCATTGTAAAATTCATATAGCAATGCAAAGACATACAATAGCCAAAACAATTTTGAAAAACAAAAAATATGGATGAGTAACACTACCTGATTTAAAGATGGCTATAAGCTGCAGTAATGAAAGCAGTGTAGTATTGGCATAAAAATACACAAATAGATCTATGGAATAGAATAGAGTCCAGAAATAGACCTACATATATATAGACAAATGTTTTTTTGACAAAAGTGAAAGGACAATTCAATTGAGAAATAATAGCAATTCGAAAAGTGGTTATGGAACAAATGAATATCCATATGCAGGAAAATGAACTTTGGTCCATACCGTATATCATTAAAACATTAATTCAAAATGGACCCTATGCCTAAATATAAACCATAGAATTATAAAAGTTCTGGAAGAAAATATAGAAGAAAATTGATGTTATCCTGTTCTAGGCAATTATTTTTTAGATATGACATCAAAAGCATAATGCAGAAAACATCAATCAATTGCGCTTTATCAAAATTAAAGAAGTCTGCCCTTTGAAAGACACTATTGAGAGAATGAAAAGACAAGCTATTTGTACATCATATGCCTGCTAAAGAATTCATATCTAAAAATATGTGTGAATATATATGTGTGTGTGTGTGTGTGTGTGTGTATTCTTAAAACTCAAGAAAACAACCCAATTAAAATATAGGTAAAAAATTTGAGCAGACACTTTGCTATATACATATAGCAAATAAGCACAGAGAAGACACTCAACATCATGCATTATTAGGGATATGAAAATTAAAACTACGATGAGATAAAAATATATACCTATCAGGATTAAAATACCAAACTAAGTGTTGACAAGAGGAACAACTAGAGCTCTCATACACTGGTGGTGAGAATAACCATGGTACAACCATATTAGAGAACAGTTTGGCAGCTTTCTAAAAATTTAAACATATGCCTCCCATATGATCCAGCCATTCCTTTCCTAAATATTTACCCAAGAGAAACTAAAACATATATCCATACAAAAGCTTATGCAAATGTTCATAGCAGCTTTATTTGTAAGACCCCAAAATTGGGAACAGCTCAAATGCCCATTAGCAGGCTAATGGATAAGCACATTGTGGTATACTCATATAATGGAATAGCTCTACAGCAAAATACTACTGCTCAGCAATAAAAGTGAATAAACTATTGGTAAATGCAACAATGTGAGTGGATCATGGAATAATTAGGATAAGTGAAAAAAGGCCAGATGAAAAAAGACTGAAAAAATATTTCAAATGGCTTTTTAAATTAACACTGCTTTTTTTTTTTATCATCTTAAAGCTACAGCCTCAAACTCTTTAAATACAAGAACATTTCATTCATTACATCAAATTATTCCATTTATGTAAAATTCTAAAATATGGAGACCAATGGACAGTGACAGAAGGCAGATTTTTGGCCACCTGGGGATGAGTGAGGGGGCAAGGGAAATGGGAGGAATTAGGAAAGGCATTAGGAAACTTCTGGGGTGATCACTATGTTCACTATTTTATTTGGAGTGGTGGTTTTATGAGCAGATACACATGCCAAAATTTACCAAATTGTACATTTTAAATATGGGTGGTTTATTGTATGCCAGTTATTTATTGATTAAGCTGTTAGAAAGGAGAAAGAGGAGTAGGAAGGTGAGGAGGAGAAAGAAAGAAGAAAGAATAGATACATGAACTTAGAGAAGTGGTGTTTGCTAGAGATTTAAATCTAGTAGTCATCAATGTGTAGAAGTTACTTCAAACCTTGGAAATAAATAAAATCACCTAAGGAGAAGTTAGTCAAAGAAAAAGAGATATAGAATTTTGCCTTAAGAAACACCAAATTTAGACATTTAGGATAACAAGGATCATGACAAACTCTGGTTTTCTTAAGTTGTTAACAAGGATCATGACAAACTCTTTGGTTTTCTTAAATCCAACTCATACCAAGTTTGAAGCACCTGTCATTTTATTTGCTACAAGCTGAACCAGTAAGAATATAGATCCATTTAAGATAGTTTATAATTTAATAATTATTATAACTTTTTATACTTGTTTCTATTTATTAATCCATAGCATTTAACATGATTATTGATCTTAATTTACAGAAATCTTTTTCACAATATTATTTTTAAAGTTTCATTCAAAACTCTCTATTATAGTGAAAATATTTCTTATATTTCTAAAAAATATGATAGCATATTATGAAGATAGAATGCATTCTAACTTAATGCTAAACTAACAGCATTATACCTGGCATGTGTCATCAATAGAGTGCAGAATATAATGTATTCACAGAAATAAAAATGTGAACATTGTCATTTTCATTGATATTTATGAGATATGTGTCAGTGTGTTCTAAAATAAGATCATTAGAGTTCAAAATCAGTTGTGTTTAAGCTTAATTAAATTATTTCAATTGACTAAATTAACTTTATCCGTTTGTTTATTTCTATTCTGTTTTATTAGAGCTCTAGCCCTGAAACCTAAATACTACAGGAACTTTTTTGATTAAATCTTCATATCAGAAATGGAGCTTTATTTCCAAAATTCAAAAAATCATACGCATCTCTTCCCTCAGTCTTCTCTCTGACTCAGTCAATTCACCCTGTTTTTTTCTGCCTATTACCAAATATTTCTGTAAGTCTTGTTTATACTAACTAGCTCCACTTCCCATTTCTCTCAGCCATTCAGTCTTCTGAAATTGCTCTCTCAAATCCCACCGTGAAATCTCAGTCACCAGCTTCCCCTAACACATTTCCATTCTCCAATTACTTAAGCTTGCTGCAATATTTGACACTACAAATGGCTCCATTCTTCTCACAAGTTTTTTTTTTTTTTTTTCTGAGATTCTACCTCCTCTTACTTTGCTGGATATTCCTTTTATCAGTTTTTCTTTCTCACCTTAAATTTTGAATCTACATGTTTCTATTTTCTGCCCTCCTCTTTCTCTTCTCTTTTCCTGGAACATCTTTTCCCCATCCATGTTTTTTCTCTCCAGTCTCCTAAATTCTCCCTCTTGGAGCCAAAACACCCTTGCTCACTTCAGTTTCTGGACTAATTGGACATAGAAGACTCAGGTCAAGAAAATGTAATTCTTAATGGTTTAGAAGCTGTGTCTATCCAACAATAAGCAAGTCTGCCAGCAAAGAATAAACCTTAGCAAAGACTGTGTTGTAATACTATTTTAAGTGAGAATCAGACAACCAGTTCCAATTTTTAACAAACTAACTTGAGGGGTAGTTTTTAAGAAAACAAACACATGCAAACAAATATAAATTTGTGGTTGTCAGTTAGTGAGCAGTATACAAAAATTGTGAGAAAAAAACACTAGAGCACAAAATGTAAGAAAGGGTATGAACTTTCCACTTGGCCTACAGCCAGGGCTCATTCTATATGAATCTTATAAACATCCTGTCTAGTTGAAAGTCACAAAAGTAAATTAATGTATAACTTGCAACCAGAGGATACAGCATTATGCTAAAGCTAAAGAAACTCTGTTCCTAGTATTTGTGACCTCTCACTTTTCTAAATGAGGCCAACTTAAAATGCTGACACTTCGAGTTATAAGCCCCCTAGACTAGGCCCAAGAAATAGCTACAGTAAGATCCGTTTTAATGGTTAAGGAACTAAGAGGATTTGAAAAAGCTTTATTCACACATATGCCACTAATGGAAGAATATGTCTCACTGTCACAAAAGCAAATTTCTCTTTATTTCTAAATCACATTATTCACTGAAGAAATTCTTCATCAAAATCACAGTTTATGAATAATAAAGTATATGTAATTTGTATCCATGTGTTCTATAATCATGTGAAATTAGCCTTATAAAGTAATCAATTGTTTTTTTTTTTGTTACTTAGAAATATTTTCTTTGCATTTTCTAAATAAAATTTTAGTGTTTATAGGTGTCATTATCTGAAGTTTTATACGGAACTTGACCTTTTAATGTCCATCAAAATATTCCATGTTTATTTTTGGTAAAGAACAAAAGGTATGTGTGTGTGGAGAGAGGGAATACAAAAGTGTGAATGGGATTAAGAGATGATAAAGGAATTAAACATTTATTCAACTTAATTTTATACATAAATATGTGGGTCATAAAATATTAAAAGTTTTATTATATACAATAGACTTAACTATGAATTTTTTAAATGCTGATTTTAAAGATCTTCATATTCACATGTAAAAACTCATATTGCTCATTATATTTCCAAGAACATACCTATTTTTGATTTTGCTTTTTCTTTTGTGATCATTTTTACACCTAAATCACATGAAAACATTTAATGAGCTTTACAAATAGTTATTTTTAAACCTATTTCTACTCATTTTCAAAGTAGCATGTAACATCAGTACCTAAGTACAATTAAAAAGGAATACATTCTGTTTGTTATTCTTTGATGATGCTTTACTATGAATAAATTATATTCGTGTAGTTTTAACCTGAGAACAGAACATTATAAATCTTAGAGAGTGACTATGAGTATGGAGTAGGTAAGTCAATGACGTTTACAAAGAACATTATCTTAAACAGTAGTTCATGAAATGAGCTTCTGAGTATGTTGCTTGGCAGACGCGTTTATAACACAGGGAAGAGCCTCCTAACAGCTTTTATTTCAGTTACTATAAAGATCCTCCAGGGTGACCCTAGGTGTTCAGGATGAAAGGCCATTTGTTAGTCAGTCAATACATTTTCCACTACTTTCTTTACTAATAAGATTGTTTAATTGTTTTAGGTTTTAAGATCTTAAAAAGGGTAAAGATGTTAGTCTTTACAATTAAGCAAAACCCTATAGTACTAGAGAGTCCTCTCTGCAGAAACTTGTCAAGAGTCATTGAACTGATGTCTAATATCTATACTGACTTTTACCAGAACACTAGAATGACTGTTGCATGTTAAAAGCTTCTCAACTAATCAACAGATGAAAACTTTCCCCATGATTCTAAGAGCATGGGCTTTCATCATGGTTCTCTTATTCAAGATCTCTAGCTCAGTAATTTTAGAAAAGACACTGCAAGGCACCCCACCCCTATGAAACTTCCGCACCGTCTGCAGGAGTTGTTAAAGGCAACACAAGGTGAAAGATCATTAGATCACAGGAAAGCCAGTAGTCTGACCTACTGTTCTTTATGTGCTGCTTATTTCCTTCAATATTGCTTTTAAAAAAGGGGGAGGGATGGGAATAGAGATCAGGGTATTTGCATTTCTTTATGTATTTTGTTTGACCTCTGCTACTTCACATAATTAAAAGACTTCTGTCCTAAACAAGTGATTGTCAAAGGCCGGCATTTACAGTGAAAGAAAACAATTACCAATCTCCGCAGTTTGTTGCTTGTTTGATTATTAAGCATATGAGTTAGAAATTCAGAATTCTTATGCTGTGTTAGTCTATCACTCTTTCTACTTCTGAGAAAAGGAGTTTGGTTTTACAAATATATTGTTGGAGGAAATTACTCAAAAACTAAAACTCGGAAAAATACTCTTAGAATTTATTTTTCCCAACTTCCCCATGAAAACCTTTTCACTCCTCAGAAACATAATTTTTTAACAAATTTAAAAATGTCAAAAATGGCTTATGACATGTTGATTCAGTTTCTTATTTTACTAAGATAATTTTTAATATTCTTCCCAAGTTATACCACTGATGTTAATCTTTAACACAGTAATATGCTAGAAACACTATAGAGAAAAAAGTAGCAACACACATTGTAGCAAAAATATTTGTATCTTCTAAAGTCAGTCATGAGTTTTTATCTTGCCTTCAGTGAGCATGTTTAGAATTAGTATTCCTAAATTATTCTATTTAAAGTAAAGACAGATGGGTGCCTGAAAATTGCCACCTAAAGTCAATGAAAGTGATGCATAATACCATCCTTAGAGCTGGTAGAAAATCTAACCAGACTAATAAATATAAAAGTTCAGATTACTGAAAGTCATAATAAACAGGACATATTCTTACTCTGAAATGTGGGTTTTTCTGGTCATTAATTGTATTGTCAATCATTCAAACTACATATTTGCCTCTGCCTTCTTGCATTTCTAAGACAATGTCGCATCATTTTCATAATGTTGCTCATTTCCGACTCAATGTTGTTTTCCAGCTTTCTATCAGAGGGCTCTCTAGAGTTCTCTTTATGTAGGTGAAGCAGGTCACCATCAAAGCAGTGTCGTCGTCCTTGCAGGGAGTTTCATGGGCCCCAGTAAACTATAAAAGCCTAAGCAGGAGACAATTAATTTTGTAGTGTTCCTCAGAACCCCTCCAAAAGAAATAAGTAACAGCCATAAGAGCATCAAGGATTTATCGCATGGAAAACAAGAGTAAACTATACAGTAAAAGGCAAACATCTTTCTCTGGGAATACAAAGAGATTCCAAATGGCGGGCAAAGGCAAGACTGAGTATACTGCCTGGAACACCTACCAGAGCGTCAAGGATGAGTTCCGAAGGTAAGTAATGAAATGCAAGGAATCAACCATTAGGAGTCAGAGCCTAATACTAAGTCAGAGTGGGGTAGGGATAAAGATAGAGAAGGATTTGACTGAGATTGCTGTGCAATGTATATAGCAGAAGCAAGTGAAGCTGGATCTGACACTGGCAATGATTTTATTTCCCTGTCGGCCAACTTTTAGCCATCTGGCTCCCTTTTCCACATCCCGCTTAACAATCACCCCGTACACTCTTCCCTAATCGATGCTTACAAACTGATGAATACCTTTTTGTACCCATCTTTATGAAATCACATGTGGGTAGATAGGTAGATAAGTAGATAAGTGGATAGGTAGATAGGTAGGTAGGTAGGTAGGTAGGTAGGCAGGCAGGCAGACAGTTTGATCATTGCTTGGGGTCCTATTAAATACACTTTTCTGTACCTACACTTCTTCCTTAATACATTTTAGGAGCCCCTCAACAATATAGATAGACTTATTTCATTCTTCTCAGTATTTGCACGATACTTTGTGTTATCGATATATCACAGCTCATCCAACCATTCTCTTACCAAAGGGTATGTATGGACTTTGTTTGTTCATTTGCTCCTACAAACCATTCATTCAGGTCTTTATTAAATACCATCAAGAACCTGTTCAACTGTAGGAAAAAAGCAATGAGCAAAACAAAGTCCTCATCCTCATTTAATATCTATTCTAGTATAGAGGACAGGCAATGATTTATATAACATAATTTTACATTTTTATGAACTTAATTAAGGAGATAGAAAGAGGAAATTACTTATCATTTTCGATGAGGTGGTCAGGGAAGACCTCTCTTCCCTGAATGAACTGAGTGTGAACCATGAGGAGTGTTAATGGAAGAGCAATCTAGTCAGAAGAAATAGCAAGAACCAAGGAGGTGAGAGGAGAACATCCACAGAGTGATTAAGAACTACTGGTAATGCCATTGTGGCTAATGCACCATGAGCAGGAGGCAAAAGTAAGGAAAAAGGGTCAAGAGATATCCTGCAAAGGGGTAAAGGAGGGGTCAAATATGATGCAAAGAAATTCAGCTTTGGGTGGTGAACACACAGAGCAGTATACATAATGATGTATTATTAAATTGTACATTTGAAACATATTTGATTTTGTTAACCAATAGCACCCAATAATTTTAATTAAAAAAAGAAGTTATGGCATGTATATACGATGGAATATTACTCAGCTATAAAAAATGAAATCTTACCATTTGCAATGATATGGATAGATCTAGAGGGTATTATGCTGAGTGAAATAAGTCAGAGAAAGATAAACACCACATGATTTCACTTATATACAGAATCTAATGAACGAAAGAAACAAACAGATACAAAGAACAAACTGGTGACTGTCAGAGGCGAGGGGGTTTGGGGGGCTGGGTAAAAAAGGTGAAAGGATGAAGAAATACAAATTAGTAGTTATAAAATGGTTATAGGGATGTAGAGTACAGCTTAGCGGGGACATAGTCAGCATTACTGTAATGTCTGTGTGTAGTGCCAGATGGGTGCTGGAGTAATTAGGAGGAACCACTTTATAAATTATATAAATGTCTAATCATTGTACTATATACCTGAAACTAATATAAAATATAATAAAAAGATTGTTTAAAAAAGAGATATCCTGCCCAGGGCCTAGAAGCTATAGGGCGTGGTAGGCTGTGGTAGGCACTTTAGAAATGCCACAATAAACATCCACAGATATTGCTAGATTGGTCTCCAGAAAGGCTACCACAATCTGCATTTCTATAAACAGTCTGAGTGTACTTCCCCGCCCCATACTAGGGGCTATTATGTTCTAATTTTTAATAATTTAATTTGTTAAACTGATATTTAATTGCTATTTTAATTCATTTCTCTACTAGGGACTTATTTTATTAAACAAAGATGTGAATAGTACTTACAATGTAACATGCACTCTTCTAAACATTTTATATGAATTACTTCATTTAACAACCCTATGTAGCAGAAACCATTATTTTACAGATGACAAAACTAAGGCAGCTAGCTATTAAGTAACTTGCCTAAGGTCACATAACTAGTTAGCAGTGGTTTAGAAATTTAAATGTAGGCAATCAAGTTCCAAAGTCTATACAGCTGTTTGCCAGTCATTTGAGTTTGCTATTCTATCAGGTCTAGTCATAACCTGAAAAGTTATTAGAATATCTGTATATAAAAGCTATACAAACGTAAAGTATTAAGTTATTAAGTTATCATGGCTGTCAAACCTAGAGAGAGGTCTGGATATTATTATATCCATCAGTGAGAAACAAGTCAGTTTCACTATAAAAACAAAAAGAAAAAAACTTCATGCTAAGAAAAAAAATTCTGGTAAAATCTCAGATTTGATGGCTTTCAAAATAATGATTTTCAGAGCTAGAACTGGAGACTTAAAATTGGCAGTATTAACACAAAGCCACTGGGCAGAATAAGTTGCTGAAAGGCCCATCATGTACCAGTGTGAGATATAACATTCTAGGTTGGAAGGAAATGGTCTTCTAAATATGCCAAAAATGCTGATTTTCAACTATAATTATGA
Source organism: Rousettus aegyptiacus (assembly GCF_014176215.1). Taxonomy (NCBI): domain Eukaryota; kingdom Metazoa; phylum Chordata; class Mammalia; order Chiroptera; family Pteropodidae; genus Rousettus; species Rousettus aegyptiacus. Next base: position 40,740,674 of record NW_023416295.1, read on the forward strand.
TTTATGTCAATAAAAATGTATAAAATGTGTAAAAAAGTTAAAAGAAATTTGTTTTAATCCTCATTGTCTAATCTTTTCTCAAAACTTCTGGTTTCATTTCCTTAGGTTGATATATCTCATATTCTGTGAAGGGAGGAAGACAGGAAAGTGGGAGCAGCCCGAGAAAAGCACAAGGCCTGTAGGTCAATGGGAGGCACGGACTTGAAAAATAAGGACGGCAAATATCTATCAAGTTTGTGTTGCCTCATCTTGTAAAAGGTCTATAGAACCCTTAATAATCTAATACTTACAGTGTAGAAAAAAACTATTTCAAACATTCAAACTTGTAGCCCTTTTTGAGGATTATGAAACACCCATTTAAAATAGCTATGTTCTCTGTATTCGCCAAAAAGAGACTAAGAAAGATCTTACACATGATCAATAGTACCCCAACTTTAAAACTCCTGATGGGTAAAAAAATAAAAATAAAAATAAAGGATGCTTCTTGTGCAACATGCCTGTATCTTTTAGGTCTAATTTTATTAAGTTTTAATTTACATTTGAGGATCAAAGATAAACTTTTAGAATGACACAAAAAGAAAAAAAGTTTTCAAAAAAAACAAGGAATCAATAAAACTTCAGTTATACTCTCTAGCCATCATTTGGCTTTTAAAATCCTGATAACTTTCCATCAAAAAATAAAGCACTCCTTGTCTAGACAATGTAACCTGCTTCCTTCTCAGTACACTTGGGGACCTGGCCTCTGTCTTGTTTTACTCACACCATTTATAGTTCTACACAAACCAGTTCCACACCACAAGGAGGGAACCATGCAAAGTAATGCTTCCTATTATTCTTGGGTAAATGCCTTTACCAAATTCTGTTTTGAAAAAGTATTTGTTCCTGTTTTCTTTTTACTTACCTTGTGAAGTCTCATCTCCATGACATCTGACGGTGGCTTTGGGTGTAGGCTAATATGCAAAAAGCGAAAGCAGCAAGTCGTGGTTAGGGAGGTATGTTTCTGAGAAGCAGACAGGTTGAGCAATCTAATCCAGAGGATACTAAGTTCAGATCAGACTGAATACTAAAACTGAGAAGTCAACGATAGTGTAGTATCAGAAGGCTAAATAGTTTCACACTATCTGTACATGGTGTAGTGAAACATTTTGACTGCTGAATTTTAACTACAGAGCTCTGCTTTAAAAAAAATATTTCCTCCAACTTACAAAGATTTTTATAACAGATTGCATTTTTAAGAAAAGAAACCCTTCTTCCTTTAAGATTGTCTTTATCCCCTGAGGATATAACCACTAATAAGACATAGTCTCTGTCCTCAATGAATTTATAAAATCTAGTAAGAAAACTGAGCAAATAACTGTGACTTCCATGTGAGAATTTGGATAATCAGAGTTTGTACAGAATACATTGAGACCCAAACAAGAAAACGGCACTCTAACTGGAGTGGAGAAATTGACCAAAAGAGACTTTTTTTAACTGTTGTTAAAAATATTGCTTGGACATTTTCTATGCAAGAAAATGCATTCCCAGCTGGTGTCCCAGCATAGGCAAAGATCCAGAATCGCAAAAATATACAACACCTCCTGGGAATTGTAGCTAGTTCTATATTGATGGTGTAGAGAGGACCCTGACAAGGGACGAGACTGAGATAGCAAGATGATTGATTATTCATGTCAGGAGCCATTTCTCTCGCAGAACAAAAACAAGTGGCAAACACATCCATGTAATACTTCCTAAGAAATAGTTCAGTCAAAAATTTCATCACTCTCAAGAAAAGTCTTAATAAACTATATCAAGGAGCTTCCAAGAATATAATCCATGCCAGAAAAAAATATAGATATTAAAATTTTCACAATGGCAAATGTTCTAAGTGCTAGCACATGAAGCCAAAATAGATTATAAAATACTAATCCCTTTCGAAAAACCATATCAACTTTATTTTCATTCATTGCAATGACTTAGGTTAAAAGAAAATTACAGCATCTGTAATGTGTCCAGCACATAATAGACACTCAATAAATAGGTGTTGATGGACGTTCCACCTTAAGGCTGCATTTGGTAAACAAAGGAATGCTTTGGGCTCTGGCCCTGGCTCTCCAGCTTTTATCTGCTACTGCTCCTTTGATAACTAGAGGTCTTTTTTCACCTTGTTAACAATATGACACATGGAAAACAGAGCCTAAAACATATAATTAATTATATAGTTGAGATAGATTATAGATAAAATAAATTTCACTTGTTACATTGAGGACATGCCTATTATCATTTTGGTTTTATATATGGAAATTTGCTTATAAAATCTTAGAATACTGAACTACAGATAAATATTTGGAACAAAATCTGTTCCTACATTAGGACTATTTAAAGCTACATTTTATCTAGTAAAATTAATGATCCTATAAGTAGGGACAGAGCTTAACATCTAATCAATTTGCAATTTCTTTGCAAAATCTATTTCCTTAGGAAGAAACCAAATACCATATAGCAATTAATACATGTTATTACTAAGACAAATTTCACTTTTATACATAAAAATTTTTAACTTTAAACTGTTTCTTATAATTTAAGCTTCAGTTATTTATACTCTTTTTGAATTGAAGAAAAGCTTGCTCACTTCTGTTCAATTTAAATTAAATTACTTCAACTAGAAACAAATAGCAGTATTTAATGGTTTAATATTTTGCTGTTACCTAGAATTATATCTTGTCTTTTAAAAATGGCTGGTATATATCCTACATACTTTTCAATATAAAACTACAGCAGTAAAGGTTTCACTTCAATGAACTTTTAAACATCAATTGTATGTAGGAATGTGTACCACTCTAATGTCAAAGTTAGTTGAGTTTGAAATACAAATTTTCTCTGCTCTCAAACTTCATCACTTGCTAGGTTATATATGATGGTTTTATTCACATTACTCAGGTGAACTCTCAGCAAAAATTTGACTCAACTCTTTAGTGAAAAATTTCTAGGAAGCATTATAATAGTGGCACGACCCAGAAGAAATGGCTCAGTCTTTGGAGATAGGATTTAAATTCTAGCTCTGCCTCCTATTTGTTGTGTGATTTTGAACAAGTTGATTTCTCTAAAGTACAATGTCTTCGTCTGTAAAATAATGCCTACCTCTAGGAACAAGGTTCACCTAGCACGCAGAAGTATTACTATACGGTTAATAAATAGTTGAAGTACTTCCATACATAAGTAAGTAGCTGCCACCCAACTCCCATGAATCCCCATGTCCCACTGTAGCCCAGAATCTCCTGGACCTTCCTCAAATTCAGGAACCAAAGGGTCAATGCTGCACCAAGCAGGCAGGCTTCTAGAATTCTTCCAAAACAGACATTCTGATTGATTAGTGCCCTGATTTCACTGGTTGTTACACATACAATTATTAACATAAAATACTTCATGTGGCTGTCCTTAGGATTTAGTGAGACAGCAATGCCTAACATTTAGCAGGGTTTTCTGTTCTTTACTGTAAACTGTCCTATCAATGCTCAGTCTCACAATGCTGAATATGTTTGCTGTGGCTTATCAAGAAAATCTCTTACTTCATAAGGTCATAGAAGCTTTACACCAAAATTATTTCCTCCTTTCTTTGTTCCCTGACAATTCTATCCACACGTCTTTAGTATAAACATTTTCGGCAATCTTAAAAAGCAGGTAAAATAAAAGATTCCTAAACTGCATCCAAATGGGTTAGTAGACTGAATTTCAAAATGACTTGTGTTTGACTTTATACCAATTCCTTAAATTAATGAAAGTCTATACATTGTTTCTATGTTTGCATGGTTTGTTTGACGTTGTATAATCATAAATATACACAAAATTAAGGGGAGAAAAAGGTTTGTGATTTAACTGTGAAGTATGAACCCAAACAATTCTGATTTCTTTGTTTTAGGCAAAGAAAGGTTCAATTCTCTAAAAAAAAAAAAAAGATAAATTCCTTTTCTCCACTTTATGGTTCAAGAAAATGGCTAATTCAGCAAAACCAAAATCTAAGAACCATTTATGTCCTTGACCTTGATAAGACCAAGTGTATAAGACAAGCAGATGTATTGCAGAGATGTTTGTTTCTTTCCCTAGTTTGCTGCTTACTCCCTTTTAGTGGGGAGTGATAATGTGAGCGTACACTCCTATGTATTTCTGCTCAGAATTGACCTGGGTACATTGGATTAGAAGCATTTCTGCTCCTCTCTGTTCCTGTTGGCCTGATAGGGCATAATTAGCATAGAATATTTGGTAGGGCAGGGAGCCGGTAGCTTGCCAGTCAGATTTACTGTTGAAAACGGTGGGCGTTGCTGCTTCTAGCTATTTCTGACAGTACTGTTAGGAATTAAATCACAGCATTAGCCAAACACTGTTTGGCTGTGGAAACCTAGTAGGTCATCAGTTTATGCCCCTACCCTCCATACAAGTGACAGGTGGAGCAGCACTAGCCCCTGCTAATGCCATGAGCTAGAGGCTCTGGCCAGTAGATGGGAGTTTATAGAGTTTTGTTTTTTTTTAGTTCATCAGGCCATATGCTGCCAGGCTCTCATGCAAATAGACAAAATTACAAATAATAAAAAAGAACCAACTATTTTAGCAGTCAGCTGTTTTCTGTCATCATTGCCATCTATGCAAGAGGCCAGTTAATGAAACAAGAGTCTTGGACTCCCAGTGACATCAACCTAAAGGGATGGATATTTCAAAATCCAAGCTTCATTCAAACCATGTTAAACCTCTGCCCTAGGGAACCTCAGCGCCAGTGTCTATTTGGCTAAAAAGCATGGAAGGCTGGCCTTCCAGCTGGCCTAGAGATTGGGCAAGCTTCTCTAATGCTCCCTGCAGCTGAGACCCATTGTCCACTTATGTGAGCAGAGAGAAAGGTTAAGTTTCGTTTAGGTTAAGTTGGGCACATGGGTCTAACAGATTAAGATACTTAGAATAAGCAGTTTTAGAAATAAAAGATTAGTCAATTAAAATTTTTGTTTTAAAATTATAAGAAAATTGGCATTTGTAGGCTACTTAGAAATCCCTTTTTAATATCAAAGACTGCAAGAAAATCCCTTTAGCAGATTCTAAATTCTTCCTCTGTAATACTTGCACTTAAAATTAAAATGCTGCTAACCTTCTGAATAATTGCTGATATGTCTATAGTCATAATTATTACCAAGTTTCCAGTCCGTACAAATAAAGAATTTCACACCCTGGATAACATTCACATATTTATTTCCCATTTTAAGGCAATAGACTCCCAATCGAAAGAAATGGGATGGATTGACTCGGAATTCATATCTATATGTGTATATTTAAAATTATTCCATTCTAGAAATGTTGTGCTAACGTTCATTTGCACCTCTATCAGGTCACTTTGAAGCCATAATTTGCACCTTTTAAAGACAACTTAAGACCAGTTGTACTCGATTAATATGCAAAGTGTTACAGTTCAAGAATTGTCAAAATAAAAGTATCACGGAAATATGTATACCTGCATGTGTGATATTGGATGAAGTCTGTGATGAGAGTCTCTTGTTCAATTCTGGCTACACAGTAAGGATCTATCAAGCAAAAGCAAATTATTTTCTTTCCTGTTTTCCCTACCATGTCACCAAAACCTAAGCTCCTTAGTTTGTCACTGGGTTTGCTTCTACCTTCTGGCTAATTTATGACCTAAAGTATGATTATAAAATTCCTAACTCTGTCAGGAACTGTTCCCAGATCTACTGGGGGGCAGGGGACAAATCATAACTTTGAAGGCTATGAGGTCTGTCTCCAACAAACTGTCATAAATACAGTCTGCCAAAATCTGACAGCTTTTAAATAAAGAAAAATTATTAGTTCATAAGTAAAATTAACATTTTTAGAAAAACTATTTCACTTTGTATATAAACAAGGACAATAAAAGATAATGCTCCCTTTAATTGTTCAAAAAAAGATTATAGAGTCCTATAATAGGGAATAGCAGACCCTTTTGTCACTGATATTTATGACCCTGTACTCGAAATCAAATTGAATTTGTTTTTCCTTAATTTGAAAAGGTTTACTTCACTGGGAGACAAGGTTCATTGTGTAATGTCTTACAAGGAAAAGTCTACCTTTTCAATAAACTTAAAGCTGAAAAAGTAGCACCCAGATTGACCTTGACTTGAATGTCTAGTAAACCAAAGAATAATTCTGCCAGTTGGCAAAGGATAAATGATGAGATTTTCAAGTGTTTTCATGTTATGGGAAACTATATGTGAGGTGTGGCAGAACAGGTATGTTCTAATATCTCACTAGAAAATTTCAAGATGTAATACTTTGCACAATAAATTCTAAAATGTACAATTTACATTTAATGGTGATAAAAGGTCTTCTCTCAGATGAAAATGGATGCCCTCAAGAGACAAATCTATTTACACAATGTAGAAATGTACCCAGGTATCACTTGTACTAAAGTAGGACCATTTCATAAACCATTTCAGATCACTGAAGATGATCCTTTTCCTGGTGTGAAAAGAATAATATAATTTATTTACTTAGTCAAAGACAGATAAAATCAGAGAGCCAAATCTTTTCAGAGCTAAAAAGGGCCTTAGAGATTACTCAGTATCACTTCCTCATTTTATACAATAAAACCAAAGTTCAGGTGAGTTAAGTTGCTTACTTAATGTCCCATAGCTTTAGCTGAACAATTAGCTTTCACTTAAAAAAGGGAAAAGCTTTGTTGGTATATATTATTTTACTAATTATTGCATGTTGGTGAGACATATATCTAATGGCATAACTAAATCTAGTCATCAATCCAGTTATAATGGATTGATGTAAATAATGATCTTCATTTAATTAGATTATTTAAAAACTCATATGGCACGTGGACCTGAATATTTGACATCAAGTTTCTACTTTCGTTTCTTCATAATAGTGATTTTCCTTTCCAGAATGATCTAAGAAGGCTGTATTCCTTGGATACTAGATGCATAAATAGATACATGGAAAACATTAGCAACAAAATGTTCTCCTGAATTTTATGAGATCATCATAATATTAAAAATCTATTGGGCTAGATCAGATATTAAAGTTGTCATAGTAATAATAATAATAAAGTGATACCACCAAGTATCTATTTATCATTATTTCAGTAATGTAGTTTGATTCTGAAATGAATAAGAATGGAATAAGTAGAATGGATATTATAATTCTTTTAGAAATAATAAACTGAGATTCAGAGAGGATAAATGACTTATCCAAGGTCACATAACTAGAAAATATCAAAGAAAATTGAAACCTAGCCCTCTCATTTCAACCTTCATCTGTTTTTTCCAGAACGCCTACTCCCTCACAAACATGTATTACAGAGGCATTGGGTGCTTAACACAGTGCCAAGATCCAGGGCAGAAAAAGAGACAAGGACTTTGACATTCAACAGCTCATAGCATAAATGCTCTTGTTCGTGCACTCTCATGCTCAAGCTCACGCTCTCCCTCTTCCCCTTCCCTCTGAAATAATGGATAGGCTTGCTTAAAGAATGAAAGAATGGCCCTCAGCAGCCAGGTCTTTCTACAGGGTCTCAGTTGCAAACATTTCCTTCTTATAATGTCCCATTAGTAAATTCTCAGGCATGAAGGTATTAATAGCTCCCAGTTGTGGAGCACTATCTTGCTAGCTTGTCTTCTTGGTTTCTATGAGCCATATTAAAGAATACAGCAAAGAAGCACATGTGAGTAATTATAACAGACTAATTTACTTCCACCATTAACCTAAATGCACTGTATTTAAACTATAATGGACAAACAGAGGCAGCCTGAGCTAGGGAATGCCCCAGGCATCAAAATGGTTTCATTAACTAGGAAATTCATCCCACCAGGCTAAAGAAATCCACCGTAGAAAGATAGATTATTCCATCATCTTGTGGCCAATATCGTTATTATGTGAGTCCAGCTCAGTACAACATCCCCTAACTGCAGATGAGCTGGCCTTTGGGATTGCCAATTGCTTGCTCAAAGACTTACATGTAAAGCTCTAAAATGGCCCATTACATCAGGTGGTTCAGAGACATTTCATGATCCTGACTTCTAGAACAAGCATAGATAATTAATAAGGCTGACAGAGACCATTATTTTTACACTCAAGTGCATCACATTAAATTAACAGAGAGAGGCCACATGATGTGTGACATTTTTTTCTACTGATAATCACTTTTGCCACCACATTTTTCTCTTTCATGGGCTGAACTCCAAAGGCCATTCTACCAGGACACAGTGTTTTGTTTTATTTTGATTTTCTTTAACTGGGAAAGCTATTTTGAGTCATTCTCACTGGTAGGACTCTGACACAGTGGGAAAGAAATTTGAGATAAAATATTAGCATAAAGAGAGACAAATATAGAGCTGACATTGTTTGAGCCAAAGGATATCCAATGTAGATAGAAAAAAATATATGGCCTTAGTGAGTCTGTTAGAAAATAATCTTTGAATCTACCCCCATATTTTTCAGAAATGGTATTTGTTGACCCTAATGAATTATCTCATAAAATGCAGCTATCCTTTGAGGAATTAAAGAAGATATTTTAATTTTTTATAATTATGTGTTATTTTATAAATTCTCATTTTCATACATAAAAAAATTAAACATACAACTTCTATTATCAGTAAAGTTAGAAATAATGCACTTGTGTATTTAGTGTGACTTTCACTATAGAAATAATTATTGAAAAGTGATTGCTAAAATTAATTCCTAAGCATTAAATTTGACTACAGAGCAATGAAACCTATTACAAACACACTAGAACATATATATTTTAATGTCTGTTGCTATCAGTCTCTTTGCAAGGAATTGTAAAGCCAATGCTGCTGCCTTTTGGAACTAAAGAGAGAATTTTCAGTGCATAAGTGTAAACTTGCTCTTTTTTCATAGTTATGTGGTCTTTCTTCCCTTTCATCCATTCATTCTTCCTTCTTATTTACTAGAAAATGACCTAACAGTTTACTAGAAATTGATGACCTGACTAATTTATCATGTACGGTTCCAGATAACTTCCATAAGTAAAATATCAAATCTACCCTTAAATGTTGAAGATTTGCCACTAGTAAAATATTCATCATCCACAAAACTCATATTTGTAGTGTAAAATTTAATCTATAGAACTCAAAGTCATGAGAAATATTACCCTTTAGACACTGTGCATTTACTAATGTTCAATACATCTACTAATTCATTTGATAAAGGGACATTTCTATGGCTATGTAGAAAAGATTCACCCCAAAACAAGGTCTATCTAAATTACATTAAAATAATTTTGCTTTGAAAATACCATTCAAAATAAGATCAACTAATCTTAGTTTACTACAAAATTTTCACCTGTGTGCCCTATTTCTAGCTAGAAAACTCTCTTCTAAAACACTACATGGCCACACTTACTTCTCCAGCTTCCTATACTTATTAACTAGGAGTATAAAATCCAAGAATTTCAATCAAGGTTTGTTTCTTTTCTTGAGACTCTCTATTCAGAGAAAAGAATACCTTCTCACCATTGTGCTGATGCATCGAAATATAGCATTGAAAATTTTCAGATGTCATGCCCTGAGCTTTGTCCAGTATACTGCTCTAGGCTCTGTGTCTCACTGATGAAGTCTGTCATTTATTGGAGTGCTGCAGGCTTCTCCCTGTCAATTCAGGTTTGTGTGCAGATAAGTCATGTGTGTAAAGCACACTGAGTGCCACACTAACAGATGCCCACAAAACATGATATAGATGCCATTTGTAAAGTATCTCAGGAACAAAATTATTTGCTGCGCAGTCTTAAAAGGCTTAATAAGCAAATGTAAATATTTTATAAATGTCATCAGATCAATTGAGTTACAAAGAATTGGCCCCCAGATGCTTTCAAACTTGAAAATGGAAGTATCCCTGTGCATGGGGACAAATCCCACAAGTGGGCAGAAACTACTTGGCATGGTGTGATTTAAAGAAATGCATCTGAGAAGGTCACCAGTCCCTTAATACTGTCCTTATTGACTTTCACCATAATGGTATCTTCATTTCCTTGTGTGTTAAAGACTACAAAAGTTGAGAGGAGAGTCACAGAAAGGATGATAGAAGTAGATAAAAATACCGCAGATAAAATTATTTCCCCACAATCTTATGTAAGACCTTTTTTGGTTATAAAGACATAAATCTATGTAGATAAAAATGTAAATGGCCTTTTCCTCCAAAATAACATTCTCCATTAATTTTAAAGCAAGATTACTGATCCAAATTATCTGATAACTCTTTTTTCCTCATATCTAAAGTTTGATATAAATGTATTTTTTTAAAAAAAATTGTGTAGATATAAAATGCTACACCTTGATTTGTAGCTATTTGTTGATTTTCACTATAATTTCAGAATTCAAAAAAAAATCAGCTATAGAAATTAATTTAAAAATAACCTTTGAAAAGTTCTGGTCGAGGTGGTGCAATAGTTAAATGCTGTGCTTGCTTCTTCTCACAACCACATCAAAATTACGACTAAACTACAAACCAATCATCATTGGGAGTCACCTGAAGTCTGGCTGAACAGAAGTTCTACAACTGGGGACATACAGAGGAGTCACCTCAAGACTGGTAGGAGGGGTGGAAATGTAGAATGGGCTGATACCCGCCTGTGGTAGATGAGAATTGGGAGGCAAATCTTGTCTGCAGAGGTTTCCTTTTGAGAAGCAAGGATCCAAGTCCCACACCGGGCTGTCCAGCCTGGGATTCCAGTGTCAGTAAGAGAAGTCCCCACAACTTCTGGCTGTGGACACCAGCAGAGATTGTGGCTGAGTGAGATGGCAGGCAGCTGCAGTCGCTATTGTTCCTCTAAAGGAGCTCACACATGTATTCACTTGCTGACAGACTCACTCTGAGCTCCAGTGCTGTGGCAGCTGCTTGAAAAACACCAGGGACATACAGGAGGAACTGAGTTGTCTGGATTCAGGGCAAGGTCTAGAGGTGCAGCTTCTTCCAGACAAAAGTTCAGGCAGAATCCATTATCTCTTTGTTGACCCCTCCCAGCTCCTGGCATGCAGACCCAGATGGCAACCGTATGTGAGTCTCCATCAACCTGGCTAACACTGGCTTGCCTCACCCTGGTGATTCCCTGAGACTTCGCCACATCCAACTTGCAGGCCTACCCCGTGGCTTTTCCATTCAAATTGCCTGTCTTGGCTCATGCTGTGGACTTTCCTAAAATCTCGCTGATTTTCACAAAATCGAAACAAGCATCTGGCCTCGGCATGGCCCATACCCCTTACTGAGCAGCCCCAAGCCCAGGACTAGTAACAGCTGGTCTAGGTTTACGGTTTGGCCTCTCAGGCACCTCTACACCCAGCACAGGTGATGGCCATCTACAGATTGCTTGGTGACTCTTGCCAGGAGACCCCAGGCAGGACACAGACTGTGCTAAACTTAGCCTGTGGTAGGCTTCCTCTCAGGAGACCCTGGGGCTGGCATGCCCAGTGGCCAACTTCTGACCAAGCCGGAGCACCTACTCTGAATAAGAAAATCCCACCTCCAGCTGATGCATCATCATGGGGAACCCATCCCCACTTCCAGAGTCTAGAATCTAAACTATTCTCCTTCCTCCCAGCTTTGAGTTTCATATAACCATATTTTATCAATCATCACTCGTCCCTATGAATCATCAACCAATTTCTAATTCATTTCCTACTATTTCTTGAAGAATCATTCCCAACTAGCTTCTAAAACTTCATATCTTAAATCATATTTCAGATTATATCTAATCCTCTCTGCCATACACTGAATATTTATGTCCTCCCAAAATTTACATGTGATGGTAATAGAAGGTGGAGTTTTAGGGAGGTGATTATATCATGAGAGCCAAGCCCTCATTAACAGGATTAGTTCCTTTACAAAAGAGACTCCAGAGAGTTCCAATGCCCTTTCCATCATATTAGGTTAAAGCAAGAAGACAGGGCTATGAACCAAGAAGCAGACCCACAATAGACACCAAATCAATTGGTACCTTGACTTAGACTCCTCAGCCTCTGTAATTCTGAGAAATAAAATTTTTTTTTTAAATAAACAACTTGGCCTATGGTGTTCTATTATAGCAGTGCAAACAGACTAAGACAAACACTCTAACTTGTCTCAATTTGCCTTCCTCCTTCTTTTAAAACTTAGTGACTTCTTATTTTAGCTCCTCTATAAAGCTTTCCATAATTCCTCTAGCTCAGTGCTTTTCAAATTTTACTTCAAGTCAGTTGGCATCTTGTTAAAATGCAGATTCTGATTCAATAGATCTGGATGGGGCCTAAGAGTATGAATTTCTAACAAGCTTCTAGGTGATGCTGATGCTGGTAGCCCTCAGGTGCACTTTGAATAACAGAGTTCTAGCCTTTAAATTCATGTAGGGCAGGGCAGGCACCATGCATGATCTAGTCATCTTTATATCTCCAGTGAATCACAACACCGAATAAATATTTGTTGAGTAAATAACTGACTGAATAAATGTGTAACATTTACTCTACAACTTAGAAAATTCTGCTTAAAATATTTTTATATGCATTTTTTATTTGACTGAAATTTAGTTGAGGGCAGGTATCATATTGTACTTCTTTGTATCTGTGAATGGCTGTATATGCCCTTGTGTCCACAAAATATAGACATTCAATATAAATATTGATTAAGCAGTAGATAAAAGAATTGATTGAAGAAATAACTGGTAAAGGAAGGGTATCAGGTGCAGCCTACACATGAGGTACTAAGAGTGCAAGAGTCATTTAACAAACTGGCTATACTTATAGAGAAAATCTTCAAGTCCACCAAAAAGCAGAGTAAGGGGGCAGAAATACTGAAATGAGCTATGAGAAAAAAAGGCCCTTTGTAGACTTCAAAAAGAAAAGTGCTTCAGTTAGTTGAAATGCCAAGCCAGTGGTTGATATGCTTGGGAATAAAACCAAGCATTATTACAGCAGTAGGCAGATGGTGCGTTTTCTTTTTCTTAATTCAAAGCTTCGCTTTTGTAAATAATGATGGAAATTGAACAACTGGCACATACCAAGCTTTGCAGACTATTTTAAGGGTTTTCGGAAATGAATTTCCTCAACAATTTCAGCCTTTAGAGTATTTAAATGTATACGGACGCAGTATTATTTATTCAATATTTTACATGTGTGTATTATCTTTTCAATCAGCTGCAGCCACCCAGGAATAGGGAACTGATCTATGCATATAGTAGGCACATGGTGATACCTGTTGAACAAAGTATTTAGAAGAACTTGGATGATATACCACTCTGGTTCCAGCTATGGATCTAGCATTAAGCAGAGAAGAGCAAGGAAGGATCAGGAAGTAGAATTTGAGGCATGTAACTTGAGTGGATTCCCAGATTACAGAGGGACTTAGCATATATTGGATATGGATTTCTTTCTTTTTTTATTTTATTTTTTAAATTATATTCCCAGAAGATGACCTAGCTTAGAATTCTGCTAGTGACTGATTCTTACAAAATATTAGATCATGTAAATAGAGGAAAACTGCAGTACCCGGAAGTTCTTAGAATCACTTCACCAAACATTGACTCTGCCACCAGATTGCAAGTAAGCCAGATACAAACACTTTATCAGTAGGGGCAATGCATTGTTATTTTCTGATTATATTGCATTTGTCAGAAAAAGTAGTTAGGGTATTGATTCTTAAAAATATAGGGTATATGTGTGTTTTTAAAGGCTCAGATAACTTATGGTTCAAAATATACCTAGAATGCTTAGGATTTATGTTGTAATTTATTAACTTCCTATTCTATAATTAAACAATTATGCTTTGATTCTGCTTAAAAGGATTCTGCAAGAACATAGGGGCTTCTCATATGAAGAATATTTAAAATAGAATCGAATTAGCAACCTGTAACTTAAAATTATACATAACATTTAGCTTCATTTAAAATTAAAACACCAGAAGCATATTTCCATGGTATTTTCATTATGCGGAGGTAAATAAGTAAATAGGCCATACATGAATATGAAATTAACAGCACGCTAATTACTTTACTCCCAGAGTATGTGCAATATTAAATCCTCAAACACTTAGTTAACCTTATTCTCACATATGCGTATTTCTTTTATCAAAAGCAGCATACCTAGAATACTCAAACTAAGTCAGCTTCCACCATTAGATGCAAAGTCCAGAGAATTCACTTCCATTCCCTGGAAATTTCAATGATTTCTTTGCAAGTTCTCATATTGGAGATATAGTCAAGAACCAGAGGAAATTTAGAAGTCAGTAAGAAATGCATTTCACATAACATTATTATTGAGCATACGACCTCATACTTAACTCCTCTGTGAGTTCAAAAACCTTCATCCAGATCATCAGCAGAGCCATTCCAAGGAAACACTACCACCCTGCTGAGCCCAAGTCCATGCTGTCCCTCTCTCGCACAGACCCCTGCTGACTTGTTTTACAACATTTATGCAGGAAACTGTTAAACCTTATTTTTGCTGAATTTTCCTTTCTCTGCAGTAAGCAGAAATTCTTTTTGTAGTTTCCTCATGACTTTCAGTAACGGCTAAACTCTGTCTTGGGCTCTGGGCCCTGCCTTGCCCTAAAGTTAACCCCAAGCAATAGTTTCTCCATCTTACTCAGACCCTAAAACTGACTCATTTATAAAGAGGCTTCTGGCACTACTAGAGTTTTCCAGTAAGCAGGGTTAAAGGGTCAGTAATAATGTTATGTCTTCCCTTATAAGTATATAACTGGTAGAATTTCAACTTATTTGTTGTAAACTGGTAAAAACATATTATTATTTTGCACCACGTACTCAAAGATAAGCTTTAGATGTATGGCTTGTGCACACATGATACCGTCTTTCCTAGCAGGAAGTTATCAACCACTTCATCAGAAGCCAGTGACTAAAAAATAAAATAAAACAATTGCAAGGTCCAAAGGAAAGAAAATCTTGCTGTCCCAAATAAGCATCTTTAAAAATTAAGTTATTGTTCCAGTAATGAAATTAGTATGGCTTTGTTGATCTAAACTTAAATTTGACACAATGGGTAAATTTAAGCCTGAGGCTTTTATGCTATTATCAGAGCCTCTGTCAGTGAGTGCTTTAACCTAATTACATTTGATGCAGCAAATCAACAAAACCACTGCTGGTTATGACCTCTGCCAAGAGCACTAGCGAGCTAGACAAATGGAGCTTAAGATGCTGTTAGTTGTTCCGTTGCAAAGTTCCAGATACAAACCGACAGGAGGCTGTTGCATGGCTTGGGCATGCATCCTCCAGATGGCATTCTGCATTGGCTTGTGGCAAAGCTCACAGGGATACTGGCACATTTTCTCTGTCAAAATGAAAGTTTTCCAATTACAAGGAGATAATGTGAGGAGATGCAAACTTAATCTCTCGAACAAAAGGTTGCAAGCTGTGTAATAGCCATTTCAGGGGAGAGATTTCACTATCGTTCAATTGATTTAAACATTGCAGATCACAAAATGGGCTATCTTTTCTAATAAAACCAAGGAATCAGCTGCAGTTGATTTTATTTCCTGGAACAGTGTTGTAATAATTTCATCATCTAAGGGAGGCTTCTTTTAAATTAGTGTTCTTTCATTGAATTGAACCCTCTGATTTTTTTTTCTCCTTACGTGTGAACAGGTACAGAGCAGCCATTTTTCCTTTTAGTTAAACACCAAATGCCTTAAATGAAAGCTTCAGGTATGATGTTATAACAGACCACTACTGGATACCAGATCATAGAATTTCGTTAGGAAGACTATACATGCTAAATGAAAAGAAAGAACTATTATTGTCAAAACCTGTAGTTAAATGTTTGCTTCTTCATTTTCTAACCTGGTAAATATCAGCAAAAATGATATACAGAACTGTCAATAGCTACGAAAATGAGGCGATATGCCTATAACACTTGTGCAAAAATAACTGACCCCTTAAAGCAAGTCAATAGTACTTTGTTGTCAGGTTACTTCTCAGGAAGGTGTAGATTTGCCACTTGACATGGACATGCTATGAGGAAGCAAGAGAACTATGGTATATCCACTCCGTGGACTCCAGCAGGGACACTACATAGGATCTGAGTGGCATGTGCTGGCTTCCAGTGAAATGGTTCACAGGGTAACTGTAACCACACTCTACACAGAATATGTCATACAGAATTTCAGCAGAGAGTAAGTGCAAATGATCATATAACTCTAATGTAAGCAAAGATCTTTCAATATTTATGCTGGATTTTTTGTGTGTGATTTAAGGAGAATTAACCAATCTAAAATTTCTAAGCAGAGACTTTCAATATTAAAAGAGACAAGTTAGACTTCCAAAAACTAATTTTGATAACTCACATACAGCAAATGCTTTTACAACAAATTTCAAAGTTATTTAAAATACATGTTTCACTCATTTAGATGAAGACCAATGATGCAAGTTTGTATAAAACACCAAACTGCAGTCAATAGGGTAAAAACATGGTAAACAGATACCTTTTGTCATTTCTATAGAAAGTAGCTAGGAAACTGTCATTTCTTTGCTGAAAATTCAGTCAGCTAAATAAAGCAGGATTATAAGTTCTAAGTAGTCTCAACTGTAACATTGTAAGATCTGTAAATCAGTCAGAAATATAAGCAAGCCCTTCAAATCACTCAGAAAACTTCACAGACTCCTATTGATAAGTTAACATTTTCAAGCAATGAGCATTTTCAAAAAGTCTCAACATCTACATAAAGTGGTCTGTAACAGCTGTTGTAAAGCTCAACATCAATTTTATGTCGGCTCAACTGCTAAACAGCGATCACAATAGCATCCCTTAGGAGGCATTTAAGGGCCCAAGTGTATAGCAATTTAAAAACTGAGCAGGAAATCAGAACTAATTCCTAGTCTGTTTACAAAAATATTTCTCCCTGTGTTCTTGTACTACCACCTAGTGGTTACATAGCTCTCAATCCACCCATTAATAGAAAACAAATAATAGCTGTTGTGATGTTTAAAAATAAAAAGGAGAAAGAGAAGAAAAGGTAAGGTAGGGGTGAGGGGGAAAGAGAAGGAAAAGAAAAACAGAAAAGAGAATATAAAAAAAAAATGGAAAAAGAAGAAAGTAAAACAAAAACAAGTACACATATAATTTCCAGGTCTTAAGATCTATTTCTTCATAAAACTCATATAGTGTTATCATTTGAAATTAAAGCATTATTTAAAACAAATTTGGTTTGTGGCATGTTCATGGAAATTCTGTAGTTGATGTAACAACTGCCTATTTTTTTAAAAAAATAAAAATGGTGGATGAGTTTCCAGGGATTTATCCTACACTATAGAACTAATGTATATATTAACCTGTGCATACGAACTGATTGAGTACAAGATTATACAATTTTTGTAATAGCTTCACTGTTGATCAGCAAAGCTATTTATGTAAATTATGGCACATTCATAAAATTAAGAATGGAATAGGTCCTTGTCTTGCTGTGGAACAATCACTAAGATATTTGGTTATGTGGGGGTGAAGAAAGATGTAGAACAATGTGTTTTGCATACTCCTACTTGTATAGAAATATGTTTTCTTTTATATGTATACAGTCCCTCTAAGAAGAGAGACAAGAAGCTGGAAAAATAACCTCCACAAAGGGGAACCGGGTGAATTGGAGGCCAAGGGGAGAAGGAAACGTTTTGTAGTTTATACCGCATGGATGTATTCCCTTTACATAACTAAATAAATTTTAAACCTAAAAATTAGCACATAATTAAAATAAACTAATTATTACAAGTGTCTTCTTCTAATCAATAAAACCACCTCTAAAATTTTTTATTTAAAGAAATATTTGTCACATTGAATGTGAATGTAAATTTTTGTTAAAATGTTCAGTTATCAAATAGAAATATTTAACATATACCATCATTTCTGTACTCCTGACTTAGCAGATCTTTATTTTATATTATTCTAGGACCCTTGCAAAAATGAAAACCTTGGAAAAGTCCTCAAGAAGACCCTAAGTAGTCCAGGGAAGCTGGAAAAATAGGGTTAGAAAGGGAAAAAAAAATTCTACAGAGTTTGGATCATGAGACCTGTAGAAACTGATGTCATAACACTGCAGAAGGGCATATGAGGACATGAAAGAAATACAGCTCATCACAAAGGAGACACAGACAAGGAAGCGCTGCTAGTACCTACTGTCCTCATAAAAGAGAATGCATTGGAATGCTTGATTTTGTTTCACGACCTGATAAAAACTTTCTCACATTGATATGTCCTTTCTCACTTTGTTGATGTTCATATTATTTACTATGTTTCAAAGGTCAATATAAGCTAAGCCACTCTAAAGGTTAATTTAATGTGTCAACTTGACAGGGCCAGGGGGGTACCAAGATATTTGGTTCCGAGCTATTCTGGGTGTGTCTACGAAGGTGTTTCTGGATAAGATTAATATCTGAATCTGTAGACTAAATAGAGTAGACTGCCCTCCAGATGTGGGCAGGTCTCATCCAATCACTTGAAGTCCTGATAGAATAGAAGGTTGAATTTTGTTCAGTTTTTTTCCTGCATCAATTAATATGATCATGTGATTTTTTTCTTCTTTAGTCCATCAGTATAGTGAATTGCACTGATTGATTTTCCGATATTGAAGCAGCCGTGCATATCTGGAATGAAACTCACTTGGTCATGAAGAATTTTTTTAGAGATTACTGGATTCTATTTGTTAATATTTTAAAAGTATTTTTATGTTTAAATTCATGAGGGGTATCAGTCTGTAGTTTTCTTTCTGTCTTTGGTTTTGGTACCAAGTTATTACTAACTTTATATAAATATAAATATATCCTCTTTTCTGGAAGAGATTATGTAGACTTGGTATGAATTTTTCTTTAAATATTTGGTAGAATTTTCTTTTACGACTATTTGGGCCTGGAGATTTTTGGGGGGTGTATTTTAATTATAAACTGAATTTTTTTTAATAGTCATAGGGATATTCAAGTTATCTATTTTTCATTGGGTGAGTTGTAGTAGTTTGTGTTTTTTGAGGAATTTGTCCATTTTATCTAACTGGTCAAAAATTTAGGACTATAGCATTATTGATAGCATTCTCTTACTGTTCTATTGATGTCTATAAGATGTGTAGTGATATATTTTTTCTATTCCTAATATGTAGTTTGTGTCTTTTTTTTTTTTTTGGTCAGTATTGTCAGAGGTTTGTAAATGTTGAACTTTTCAAAAAACCAGTTTTTATTTTCAAAATTTCTCCTTTTATCTTTATTGTTTCCTTTCTTCTGCTTGCTTTGGGTTTATTTTTTTCTAGTTTTTGGATGTGAGAGCTTAGATTATTAATTTGATAACTTTCCTCTTTTTCAATACACTCCAATATAAATATTTAATGCAATAAACTTTCTCTTCAGCATTGCTTAAGCTGTGTCTTAAAAGTCCTAATATTTTGCACATTTATTTTCACTCAGTTCAACATATTTTTTTAAATTTCTCCTGAGACTTCCTCTTTGACACATGGGTTATTAAAAAGTACATTGTTCAGTTTCTGATTATTTGGAAATGTTCCTATTTCTCTTATTGATTTCTAGTTTGATACTATTATGGTCAGAGAACACACACTGTATGATTTCAATTCTTTAAAATTTGTTACAGCTTGTTTTATGATTCAGGATTTGGTTTATCTTGGTATATGGTCTGTGGGAATTTGAAAATATGCATTTTGTCATTGTTGGACAGAATGTTCTATAAATATTAGCTAGGTCCTGTTGGTCAATGGTGTCGTTATTTTATATCCTTGGTGATCTTTCTAGCTCTATCAATTAGTAAGATAGGGGCACTGAAATCTCCTATATGTAGATCTGACCATTTCTCCCTTCGGTTCTGTCAGCTCTTGCTCACATAATTTATATCTCTGGTGGTTAGTACATACATACTTAGGATAACTATGTCTTTTTAGGGGGCTGATTAACATTTTTATAATTATATAATGTCTCACTCTGTAGTTAGTCTTTTTCTGAAGACTATTCAATATTAATATAGCTACTCATGCTTTCCTTTAATTAACATTGACACAATATATATTTTTTTCACCCTTTTACTTTTGACCTGCCTACACCATTACATTTTAAGTGAGTTTCTTATAGGCAGTAAATAGTTGGGTCATTTTTTAAAAATCTACTCTGCCAATCCTCATCTTAGAACTTTATATTTAGTGTAATTATTGATATATTAAGGTATAAGTCAGCCTTTTATTTCTTGTTTTGTTTATTCTGTTTTTGACTTCCTATGAGTTACTTCAACACTTTCTAGAACTGAATTTTGACTTATCTGTCATGTTTTTATGTGTATCTCTTTGTAATTTGTATTGTTATTTCTTTATATTTTATTGGTTGCTTTAGGTGTTAAGGGGGGAAATTTTTCAAATAGCCAACTTTTGCTTGCTTGTTTAATGTTTCACTAGGGTGTAGTTCTAGTAGATATTCTGTGCAAAGATACGCTAATAGCCAACTTCTGCTTCTGTAAACCTGCTTGCTTGTTTGATGTAGTTTAGGTCTTATAAGCTGCCTCCTCTGGAAGCTCGGGGCTGATTCTCTAGTGGGGAGAGTCAGTCCCCGGCCAGCTAATAAAGGCTCACAATTCATCTCAATTGGCTCCATGGGTCTTAGATTTGATCGCGCCACAACATAGGTATTACGTTATATATACATAACTTACCACAACCTACTACTGGTGTCAACCTTTTACCAGTTTACCTCTCTTCACATTCCTTTATCTTCCTGTTCATAATTGTCTTAAATATTTCCTCTACATACATTTAGAACCACAGTGTTATTATTTTTGCATCAGCAATCAAACAAAACCTAAAAAATTTAGAAGGAAAAGTAAATTGTATTTTATTTACTTATTTCCCCCTCCCCACCCCCCTGGAAAGACCCCAGAACTGGAAACATCTGGTACCTACGAAGGGAGGAGCAGGGTATGGAGCCTTGATTTAAAGTTGTTTGTCTAATTGGTAATTAAACACCCAGATTCCCACACCCACTCTGTACAAACTTCCACCATTCTCATATTATAGGTGCTTCCAGGATAACAGATAGCTAAAGAAAGAGACAGTTTTGGAAAACAGGAGTATTAAAAAGAGTCTACACACCAACAGTAATATGCCAATCCACCCCCCACCCTCCACCATGCTCCACTTCACACTCAGATGCTGGCAAACAAGAGTATATTCTCAGGGAGAAAACTGGAAGATTTACTTGGTTACTAAACTAAACCCAAAAGAAAAAACCCTACATATTCTGGGATTTATGTGATTTTATCATTGAAAATCATTATCCTGTAATGAAATTCATACAGTAAACAAGCACAACCACACACATAGAACTTCCAATCAACTTTTTAGTAACTCACTCTTAAATGTGAACAATCAAGAATCACCTGGCATTTAAGGACAGCTTCTGATGTGAAAGAAACCAAAGCAAATAAGCAGAAAAAATAAAAAATTTAGAAGAGTCAAGGACAATGTCGTAAGCTGAACAAAAGTTAAAAGAGAGAAGGTATTGCTTTCATGATGGAAGAGTAAGGAAAAACTGACTGAAATCCCTAGAGCAAGAGGAATTCTACCTCTAGGGTGTTTTCAATTTCTTTCCTGGGTTTCCAGCCTGTCAGCCTATTTTGTAGATTTTGCCTTTGCCAGCCTCCATAACCATGTGAAACAAGACTTTAAAATAAATCCATTTTTTTTCTATCTATTTATCTACCTACCCATGGATCTACCTACCATCTATCTATCTGTCTGTCCGTCCGTCCATCCATCCATCCATCCATCCATCCATCGTCTGTCAATCTATTCATATATATGAACACATTGGTTCCGTTTTTCTGGAGAACCTGGCTGTTACAGTTGTGTTAAGAGGATATATCGAGAATGAACTTGAAGGCTGAGAGAAATGAGTCTGAACAAGTAACATGGAATATGTTCTAAGGAAGCCTTCAGATAGAAAATAGAAAAGCAAAGTTAAACTGGTTAAGTGCTCTTTATGGCTGCAGTAAAGGAAAATGCATAATAAGGGCCATTAATATGAGGCATGTTTGTTAAAGTTTTTAAATTTTAATAATAATTTAAGAGATGACATGTTGGTGGTTTTGTTCACATTAGTACAGCTTTAATTCTTCTTTCACTCAAGCCTAAGACTTAAAAAAAAAAAAAAACTGGGAGAGAAGCTGAAATAGCAGAAAGTCGTAAGGAATCAACCTAATTTACTTTCAAATCCCTGCAGAGTTGCTTTCAAATTCTTATTCTGTCTTGAATTTGTGTAGTCTTGAACAGGTTCTTTTATTTCTCTAATCTTGTGTTTCCATATCTATAAAAATGAGGATAATTATACCTCTCTTGCATGGTTATGGAGATAATTAAATAAGAGAATGTATGTAACTGTAAAACTCACATTATGTTGAACAAGAAGTCGTTAACAAGTAATGAATATTAGTTGCTTCTAGGGAGCAGTTTAAAGGACAGGAAGAGGTCTTAAGTGACTCTTCCAGGCAGGGGGAGTTTCATCTCTCATTATCACAGGGGAGAGAGAGAAGAGAAAGAGAGGGGAAAGGGAGAAGGAGGAAGGAGGAAAAATGGAAGAAGGAGGGAGAAAGGGAGGGGAGAGGGAAAACCCTGATCACCCAGAAATAAAATGACTACCATTTAGAAAGAGAATGTAGGTGGAGTGTCCAAGTTAGTGAGGCAGGGAGTTGAGCTACAGGAACAAAGAGGAACTGGAGAAAATATTTTTTGTTATATTCTTTGTCATTGTATGTGTAATGAAGTTAATTTTTCAATGAGGGCTTTGATAGCTGGCACAGGAATTTCTCTTAGGGAAAGAACTGTCTTTGTTGAGGAAAATGCCCTGCTTGTGGGCTCCTTCCCACCTTGGTGCCCAGCTGAGTGTTAACAGAAATCAAGAAATCAGAGGAAGGGGAAGCTGCTCTGCATGAAAGGAGAGTGGCATTTCTTGTTCTTTTGTTTCCCTCTGGATAAAAGGGACAAATATGAGTAAAGTTCAGAGAGAACAGAGGAGAAGCCAGCAAGACAGAAATAAACCTGGAAGGAGGTGAGAGGAATCAGTGCCCCCCTGGGGTGGCGGAGTGGCCAAAGAAGAAGTAAAGTATTTGCTCTGCTGTAATGAAAATTCACACCTTCAGCATTGTCTCCCCATTGAACTACTACTGTATGAGGTGACTAAGTTCATGGATGCAAAGGTCTTTCAACTGTACATTTGTACATTTATACCTTTACCCTCGGGAGCATGTATTTTGAAGACCCCAGGGCAGAAGGTGTGCGTGTGCCCCATAAGCCTCAAGGAACCTACTGGTTTTCAATGAATTCACTTTTCCAACATTATTTCTTACTTTCTCAATCCAAGAATTCTACAACTATTTCTCAATATATCATCTACCAAATGTACTTGATAGTAATCATCAGAAGCATTACCACTGTCTTTTCCCATCTTTTGCTTCCTTTTTAATTTCTGTAAGATTCAGCTCAATAGCCTCTTCTTCCATGAAGTTTTCTTGATAACTCCAGCCCAGAGCTATTCCCTCCTGCCTTAATGTCCTTAGGATTTATGTGTTTATCTTCAGGATTTATGTGTGTATCATTAATTTGATGGTCCATCTTTATCTTTTCACATTCAAATAACTTAGGAAAGGAGTCAGTAAATTCAGTAAAAGTAACCTAAAACACAAGACTATCACTGTTTATGTTGTAGAGACAAATAATAAGGAAGTTGTCTGAGTTTTCCAACTTTTCAGCTATAAGTTTTAAGCAGAATCATCCATAATAACACAATAACTGGTTAATTCTCATTTCTTTGAGATTTTATACTAATTCTTTGTCACAATGCTTTGGCTAAAACTCCTATATTAATCTTCATCATAATCACAAACTATAAATCGTGTTATTTTGGGAAGGGGAATCAGGTTCTACCAATGAGTAGAGCAGAGCTACTGTGCTCATTTGTCAAATGCTCAGAGAAGTATCTCTTTAAAAAGATTACCTATTAGTACTAAGTACAGTTTTCTGGGTTTAACATATATTTGGCTGAGGGTCTTCAATCAACATCTCACACTTTCAACAACATAGATCAAATTATTTTATTGATCACTCTGTAAATGTAAAAGTAATGGAATTTTAGAGCCGCAAAGCTGTCTCCAGAAACACTTTGCTTCTTCTTGGTCATTTTTGGTTTCATATGATATTATTTAAGACATCAGAATGATGACGACATGCTCTGCTCTCTACGGGACATATTTTTGCTTCCAGCTTCATTGACTGAGCATTGTACTGGGGCGGCACTGCATAGCACTGTAATGGTTCACGACTTAAGAGAAAAATTTTCTTGCCTAACTCCAACAAAAATAGTTGCAGATTACAACTACAGAAATTTAAAAAGTCATGAAAAGTGAACACCAGTGTTTCATAGCAAATGAAATACCCTTCTCACCGAAGCGCATAATACTTTTCACCAGTAGGAGGCATCTTTTTAGAAAGCTGTTGCTATAACATATGTATCTTGACTGCAGCAATGATCATAAGCAAATTAAAATGACTTCTTTTTGGGCCCCTATATATCTCAGAATATATATTTTAAAAAAACAACAATAAGTGGTTGTAGAAAAAATATTTCCTAGGGCCTGTTCTTGTTTGTCACCCTAGGAGGAATGCCTTGGCTATACTGATGAGTGTATTGTAAAAGTGGCCTGTGTACATAAATCTTGACCAGTTGTTTCAGGCAGTATGAAAACCATATTGGATGTTTATTAAAATGCAGAGTCTTGGATCACTTCGCAGTATAATCTGTTAGAGGACATTTGGAATGAGGCCTCAACACCCACATACTCTCCAGCCAGATGATGAGTTGTGGGATCACCCTTTAAGAAACACTGCTGTGGATCTTGGACAACAAAGTCCCTATGTTCTCTATAATGAGAAATGGAAAGTAATATTGATGTCCTCTCTGCCCCAATTTGTTCAGGACCTAAACAAATACGGGCTTTGAGGCAGTTACCCGTGTCTGAAACAGCATATTTCCCTAGGAAAAGAAGAACTTCTAATATGAAAATTTCCAGTAAAGAAGGTTCAATACGACAAGGTTGTATGACTGACAGTTGGTTTAGTACAAGAATGTTTGATGCTTGGTTTCAAGTCCTCGGCAAATTTATAATTATCAAAACAGCAAAAACACTTCAGTGCTGTATTTCTGGTGATGCATTTACGTGGGTAAGTTTCCTCTTAATTAAATAAACCACATTTGATGTAAATTGACAAAGTATGATTGGGTGGGTTGTTACAGACTCTGGGTCCTTCCAATAATTATTAATTTGGGGGACAGTTCAGTTCGTAGAATCAGTTTTAGAATTGGGGAACGACACTAGCAGCATAAGAAGCATCCTTACTAAGACAGCATGCTGTATGTTCCTATTCCCTACCATGTAAAAAAAAAAAAGGCCACTTGGCTTGTCAGTTACAGGATCCCGAATTTGAATCCTGGTTCTGCCACGTTTGCTTTGCAACTTTGGGCAAATCAGTCTCAAGAAAGGTGTAGGTACAGTTAATCATGAGATTAGAGGTAGACAAAGAACTAGGCTAGTCCGATTGTTTAGGAAATAGGGAAAATAAAGACTCCGAGGTGCTGTTTGACATTGTGTACCTCCAAGAAACATAACTGACACTGACGGAGCACATAATGCACCAGGCAAATGCAGTTATGCTACACTCCACAACCCCCATCTCGCTCAAGCCTTACAGCAACCCTATGAAAAAAGTACAATTGCTACATGCATTTTACAGATAAAAAATTTAAACCACAGAGAGGTTAAATACTTTACCCAAGATTAAACAGCTAGCATGGGGTAGAAAGTCCATGTTTTTAACTACCACACTCTATGCCCATTCTTACTATGTTATGCTAATAGTTTCAACTAACCAAATTTTGTCTGCTTCTCATAGACTGAAAAAACAAAACAAAACCTTAAAACCAATAACTATTAAATCATTGAGTACACTGAGCATAAAATTAAAGATTTCATTAATCTAGATAAGTAAATTATACTGTTAAAAAAATATACCATAAGAATTGAGAAATTATAAGGGAGGGGTGCTATCATGATGAAAACCAGCGTGGGTAAAAGCCAACAATGTTAAGATCTAAAACAAAGCTGTCCTATTAAAAACAAAAAGAAACCGCACAGATGGTCCAAAAGAGTATGAAGGCGAGACCTAGTTAATGGATATTTTTAAGTTCATAAAAATCTGAAAACATTTTACATCTACAACTCCAAGTAACAATACTAAATGTAGAAATAAATTTAATGCAAACGTTTGCCTCTATATATTGCCTTAAAGTCACATTTTAGAAAATGAATGAACACTTTCATAGCTCAAATTCCCTTTCCTCTCTCCCACAGAAAATTATGCCCGGGAATGGGAGACACGTGGCTGGCTGGGCAAGGAGAATCTGGAACATAGCTAGGAAGGACACAGCCTGGTTGATGAACACACACGTACCTGGAATGGGAAAGAGAGAACGCTCAGGCTGGGATGGGTACAGAATGGTACGAAACAACTCATAAAACCACTTCAGAAGCATTAGAAACAGAGTGCCTAGCTAGCTCCTTTGATAATGGGCTCTGGTTTCAATTTTACCAAAAAGAATAAAACTAAAGCCTCAAGTTTTTAGCACGGAAGTAGAAAAATATCCCCTCAAATATGCTTGGTCCACAAGCATTTATTAAAGGCACAAAAATGTGACAGCCAGCAGGTGAGACACTGAGTACAGAAAAATAACTTTGTTCCCAAGAAGCCTACTTATAGTCTAGGATGAAACAAACAAGATATTCAACAGTCTCTAGCTACAGAGGGGTCCTGAGTTTACCAAGAATGGAAGCAGAAATGCATGGGTTCATGAAATGGGGACAAAGCTGGCCCTAGTCCCGATAGTGCCTGTCTCCCTGGAGAACGCAGCCTTTGTAACAAGTCATGGCACCCTGTGCACAGGTGTGGGAGGTGGGGGCAGCGGTGGCAGCGGACACGGCCAGTGGGTTCTCGGGCCTATGCTGGGAAGTCAGGCCCAGGAAGTTGGAGTAGCCACATTTTAACGGAAGGAAGAGCAGTAGAGACTTCCAAGCAATCACTTCTCCTTTATCTGAACTAAAGAGAAATTTGAGGGACCAAAGCACAAAATAACTATTAATAAACATTCTGAATGGCCCCCAAAGCTGAATACCTAGAGGAATACCTGTTACGCATGAGTACAGAGAAATCTTCAATAGCAAATAACTGTTAATAAATGTTTTTTGAGTACCACTATGCTGAGCGCTGGACAGTCAGTGAGGAGTAAGAAGGCATGATCCTCCTGTCCCTATGCTTCACAAGCTCAGGTGGGGAAGATACATAGTCAAATAGATACATAAATGAGAAAATAACCTTAATCACAGAGTGAAGTGACGTCTACGAAGAAAAAAGCCTGGTTGTATGAGAGTATATAACAAAGAAAACTGGCCTAAGTGGGTTGGTGGGGTGAAGTTTTCTCAACCGAAAATCTTTTATAGTGATATAATTGTAAATAATTTAACTTAACTATTGACATTTAATGTTAACTGAAAAAATACATCCACTATAGCACACGACCTAGAGGTTTCTCTAAGTATGAAAGGAAAAGAAGCGTGCTTTAGATAGATTTGTTCAGATTAGCCCTGCTAAGTAGACCAGCCTCTAATAAGCAATATTTGATGAATCTTATTATTATAGTTTCATATAGTACATGTTGTTATAAAATGAGGTTTCTTAGCTATTGCCAATTGTGCTATTCAGCTGTGGCATGGGGCACTTTTTTTTTTTTTATCAATTCTCTCAAATCCCCAGTGAGACAAGCTAATGGTCTTAAATGCATGCCTGCTGAGAGAAATTTTACAAATCCCAGCACACTAGAGCTCAAATGGGATGGCTATATATTAAATGAATAAAACTGATTAAAAGATGAAAAATATATAATCTTCATACTTGTTTTAAGATATGTTTTTAACATAATACTTAGCATATTTAATCTTTCAGATATTAAATTTTGATAATCCTTAAACTAAAGTAATTATCATCAAATACTGCTATGTGTCAAGGAGCTATACCGATTTTTCTCATCATAATAATGACAATAACACATCCAAAAATACTGAAGAAAAAAGAACCGATTAAAATAAAAAGGAGATGGCTTGTTGGAAACAAACATTTGAGCAAGTTTTGCATTTTAAGCTGTTACAATAACAAAAACAAAAATCTTTTAAGTCAATTTAAGTTAAAATCTTTTATTTTTAGCCCCATCTTTACCCTTTAACTTAACAAGAACAGAATAAGAATTATCCTAGAAAGATAAAAACTTTAAGAAGTTTTTTTCCAGTTGCCTATGGAGGATTTTCAACACATTTTTAATGTGTTGAATTCTTAAATTAAAAAGAAAAAATTTCCAAGTTTTTAAAATTTCTATCGACGTTTGATGAGATTTTGGCAAGAAAAGCCTGCAACATTTGAAACAGTATCATTACCAACACCTGTTGAATATCCTTAAACAAGTTGTGGATTTCAAGCAAGTCAACCCACCACCACCAGGAAATTATGATCTACATGAATTTGAGGTCCTGTGCCTACAGTATTTCTAGTCTTTATCCTCCTGATAACTGAGTATGCAAGCCACCAATATGAAGAAAGCTTGATTCTCCTGTGACTAAGTTTACAAAGACAAGCCAACATCAAAAGAGCTTGAATGGAGATCTAGCTGATTCTTCTTTTTTTTTTTTTTTGTAGAAAATGAGCATGCAGGGCTCACCTTTGTTAGCATGTCAGGAAGCGCCCACAACTTGGATCTTCAGCGTATGTTGGGATCCCAGCTTCAGGGCCGCAGATATGGCTTGGAGATAAGCTGTCTAAAGCATTCCTACTCACAGTCAGTCCCCAGCATCAGTTGTTAGAAAGCCAAACCTGTGGCCCTCACCTACTGAATCAAAATCCCTGCGGTAGAACCAAGAAATGTTTTACCGTCCCTTCCTGGTGATTCTTAGTCTGACTCAAGGGCATCAACTTCTGGTCTCATGAATCTTGCGTGCTGGGTTGTAGGTCTTGCTATAGAAATACAGGTGAAGCAGATTAAATTCCTCCATACCAGCAGCATGGAAATCACCTGGGAGCTTCTTAGAAATGCAGAATCTCCTCCCCCAGCCCTATAGAATCACAGCCTGCATTTTAGTTAAAAATGGATCTCCTGTTTCCTGGAGGAACTCTCTTAAACAGCTTCTGCCCTTCCTGCCAGTCCCCTAGAGCGTTGTTTTTTTTTGTACCCCCCCCCCTTTCACTCTCTCTCTTATCAAAGTCCCTCCCCCAACCACTTGCTTCAGTCAGCTAGCTGGGCTTCAGAGTGATTTTTCTGAGTTAATGAGCTTTAGTGTATGTATAATCACTGAATAAACTCAAGTGTTACTGATACCTGTAATATCAGTATTAAAAACAGAAGATGTCTGGAGATGCCTTTATTTTAAGCCAGAGAATGAATTTCTAATGGTGGGATTCTAGATACAGCAAACAACTATGATAAAGGTTTTATGGGAGCTGTGGTTTTTGATATGCTACGAATCAGACGTGAGGTAGGCTGAGCAGGTGTTGGTCTTCCACTCATGCTGCTTTCCTTTACATTGAACAAGAATTGATATAGAACAGAGTTCACCTCCAGATTGCAGTCTGCTCACACCTCAACTATCACCTAAATTTGTTTCAACTCTAACTCCAGACCACTGTGAGTCCAGTATTCAAAATGTTTAAGGCTAGTAACATTTTAGTGGCTCCAGGAGTCTAAGAATTAACTTAAACTGAGTATACACCTGTGGGTGGTGGTGCTTTTTGAAGGTCTTACGTGCACCAGGACTTTGCAGCACCCTTAAAAGAAAGTCCTGAAGTTGCACACTCTTGCCTCCATCCACCCACCCTATTGACAAATCTGAAAATCCAGGTTTCCAAATCATGATTATGGGATGGAGATAGTATAAAGGAAACATATATGGTTTATAAAAAGTTCGATAGGCAATTTTGATACACACGCCCAACTTTTCCAATTGTTAATCCCTGATTAGTTCTGTAGATTTTATTATTTATTGTCCATGAAATTTTTAATACATAATTCAATAGTAGCTACACCACTTTTTCTTGAAATGAGACATACCAAAAAGTACAGGTTTTCTTTCACATGTGAAACGTTATTTTACACCTCAATTTGATTCATGCATGTTTTAATATGTTTTGAGTTGAAATATAGGCCCAAGCATGCAAAATCAATAGCTATTATAATTTTTAATTTAAAAAATCTCTTTAACTTTACTGGTAACTTTTAATCTTGCACCATTTAAAAGAAAATACAAATTGAAGAAAGCTACATTTACTAAACACTTCATTAATATTTACTCAATATCGACAATGCACTAAATACTACAGCAAATAGTCTATTGGGATTTGAGCGATCATTTATTTTTATTTAAAATTCACAGTAATGTTTGAAAGTATGACCCTGTACTTCTGCCACTTTAACCTTGATTTCTATGATTTAACTGAAACATTTGAAGTAAACAAACCAAACCAAATCTTCTCAAATTTCAAGTTTAAAATGTACTTTATTGATATAAAAAACAAGCCTTTCTAAAGTTGGATTGTGGCAAATTTACAAGATGATCCATAAAGGAGAAACAATTTTTTCTTTTTATTTATTATAAAAACAATACTACCACATAATGGGGAAATTTAAATTTATCATAATCCCGCCACCTAAAATCTTTTGTGTATTCTTTACATTTATATACATAAACATAATTCTTACATAGTTGTAACTTGTGTATTTACACAAACTTGGAAAAATCACTATTTAAATCCTTATATTCAGGATTATATGTAGTCTCCTCTTTAAGGAAATGATACAGTGTAAAATCTACAACATCCAATATGCTCCATAAATCCCAAACACCCAATAGCCTCAACCTTCCAGACCAAACTACAACTGGCTTTCTTTCCTTTTCTTTCCTTCTCCACTTCAGTACATGAACTAAGGTGAGGTTCACATTAGCCTGAATTCACCATCTTTAATATAGTACACGTAAATATATAGTTATCATCTTGGTTGTTTGTACAATCTTTATAAAATCTTAAAATTCCATCTTAAACATCACCATACTAAATTGATAATCTCAATCATGCTTAATCATTCCACTCTTCTTGAGCTTCTTTTATAGGCAAGGTAGCTGATACAAATGGCAGATGAAAGGAATCTGCATTTAAATACACCAAAGGAGAAGCAGGAGTGTTTAGGTAGAGTAGGCTGCAGAAATGCCAGCCTGGGTCCATCGGATGTTGACTGGTGATCTTGGGCCACTTTGTCCCCTTGCACTTCAGGTTACTCTGCTGTAACATGTAAAATGAATATTTGCATTCTCTCTCTTTGGGGATATCATTGCAAAAAAACAGAACACAAGTAGAGTATTTTGAAATCCTCAAATGAAAGGTACTGGATTTTTAAAATAAAATACTTCACTTTTATTAATATTCATCAGTACAAACATTACTAACTTGTATACTAAAATTTCTCTATCACTCCGGTTAAAAATCATGAGTTCACCTCTCCAATGTTTCAAGCATGGGTGTGGGGAACATGCTTAACCGGCTTCACTTAGTGACACACTGACATCTAGTGGACATTTATGGTGCTCTACGGGATACCATACACCCCAAATAAACTCCACGTTTCTGGTGGGGCACAGGGAAACAAAAGCACTGCACGGTCTTTATACAAAGGATCAAAAAAAAAAAAAAAAAAAAATTAAAAAGCAAGGCACGCTTACTGTATATTTAAGTTTTTGCTTGTTCAATTATAAACATTGACCGATTTTCAACATTTAATCCACAGTTATGAGATGATGGGGTGGGGGTGGCAAACAGCTATTTAGTGTTGTAGCTGTGAAATATCTCAAAAAAACCTCCCTGATTCAGCATTTAAAGGAGCAAGAATGTAACTATGTGCTCACCTACTCTTTCTACAGTGAATGGCAGCAAGGGTGGAAGAAAAAAGGCTTGAGAAGGGAAGGGAGATAAGAAAAGGAAAATGTGGGGAAAGTGAGTTTTCTCACTTTATATCCCTTGAATTAATTTACCTCTTTGTGGTTAGAATTTTATTAAATCCATAGGGAAACTTCCTTTAAGCAAATGTATGTGTAAGCTTTTTGGCACTTCACTAAGCATTTATCTAACTGCTCATTTAATACATTTACTTTGGAATAAAAACATAAAATGAAATGTTTCTATTACTCTGAGCTTTCACAAATGTAAACTGTAGCTGTTTCCTCTGTCCCTGCCTGAGGCTGCAAGAAATAAATGTCAAGTGGCCTCAGGAGGTAGTCCATCTGACACCCGCCTGTGATTAAATTAGGATTAACAAACATTTATTGGAAGATTGTCACGATCACATTATTTCTGCTACAGTATAAATTAAATTTAAATGTTGTGTCCTCCCCTTTAGTAAAACAGGGAGGGACTACGTGATCCCCACCAGCCCACTTCCTTATTTTCAACTGAGCTTCCACCACTGGACGGGGCTTCTTTCACACTCTACTTTCACACTCTACCGTTTAATGGCTTCCTTATTCCAATGAACATGCAAGGCTGTAGAAGAGGAATTCTGGAAGCTGGAATAAAGAATTTTTTTTATACTGCTCTGCTTAGTCTCTGGTTCTGGCAGACCCTTCTAACACACCTTTTTCTGGGAAGAAAAAAAAAGAAAAGAAAAAAAAAGGAAAAAAGAAAGCAAAGTGAAAACATTTTTACTGTAGGTCTAGAGGAAACAGGGAACTAAAAAGAAACCTCAAGGATTAGGAAATGTGTATTTTTTTTTTTTTTTAATGTGCCTGAGTTTGTTTCTACCACACCCAGAATACTTCTAAATTCTTTTAACTCCTTCACTCTTTCATTTATGTCTGGGAGTCAGAAAAACTGCCTAGAAATGATTAGACCAGGCCAGCTCTTGAGTGTAAAATCATGGAATATATGGCAGCTATATTGCTTAATTAAATTTAAACATCCTTATGTATCCATTATTGGTGATGTTAAATTTAAAATATATATATATATACTCACTTATGTCCTTGTTGGCAATTAATTAACTTCAATCTTCAGAGCCCAGAGACAAAAACAGAAAAACAAAAAAAGATGCAACACAACCTATTAGCACAAGCAAAAACAATATTCAAATAGTGAAGCTTCATGCTAAACCCAAACATATAATTATCCATACAATTTGCAATTGTGTTGTATTACTGCTTTAAAAAGTCTTTCCAGACACTTTCTACTGCCCAGTATTTTACCACTAATTTTTTCCTGTCACATTTCTTCAGTGTTCTTGTTTTTTGTTCACTTCTATAATGGAGAAAATTAGGCCCAGAGAAATAAAAATATATGTCCCTACTTACAAACAAGACCATAAATGAGAAATTTGAAAGCTTACTCTATTACAGGCTGGTGGTTAATTAAACTACGTTGACTCTAGAGTTCAGTAACCTGAAGACCCAGAAGTCAGAACTGCATTATTATTGGAGTGCTTTATTCACAAAGAAACTATTTTGATAAACCTATGACCTCTAATTACTCTAAGTGATAATACAACTAAAATCTAAATGTTGTGACCTCCAGATTCATTTCTTCAAGAGAAAGTGTCAAAATGTCAGGATTCATTCAGCCCCTGGTAACTAGTTTTCATATATATGCAATATGTATTTTATTTGATAATGTTTTATTTTAGATATAATTTTAAAGATTCCTGGTCAGAATTCCAACTTAACCCTACTGTGTTTAACAGACTCCAGTGATTTTCAGAGAAGCCTTCAGTCATTTAGTTGTGTATGGGTCCCCCTAAATCACTCTTCAGGTGCCATTCTCCCAAGGCATGCCACTATGTAGTAGACAAGGACTGAGTCTTCCAGACATGCTCAAAGTTGTAGATGCTGAATAGATGACTGTTAAGAGATCGGTCCTTGGATATGTTATATGATATGAATCTAGGGATGTGGGATGTGGTCAGTGCGCCTCTGCACAATATATTTAATATCAGAAATTTACAGTAACATTATAGAATCAATACTAACAGTCCCACCACCAGAATCCACCAGCTTTTGTGATCTCGGCTTCCTTGGAAATGTAGAGAAACGAGAGACAAGTCTGACTTACAGAATCTGAGAAAACTTTTTATTGATCTCTTTATACTTCCAGCATTATAAGAACAGGCAATACAATATTTTTAACCCAAGCTCAGACGTGTAAACCTTTCCCCAAAGCTTAAATGGGCCAGGCATTTTCTCCATATTACAGTACCCTCTCTTATATCAACAATCATCATCCTCCATCAACATAACCCACAACCGAGTACAGAACGCAGGTGTTTTTGCTGTTCCTCTTCAGAGTGTTCTTGTCTTGTGAGACTTGGCATCCTATAATACTTAACACCTAGTGTTCCCCAAATGAAAACCACAGTTACATAAATCCTACTTTGAAAATACACGAGGAGAAAAAAATGCATCTCTGGCCAATCATTCAGAAGGCTCTAATGAGTTGTAAGTCAAAAGGAATACAAAACACGATTTCTAAATTTAAGCAACAAAACATAGAATTTTGGAGATGCTATTCGTTGCAATCTTCCAGTGTGGCCTTAAATAAGAAAATTCTGTCTTAGCAAGGTACTTGAAAAGAGATGTTAACCAAGGGAATAAAATGAAACCAAGGAGTGATGACCAACACGAGACTTAAAAGCCTCTTCAATAACGTTTGAAAAGCTTCCCCTTTTTGATCTTAACTAACATTAGTCTAGCTAACAAGTAACTTTAAACCTGAAAAGTTTTGTGCCCATGTTTAAATATGCCTGAATACTTGTTAATCTTACTATAAACATTATCTCTATAATGAAAATAAAAACAAATGGTGTCATATGCCAAAATGAAAAACAGTGCTTATCCACTGATTATGTACTTGCCTGTACTGTCATTTTATAAAAGCATTCACATATAGTTAATATGTAAGCTAAAACACTTCCAAATATTCAAATCCAGCCAAAAAAATATATATACGAAGTTGCCCACTCATCACTGAATTATTCTGGACTGAACAGAAGGCTTGATTTCAGCACTGCCAAATGCTCTTAGGCACAGAAGCAACACACCATCTGTCTTGAAGCACCAAGTATATCAATTCAGATGGAAAATACTGGTGTGCTTAGCAAAGTATCTCAAGCAATTCATTTTCTGATGCTTGAAACTTAACATGGCCACTAGGTTAAATGTATCAATACTTCAAACTGCTAGTAGTAACAAAAATGATAAAAATGTCAGAGCATGATAGAGTTGTAGTTGTAACAGCAGAAAACCTTGAAGAGGAATCAGAGGATTAAGGAAGTGTTCTCAGTGAGTCACTATTGCTACTTCTCTGAGAAAATATTTTTAAGTGAAAGATGGAACTGCTGCCATTGGCAAGAATGACTCTGGTATTTCACAACAAAGCAAGCGCCTCTGAAGCTGCTACTGAAATAGATGCTGCTTCATCATGGACGTACACTGATGTCATGACAGAAAGCTAGGCTTCTAAAGAGTCTGGACTTTATTCTGCAAACAGTGGGTAACCACTCATGTCTTATTAGCAGGGAGTGTCCTGAAAAAGAGCTTATTCTGGGAGGATTAATGTGATAGCTGTGTGAAGAATAGATGGGAATCTTCTGTATGGACAAGAAGGAAACTTAAAGGGCCCCTGTAGATCAGCGATAAGCAAGGGCCTGACTAAGGCTAGGCTAAAAAGAAGAGAACAAAATCAAAACATGATGTCCTTCAGAAATAAGGGGAAAAGTCAGCAACTATCAACCCGTGTGTATGTGAAATATGCTAGAGTATTATGATTAACTTAAGAAGAGCCAAACCCTATTTCTTCAAGTTCAGACAAGTATAGTTGGGTTTTAATGTGCCATAATGACAGCAAAGGAATTGTTCAGCAAGGTTCAATCAGGAAAAAGTTAACCTCCAAATATTTAATTCTTAGCTTTCTAAGCAAAATTGAGTGGTTGTGCCAATTATGACTCGGGCCTCTGACTGACTAGATTTTTAGAGGAAATAAGCTAAGATATGCCCCATTTCTTGTGTATGAATCTTGGGGAGCAGGAAGTCAAGACAGTGGCAGGGAAATGGAAGCACAACACAAGGTGTGAGCCCTGGCCATAAGCTCACAGCTCCACAGGTTCTCTGCAAATGAAAGCTGCTCTTCAAATTCCCTACTTCCCGAGTAAAGGTCTGGCCCGGAGAAACAGAAGGCCTGGAACTGGGACTGCCTTACCATGCGACTAGGGGGAGAAGTCACGGTAATGGGAGTTGGTACCACTGTCCTTCTCTGACCACCACGTCCACAAAGACCTGGGGTGAAGAATGCTCCATTTTCTAGAATCATCTGAATAGGCAAGAAAGGATTTTTTGAGAAGCCATTTTCCTCTACCCAACTGAGAGAAGTCACCTGCCACATCATCTACTATGGTGTTTCCAAAGTTCTCTGTTAAGTCGTCTCTTTTTCCGACTACACTATGATGAGCTTTTGGGGAAACATCATTTTCTTCTGTTTCCAGAATTTAAAACAGAAATAGCTTTCAATAAATAAATTCCTCTAGTTTAGTTTGACATCAATGTAGATTCTTTAATGGCATAAGGAAAATCACTTGAAGAAAATATTAAGGTGTGTAAGATTTAAACCAACTAACTGATTCCCCCATCCTCACTTTTAGCCAATAACTACTTCCTATTTCATGGAGCAGAAGCAACAAGAGCTTTGCACTACATCTATCCTCCAGCCTGGACCTAACCCTTTGTCCTCTGCTGTTCTGTTAACCACGCATGATGGGGTGAGATGTCTGAGTTCCCAGCAAAGGCCAACCACTTGACTTTTGTGTTAGATACTATCCCCTCCTGCCCACCTAGTAGAATTCAAGAATCTGGTGAAGGGCTATACGGCTTTAAGTGCTGGTGCTAGACACTATGTTTTCCAGAGTCCCTAGTCAAATCAGGAAGAGACAAATGTCCAAGTCAAGTGCAAAATTTCAAAAACACCCTCAATACATGGTATAGCGGATGATCTTCTGAGGACATTGCCTCTCAGCCCTACATCATCCGTTTTCCCTATTTCATCTTTTCCATCAACATACAAGTCTACTGTAATTTTTTCCATCTTAAAGAAAAAAAATCCAACTCCAATTACACACTATTTTTCTACTTTATTGCAAACGGGAATCTCCAATTTCTTTCCTTCCATTATCTTTGGTACCTACTCTAACCAAGCTTTTGACCTCACTGCTCCAACAAAACTGTTTGTAAAAGTCACCAGTGATACCATCCATCAGTTGCTAAATAAAATGGACACTTGAGTCCTCTTCTTATTTGACTCAGCAGCAGCATATGATGTAGGAGGTCATCTCCACCTCCTTGAAATTCACTTCCTTTCCCAGTGCCCATACTTTCCTGGGGTTTTCCTTTTACCTCTTTGCTTCTTCCTGGGCTCCTTTGCTGATTCCTCATCTCAGCTTCTTAATGTTGGAGTGCAGGCTTTCTTCTCTAGCTGCACTTATTTCCTTGATTTCATTTTTAAAAAACAAAACAACAACAACAACAACAAAATTTTGCATATCTACTGCCCTGACATCTCTATTTGGATGTTTTATAAGAACCTGAAACTTAGTCTGTAGAAAATGAAGCTCTTAAACTTTTCCCAATCCCGCCCCACCCCAAGGTTCCTCATATTAGTTAATTCTAACTCCAGCATTCTAGTTTGCTCAGATGCCAAATTTTTATTCCTTTTTCAGATGACATAGTCAAATCTATTAGTTTAAACCTTGTTAGCTCTACCTTGAACCAGAATCTGATCACTTTTGCTACCTACACTAATACCACCCAAGTTGAAGCCATCAGTATCTCTTAACCCTGCTCCCTCTCTCCTTCTCCCTTGTCTTTTCCCTAAGAGTAATGAGACTCTACTACAACATTGTCATATCCTATCGCTCTGGCTAAAAAGCCCTCCAATGGCTTTCCATCTTATTTAGCACACTATCAAACGCCTTACAATGAAGTATGATGAACTATAAGACCCTATGCGATCTGTCCAGCTGTCGTTTCCTTGCACTTGCTTCCCACTCTTCTCCTAGTTGCTCATTCTGTTCCACCTCCTCTGGGGCCTTGCTGTTTTTTACATGCATCGGGCATTCTCTTACTGCAGGGTCTTTTCACTTGCTATTCCCTCTGCCTGGATACTCTTCCCCTATGTGGCTAATCCCTCACCATCTTCAGCTTCTGACTCATCTTTTTACTGACGTCTTCTCTAACTATCTTTTTATAACTGCACTGCAACGTCCTCTTTCTCCCACCCAGCACACACTCTCTATTTCCCTTCCTTGCTTTAGTTTTCTCTATACTACTTAACATGTATATAATTTACTATACTCTTTTCTTTTTTCGACTTCTGTCTCCCTGCTCTGAAAAGTAAATGCCATAGTCAGGGATTTTGTGTGCTTTGTTCACTGCTAATCCTAAACCTAAAAAATATTTGCTAGACTATACAACTAATAACTTGCCTGAGTGAAACGAAAAGACTCCCTGATTGCTACGGGCTCATGATCAAGTTAAGGGGGATGACATAAAACACAAATAAAACCGCCATTAAAAAAAACTATAGAATAAATATTGTCTCACGAGTATATTTAAAATTACCTTTTACCATCTTGGAGTTGTGAGGCCAAGGGAAGAATTTAGCAGAGGGCTAAATTGCTCCTAAAAATGATAAAGGAATCAGGTTAAGGGGTGTCAGTGATACCCTTATATATAGATTTATCCCCTCATTCCCTTCTGTTCTTCTTAATTATTCTTCATAACTTCGTAGATGAAATGGTGAAATGCTCACGTAAAGACTATTATAAGCCCCCCAAATTTCAGACACTAGGATATCTCTAAGTTTCCTTACATACTTGACTCCATAATTGGCAGTACTTCTCTTGGTGCCCAACACCACTCAGTAACCCGTTTCTCCACAGGTTTACTTTCCCCCCCCTCAGTCTGAAGTGGGCCTGGATCAGAAAGCAGCCAGCACACCTGAGTTTGCTCAGCTGACTTATGAAATACTCATGCTACAATAAATGAGAAGTTGCTCAAATTACACTCCTGTAGTTAGGGAGCCTTTACCTGGTCATCTTTCAATTTTACATACTGGTGCAGGAAAACATAGGGCAATAAAGAAAAAGAGTGACCTGTTTGATTCTTTATCCTATTCTATTTTCCTTTCTCACAGAAGCTAGAGGTGAGAAAGAAAAAAAAAAATTAAGAGACTTGGATAATACCTAAATAATCGACTTTCAATACTCCTCTATATTACTGTATTCTAGTTCTTTTATTCTAAATTTACTTCTCTTAAATTTTTTCGAAGGCCATCACTTTTTATTTTTCCCATTAGATTTCCCTAAAAGAATATGGTAAACAGATATGTATTCTCTTTAACAGCAAAAGGGAATAGGAGAAATATATCAATTAAGGAGATAGTAATAATGATGGGAAATTATGTAAAGTTTGTAGGGCAGAAAGTATTTTGGTTTATTTAAGGGCTTTGAAAATTACCAAATCATTCTCCATTTTAAACAAGGAGACATTAAAGATGGGAATAACTCATTGCTACTTCTCATTATTTCAAGTTAAAAAGAATCAATCCCGCACCTACAACATATAAAGCACTGAATCAGTATGATGGGGAATTAAGACATGACTGACATGCTTCACATGGTCTCTGAATTACCTTATGGAGAAGACTTATATCCATGACATAATATTCATCATTCAGCAAGCATGTGTGTTAGATACTGGTCTGAGATAGAGACAAGGAGTACATTTATTATCCTCCAAAAGGTCACTATCTAGAAATATGTATAAGGTGTTAAACTGAATATAATAAAATGCCAAAATGAATGTTAAAGACACCGGGTAGTAAGATAGTAAGAACAGTATGACAGAGAGTAATTATTTTACAAGCATCAAATAGTATTAAGTATGTTTAATGTCATATAGATCGGGAAAAACTTAGCAAATCATTATACTAATATTTTCATAGTTAAATCAGCAGGGACATCTGTTCAATTTCTCATTCAACAGAAAATGGATACACATTAGCAAAGATGTGTCCTCCTCTGCTAAGAAGAGGGAAAAAATCTCTCTGGACAAGAAATTATAAATGACTTAAGGACGTGACAGTGTATTCATCTCCGTATGCATCACAGTGCCTTCTGCCATCTGGGAATTTTGAGGCCAAGAGAAGAATTTAGCAGAGGATGAAAGTGCTCCTAAAAATGATAAAGGAATCAGGTTAAGGGGTGCCAGTGATACCCTTACGTTGAGATTTATTCTTTCACTCCCTTGTGCTCCTCAAAAATACTGTTCATAATTTTGTAGATAAAACTGTGAAATCCTCATGTAAAGGACCTTCAATTAACAAGTACTTACAATTTGTAAAATAAACTCTCAGTCAAGGGGTTAAATAACATAACCACCCTCCTCCACAAACCCCCTCTAAAAGAAAAAAAAAAAAAAGAAAAAACAGGATTCTTACTGAGGAAGGAACTTGGCTTGTTGCTGGTAGTTGCAAATATGCTTGAATTCCTTTTATTATTTCTGATATTTGTGCAGACAGTGTCAGAGAGAAACAGATAGATTAACGGAATAATAGTAAAATGAAAAGGTTTCATCAAAGGAGCTAGACTTGATTGGAGGATTTGGGGGAAAAAAACTGCTACTACTGATTTGTTTTGGGTAGACTTGCATAATTGGGACGTTAGCTGTACTGGGTTTCAACGAGGTAACCAACCTATAAATACGGAAGATTTAAAGAACTTTTTCTAAATACACTAATCGGTAATATTTAGTTTGCTGAACAACTCCTTTGCTATGCCATAGTTTCTGAACACGCCCAGCGCTAACACCCAGAGCTCTACTGCCTAATCGAAGTCAAACCACTTTTTCATATATAATTAAATTAATGAAAAATACTACTAAAGGATGTTTATATTGTTCCTGTGCCTAAATCTAGGTAATTTATTACTTTTTTTCTTTAAATTTTCAAACTTTGCTTCTATGTTTGGTCTCACTAATACATAGGATATTATCATTTAAATGTCACCTTGGGCTTCTAGTCACTTGAGCTATTGGGACCCCAAGAAGTTGCGAACATAGCAGGTGACACACTAAAACA
Organism: Rousettus aegyptiacus; assembly: GCF_014176215.1. Taxonomy (NCBI): domain Eukaryota; kingdom Metazoa; phylum Chordata; class Mammalia; order Chiroptera; family Pteropodidae; genus Rousettus; species Rousettus aegyptiacus. The sequence goes on from NW_023416295.1 coordinate 40,781,960, forward strand.
AGAGAGATACTGCTGGAAACCCAGGACATTCCCTTCAGAGAAGTACCAATGAGTTTAACAGAGTCTGGGAGAAAAAGAGGAAAGTGAGACTGGGTTTGACAATATACAACCACTCCAGAGGATCACTCATCTCTAATTAACAAGGTTCATTCTGGGTAACAGGGTTTAATACTACCATCACTGTTGGCAATGCAGTTTATAAAATAAATCAGCCCGAAAATTTACTTTATAACTACTTTGAAAGGACTATCAGTCCACTGTGTAGTAACATTCTATTATACACTAGAGATATACAGTTAAATAACTGAAGAACTTTACCCTCCAAAAGTTGACAAACTAGTTACAAAAAAATTGCTGTTTCAAATAATGCCTATCTATTAAAATATAGTTATAAATCATTTTTATTATTTGGGTATTACTTAAAAACACTTTAGACAAAAAACAATGGATTTATATATTCTATTTATCTAAAATAAGGAAAACTAACAGACTCATAAGTGAATAACATAATTACTGTAGAATCATCTCAGCCCCTTAAAATAATTTGGAATGGTTTTATAAAATTAATGTTTCCTATCATGCCATAATTCTGTCCAAAGACTACACTATAACTGTTAACTGAAAATGTGTTAAGTACTGCATTAGCATAACTACAATGCAGGTTAATATCTGAAGTCAGAGAGGGCTGAAATTGACTTAAATTTTACAAGTCATTCTTATATTGTTTTAAGAATACACCTGGACAAGTTAGTGGGCTGACTCCAAGTACACAACATCTCAAAGTTCTTATTAGAAATAGTAGCATATACATGGGTCAATTCAAACTGTGTGTCTACAAAATTTTGTCCCTATGATTACTTAAGATATCCTGGATTTAAAGAAAAAAAAAGCAATGTCTCGATAACTAATACATTTTGTCATTTTGGAAAAAAGCAGTCATCAAATATTTATAGATTTTCTTTTTCTAATGTAGTTATGTGATGTGTGATTAATAAATTTAAAATAACATTTCTTTTTCCAAATTAAAAAAAAGGGAAATCACTTGATGTTAAAAGTATTCCTTTGACAAATTTCTAAGGCAGAAGACAAACACATCTCATATTCACTGGGAACTATCAACAAAGCCTTATTTTATAAGGTTTAAGACTTTAAAATAGACTATTAAAATAAAGATTTACTAAATTACAAAACCATACCTTCTATTACTGAATAATTTTCAGAAGTTATCAATTAATCTATGTATATCTGCTTTCCTATATATATATTCGATATGTACCTCCACATCATATTAGTTGTGTAATCTGGGACAAGTTATTTAACCTGTCTGTACATCAGTTTCAGTCTGTCAACTGAGGATCATCAGTGTCTCCTCTCCTAGAGCTCTTTAGGGGATATTAAATAAGATAAGGTCCTTCAGTAACTAAATGATGCCTGGTGTGTAGGGGTGCACTGCATGGCGCCTCTGAGGGCACATAAGACGTGGGCTCTATGGGATGCATGGTGCCATGACCATTTTTGAATACTTATAAAGTTACATTTGGACTTGTAACTTGTAAATTTTGCTCTTAATGGATGAGAAAAAGACTGGGTTTTGAAATATCATAATTTACATCTAGAGCAAAGTTTCAAGGAAAAAAGCCCTTAAGAGTATACGCGGATAAATACCTATAGAACTGGGAAGCAGAAACGTAGTTTTTCAAAAGTAGAGAACATAAGAAAATTTCAGAATTTTAAAGGAACCTAATATAGGAAACCAAATAATGATTTTTTTTCCAGATCCATTTGAAATTATAGCCTGTTCTTTATAGAAAAAGTGAAACAAGCATAAATTTTAGAATTACTTGAGTTTGTGGGCTAACAGAGGATAGGAAATAATCAAATTCGATTCTGTATTATAGACAAACTGAAATTCAAAGTTAAAAGTCTCTTATTCAAGGCTACAAGGCAGTTTGTGGAAGAGCCATAATACTTTCTCAAGTAACAATTTCCTCTACTCTGTCCCAGGTGAGTAGAGGACAGCCCACAAGTAACAAAACAGGTTGGTGGTTATAATTAGGCTAATAGCAAATGAAGGAAGACCAATGATAGCATTCCTAAACATCCTACTATTCAGAATGATGAAAGCTTTTCTAGCACCAAGAGAGAAATATATTACTCTAAGAAGTAGAATGTACAAAATTGGAATTGGGCAAAAACTTTCTATATAGTGAACCTACACAGAAAGCTTTACTGTTTACATAAAAGATCCCCATTCTCATCCCACTGACTTGAACTCCATTACACATTATTAGTCATCATCGAAAACAGTCAAGGCTTAGAGGTTTTCATAGGCCTAAGCTTGAATTTTTCAAAATACCACCTTTTCATTTGGTGTTCCTTTATAATAAAGGGCGATTTTTGTAGGGGGCAGTTTAAGTGAAAAATAGATATATAATTAATTTTATTTTTATCCTGATTTAGACTTCTATTGACAAATACACAAGTAGGAGACCACTATTCTTAGTGAGAGGAAATGCAGCTATAAATGTTTTATCTTGAAGCAATGCATTTTTATGCTAATAATTCCACTCTGTAAATTTTAAGATGGCATTCTATTTTCATACTTAGGACTAAAAAAGACATTTGCCTTAAATTCCACAAGCTTAATTACATGACCAGAGAATCACCTAAATAATTATCCCAGTCGCAGAAAAAAATAGCATACTTATATTGTTTAGCAAACCTGAATATTGGGAAGTAATTATAATTTCTGTAAGAAAACTAATATTAAAAAATTATAACTAGAAAGAAAAACTTTATAACCTGTAAACCCCTTAAAATTTGGTATTTTTTCAACTGAGAAATAATGCCACATCTGCACACCAGTGCAGTTTTATTCTACCTTAGTCAACTCTGCCTCTGGCTACATCTGCTGGCCAAGTTGCCACAACGAGAATGGTAACCCATATGAGATCAGGATTAGAAGTAAAAAATGCAACGAGGCACAGAATAGCTATCAAATTACAGTTATTTGACAATACTGCCTAATGGTGGATAGAAATCATCAATTTGGTAACAAAATATTCCATAAGACAATATCAAATTCCTGAGTGTGCCAGGATTTCATATTATTTTTTAGCTCAAATATTATATTATCAAAAGCAGCGCTTTATACGTTTTTGAGACCAATGGTTTAAAATTCAGTTTTGCATATTTAAGCTCATTACATGCTCTCATTAGGACTTGAAAGGAAAAAACTAGGCATTTAATAAAATTTCAAAAGTTTTCAATTTAATAATTCATTTATTTTTACTAATCTTTAGTAGTCAATCTTCGTATCCGCATTTTTACTTCATCAACAATCATCTCAGACACACCTTCTAACAAGACTGACTTAAAATATTACGACAGGAAACTATGCCTTCAGGAGCATGTTTATTGTGTTTGAGATGATACATCAGGTGCTCTCTGAGCTACAAAGGGTAAAAGGAAATCCTCTCATTACAAACTGACAAAGGTAAAAGGTAAAACATTTTTCACAACAGCATTAACCACATACTCAGAAATAGATCTGGGTTTAATACAAATGACATAATTCCTAGTCATCTACGGCTACTTTTATAACTTCATACAGATAATGAATTAGGCTAAAATGCACTATAATATTTGGTAGACTTCAGGACCAGTATCCTTAGTACATCACAAAATACATTTTGATATCCCAAAGAAGCAAGACTTGCAAGTAGGCATTTTAAACATAACTAATCTACAGCTACAAAGTTCTACTCTTGATAGCGTTTACCTTTTTGGGGAATCTCCCAGTCTCCAAAGGATAAAAGCAGAGAGTAGAATCAGTATAACATATACACAGAAGTCCGTATTGTAAAGGCTATAAAGATTTGCAGCACAGTGAGAAGATGCCTTCTGCTCCTTCACACTGCATACAAATTATGTGAATTATGTTGCGTATCTCTTGGTCCACTGTCTGGCTATCCTGTCATGTTCTGCTCTGTTGGTCAAATACTGAGTGGCTATGCTTCCAACCAGAGGATCCGCTGGAAAAGTGGAAAGAATATTAAAATATATGATGTCTTGAGGTACAGTTCTAATTATTCTATTAAACTGAAATGCTATTTTTTCAGCAGCATCTTGATATACAATGGCTAAAATTTCAAAATAAAAATGCTTAAAGTAACATAATCATCTGTGTATTTTAATATTCAAACTAGAAAACCCCCATTAAATAAAAAAATGTTGAGCTGATAATTTTTTAAAAAGATGAATGGCTTTAATATACAAACTTTTTTTTACTCTTGGAATTTTATTCAACAATGAAAGTATGCTAGATAATTATATTTCTGCCTTCTTATATTAAAAAAAACTAATTTTAAAATAAAAACTCAGGTCTAAATACAATTCTATTCAGAATAAAATGTTTCCTTCTTTCTGTGCAGTATGATTCAAATTATTATTCTTGTCTCCATTTGAAAACTTACCATTTTGCTTTAAATAGAATTCTGAACTAGAATCTTATATAAACCTTTATTTTGAATTTGCTTTTCAAAAAAGATATGTACACACGATACAATATGTGAAACATACCGAACAGCAGCCAGTAAAACGTAAAGCTCTCTCCCTTCCTGACTCGAATCACTCAGAAGTTTCTCTCCCTGGTAAATGACTGTTATCTGTTTATGGCATTTCTACCCAGAGATATCACACACACTTAGAATATTATTGTTATGCATATGTATTTTTTTTTCAGTGCCTTGCTTTTTTACATAAAGTATCTTAGAGTGCTTTCCCTATTAGTTCATATAGAACAGTCTCATTTTGTTAATAGGCGCATCTTCTATTAATGGACATTCTGATTGTTTCTAATCTTTTGCTTTAATAAATGATGCCACAAAAAATTATCCTTGTAGATATCCCTATTTCTCTGTCTGTCTACTATCTTTGGTATATGTATAACTGCTGAGCCTAAGATAATAGTAATAGCCTTAGTGATCAATCAAAAGTCAACTTCTTTTTGAAAAAAGACTTCTCAGTAAGATAAGATGCAAAATCCCTGGCTTAAACATCACTTTTTCAAGTCAGCTACCCATGTTAAAGATCATGTGAGGAAATTATGCATTAAAGTGTTATGAATTATGGAGTAATGACTTTATCTGAGTTTATATAATCATAATCTAGTCCAACTCTCTCATCAGCTATAATTTCTTAATATCCACTATTATTACATGTAATACAACTAACTATAATTCACAAAGGAAGAGAGAACAAGAAGCCCTTCATTACTAACGGTTGTTTTAAAGCACATGGCAGCATAAAAGAAAAGGAAGCATTAGTGTCAGAAAACTTTATTACTGTCAAAAGTGGTTTGCACAGCTATATAATTCAGAAAACAGTCCATCGATGATAGAAAACAATTATAGGATAGTATTCCACTATCTAATGAAAGTTATCGTGAAACTTCTGGTCTATTCTAAACTGAAAAAGCACTGATAATTTCCTGGCAAAATGTTTTATGCTGATCTTTCTACCGAAAGCATTTACTTCTCAAACCCACATTTAAGTCAACCAAGAAAATTCACTGGTCTCTGTAGCCTCATTGTATATGTTAATAAGTATTTGCTTACCAGGGTTGCAGTCTGTCAAAAGAGAACAAATCGACAGCAAAACCTTTGAAATAGTCAAAGCAGGACTCCAATTGTCTTTAAGGATGTCCAGACAGATGACTCCCTGACTGTTGATGTTGCAGTGATAGATTCTGGTGCGGAAAGTAACCTATGGGCAGTCACATTAAAAACAGAAAGAAAATGAAATCTTTCTTACCAACTATAACTCTCACCAGCAAAAATGAAGGGTAACACATTACAAATCATACTAAGTAACAAATAATTTAACGGAAGAGCAAATCAAATACCAGGCTTACGTGATAACAAAATTAAATGGTTTTATTTAATTTGGTTGAAAGAAATTGTTTTTACCAAGGATAGCAGGAAATACATTAATTTTTAAACCAAAGTGAGTAGTTGATTGGATTAGCTTAACCAAAACTAATGATACAATAATTCTATACATGTATGTGTGTATGTGTGCATGCACATACACAAGTGTGTGCCTGTGTATACACATACCCCTGTTTAAAGACACAGTGTGGGACAACAAAAATGAAAGGTAAGTAGGACTGGTAAAGAATTTTTTAAAAAACATAAAACAAAAGTTACATTAGTTTATAAGTAGAAAATATCAGTATCAATTCAGCTATTTCTTGCCACATGTCAGAAAATACTGGAGAAGGATTTGGAAGGAGATTGGTTAAATTACGAGCCTATTTCTAAACCTTTCATTTCCACGATTGGCTCACTGTCTTGTTAGACTCAGACAGTAAAATACAACACACAAGATCTTAAGCTACTAAATAAAGGAAGCTAATATATCCCTGAGATGTGTAAAAAAGAGAGGATAAACCATAAGAACAAATGCTATCAAGTTTCAAAACAATCACAAAAACTAACTGGGTGGTTAATTCTTAATTTGGAGTTGCAGAGAAAAAAAGTTTCTGATCTCTTGGAACTAGCAGTGTACCATGATCTTCCAAGTAGAGTCTGGAAAGAAAATATTAAAAGCCCTCAAAAGTGTTTTTCTGATAAGGATGTAAAATTAAAAAGAAGAAAGAAACCACTGTTCTTGCAAGAGTGAGGAGATGCAAAACTATGCACCTCTACAACTGTTCTAATACAATACATACTAGTTACACAGAGCTCTTAAAATGTGATTAGTTGAACTGAAATAGGCTACAAGGGTAAAATACATATCAGATTTCCAAGACTAAGTACCAAAAAGAGAATGTTAAATATCGCATTAATAATAATTGGTTATATGCTGAAATAAAAACATTTTAGATATATTAGGTTAAATAAAAACATTTTAGATATATTAGGTTAAATAAATATATTAGGTTAAATAAAAATAAATGTAATTTATTGTTTCTATTCTTTAATGTAGCTACTAGGAAATTTAAAATTACATGTGTAGCTTGCATTATATTTTATTAGACAGGTCTGCTCTAGAATGTAGGAATAATATATGTTCAGATCATTCACAACTGACTGTATGCATGGTTTACAAACAATATATTTTGAATTCTTTCAGCTATTCATGAGTGAATAGAAGAAAACTGAATTTTATTATTATATTTCATGAAGTTCAACACCTTATCTGAACTTCAAAAATAGGCAGTACTGTAAAGAAATAATTGTACCTAACACTAACATAAAAGGAGAAGTCTTATTTCTTTTTTACTTGTCCAACTACAGATCTGAATATTGCTTCATAATACTATATAAGGTATCTTAGGCAAGAGGAACTAATCAACATTAAAGCATTAAAAAATTCAAAATTGAGACCACTGAAAAAATTAACATGCTAAATAACCATTACATTAATCAAAGTGATTATGATCAATTGTATATAGAACGACAGTTTGGAACTGCTGCATCGATTTCTATTTTTCCTTTAAAAGATGCTAAGAAAGAAGTCTAATAGATTTTCCTCACATGTGAAGATAATTTTGTAAAAAATAAATCTTGTGAAACTTTTTTGCTGCTTTTGCTACCAGGTTAAAACTACTTTCCAGTATGAAAAACAAGGCATGTAGAAATAAGTATCACTATTTACAAATATAGTCATGAGCAATTTTGCTAAAGTTTTGTTTCCTATAATACAGAAAGCTGCTGAATTCAAGTTGAGCAGTTAGTGATGTACTGCCATTTAACACGTCATTTGTTTTCTTTTTCTGTTTATATAATAGCTTACTTGTTGTATTTTGCAATTTCATTTCTTTCATCTGTACACAGTTGAGAGAAATAGCTGCAAAAAAAAAAGGACATGGGCTATCTTCTATTTTTACCTTCCTCAATTATTTAGGTTTCCTAGAAGGAGAACATGAGAGAAGATATACACACTTACCTCATTGTCTCCTTCTTATGAATACTATTTGTGGTATTATTAGCATGAGGGTTTGGTCCCTTTATTTGATTAATCTAGTAAAACATACACTACAACATACCTGGGAACATTAAATAAGACAATCATTTAAAAATCTTAAATTTTGATGGGAACACATAGTAAAGAACTCAAAAAACTGACACCTATAATTGACAAAAAAAAAAAAAAAATTTTTTCTTATTAGATGTTTTCATTATGGGGTCGGACTGGCAAAGAGAACGTCAGAGGTTTTATGCTGACCATGAAATACAGTTCTAATCTCACATGGAATCGAGCTGCATCAGAAAAGGTGCTGGTGGCTTCATCATGGAGACTGCAGATGTGATATAATGTAGCCACTGAATCTTAAGTCCCAGGAGCCAAGAGGTCAGCTCGGCTGTGGCTGTCTGGGCCAGGGCTCCCGGACCTCACGCCGACCACAGCTCCAGCAGCCTTGATCACCCGAGGGGCACAAAATGAGTGGGGACACCAACATCTCTCTGAAAGTGTTTGGCATCTGCAATTTGAGGTAAATACCACTAGGTGGAACTGTCTGTTACTAGATAATGGAAAAATGATTTTTTAAAAACAAAACAAAACAAATCCTTTATTTTTACACACACCAACACATGCATGCACATGTATATGACTGCAGGCATTATACCAATACATGCATTTTAAAGAGAATTGGGAAGAGAAGGAACAAGGTTGAAAAGAAAAACATTTCACCATAGTTAAGGGCTTGACAACACATATGGTGAAAGTCTCTGTGACTAAAGCATAATAGTGTGCAGGCTTAATATTGGTGGTTTTTGTCTGATGGCTTGACCATTTTATAATGAGAAGGCAGAGGAGAAAGCTATTTAAGTAACTGTCATGTTTAAGACTTGAAAAATAACTGCCGGTCACTATAAAGCACAACTCATCCCTTCTCTCTGTTATCCATTTATTCATATTCTGTGACATGTCACCCAGCCACCCTCATTCTCTATTACATAATACCTACGGAGGGCACAAAATAAATTTACTAAATAGTATTAGTGTCCCCCTCTTCTTTGCCATGGCTTTCTATTTTTTGCTCATCTATAAAGACAGGTATTTAACACAAAATTCAACTTATTTAACCCTTATTTCTGAAAGGTGTCAAACAGGTTTATTTCTTATCCCAATGTTTCTCAAGGAAGGTTTGCAGGACACTTCCTGCTCATATTAAAAACCTAAAATTTATCTGCTTTATTGATGTGCAAAGTGGCATGTTTTTATTTACAATTAACGAACACCCTTTCTGCTGATTACAAAGTTATTTATAAAAGGCAGAAACCAATTACTTTAACAGTTTCAAAATTCTTGGTTACATGAGTTTCCATATCAATCCAAGAAAAACAATGAAATTAAAATGATTACATCAATACACATGTAACCTCTAGGACAAACTGATTTTGGAGAGGGATAAATGTTAAAGAACACACTTCTAGGTTCTTACCTTTGGTGGCTTAAATGGATAATCAGATGAAAATGTGATATCCAGAAAAAACACACCACCTTCATACACAGAACCTGGTGGACCAAGTATAGTCGATCTCCATTCATAAATGTTATCTCCTTTAGGCCCAGCACTATTAAAAAGAAATTAAAAATCAATGTATATATCTGTAAACAATGAATGTTAACATCTTAAACAAATTTAGTATTAAAGGTAAATTAGCGACCTACAGCAACAAGCCCCAATGAGTGCATGCATGTGTGTATAAACGTATTTGGAAATATTTCAAACTTACAGGAAAACTGCAAGAACTAAGAACACATATATAACTTCACCCAGAATCTCCTTCTGTCAGCATTTTGCCGACTTTGCTTGACTACCCCTCCCCTTTTCTTTCTCTATGTGTATGTACATGTACATATGTATACACACCAAAAGTGCTTTTTTGAGCCATTTGAGAGTAAGTTAAATACAGCGTAGCCTTTCTTCATAAATACTTCAGTGTGCATTTCCTAAAATAACCTCTAATACGACCACAATATAGATACAACTCTAAGCAGACTATCAATACTTCTACCTACAATTTGCAAAATTATGTTGTCAACTGACCCAGTAATGCCTTAAACAAACAAACACAAACAAACAAACAAAAACATTAAATTTTTCTCCAGATTCAGGATCCAGTCTTGGGATAATCCATGTCCTAAGTCTTCAGTCTTCTTTAATATGGAGACTTTCAGCCTTTGACTTTATAACATTAACATTTTTGAGGAATGGTTTTTTAATAGAATGCTCATCATCTTGAACTTGTCTAATGTTTCCTCATGATTAGATGCAGGTGGTGCATTCCTGGCCAGAAAAGCACATTAAGTGATGTGTTCTCAGGGTATTACATAGGGAGGCACATAGTATTCACCTGTCCCTCATTGGTGATGTTAATTTTTATTACCCAGATCAAAAGCTGTCCAATTTTCCTACTGCTTAGTATCTTTTCCCTGCAACCAACAGGCAACTTGTGGACAGAGACTTTAAGACCATACAACTATTCTGCTCTTCATCAACATTCCTTCCCTAGATTTAACACCCATCTGTGATTCTTGGCTGAACTGGGCTATGATGGCGTTGATTAAATCATGATTTTCCAACTCCAGTATTATCTCCACTGGACTAATCTTAACTTTCTGAACTAATGTACTATATAAAGCTTTTCTTCTTTTAAGGTGACCATCAGTTTAGAAATGATCTGTGTATGTTTGATTTAAAATAAGTACAAGCCAGCACTGATAAATCAACCATATTAATTGCAATATGACACAATAGTTTAAATGCTTTAACTATTATAGTTTATTAATTCTAAAACATAAACTGTGACCTATAAACAGGTAAATGCTATCGATAACCGAATAAGTGCTCTGAAAAACAGTTCATACAGAAAGGCCATAGAAAACTTGACAGTATAATCAAAAAAGTTTATAGGATGCTTTAATAATCTATCTTTAAGGCAGATACATATGACAAAATCTTATTTTATAAGTTTTAAGTATATACACAGCAATCAGAAATAATTGCAGTAATGGCTCACTGTTCTGTTATCACTTGAGAATCATGTACATTCCTTAGGTGAATTTTCATTGTAACTAAAAACATATAAAACCAGGTACCGATTTTGTTTTTAAAAATATGTTAAACCTGATTCAATAGCATTTCCTTTTTCTAAGTTATTTTTTTCCCCTCAGTTGCTCAAACTAATCATTATAAATTAAATTAAGCTACTTTACTAAAATGTTCCTAAACTATACATGTCACACACCAGTGGTGGTGGTGGTGGTGGTGGTGGTGGTGGTGGTGGTGGTGGTGGTGGTGGTGTTAGCTAAGGTTTACTTCATCCTTATTATAAGCCAGGCACTGTTCAAAGTATCACAGCACAAAACTCATTTAATTCTCCTTACAAATCTAGCGAAGATTTAGAGAGTTAAATACTTTCTGTATTTACTACATCTACAAAATGAGTCACACAGAATTTAGACAAAGTCTGTGAACTAGTCTGTATTGTCCTCAATGGTTTGCTTTACTTCCTCTTATAATTTCAATGCTTCCATATCTGATTTAATTCCCAGTCAAATTTTGCAAGTAATCATTTGTGTAAGAATCCAAGGGGAGCTGTTCTCCACAGAAACCAAATTTCTTCAATGATATTTTTTGGTTCTTAGCAGAACTGTTATGCTTCAGATAGTTGGATAGCAGGTAAGTTGGGGGTTACTATATTTTAATGAATCATAGAACTTCAGACTGAAAAGGATCTTGTTGAGGCCAAACTCCTCCCCTTACATATGAAGAAACCAAGGCACAGAAAGTAAATAATCCATCTTAAATTTCTTCTGCTAGTTGGTAGCAAGAGCTGAGATTTCCACACCAAACTCTTGGTTCTTAAATTTGCTGCCTTATCATGCTATTTGCTACAGGTCAAAAGATGTATTTATTACAGCAGAATATTAAATGTGACTTTCCCTTTGTCTTGCAGTAGACTGAGTAGCGTTGTAGTTTATTGTAGTGTGATTCCTTTACTGTTGTGTTCCAAAAACACCTAGCGTAGGGTGAGGGCTAAACTTGTGTTTGCTGCCTTGTGTTTGCTGCTTTGTTTGAATTAAGAAGCCCTTTCTCCTTCTTACAAAGGTGCCATCTGCTAGTCAAGACCTGGGGGCAGGTAGGGAAGGGGAGGGAGGAAAGTGTTGGATCAAGGTTTGACTTTCCACTCTAATTCAAACAAAGCATTTTATAGGCTAGCACCAGACTTGCCACTGAGGATTCAGAGCTGAGTAGAAAATAAGTGATAAATGCTGAAAATCTCAAGAGAGGAGCTATTTACACCTTTCACTAGTTTTCATTCTCTGTTCCACAAGGGCAACACTCCAGCAACTCTACATTCCGTCTTAGATCATCTATTTTCCCCTCTCTTGTGAATCACACCGACAACAATACCACAATGTTGTTTCCCCAATCTTTATTAATACCTCCTCCCGCCCCCATTTCTCTAACCCCTCTATCTCATGTTATCTTAACAGGCTTACTCTCTATCACTCCACTGAAACAGCTCTCATCCAACCTTTCTATGCTAGACTCAAAGTTCATTTATCAAATCCTAATCTTTTTTTGCCTGGTGCAACATTTAACACAGTTGATCACTTCCTCCTCCTTGATATACTTTCCTCTGTTTCCTTCCGAGAATAATATACTTACTGGTTTTCCTCCTAACTTTCCTGACCCCTCCTTCTCAACCACTATTGCTATTCTTTACCTCCCTAATAACATCTAAATATTGTCAGTCCTCCAGAGCTCAGTCCTTGGGCCTTCTATTTTCTACCTATATCCATTCTTTGATGATTTTATGCAATTCTATAGCTTTCAACAGAGCCAATGAGCTCTTAACTCCTAAATCTCTATCTCCAGCCTAGATTTCTATCCTGAAATCCAGAGCTATGTATACTAAATGATCACTAAAAAGTCTAATAATTTTGAAAAATGCCTCAAATTTAACATGTTACATCCACATTGAGTTCTTGATATTCTAATTCCTCCTACAGTCTTCATTATTTCGGTTAACAGCAACTCCATTCTTCCAGTTCGTAGGGGCAAAAGCCTAGACCTAGACCTCATCCTTGACAACATTCTTTCTACCCCACATCCAGTTTATGAGCAAATTTTATTCATTTACCTTCAAAACATACCCCAAATTTTACTACTCCCCACTCCTACCACCCCCACCTTAACTCAACCACCAACATCCTCTGCCTGGTTAACTACAATAGCCTCCCTGCTTTCCCCTTTGACCCTAGACCCACCACGGTAATCTCTTTTCAATATGACAAACAGGCAGAGAGTAAAAAGTAAATCAGATCATGCAACTTTGGTCAAAACTATCCAAAGGCTAACCTTCTTATCATTCTGTGTTAAAGTCAAAGTCTATGACCCTACGAGGCATTGTATAATACGCTGCCATCACCACCACCACCATCCTTCTTATCTGTTCCTCTCTTCCTTGTTCAACTGGCTGAACAACCAGTTTCTCCAACATATAATGTACACTTCCACCTCAGGGCCTCCGAACCAGTTGTGTCTCTATGAATGCTCTTCCTCAAGATATCCACATGGTTTGCTTCATCACCTTCTGCAGGCTTGACTCAAAAGTCATCTTCTCAGCGAGCCCTTTCCTGGCCACTTTATCTAAAATGTCACACATGATCTCCATGTTTCATATCCTCCTTTCTATTTTTTCTCCATAGCATCTATTACTCTCTAACACAATATATACTTTATCTATTTATCAGACTTACTGTCTTCTACTAAAATATAAGCTCCATCAGGTTACAAGATGTGGGCTCTCACATTTACAGTGGATGGGGTTTCTTATGCCCTAAAAGTTTGATGTATTTTAATAACTCAAAGTGATTGAAGAGTTGTGGGATATGCCCAATGGGAGAAGAAAAGAAAATCTTACAGAGTAAATTTAATGGCAGGAGGAATAGAAAGGGGAAAGGGAAGAAAAAAAGAAAGAAAAAAAAGGGGAAAGAGGGAAGCGAAAAGGGAACTTTTTCTTGTATTATCTTCATAAGGAAGGGTTCATTTACTTCATAATTTACTGACAGAGCAAAAGTAAAATTCATTCCAGTTCTGAGTCAAATAATGAAGAAAAAAAAAATGCAGAGACGAAATTGACGGGGGCTTTGCTTACTGAAACCTCAACATGCACTAATACCAAAAAGAAAGATCAATAGTTAAATTCCACAACTGAGGACTTAATTCTTTGTTTAAATAGCATCAAGAAAATGAGAAGCACCTTTATTCTATTGTTTTCCCCTGAAAACACTCATTTCTTCCTTTTAAATACCATGTTTCCCATAAGCTATTATATCTTGCACACCTGGGAATTTTCTGTTGCTAGCTGCTCTTACTGCTAACAAGTGGCACTATTTCAGACATTAGCAGCAACTGATATTTTAGCAAAATCCATTTCTCATTGCTTGATTTTTTTTTTTTTTCAGTGATTACTGTTATTGCAAGGGTCATAAACACGATACCTTTCCAGCACTGGAATGATTCTCTATAAGAACTTTCAAATGCTTAATTTAATAACGGATTCAATTTACAAATATACTTTTTTAATATAATGGTTTTAACACATACAATTTAATCCCATACTAAGCCAAATGCAAAGATTTATACTACATTCTAAAAGTTTTTTTATCCTTCTGGCAAAAAGTCTTATCTTAAAATGAGCTTAACTAAATTTAAGTAGAGAAGAACATAACAATGACTTAATTCTGACTTTATATAACTATGAAAACTGCAGTGTATGGTGAGAGTCCCATTTTAAATCGTTAAATTGTTAACATAAATATTCCTATGTGTGTAGTCTGTTTTGAAATGAAAAAAAAAAAAATCTTACTAAGTTCTTAAGCATGGGTTTAATTTTATGGCTACAAAAATGAAAGAGCTTGAACTAAGATGCCATAACTTCTATAGGCCTTATGCACCTTGACTAAATTCTAAAGTACTACATAGCAAAATCTAATAAAAATATAAAGAACAAAATAAATGAAGAAATAGTCTTTGTCCATGGGTAAGAAGATTCAATGTTGTCAAGACGTCAGTTCTTCCAAACTTGATCTATAGATTCAATGCCACTCCAATCAAAATCCCAGCAAGTTATTTTGTGTATAACAACAACTGATTCTAAAGTTTATATGGAAGGGGAAAAGAGGCAGAAGACTCAGAATAGCCAATTCATCACTGAAGGGGAACAAAATCAGAGGACTGACACTACTCAATATCAAGATTTACTATAAAGCAAAAATAACCAAGACAAAAGAATATATAGATCAATGAAACAGAAGATCCAGAAATAGACCCACAGAAATAAAGTCAAAAGTTACCTTTGACAAAGGAGCAAAGGCTACAATGGAGCAAAGATAGTCTTTTCAAAAAATAGTTCTGAACCAGGACATCCACATATAAAAACATGAAATTTACAAAGCCTTAATATTCTTTATAAACATTAACTCAAAATGGATCACAGACCTAAAATAAAATGCAAAACTATAAAACTCTTACAAGATAACATAGGAGAAAACCTAGATGACCTTGGGTATGGCATTAACATTTTAGATATAACACCAGAGGCATGATCCATGAAAGAAATAATTAATTGATAAGCTAAACATCATTAAAGTTAAAATCTGCTCTGCAAAAGACAATGTCAGAGAATAAGATAATTTATAGACTAGGAGAAAATAACTGTAAAAGACCCATCTGATAAAGAACTATTATCCAAGATTTAAAAAGAACTCTTAAAACTCAGCAAGATAATGAACAATTCAATTTAAAAATGGGCAGAATACCTGAAAAGATGCCTCACCAAAGAAGATATACAATGACAAACATATGAAAAGATATTTGACATCATATACTGTTATGTTTTGTGTGCTCTAAATAACCCCTAATATGATGGTTATTATTAGGAGGGGGACCTTTGGAAGGTGGTTAAGTCATGAGGATATAGCTGTCATGAATGAACGAATATTCTTATAAAAGAGACCCCAGAGCTCTTTGACCTTTTCTGCTATGGAAGGACACAAGAAGGTAGCCGTCTATGAACCAGAAAGCAAGCAAGCCCTCAGCAGACACCAAATTTTTACCTTCTTGGCCTCCAGAATCATAAGAAATAACTTTCTGTTGTTTATAAGCCACTCAATTTACAGTGCTCTGTTAGAACAGCCCAAAGGGACTAAGACACGTCATTAAGGAACTGCAAATTAAAACAAGATACTACTCCATACCTATTAGAATGGCCAAAATTCAAAACACTGACAACAATAAATGCTGACAAGAATGTGAAGCAACAGTAACTCTCATTCATTGATGGTGGTGGGAATGCAAAATGGTATGGCCACTCTGGAATATGGTTTAACAGTTGCTTACAAAACTAAACATATTCTTACCATACAATCCAGCAATTGTGCTCCTTGGTATTTAATGAACTTAAAACTTATGTCCACACAAAAATCTACACAGAGAAGTTTGCAGCAGCTTTACTCATAACGGCCAGAACTTGGAAGCAACCAAGATATCCTTTAGTAAGTCAATGGATAAACTGTGGTACATACAGATGATGAAACATTATTCAGCACTTAAAAAAGAAAAAGAAAAGAAAAAAAGAAAAAAAGTTATCAAATCATAAAAGTGGAGGAAATGTACATGCATATTACTAAGTGGAAGAAGGCAATCTGAAAAGGCTACATACTATATAATTCCAACTATATGACATGATGGAAAAAGCAAAACTATGGAGAAAGTAAAAAGATAAGTGGTTACCAGGGGTTTAGGCAGAGAGATGGACAGGCAAGGGCACAGAGGATCTTTAGAACAGTCTAAGTATTCTGCGTGGTATTACAATACTGAATACATGTCATTATGCATTTGTCAAAACTCAAAGAATGTAGAACATCAAGAATGAACCCTAATGTAAACTATGGTCTTTGAGTGATAACGATGTGTCAAATATAGGTTCATCAATGGTAACAAACCTACCAGTGTGATGAGGGATGTTAGTAGTGAGGAGGTTGTGCATGTGAAGACAGCAGGTATATGGGAGCTCTTTACACCTTTTGTTCAGTTTTGCTGCGTACCTAAAACTGCTCTTAAAAAAGTAAAGTGAATCAATGAGGAAAAAAATACAAATAAAGTATAGAACAATGAAATGTTTCTATATTAAAGCGAGAAGTAGAAAATGTTTAAGTGTTGGTTTATAAAAACAGTTTCCAACTTGTTTTAATATCAGGTACTCTGAAACTTGGAACACTTTTTAATCACAGTTACATAAATGGTGGTTTCAAAGCTGGCTCACGAGTCATTTCCCCATGACTTTAAATAAGGTACTGTTTATCTGCAGATCCCTGGTTTTTCTCTTACTAATGGAGACATCAAGAATGCCTATCTTCCACTCCAAAATGCTAATTCAAACACTCATCACCCCTTCTCCTCCTAGTCCACTACACTCTCCTATAAAGCCTAGTGAGTTCTACCTTTTCAGAAACACAGGAAACAGGGAAAGGTAATCTTAGTTATCAATGAGCTGTTCACTTGAACAAAGTAATCCATAGTGGTCAGAGCTTTGACATATTTCTGGTATATAGAATAAATTTAATTAAGTACATCAAAAGCTAAAAGGACATGTGTTAACTAGACTGGAAACCTAAGCAACCTCTGTATTGAGAAACTGTATCCCAACAAGAATAGCAGCTGTAGCAACAACAGCAAGCATCTGCATTGACCAAGAGCTGTGTGTTGCCACGAGGCACTAGGTTAAATGGTATGTATCTCATTTAACCCTCACAGTAATACTATCTTACTGAGATAGATACTGAAAATGAGAAAATCAAGGCTCACAGCAGTTAAGTAGTTTCCCCTTAAGTCTTGCGGCTAGCACACAGGCAAACAGTATCTAGACAGCATACAATCTTAATCATCTCTATTTCTTTCCAAACGTCAAACAATTGTTTTGTAAGTGAAAAAGTGGTGTTCCTGAGTGCCAAGTTGAAAGTAATTAGGAGTTTACAATTTATTAGGGAGAGATATAAGACAATGGAAGAAGGGAAAAAACCAGAAACAACACAGGGAAATAATTCTACTAACTAAAATAATGGACCTTGTTATCTGCTAGCAATTCACAATTACCTTCCCCCAGAATGACTTTTCTCTGGTAAATATAAGACCTTGTGAAGTCTAGTGAAGAATGATATTGCTTATTAATCCATACTGTGCCTTTTTGAGCATATAAATTCACTTTGATTTGAGCTTTTACAATATGCAAAGTACAGTATTTTGCATATTTTCCACAGTAGAGTCAATGGAGAAAGTAGAAATATATTCATTCATTAAAGATTTAAGTGTCTACTTTTTGTGCTGGGTACCTGTGCTGGAAACTAAAGATGAAATAGCCACTGACTTCAGGGAAATTACCACCTAGCTGGGGGTATTGATATTAATCAAAAGTACAAAAAAATGTGAAACAGAAGATGTGGTACAAAGGAGAGGTATACCTTGCTGAGTGCTAAGGGGATGTGACCTAGTTAAGAAGATCAGAAAAGATTCACAGAGGAAGCAATGCTTGAGATGATATTTTAAAAACCCAGTGGGAGTTTACTACAAGTAGAAGGGAGAACTGGAAAAGGCTGAACAGCATACGTAAATGCCCTGAGGCAGTAAGAAGCAAGGGGAGTGGCAAGGCCTATAAATAAGGTCACAGTGATAGAGGCAAAGAGAAGGGAGTGAAAGAAGAAATGAACTAAAGAGGAAAGTAGTAACAAATGGCCATGCAGAACCTTATCAGACTATATTAAAGGTATGTCTTTATTCTAAATGTAATAGGAAGTCATCAAAACATGTTAAGCAAGGGAGGAGGGCATACTAATATTTACATTTTGAAAAGCTTCCTCAGTGTAGAGAGAATGGTCTGGCAAAGGACCAGAGGGGCTGTAGGGGAACTACTGTAGAGTAATCCAGGTGAAGATGACAGCAGGCTGGACTAAAGTGATATTAGGAGAAGCTGATGGATTTGAGAGGTACTTCAGTAAAAACCAATCAAACTCATGTTTTTGAAATACGAGAGGTGAAGGAGATGGCGATATCAAAACTTGTAGTTTTCTGGACTGAGATGACTATAGATGCCATTAACTAAGGCAAGAACAATGAGAAAGAAGCTGGTTTTAGAAATACTAGGATTAAGATATATTTGAAATAAACTAGAAATAGACATGTTAAAGATGCATTTTCAAAGATATATATGTGTATATATACATGTATATATAAAATACATATATATGTATGTGTGTGTGTGTGTGTTCCACCCCCCCTCCAAGATATATATGTATGTATCTTTACAACTCAAGAGTTGGGCCCTGGGCTGAGAACTTGGTACACAGGTGGTAATTAATGACCTTTTAGGTAGAATGGGCCTGATTATGAAGAGTGAGACAAGGAGATAACATCTGGGATGAGAGAACGACATCTAAGTCACGATAATATGTAGCAGACCTGTGACAGGTGTATAATAGAGGGACAAAAAAAAGTAAATGGGAGCAAAGCAGAGGAGAGATTATGGGAAGAAACTGGGTTTGAAAAGGATATCAGAAAATAAGGAAGACTTCATCTGCTAAGGATATGAAGATCGTACAAGCTCACGGTGAGAAAAATAAAAATAACTTGGAAAGATCTCCAAGAAATATGTTAAATGAGGGGAAAAAGGAAGGTAGAGAGCAGTGGATATGAACGGTTTCTACTATAGGGATAAACTATCTGCATGCTGGATGTGTGTACTGGTAATATGAACTGATGCTCCTGGAAAGATACATAAGAAAATACTAATAATGGTGTTCTCTAAGAAGGATTTAGTAATCTGGAGTAGAAAGAAAACTACTTTCATTGTATACTCTATTCTGAATTACACACACACACACACACACACGTTAAGTTTTATATGCCTGAAGCACTAAGACCACAGGAGTAAATCTAAACTATAAAAGATTTCAAATAGGCAGAGTAAATTTGTATGATATGCTTTATTATCCTCAATCCTAAAACTGGAGAACTCTGGCAATAGAGATTCCCAAACTCTGAAATAATACAGATTTAATAAGAGCTTTTAGAGATCTTAGCTAGAACTACTTATCCTTTCTTAGGTAACTTCCTTCCTCCCATTGCACACTGTAAAGTTAAGGGCTCCTTCGAAACTTTAGCTATTCTGTCAATATGCTGTAAAGCTGTATCAAAAGTCAAACATATTTGACAGGATCATCTGTCTTATTTTTATTTTCCACCTTCTACTTTAAGACAGAGTATGACTGTGTAAAATACACAAGCTGGCAAATGTGCCAAGCTCTAGTCTAGTTTATCATAAAGCTTAAACTAAGGATAGACTCCAAAAGCACCCATTTGGCCTTTAGTATTTCTACACATTTTGTTTTGAAGTTTGATACAAGGACCAAGTATAGAAATGTAGGATCTCCTATGAATTGTGTGTTGTGGGCTGCATCTTTGTTCAAAACTTAATAATGCCCACATAGAATCTCTGACCTGTAAAAGACTTTTAAAATTCAATAAACCTTTATCCTGCTTTATGAAAGATCATTTTCCTCAGTGGATAATATAATTATAAAGCTTCAACATATATGTATACATATAGATATAAAACAGTGAGGTACTCCCAAAACTCAGTGTTAATGATTCATTCTTGTAACATTTATTGAGTATCTACTATGTACTGAGCACTATCAGGTACTGAAAGAAGTGTGATAAACAGAACAGACACCAACCCTACCCTCATTGAGATTATACAAATACTGAACAAACAACACAAAATTATAACATGAAATAATACTAGATAAATCTGAAGTCGCTTAACATAAGCAGAGTATCTTCCCAAAAAGAGTACAGGAAAAATAGTAACTAACAAATTAATCCTATGGTTTTTTTGTCCTAACACATCTAAAGCATGGCTACATTCTCATCAGTTAACATTAGTTCACTCAAGTAATAAGGGGAGAAAGAGAGAAGAACAGTATGGATAAAATCTCCCAGGTGATTTTAATAAGCAATCCTGTTAGGAACTACAGCAGGTCCTTGAATATGCTGTTTTATTTTAAGTTGATAAGGTGCCACAGGAACTTAAATCTTGGTTGCATCCATTAGGATATGATAAAATCAGTTTTGTTATTCACTTGACCCTTGAATGCTAGGGTTAGGGGATGCCAATCTCTTTGCAAAGTCAAAAGTCCACAAATAACTTTTGACTCCCTCAAAACTTAACTACTAATACCTTATTGTTGACTGGAAGCCTTCCTAATAACTAATAGTTACTTAACACATATTTTGTATATGTATTACATACTGTATTCTTACAATAAAGTAAGCTAGAGGAAAGAAACTGTTAAGAAAATCATTAAGGAAGACAAAATACATTAATAGTACTATCTTATTTTTTTTAAAAAAAATGGGTGTAAATGGACCCATACAGTTCAAATCTGTGTTGTTCAGGAGCCAATGTACTTCATTTCACTTAAAGTTGCAGAACTAACCAACGTTAAGTGAGGACTTATTATAGTAGTTCACTGGTGGCATTACTACATCTGAAACAATGGATCACCATGACCTTGGCCGCCAAGTGGATTCACCTGTGGAGCTTTAAAAATTACTGATTCGTAGATCCTAGCCATCCTATCCCCTAACAAATGATTCTGATTTAATCAGTGTGGGGTGTGGTCTGAGCTTAGAGAGCTTAAAAATTCATCAGGTGATACAATGTGCAGTCAAGACTTAAAAGCATAAACACAGGTAGAGCTATTAGAGACAGGTAAAATCTTATTTTAAAGTCCTAGTTTAACATTTAGTAAGTTCTCTCACTTTACATACTAACATTTAGAAAATTCTACATAATGGAAAAATATATTATTAAATATAATACCTAATTATTAAGCCTAGATCACTAACAATAACATCAGGGGATATTATATGACCATTTTGCTATAAAATACTTTTTAAAAAGAACTTAACAGTTTGAGACCTGTAACTATCATTCAGGGACTTTAGTAATGAATATCTTACCATCTGAAAGAATATAAAACAGCAAAAGGTTCACTATATGACATGAAACAGTTCTACTGGCATTATTTGAAAACTATAATTAGATCAGAAACTTCGAATTATAAAAGCAGTTGCTACACAATGAGCAAAAACTGCATACTACTCAGGATAAGACCTTACAGAAAACACAATATCCTGTTAATGTAAACACATATTCCTCTATCACCTCCAGCATTCTTTCACCTCGAAAGATTCTTTTTTTCACTTCCATCCCTTATTATCTCAGTTTGGTCTTAAGTTCAGTCTTCAGCACTCTACCTTTTCCTATGCATAATGTCACAGATGTCATTACACATACTATACACACCCACAGACATACACACACACTCTCTCTCAGAGATATCCTGTTTCATATAAACTACATATAGACAGTTTCTAATCCTTTATTTGCAGCATTATGTATTTTGCATTTATCTCTGCTTCATCAAGCGCTAGTTACTGAACATTATATTTGTCCAATTGTTTACCTCAAACTCAACAAAGTCAAAATAATCTTCAAAATAAAACCTGGTCCTTCTAAAGACCAAAACTGTTGCACTTGACTGCCAAAATATTAAGAGGAACAGTTATACTCACTACTAGTGGGAGGAGAAGAGTACAAGTTTTTTAAAGTTTCCATAATTGCATGTGTCAAAAGCCATTTTTAAGAGAATATACATAGAGATGTGGATAAAGAATTTGTACAAGGAAGCTGAAAGCAAATAACAATAATGAGACTCTAACTTAAAAAGTCCAACAAAATGGTACTATGAACTATGATATAGCCACTAAAAATCAAGATTTTGAAGACTGACATGGGAAAATGCTTATGATAGAGTAAAGGGGGAGAAAGGGTAACAAAACTGTATACAGTAATAATCATGATGTGTCAAAAATATGTATATGTATCATATTTTAGAGATAAAATGGTTACGTCTACAAAGAAATGGTTGATTTTTATTATTTACTTTTTGCTTCTGTCTTACTAAATATTCTACAATTATACTTTCATAATCAGAAAATAGATGTTATTTTTAAAAATAGCACTTTTATTTATCACCAGTGGTGCAGGCATAAAACTTAAGATTTAAGCCTCATCTTCATAGGGCCCCATATCCAATCATTCAGCAAGCTTTTAAAACAATCTTTCTTATAACACAAGAACGGAAGCATTGGAAAGCCACGGAAATCCTCTGGAATTCTTGGAAAATTCCTCAGGTTTTTACTCATACCATTTCTCCTACTTCCCTGATCACTCCTGCCTCTTTCAATATTCTTATCTGAATTCATTAATAAATAGAAGGTCCTCCCTAAAGCGAAAAGTAACTTCCTCTTTCTGAATTTTCTGAACGTATTCTAGTACACTCTGGTGTTTGGCTTTCTGGTTAGATCACCCTGATGGACGGCCAACTAGAAGCAGAACGCAACAGCTTGAGGTCAAGACAGAAAACATGAAATATGTAAACTTCTGAAGGCACAGAATAGTATAGTAACATCTTTCACAATAACAGCCTAGAGTTAACAAGAAAAGACTGAGTAAAGTTCAGTGCATACTTTGTTTCTAAAGAAAGAACAAACATTATTTTTTCAAACATCTGGAAAACTTAAAATATGCTTGAAAATTGATGTATTAGACCAAAGAGATCTGACACCTAGATGCTATGTGGTATCCTGGAATGGCCTCTAAACCAAAAAAAAAAAAAAAAAAGGGGGATGCTAGTGAAAAAACAGATAAATCTGAATAAAGCTTAGAGCTTAGTTCATCGTAATTTACCAATACTGATTTCTTACTTTGGACAAATGTAGCAGAAGGCTTCACAAATATTCTCTCACTTATGATTGCTTTCTCTTGCCTAAGGCACAGGCATCACTATAGTACTAAGTCAATTGTAGGAACAAAGATGACCCTCCACTTTGTGATAGGGTCATATGCCTCACACTCCAATGCTCTTCTAGATCACACTACCTCATATGCAAGGAAAGCTTGGTTATCATTCAAGTCACCAAGCGAAAGAAAGCAACAGCCATGAATACAATTCTATTTCACAAAATCTTATCAAAACTGGCAGTATTAAGAATCCTTTTACACAGCACTCACAGAAAACCCTGACATCCATTTTTAACAATTAGTATTGAGCCATACTGATCATCTATATAAAAGATATTTCATACTAAACCTCAATTTTCTGTTCAATGACCCTAATAAGAAGAGGTAAAGAACTATATCTCAAGTGCTATTTGATACTCTACATGCGGACTAAAATCTTCTTTAAGGGAAAAAAATGCCAGTGAAACTCTAAAGTATAATGTTTGTACTTCTTTGAGAAAAGAAATGTGCTGAACCATCAGAAGGAACCTCTAAGAGACTACTTATAAAAATTCAAGTCTTCTACTCTTTTAAGATAGAGTATTTCATTTACTGCACAGTCTAACTCTTTTAATCAACCCAACATATATGACAGTAAGGAGATAACTTCATAAAAATCCCATAAACTGTTTTGTTAAAAGACATTTAAACTGATTACTCTGAATATTATAGCTGGTGAAGTGATTTCCTTTGTCATCAGACTAAACAGTTTTTCCAATATTTTTAACCTATGATCCAACTGAAAGCTCTAGTGATTATCCACCCTCTTCCTTTATATTACACCTTACACTACATAGAGATTCTATTTTATTCTAACCTTAAAAGTTTAGGTGTTACAGCATTTTTATATATGTCCCAAACCAGCTAGTACAATGCTTTCTACAGAACGTATACTCAATAAATGCTTGCTAAATAAATGTTAAACATGACAACAAGCATCATGGCACAAGATGGAGTCTCTATAAATTTTTTTTTATTTTAATTGTATTTATTTATTTATTTTGGGGTGAGGCAACCCTTTGTTGACCTCACAGATTGCAAGGACCTTGTCAGCTTACAATTTCTTATTATTTTTTATTTCTTATTTTTATACCTACAGCACCTGGTCTTCTTAGGTGGTCTCCCATCCAAGTACTAACCAAGCTCAACCCCGCTTAGCTTCCAAGATCAGACAGGATCGGGCTTGTTCAGGGAGGCATGGTTGTAGACTATAAAAAATTTTTTGATCTATCTATCGACTTTATGTACATCATCAGAAGCCAGGCATTATAACTATGGTAAGGAAAACTGAATTTACAGATATGAAAATGGTTAAACGCAACACAGTGCCACATGTGCAAAACTAGAGATAGTTCGATGTCTAATGGAAGAATGAAGGAGATAGTATCCACTCTGCTTAAAACTGAGTATAACAAAAAGCTCTAAGCATGCCTGAAAAAAAGGCAATCCTCTACTTTCCCAGTAATAAGAAAAAAAGTTTCCCCTAAGCCTATTTAAGTATATCAATTTTAGGTATGTCAAGGAAACAGGAGATTAGTCTATGTTTCATGACTACACTGAAGCCTATGTATGGATCATGAAGAGCTTTGGGTTGCTCTGAAAGAAATGGGTGTGCCTCAGCACTTAATTGTCTTGATGAGCAACCTGTATTGTGGACAGGAAGCCACTATCAAGACAGAATATGGAGAGACAGAATGTCTTCTTATAGGCCAAGGCATCAGACAAGGGTGTATTTAATCTCTTTTTGTTTAATCTGAATGCAGACCATCTACAAAAATACTAGGATGGATTCAGAGAAGGAGTGAAAACTGCTGTGCAAGAAATATCAGTAACTTATAAGCAGATGGCACCACCTTACTGACAGAAAGTAGCTGTGATTTCTGATGAAAGTGAAAGAAAGTCAAAGCAGGACCGCATCTAACATTAAGACAAAAATCATGACTACAGAAGAAATATACATCTTTAACATAAATAATGAAGACAGAGAAACTGTTAAAGATTCTGCTTACCTTGGTTCAGTCATCAATTCAAATGGAGGCTTCAGTCAAGAAACACGAGAGGGCTGAGACTTGGAAGTGAAGCAATGAAGGAATTAAGATCATCAAGAAGAGCAAAGATGTGTCATTAGAGACCAACACTAAGGTTATACACACCTTCACATTCCCAATTACTATGTATGGATGTGAAAGTTGGAGAGCAAAGAAGGATGGTAAGAAAGAAATTGGTTACTATGAAATATAATACTCGATAAGAGCTCTACAGATACCCTAGGCCACCAGAAAGATGAACATAGAGCAAATTAAGCCCGAAGCATCACTGGAAGCTAAAATAACAAAACTGAGGCTGTCCTATTTTAGGTACATCATGAGAATGCACAGTTCTTTGGAAAAGACAATAATGCTGGAAAAGATATAAGGCAGCAAGAGAAGAGAAAGACCAAACATGTGATGGACTGACTCCATAAAAGCAGCATAGGCATGAATGCACAGCAGGGGTTCCCAGCCCCTGAAACCCGGCCACACAGCAGGAGGTGAGCAGTGGGGAGTGAGCAAAGCATCATCTGTATTTATAACACTAGCATCACTGCCTCAGCTCCACCTCAGATCATCAGGCATTAGATTCTCATCAGAGCACCAGTCCCTGGTGCCAAAAAGGTCAGAGTCCACTAAACTATAGGAATTGAATAGGGTTATGAAGGACAGGACATTGTGGACATAACTCATTCATAGGGTCACCAGTAGTCAGAGTTGACGCAATAGCACACAAAACGTACATAAGGAAAACAGTCAAATGGCCACTTAAAATATTTACTAGTCTTGCAAATAATGCTTTTCTTCACTCTCAGGTTTCATTAAAATTTTATTCAACTCCTTGACATCAGTCTTTATCACTAGAATCCTTTTCTAGAGTACATTACCATCACTTCTGGTACTGAGATGTAGCACTTTTTGATTCTGCAACTGACAGTTACCAGAAATTTTATCATAGCCTAAAGTAACATTTGTACAATCTTAAGACAAATTTTTTTTATTCAATCTTAAAATATATTCGTTATATGTTCAATGTACCCATTTATTATATTCTTTTGTAAATGTTTTAATCAGCTTTGTTGAGGTAGAATTTATAATAAAAATCACCATTTCGAAGTGAACAATTTGATAAGTTTTGACAAACGTGTAGTCCTGTAACGTCACTACAATCACGATTTAGAACATTCCACTATCCCAAAAGGGTTCCTTCCTGTTCCCTGCAGTTAATCTCCTCTCCCCACCCTTTCCATGAGAACTACGGCTGTCACTATTATTTTGTCTTTTCTAGCACATTGTATCAGTAGAAACATACAGCACATAGCGTTTTGTGACTGAGTTTGTTAATTTCACATAATCTCTTCAGACTCATTCCTTTATGTAGATATACCACAATTTGTTTATTTACTCATGCAGTTGGTAGACACTGCTTTTCGGCTTCTGGCTATTAGGACTACACCTGCTACAAATATGTAAGTACACCTCTGTGAAACTATGCTTTCCTTTCTCTTAAGCAAATGCCTGCACATTGAATTGCTGGGTGTATTAGTTTCCTAAGGTTGCTGTAACAACATATCATAAACTGGGTGGCGTAAAATAACAGAAACTTATTTTCTTATAGTTCTCTAGGCTGGATGTGTGAAATCAAGGAATTGTCAGAACCATGCTCTCTTAAAGCCTCTAGGAAAGAGTGTTTCTTAGCTTCTGGTATTGTCAGGAATTCTTGGCAATCCTTTGTTTACGGCTGTAAAACTCAAGTCTCTCCTTCCATTGTCACACAGTGTTAAGTATTCTCCTCTTATGTTTCTATCCCATATGGCCATCTCTTATCTGTGTCACTCTCCTTTTCTTGTAGGAACAGAAGTCATATTAGATTAATAACTCTCTACTCTAGTATGACCTTATCTTAAGCTACAATGACCTTATTTCCATAAAACGCCACATTCCAAGGTACTGAAGGTTAGGACTTAAACATACCTTTTTGGGGGACATGATTCAACCCATAACAGTAGTTAATATGGTAAATATATGTATGCGTATAACAAATTGCCAAACTACTAAAGTGGCTTTACCATTTTGCTTCTCAATGTCTGACACCTCCAACTAATCCACATCCTCCCAAGCAGTTGGTATGATGTTTTTTGTTGTTGTTGTTGTTGTTTTCATTTTAACCATTCTAGTATAGTTGAATCTCACTTTGCATTTCCTTCATAATTAAATACATTAAGTATCATTAGAATTTTTATAGCCTCATAGGTGGCATGTCTATTAAATTTTTTGCCTATTTTGAGCTGTTTTGCTTTGTTTTATTTTTAGTTTTTGCAATTAAGATATAAGAGTTCTTCATATGTTCCGGATAAGAAGTCTTCTATTAGATAAAGATTTTGCAAATATTTTCTGTTTGTGGCTTGACTTTTCATTTTCTCAAGATTTATTTTGAGAAGTCCAATTCATCTATTTTTTTTTAATTTCACGTTTTTAAAAAATGTGCTTAATCCAAAGTCATGAAAACCTCATGTTTTATTCTTAGAGTTTTATTGCTTTAACTTCACTTTATTTCTAAAACCCATTTTGAGTCAATTTTTATATATGATGTGAGGTAAAGGTTGAGGCTCATTATTTTGCATATGTATATTCAATTACTGTAGCACCATCTGTTGAAATCATTTCCCTACTGAATTACCTTAGCACATTTGCCAAAAATCAATTGACCATTTATGTAACCATCTATCTTTCAGCTCTCTATTCTGTTGCACTGATCTATATGTCTATCATTATGCCAATACTACACTATCATGATTACTGTAGCATTATACAGTACATCTTGAAATTAGGTAGTGCAAATCTGCCAACTTTGTTCTTCATTGTAAAAAACTAGAATGTCCAAAATGGTGCCAGCTATGATTCAATCCCTCCATCCTGTCGATTTTAAAGAACAATTTGATATTTCAAAGATATCACTCAAGAAAATTGAGGATTCTGTCTTTGTAAAGGAAAGTACTGTATTGATATCACCCACTACATTGGAGGCTTACTTTAATATATACCTAGAATTCAGTATAACATAAAATACTGAACCCTAAAGCAGCTGACAACTAAAGTATTAAAAGAATTCATTATAAATTTTATTGCCTATTATGTGACCCTTCTCCTGCCTCCATGCCCCACTGCAAGTACCCTGAGGACACACAGAGAAAGACTTGTATTAGCAATGATACTTATTTAAAAATTAACTCCTTAGAAACATATTTTTTAATCAATAAAATAGTGATAATGCTTGCATGCGAAAAAGAAAAATTAGTAGGTGTAAAAAACTATTGCAAGGACCAAGAGACTACACCTCAGGAAAAGGGATGTTATCATATGTCCATCCTTATATATTCTCTATATAATCTGTATCTCCATTATAGAGATATATATTTCCCTGCATCATATAAATCACAAAAGGTACTTAAGAAATTTACTTGTAGGTTTCACTTTTCACTATTGAAAGTGGTGTTCTCCATTAAAGAGTGAATACAAACACCAAAACAAAATAGTTCTTATGCTATAATAGAAACAAATTAAAAATTATAAATACTAATACTAAAATACTTAAGTGATTTGAATAGTTTATGAATGATGTGCATATTATTTATTATTATGTAGCTTTTCCAAAGAGCATTTTGCTATTTATCTAAATAGAATTTCTCTACCTGGAATTATCTAAATACTAGGATCTTACCTTTTCTCTTCTCCTCTGCCTTTCATGAATTACAAGTCTCAAACCAATTCTTTCTTGATGATGTTATTAATAGATCCTTTAACTTTAGAAAAATTTCCACAACAAAGTTGTGTTTAAATTCAAAGTGATTTTTTTCTATTACTCAATCCTCTTCACCTGTTGAAAGTCACACTTTGCCCTTCTCAATACCTCTTTAGAGACTTCGATATAAATAGAAATGAAATATAATTCAATGTATACCGAAATTTGAGTAGGGCATAACAATACTGTGACACGCTAAATCCAGGAAATTTCAGATAGTGTTTGATAATCCTGAAATTACATCAAACACTTGCCCATAAATTTCAGTAGTTCTGATTCATAGTCGGAAATAAGGAAGTACATTTAAAAATGATATTTTTTTTTATCTTGTTTCTTTACATGTTCAAATGACGGCGATACACTTAAAATTTACTTTTATTTTTTCAGAGCCTAAATTTTTCTTATTTATAAAGGAAAAAATACCAGGTCAAAAGATTTAGTGTATTAACAATAAAGAAATGCATACAAATGAGACAGTGCCAATATACAAAGAATATATTCAAAAACACTGAATATTCACTCTAATATTTTTTGAAACTTCAGTATCTTATCTACACTAGCTACACTTTGGAAGCTCCTGCTGATCAGAGCCATGTGAATAAGCTGGCCAAATGATTCTTCTGCAGTCTCTATACATGAATAATAATATACATTTTTACTAGAGACAATTAAAAATAAATGTTGAATATGTGTTATTTCATACAATTTCTACCAGACCAATAAGGCCATGTTCTACTTTTCCTTTGAAATAATGATGTTTACTTTAAGCTTTCATAAGGTATTTCTCCAACATAAAAGTTCATTTTATCAGAGATAACTCCCAAGAAAAGCTGGGCACGGAATCTGTTCAAAGCAGCACTTCTTCAGAAAATAAAAACCTCAAAAGAGTGATTTTTAGCAATTTCTGGTTTCTAGGTCTTGCTGATGGAATGCCTCCCTGATGGAGGTTTCTTACTGCACAAAATAATTCTTGGATGATAAGAATGGGTTAGTGACATGGTATTTCAACAGTGGCATTTGTGAGCCTGGAAAACGAGTTAGATGAAAACAATGGTAATTAAAAAGTCTTTAGTCTGGAACCATTTAAATCAGGAAAGGAGCTGTTGATGTTAAACTGTTCTAAAGTCCTTGTGTTACAGGAGAGGGTTAAGATATTAAGTTAGGATTTCTTTTACTAGGTATGGTAAAATGTCAAGTGAAACATAAGAAAATAGAACTAGTGTATAAGACAAGCCCAGAGTTAACATCATATTCAAGAGACAAAAGCTGAAAACCATTCCTCTAACATCAAGAACAAGATGCACACTCTTTCTTGCCATTCTTATTCAATAATAGTATTGAAAGTCCTAGGAAAAGCAATTAGGCAAGATAAAGAAATTAAAGGCATCCATATCATAAAAGATATGATATTAGAGACAATTGTCAATACTCCACCAAAAAAACTATAAAAACAACTGATAAACAAATTCAGTTTCAGCATACAAAATGAATATATGAAAATTAGTTGAATTTCTATAATGAACTACAGGAAAAAAATTCAAAAAATAATTCTATTTACCACTGCATCAAAATTCCTTACAAATAAATTTACCTAAAGAGACGAAAGATCTGTACACTGAAAATTCTAAGACCCTGATGAAAGAAAATGAAAACAAATAAATGGAAAGATATTATGTGTACATGGATTGGTAGAATTAAAATTGTTAAATGTTCAGGACTACCCATAGCCATCTACAGATTCAATGCAATTCCTATCAAAATTCAAATGGCATGTTTTGCAGAAAAAGAATAAACAATCCTAAAAGTGGTATGGAAGCACAATAGAATCCTGAGAAATAACGACAAAACCAGATAGAAGTATTATACCCTGATTTCAAACCTTTTTACAAAGTTATAATAATCAAAATAGTATGGTACTGGAATAAAAACATATCAAACGTTGTCTAAGGCTATGCCACCCTGAACATGCCCGATCTCAACTGATCTCGGAAGCTAAGCTGGGTTGGACCTGGTTAGTACTTGGATGGGAGACCACTCAGGAATACCAGATGCTGTAGGCATTAAAAAAATAAATAAAATAAAATAAAAAATAAAATAAAATAAAATAAAATAAAATAAAATAAAATAAAATATAAGAAGTGCTAGCAAGGATGTGAGGAGAGAAAACTTGCCATTGGTAAGAATGTAAACTGGTGCAGTCACCATGGAAAAAAACCCGGAAAAATTAAAAATAGAATTACCATATGGATCCAGAAGTTATACTCCTGGGTATTGATCTAAAGAAACAAAAACACTAACTCAGAAAGATATACACACTCCTATGTTCACTGCGCCAGCATTTATAATAGCTACAACATAGAAACAAACTAAGTGTCCATTGATAGATGAATGACTGAAGAAAATGTGGTACACACAAAAAAAAGCCATAAAAAAGAAGGAAATCTTTCTATTTCCGATGACATGGATGAATCTTGAGGGCATTATGCTAAGTGAAGTTCAGTCAGACACAGAAAAGCGATACCACATAATCTCACTTTTAAGTGCAATCTTAAAACAAACTCACTGATAAAGAGAACAGATCCAGATCGGAAGTTGCCAATGGACTAAGCTAAATGGATTAAGATAGTACAGACTTCCTTCCAGATATAAAATAAGTCCTGGGAATGTAATGCACAGCATGGTGACAATAGTTAACAATATTGTATTTTTTTAATTTTTATTAAATTTACTGAGGTGACATTGGTTGACAAAATAATATAGGTTTAAAGTATACAATTATATAATACATCATATAATACATCAATCATATAATACACATTGCATTGTGTGTTCACCAAAGTCAAGTGTCCTTCCATCATCATATATCTACCCTATTCCATCCTCCTTTTCCCTCTGGTAATCACCATACTTGTTATCTGTGTCTATGAGTTTTTGTTTGTTTTGTTTGTTCATTTGTTGCTTTCAGTTTTATATCCCATATGAGTGAATTCATATGGTTCTTGACTTTGCCATTTGCGACAACATGATCTTGGTAATAACATGCTAAGAGAAATGAGTCAAATACTGTATTTTATATTTAAAAGTTGCTAGGAGAATAAATCTTAAAAGTTCACATCGGAAAAAAAATTTTAAGTACATTTGGTTATGGATATTAACTAGACTTATTGTGGTGGTTACTTCTTAATACACAGATACATGAAATCATTCTTATACACCTGAAACTAATGTAATGTTAAATATCAATTACATCTTAAAAAAAAAAAAAGAAAAAGGTTGTAAAAGTCCAATTACATTGATATGACATATATAGTGCTCAAAAATAAGCAAAAAATATACTGTTTATGACTAAACACAGAACCTACATTTTTAAAGCAGTAGAGAAATAAATTTTTTGGGGGGGGGGATAATTTTTAAAATTCTCATCTAGGTGGGAGAGAAGTAGTAGAGGATTAGATAAAGACAATATAGATACAGTAAATGATATATTCTAGTTCTTAAGGTAGGCAAGAGGTCATTGTGTTTTATTATTGTGCTTCATCGCATGTTACACCTATTTTTTTCTGTGCATTATGTGGTGTGTGCAGACTTAATGAGTACATTTACAAATGAAATAATATACTTTTTCTGTTGAATCAAATGACTAAGAAAGTAGAGTTATAGCAATGTTGAAAAGGAGATGGCAAATAAAATCTAGTTGAACTATATTCAACTTCAATACTATTTATATGAAAAAAATTACTAGGAGAGAATGTGGGGTTTTTTGGTCACCTTAAAAGACCTTTAAAAGATAAAATATGCTCCAGTATTCTTGCTTCTCATACTTACATATTTTTTCAAACATTAAAAAAAAAAATTCTAGCATCCATAAGGCCTGAAAACAAAACATTTTATAAATGTTTACCCATAAATGAATTCTTAATATTTTTTTAAGTTAAAGCTCAAAATAAAATGGCTTTCCTTCTAGGAATTCCTATTAAAATCTTTTCATTTAATGGGTCAAACAGTTCTACTTGTAAATTTCAGATTACAAGAAAACGCCAAACAATCTATAAAATCATGTCATCCACATCTGCTATACCTAAAAACCCATTTTTCTGTTTCTATGAAAACGTCTAAAGTATTAGCTTCAAATTATTATTCTCAAAATTTTTGACTAAATCTTCCAAAGGGTATAAATTTTTCAGTTTTTCCCACTGTTTTAATTAAAAGTATTCATTATATTCCAACACACTTGATCCTATAGCAAGAGTCTCTTCAGTTTCATAGTCATTTTATTAACTACTCTGTTGATTCTAAAAGAAATAAAATTGCTTCTTGGTAATATTCAAATTTTAACATTTTTGAACATTAAAAATAATTTTTACACATTTTAGGTAAAATGAGTACAAATTTATGTGCAAATTTCCATGAATCCATTTCCTGATCTTTTGAAAATGTTCCCATATAAAGTTGAAATATTTTAGTTTTAAAAGCAAAAAAGGACTACACATTGACATTACACTTGTTCTTACAGAAGGCAAGGTGTGAATTCAAAGTTTTCTCTTATTAAATAATAGACTGTCACTAAAATGATTCTTTCCTGCTAATATATGTAGATGTGACTGTGGAAGATTATTAACAGGCAATAGTATGATTCAAATCCAGAATTACTATGACCTGTATTTCCATCATTTCTGAGACAAGTTCAATAACACAGCATTGTAGCTGTTTAAATCTGGGCAGCAGGGGTGGGGGAATAACATGGTGTTTAACAACTATGATTAAAGGTACCTCAAATAACTGTTCTAAAATGCACATTCCAGGCAATTACACCTGTTTTCATAATAAATGCTTAAAGAAAATGTCAAAGTTATATCTTGCCTAACATGACTAAACACATTCTAACATCAACCACCAGAGAAAAAAATAGGTAGCATCTTCAATGATAAAATTAAAATTATAAGACTGAAAATTATATTTATAATTAAAATGCTGGTAATAAAAACATTTTCCAAAACCAAATTCCTTTCCTTGTCCTATATTTTATTAATAGCAGGGTTTCTGGTCCATTTAAGAAAGTGTCTAGGCTAGTGAATATGTTTAGGAATTCAAACGTTGAACAAAGTGGTCTGGTTTCTGGACAAAAGCCCAGATCCACCCTAAATCCTAAACTGTATGTCAAAACACTGTTATCCCTAAAAATTATTTGGTATTTTTAACTGAGAATATTTTCAACTTTAGTCTCAGAGCCCACCAATATGTGACTGATTAAAGCTACATGAATTGGTTATGCTTCATTCTAAAAATCTTTTAACAATTTTTAAAACTTGGTTGTCCTGTCAATGGGATCATGAGATTTTATTATTTTATTGTTATTAATGAAGATTAAACAATATAACATACATCAGAAAAACTTACTTTTGAAATTTCATTATTACAATTTAAGAAAATTATCTAAGTTTAAAAAAAATAGACATCCTTATTTCATTTCTATTAAAGACTCTGGAAATCACATATTTGCTTTTTTAGAGAGTACCAGTTTTTCATTTTTAAAACTGTCATATCAAACTGCCTCTTTAAAACTAAATTACTCAGTGATAAAATCTATGTGGTAGGCATAAAGGGAGTCACTATAAAATTTTTAACTTTGCTGTATGTTTAAACATTTTCATGTTAAAAGAAAAACAGATTACTATAACACTGACTCATATCTACACAGCAGCACATTACAATTACATTTTCATAATATCATATGTAAAATGTAAGGTTGAAAATAAATTAAGAAAAAATTCCAAGTATACAATTGTTTTATCAGAACTTTACTTAATTTGGTTATTGATCATTCATTCCATAATGTTTGAAACTCAGTTTCCAAAATACTTTATTAAATGTTCCTTTCTTTTTGAAAATTTTTCTGAATTATTTTTCATACAAAGTGAATGAATGACATGATGGTAGGATGGAAGGATGGAGTCTTGCTTTTTCCTAATCCAGTCTTAACATAACCCACAATTCACTTTAAGAGTCAATTTTATATACTCTATCAAACATTTTCTGAGAACAAATCAGTCAAAAAACTAATGTGAGAAAAAGACAGATGAAGATATTAATAAATATTTTTAAAAACAGTCCTAGTGATTACTGCTAAAGTCCCCATATCAACCTTTGGCTCACAATGGAGGACTGAACATATATATCTATCTCCTCCCCTTCACGATCTCTTATAATGTTTGTAAGAGGGGCTGCAGGGAATGACTAATCAGATCTATAATAAACATGCATACTGGGAGAGGTTACAATTTGGAGAAGTATCATAAAACATACGTTTTTCAATTGCTCTATCACCATGACAGTAGGAGACAGGGAGCAATAAAAGGGTCTACTTAAATTAAGGATGATAATAACAAAAGTAATACTATAACATTTACTGAGCATTAACTTAAGTGGTAGGCATTGTTTAAAGGAAGTTCTATGTATCAGTTCATTTATTCTCACATATTACGAGGTAAGATACTATTACTATCCTCACTGTAGAAAAAAAACTGAGGTACAAAGAACTTAATAGACCTAAAGTCACATATGTAGCATGTGATTCCAAGAGACAGCCCATGCTCTTAACCCCTTTGCTATACTGGATATCCATATTTTTATGCCCAGAAATATCCAGAGGTTGTCAGAATGGAGTTACTTAAAGAGGATAACTATTGCTGAGTCAGGTAGTGTGAGAGATGCTGCACATTGTCACACTGGCTAAAGTCCTTCATCTTCTTTCTGATGCCACACAATTCATGATTCCTTAAAGTAGCAGATTCCTTATCACCACCAAATGAGGCATTAAATTAATTTAAATTGCTGATTACAAATATCATGGATAAAGGAGTCTCAGTTGAGGTTGAACAGGAAAACACTTTGCCTTCCTGTTCAGCTCTCTTACTGTAAACAAGTGCTCTTCTTAAGGTCTAGTTAGTACCATAGATTTTTGCATTTTTGTGTTTTGTTGATGATTTACTGTTTGAAATGGCCCCCAGATATAGTGCTGAAGTGCTGTCTAGTGTCCCTAAGTACATGAAGACTTCAATGTCCCTTATGAGAAAGTGTGTTGAATAAGCTTCCTTGAAGGATGATTTATAATGCGCTGGTAATGGGTTCAATGTTAATGAATTAACAATGTATGTTAAAGGTGTCCTTAAACAGAAACAAACGAGGTTATATACTTATCTGTTGACCAAAATATACGCTCACAGGAACCTAGCCCTGTATCTTCCTTAGGAACAATGCTTCTATATTCACTAATTCAGTGTCTTTGAAAGTGTCGTCACTGTTAGAAGAAAGCATGTGACATTTATTTCATGCTTATTCTCCAAATCTGAAAATTAAATAAAAACTTTAATCTACCCAGTGAGCTACAACCATATCACTAGATTTTACATTCACATCAAGGAATTCCTGGATATGTTAAGATTAATTTAAAGTTTTCTAATTCCTATGATAGCTAATATTTTTTTCTTATGTATTACATATGAAACTTTTATAATTGTTCACCTTCTTTCTCTTAGCTTTATACAAAAACTAGTTTGAACATTTCCTCTAAATTTATACTAAGGCTTTTATTTGATCTTAAATACCAGAAACGAAGGAGAATTTAGTAACATTTGCTCAGCACATGGAAATGTGGTAGTGGCATGTTGAAAGAATTATAAAATAAAGAGGACAATAATCTGGTTTCAGTACATTATTATTTATAATAAAAACTTCTTATTAACTGTTATGGGTTGAACTGTGTCCCACCCCAAAAGATGCATTGATCCCTTAACCTACAATACCTTAAAATGTGACCATATTTGGAAACAGAGTAACTGCATAAGTAATTAAAAATGAGTCATACTGGAGTAAAGTGGGCAGTCACATGATAATAAGGGCGGAGACTCGAATGATGCATCTACCTACAAAGGAAAATCAAGGACTGCCTGCTAACTAACATCAGAGGCTGGAAGAGGCAAGGAAAAATTCTCCCCTACAGGCTTCAATGGCCCTGCCCACATCTTGCTTTCAAGAACATCCAGCCTTCAGCACTGTAAGACAATAAATGTATATTTAAAGCCACACCATTTGTAGTACTTTGTTACAGCAGCCCAAAGAAACTAATGCATCAACTTTACAAAAGATACACACACACACACACACACACACGCACGCACAGTACATAAACTTAAAAATAACTGGTACATCATGCTCTCCAATGAAAATAAATTTTAATTTAACTACAAATGAAGCTTCCCCAACTCCTGAGAGTTCTGTAGTTGCTATTGTTCCTTCAAAATGAAAATAAAATCCATGCTACGCTTTCCAAAATAACATGAAACAAATTAAAAATACCACTGCACCTGTGTTTTGAAACTATATTTTTGTGGCAAAAGGGAGATTAATGCAAAGTTAATATGGTTCTGAGTAACTTTTGTGGGCAGCAAATTCTGAGCACTGGCTGAATGTGTTCCACGATTTAACACCTGTCCACTTAAGAGTTTCACAGACCCACACTCTCATAAATTTTAGAGCTGCAAGAGAACTTCTGAGTTTAGTCTCTCTCCAACTGCCTCAATTTATAATGAAAAATCTAAGACCAGGGAATCTAGGGGTCCCCTGCTCCTAGCCCGGATAATTGTTTATCAGGAAAATAATTCTCCCCTACAGAAAAGGTATGGAACTTTTCTAGATCATTCAGATACTTGGGGTGGGGCGGGGTGGGGAACAATTATATGTGTTGTATTATTACACTATGGCCATTTATTGAGATATTATCACTGTGATACCAAATCAAAGATGAATAATTCTGGCAGAACGAAAAACCCTAACTCCTGCAAATAAAATGACTTCTTTCTTCAAGCTCTTCAGAACCTGCTCATTAAAAGAGCTAGGAAAAGAACAAACATTAGAAACAAACAAAGTGGAGAGGTGTCAGCAGATAAAAAAGGCACACAATTTTTACTACCTACACTCCCCTGGGTCCTTTGGCACAAAAGCTAATAATAAATGGATCATCTATACTGAAATATGTGATTATGTATATTAAATACATACACAACACCCTTATAGATATACAGTACACGCACTACATTCTCCTAAAAAAGTATATGTGTATAGATGAAAATACTAAACACATGTGTAAACACAGGTGCTTATAGGTGTGCATGTATTTACATATGTATGACATCACCAGAATTACATTCCTTCAAGAGGAGCAGAATCTTTAAATATAGTGTTCTTTAGATTTTACTGGCATTAAGTACCAATACAACCTTTTCTAATAATGGACTCAATCTCTCAGGTCAATCGTTCTCTTTAAAAAGGAAGCCTAAATCCCCTCTACTGTAGTTATCAAAGCTTTCTTTTTAGTTGGTAACTGAAAGACAAGGCAAACTAAAAGTTCTAAGTATTATTTAAAATAAAAAAATAAGTCTTTTATTTGACTTTTTAAATAAGCAACACGTGACGCAAGTGGGCAAATATTTCTACACAAACTAGAACAAGAGAGAACCCAGAGCTAGAAGGGACTAATGAATCAAATCTAGAAGCAGCCATATTTACTGTTTAAGTGTCGTGTGCATACTACTGTATGTACAAGAGACGATGTTAGATTGTATACCAAAAAAAAAAAATGTCTTCCCTTAGAGAAAACTGCCCAGAACTGTTGCACTCATGGTCCAGTCTTAGGACAAAAACTGTTGCCTTAATACAAGAAAGAATCGTACCTGGTTCCCTCTACTATGCTGTCAACCAAACCTCCAGAGTCCCAATGTCTGATGTACCCATCCTCTAGAGTTTCATTTCTGCTCACTATCCCTGCCAATGGTCCTTCTAGGGCCTCAGCCTCCACCTACATATTCATTCAATCTCTGGAGAGTCCTGATCGTCCAGATTTCCTGATCCCTATGCCAGTCTTATAGGCTCTACCCTCCTACCCGCTCTGAGGGAGAGTTCCATCCTTATTTCCGGTCCCTCCTATAATCCAGGTTCTCCGCCTGGCCCAGCTCTCTATCCCACCCCTACCTCTTTCTTTTAAATCAGATCCAGGAACTCCTCATTCTATTTCCCATTTTCTTGTCTGTGACACAGTTCTCATTTGGGATCCAAATTCCCAGTTCCAAATCCACTTCTCTGAACTGTTCCAGCATTCCCAGACTTTAGCCTCTAACCCAAAAGATGTCTCTCTCTCTCTGGGGCCTTGGTTCCTTCCTATCTTTCACATATCTTCTTTCTTTTTCTTGTTTTTGGTTTGGAAGGGAGAGTTTCTTGTCTTTTCAGTCTTTGGTAATAGTTCATTTTTGTTTTTATTCATCAAGCAGCTTCCTTCTGAAATAAGTTCAAGTAAAACATGTGAATATACATTTATAGAAAAATATCAAGTAAATCAGTTATAGTGACACAATAGGGCAACAGTTGTTAAAATGGTACAAAAATGAATGAAATATGGAATGTATTGATACTGTATAAAAAGCATCAATTTTGGAGTCAACAGACTTGAGCTGGACTCCTACCTTCATCACCTACTAGCCAGGTCATCTTGTCAAGTTACCTAGCCTTATCTATAAAATGGGGCTAAGATGGGCAGCCTCAAAAGGTGTTCTAAGAATTAAACAAGAAAATGACACTATCCCTCTCACATAATTGGTGCTCAATAAATCTGAGTTTTTTCAAAGCTCTGACTCCAACTCCACCTACCGATAAAGACAGAAAGGTATAAAAGTCAAAGTTTTATGTTTTTTCCAAGTTTGTGCAGCTAAACTGGTGACATTTAGGATTAAAACTCCGTTGCTCTAACACCAAACTCATTATATTGTTCATTACTATCTATTCAAACTTTTTTTATTATTTTTTTTAATCTTCACTGGTAATTACCTCAGTCTCATTCTCATAGCTCTAACATGCTCCACCGTACATTTTTAACAGGGTGAGAAGAGGACCCAATTTCTACTTTAGGCATTTCCAGTATAGTTAGCTGTGAACTACTAAGCTAATAACTAGTTTTCTGAGTCTTATCTCCAGTAAATGGGACAAAGACCAAGCACTCCTTTAGTGATTACATTTATTTCGGACTTCTTTGTGTCTTTTAAGTACATTCCAATTTTTGTTACCATTCAGTTTTGACAGAATTTGTAGCACCTATTTTTAAATGTCTATTATTTTGGGGTGACTTCCTAAGCCAATTAGTTTGCTTTTAACCTATCCTTATCCGTTGAAATGATAAATTCAAAGTAAAAAGTAGTCTTGCCTTTATCATTTAATGGAAACTGTTCATTTTCCCAAGAATGTTGATATTGTGTTTTAACACTGCCATTAGTTTGTTTCCTTAAGATTATACCTTATTACTTATTTCACCACTTGTGTTTTTTTTTTTTTTTGTAAGTTAAATCCTTTACTTTTTTTCCCCTTTTATTGTAAAAAATCTATTGAGTACTATCCTTGCTTTGGCTCAATAAATACTCCAGTTATTTACAAATGTTCCAAATTTATGAAAACCAAAAAAACCAAGTGACCAATTTAGTTAGGAAAAAATACATATAAGCTACACAAAAAAGTAAAGCTAAGTAAAAATCTACATTTTTACAATGGTCTAATGTGACTACATGCAAAAGTGGCTTAAGACATTGGGCCATAAATGCCTTATCTCAATTTTAAATATCCTTTTGCATGCCTTAACTTTTACACTAAATTAACAACATATCTAGAGTTCTGCCCTTATTTCTGCTTTCTTGATCCTTAAATAAACATTTAGAGGTGTCAAGCCTCTTCCATTTTAGACAGGGGGAAAACTTTTTAATTTAAAAACAAACAAACATACAAAAACTTCATTTTTCTCTGCAGCTATAGGCCTTAGTCCTTCTACTCCCCAACCTGATCGAAATTCTTAGAAGAGTTGCTTCACCAGGTACCCCACCCCCTTCCCTTCCCACTCACTTTACACACCAACTTATTTTTACCCCCACTCCTCTTCAAAAGCAATTTTGCTAAAGTCACCTCCCAGAGGCCAAATCCACTAAACATTCAGTCCTCAACCTGCTTGTCTTTGATACCCCTATGGAACACTATCTTCCTTAGGTTTCCTTGAAATATAGCCATCTTGTTTTCCTCCTATCTCCCAGGACAGTCCTTATCAGTCTTATCTGCTGACGTAGCCTCCTCTAAAGCACTAAAAGATAAGTTCCTCAGAGCTTTTTTCCTTCTTTTTATCTTCTCAGTCTACATTTGCCTACAGGAACTTTAACCATACCTACTGCCATCTATTCAACTAAATTCTCAAATATTTCTGGCCCAGACTGCTTCTCTGAGCTGGACTAGCAACATTCTGTTTATACTGAATGTCCCTCATGTAACTCAAACTCAATTCATTGAGAAATGAAGTTAGAATCTTCATCACAACCACAAACACTGAAAACAAAACTT
This sequence comes from Rousettus aegyptiacus, assembly GCF_014176215.1. Lineage (NCBI taxonomy): Eukaryota > Metazoa > Chordata > Mammalia > Chiroptera > Pteropodidae > Rousettus > Rousettus aegyptiacus. The sequence continues at coordinate 40,824,205 of NW_023416295.1, forward strand.
AACTCCCACTTTGGTCTTTATCCAAACTATGGCACCATATTCATTTGATTGTTCATGTCATAAATATGGAAGTCATCCTTAACGTCCCATCTCCTTCACCATCCACGTCTTTTTAGTCACTAGATTCTGTCCATTGTCTAGCATATCTCTTACATGTGTCTACTTCTTTCCATCCCTGTTGCCACCACCATCATTTTCTCACTGGACTAAAAAGAAGCATGCTAACTAATCTGCCAGCATCCTCTCTTGTTCTCTCCCTTCTGCAGCAGATTATACTTTCCAAAAATTACCACATTAATACTGTGGTCCAACTGCTTTCCCAGAATCTTGTCATTCCCCAGTAAGAGACATGGTCTCTTTCTCCTCTCTTGAATTTAGGTGGGACTTTGGGACTATTTTGATGAACAGAATGCAGCAGAACTGATTTTGTGTGGCTTCTAAGGCTAGGTCGGAAAACGCAATGCAGCTTGCACTAGCTCTCTCTCTCTCTCTCTCTCGATCTCAGAATGTTTGCCCTAGAAACCTAGCAATCATGTTTTAAGGGAGCCCAGAACACATGAAGAAACCATGCTTCCCCTCCTCTTTTCTCTTTGCTTATTCTGGGGACAGCTGCCATGTTATGAGGACATTTAAGCAGCCTATTGAGAGGCCTATACGGTGAAGAACTAAGACCTAGCTCCTGCCAACAGCTATGCGAGTGAGCTATCTTGAAATGAAACCTCTAATCTAATCAAGTCTGCAGATAACTACAGCCTGCTGACACCTTGACTGCCAATTTCATGGAAGATCTTGAACCAAAAACACTCAGCTAAAGCTCTCCCAAATTCTTGAATCATATAAAGCATGAGATAATAATGTTTGCTTTTAGCTACTAACTTGTGTGGTAGTTTATTAAATAGCAACAGATAATTAACACAGCCCTCATGGTATACTATCATAACACTTAGTATCTTTCCTTTTTTACATTTATCTGTATTTTTAAAAATTACTGTATACGCTTTCCTCATTAAAAAGGAAGGAGTATATGGACAGAGAGAAAACCTGACCTATTCAATGTTACATTACTGATACCAAGTAATGTCTAACACATGGTAGCAACTCCAGAAATTTTCAATATGAAAAATGCCAATATCCATCAATATCTCTAAATTCATGACGAAACATGTATTACACAACAGTAAAACTTTAATGCATGATGTCACCTAATGGCTTAATGTCTTAATTCGAAAAGCAGATGTTGCTACAAATACATACATATTCATATAAAATGACAAATAAAGGAATATAACTGTCTGTGTATCAAGCTATTAGCATACAAAAAATATACCCCTCTTTTACTATTCGGATCCTATAAACTAGCTTTAGGTATAACAAAGAAATTACGTTGGGCCATTAAATGTTAAACCTCTGTGTGCTTATCTGACAACATGTGATTGTCAGATAAATGACTCAAAATCAATTATACACACACAAACATGAATCCATGACAGCACATATACATATACATGTGGTGTGTAGACACAGGTAAGCGCATGTATGTGTATGCACAAGCACGCTCCTTGACCATGTGTTTTCTAGTGTTTTTTAAGAGTTAGTATAGTATCTAAAATACACAGCAAATTACCTAGGAAACAATGTAAATCATAAGACAAAACTGATTCAAATAACAATTGCAACTCACAAACATCTTGACTAGCAAGTGGTAAGACAAAATATTTGCCTGAATTATATTAGATAATTTACAGTATACATTAATATATATAATAGATCTGTTAAGACTACTCTAATTGGTGATGCTAATCTAATCAGCATTACTGCACTGAAAAGGAATATGCATGATCTTCAAAAAAGTCATTCTTGATGGTTTTAATAGATATTTTCAGAGCATTTCACCACCAAGCAGCAAAAATACACATTCTTCTCAGTGCCATGGATCATTTTCCAGGACAGACCATATGTTAGGCCACAAAGCAAATATGAATAAATTTAAGAAGACTGAAATCTTGCCAACTATCTTATCACAATGGTATGAAACTAGAATACAACTACAAGAAAAAAACTGGAAAACAAACACAATGTAGCTAAAGAACATGCTACTACATGAGTGGATTAACAATGAGATCAAGAAATCAAAAGATACTTAGAGACAAATGAAAATGAAAACACAATGACTCAAAATCTATGGGACATGACAAAAGCAGTCCTAAAATGAAAATTCATGGCAATACAGGCTTACCTCAAGAAACGAGAAAAAGCTCATATAAATAGTCTAACTTTAAAATTAAAAGAACTAGAAAAAGAACAGCAAAGCCCAATGTGAGAAGAAATAATAAAAATCAGAGCAGAAATAAACAAAATAGAGTCTAAATAACAATACAAAAGTTTAATGAAACCAAGAGCTGGTTCTTTGAAAGGATAAACAAAACTGATAAACCCTTAACCAGAACCATCATGGAAAAAAGAGAGGACTCATATAAAATCAGAAATGAAAGAGGAGAAAAAACTACAGATCCCATAGCAATACAAAGGGTCATAAGAAAATACTATGAGCAATTATTTGCCAACAAATTGGACAATCTGGAAGAAATGGATATATTTGTGGAAACATACAATTTCCCAAGACTGAGTCAAGAAGAAACAGAAAATCTGAACCAACTGATTACCACCACTAAAACTGCATTAATAATCAAAAAAATCCCCAAAAATAAGAGTCCTGGACCAGTTGGTTTTCAATGTTTTACATTCGAAGAAGAATTAACACCTATGCTTCTCAAATTATTCCAAAACTTTCAACAAGAGGGAAGGCTCTCTAACTCCTTTGATGAGGCCACCACTACCTTGATTCCAACACCAGACAAATACTTTACAAAAAGAGAAAACAATAGGTCAATATCTCTTATGAACACTGATTCGAAAATCCTCAACAAAGGATTAGCAAAACGAATTCAGCAATATGTTAAAAATATCATATATCATGATCAAGCTGGATTTATTCCTGGGATGCACTGTTGGTACAATATTTGCAAATCAATTAATGTGGTACATTATGTTATGAAACTGAAAGATAAAAATCATATGATAATATCAATAGATGCAGAAAAAGCATTCAACAAAATCTAGCATCCACTTATGATAAAAACTCTCTGCAAAGTGGGAAGAGAAGGAACATGCCGCAACATAATAAAAGTCAAATAACAAACCTACAGTTAACATCTTACTCAATGGGGAAAGGCTAAAAGCATTTTCCTCGAGATCAAGAACAAGACAAGGACACTCACTTTCACCATTTCTGTTCAACATCCTATTAGAAGTCCTAGCCACAGCAATCAGACAAAAAAGAAAAATAAAATGTATCTAAATTGGAAAGGAAGAAGTAAAACTCTCAGTATTTGCAGATGACATGATATTATATAGAGAGAACCCTAAAGATTCCACTAAAACTGTTAGAACTGATCAATGAATTCAGTAAAGTAGCAAGATACAAAATTAATATTCAGAAGTCAGTGACATTTTTATACATCAATGATGAACTTTCAGAAAGAGAAACTAAGAAAACAATCCTATTTGCAATTGCATCAAAAACAATAAAACACCTAGGAATCAAATTAACAAAGGAGGTATAAAACCTGTTCTCAAAAATGGCCATACTACCCAAAGCAATCTATAGATTTGATACAATCCCTATCGAAATACCAACTGCTTTTTTCAAAGACTAGAACGAATACTCCTGAAATTTACATGGAACCATAAAGGATCTCGAATAGCCACCACAATCTTGAGAAAGAACAAAATTGGAGGTATCACGCTATCTGATATTAAACTACACTACAAGGCTATAATAATCGAAACAGCATGGTAGTGGCATAAAAACAGATACGCTGATCAGTGGAACAGAATTAGAGAGCTCAGAATAAATCTATGTCTATATGCTCATTTAATCTATGGCAAAGGAGACAAGAATATACAATGGGGTAAAGACAATCCTTTTAATAAATAGTGTTGGGAAAATCGGACAAATATACGCAAAAAAATTGAAACTGGACCACCTTCTTACACCATATACAAGAGACTCAAAATGGATTGTGAGATCCGAAACAGTAAAAGTTTTAGAAGAAAACAGGCAGTAATCTCTCCGATAGTGCCACTAGTAATTTCTTTTTGGATATCTCCTCAGGCAAGAGAAACAAAAGGAAAAATAAACAAATGAAACTAATAAGTTTTTGCACAGCAAAAGAAACCATCAACAAAAGGAAAAGACAACCAATTGAACAGGAGAAGATATTCCCTTATGATACACTGGATAATGGGTTAATATCCAAAGAACATAAAGAACTCATACAACTCAGCAACAGCAACAACAAAAAACAATCCAATTAAGTAATGGGCAGAAGACCTGAATAGAGATTTCTCCTTAGAGGAAATATACATGGCCAATAGACATATGAAAAGATGCTCAAGGTCACTAATCATCAGAGAAATGCAAATTAAAACCACAATGAGATATCATTTCATTGTCAGAATGGCTACCATCCAAAGAACAAGTGTTGGCAAGGATGTGAAGAAAAGAGAACCCTCATACATTCTTGGTGGAATTGTAAACTGGTACAGCCACTATGGAAAACAGCCTGGAGGTTCCTCAAAAAATCAAAAAAGGATATACCTTTTGACTCAGGGATTCTACTTCTGGGTATTTATCTAAAGAAAGCCGAAACAATAATTCATCAAGATCTATGCATCCTTATGTTCAGGGCAGCACTATTTACAATAGCCAAGATACGGAAGCAAGTAAATGCCCATTAACAGATGACTGGATAAAGAAGTTATGGTTCATACAAAAAACAGAATGTTACTCAACCATAAAAATAATGAAATCCTATCATTTGCAACAACATCGAAGGACCTAGAGGTGATTATGCTGAGAGAAGTCAGAAAGATAAAGATAAATGCCATAGGCTTTCACTGATACGCAAAAAAAGAACAAATGAATCAAAAACAGACCCACAAATATAGAGGACAATCAGGTGATGACCAGAAGGGAGGGAGGTGAGAGAAAGCAGTGAGGGTTTAAAGTATAAATTAGTAGTTGACAGAGGGTCACAGCAATGGGGAGCACGGCATAGGGAATGTAGACAGCAGTAAGATAATGGCTGTGTGTAGGAGCAGAGGTAAGATAAGAGTAATCATGGGGATCATTTCATAAACTATATAAATGTCTAAATAATGTACTGTATACCTGAAACTAATGAAAAACAAAATGTCATTCTTGGCAAGGGGAAAAACAAACCTGTAGCTTGTGACCAATCACATTGCTTTCTCTCAAAAGAAGATAATGATTAGTTTTTCCCCTTCCTATTTAGTGACTTTGTCCTCTACCTTGCAGTGGATAAAATAGTGCTACCCTACCATACAAAATAATAGTTTAATTTGGAAAACACTAAAGTGACAGGAAAACATGATGTATTCTATGGAGTCCACTTTGCCTAATAAAGCTCACTCAGGGAATTTAAGAGCAAATAAATAAAATCACTGTCCATAATGTACAATTAAACAGTTGAAAAAAAATTACAGTCAATCTTTCTTTTGTTCTTCCTAAAAGCAGTTAAAAGGAGGACATATGGTTCATTAATTTCAAAAGCTAAAATAAAAACAATAATGCTATGATCCAATTATTATAACACTATCTGCCACAAGATCTCAGTGATTAAACTGTTATAGGTCACATAAAACTGGCAGTAAGATAAAGGCTGAAGAATGGAGGAACATTACGTAGCAACTAATATAGTTAGAAATGATGCTTCTATATCATGGTTCCTTTGCAGCCATACAAGGAGTTATCTTTCTAAAAGAAAATTTTGTCTGAGGAACACTAAAAAGATCCCTAGACTGGAGACTAGAGATATGAACTTTTGTTTCAGCTGTGATCAAACATGAATCAAGACCTTGTAGCCAAGTCACTTAATTGCTCCTTGATTTTACTAACAAAGTGTGGTGCTTATAACAGATAAATCTACAAAGGACCTACCTGTTGTATGATGTGCGGTTGAAGCTGATAACTGTTCAGTAGGAAGTTTTAACTTTGGGCACTCACTAAGAAAAAATCAGCAGGGTCATTTTTGCAGAGGTACTCAAAGCACGTGTAAAAGTTTGAGACAAATATGAATATTGCCAATAAGCACATCCAAGAAAGAGTAAAACGCACACACACAAAAAAAGGCTATAACAAAAACTAGCAGCAAGAAGGCTATATATTCAGTATTATGGAATGTCATACTTCTTTTTATAAAAAAAAAATATTTTCCCCTAAATTAGTTTTATCAGTCAAGGGCCGTTTTAGTGACTATAAAGTCCCACTAGAAAGCACTGTTTATTCTAAACATAGAAAAAGGAAAATATATTACACTGACACTGAGAATAATTCTACTAGCTACTATTTTCCTTTTATATCTAACTGTGAAATGAAGTTCACATGTAACTACTCAATTCATTTTTGGCAGCCATAAAACAATTACCAAACGCTAACTAAAACAGTGCCAATCCTAAGAGAATTTTTACACTATAGCAAGGAGAAATTTCAATCAGACAGAAGTATTAAAAACCTGCAGTTTCTGCAGATAATCTCCCTTACTGTTAGGGGACAGCACACAAAAAGATTACGGCAAACAGGCAAACCTAGAAATACATGAATATCCTTTTGACTTCTATAGCTAAAATATCAACCACTAGTCTTACTTTAAAAAGAAATCAACTAAAAACAATCACCTCAAAAAAATAACTCTTCAGTGTTATGAAGGACAGGACAAACAAGAAACAGTAGTACAATAACATGTTAGTAACCAGTTCTATCAAACTCATCTGAAATTGAGCCTTCTACTGATTTCTTTGAATGAAAACGAGATCTATATAGAGAAGCACAATTAAAATATAAAAGAATACACCCTACCACAAATATATATTTTCTAATTATTATACCAGTACTATACAAGAAGTAATACTTTTATAGACTTTCGCCTTACTGTTTCTAGTTGGTAAAACATTACCATGATCTAGAAAGGGTTTAAAAAACAAACAAAAAAAGATGTGACTAGAATCTTAATTACAACCACATATTTAGCTAGACTAGAACAGAAAATAGAAATGGTATTTACAGTATCAAGATACAAATACATTAGAAGACAATAAAGAGTAAAAAACATATTTAAAAAGACTGCATACAGTTTATCGGGAAAAATAAAAGACTGTACTTTTATAATTAAAAAGTATTTATAAAGTAGCTAAGTACCAATATGCTTTATTAATACCACTTTGCAATTCTAGACAACAACAAATCCTTAAAACAATGTTGCTTACATTTCCTAGAGAATTTAATGTTAGCATGTATATTAGAGTAAGGAGTCATAAGAAAGTTTTACAACACTCTAGTAAAAAGAAAAAATACTGAAAAGTATGATTGTTCAGATTCAACCAAGTGTACACATTACAGTACACAATAGCAATATGACAACTTAATAATTCATAGAAGGCTTTACAGATAGTGAAAAAGATCATTTATTGTTCAGTTGTTTCATATATGCCTAATTTCTCAAAATAAAAAAAAAATATTATGTGCCTAGCATAAACAACACTCTAGCATTAAAATAACAATTACTGAGAAAATCAGTCAGGGATTAGATAGGACATTCTTTCAAAAGGAGCTGACAGATAACAGAATGTCAAAGATGGCCAAAAGAAAAAAACGATTTCCCTTACCTTTTAACTACTTTATACAAATAGTATAAAAGATGCTGTTTGAGAATAATCATCTTTGGCACTGCTGTAGAATTTCATGCATGTTATTCCATTCAACTAATTGTACCTTCCCATTGGAAAATAAATTACAGCCTTAATGTGATGAAGAAAGACCACAGTTGACCCTTGAAAAAGGTTTGAATTACATGGGTCCACTTACAGGAGGATATTTTTCAATAAATATATTGGAAAAATTTTTGGAAATTTGCAACGATGTGAAAAATCTCACACGGGAACTGCATAGCCTAGAAATATATGTATCTATATATAAAGAAAACATTAGGTATGTCATGAATGCATAAAATATATCTATTTACTAGTCTATTTTATCATTTACCACCATAAAAATATATAAATTATTATAAAAGGCTAAAATTTATCAAAAATTACACATACAACACTTACTGACTGCATGTGGCACCACTCGAAGTCAAGAGAAATGTAAACAAAGATGCAGTATTAAATCATAACGGCATAAAAATCACTATATTACATACTGTACTACTGTAATAATTTCACAGCCACCTCTTGTTGCTATTGCAGTGATCTCAAGTGTTACAAGTATCTGCTTAAAAAGCTGTGTTACACTATCTCTGAATGAACAGTTCGTCTCTCCAGTAAATTGCATATCTCAGTAAAAAGTGATCTCTTGGGGTTTTCACATATTTTTCATCATGTTTAGTGCAATACTGTATACCTGGAATAACATCATGGGACCCATGCAAAATGCCACTAGAGATGCTAGAAGTACTCCCAAGAAGCAGGGGAAAATCATGACATTACCACAAAATGCTGAATTGCTTGATATGTACCATAGATTAAGGTCTGCAGCTGTGGTTGCCCACCATTTCAAGATAATGAATCTAGCATTAAGGACCATTGCGAACAAAGAAAATTTGTTAGGCCTTCACTGTAACTACACCAGCAGACATAAAAATTGTGTACTTTTTACGAACTATCTTTTTATCTTATACTGAAATGCACTTTAGTGTGGGTGCAGGATTGTTACAAGATAGGCATACCTACAGACTCTAATATGATTTGAGAAAAAGCAAAATCATTTATTACAAGTTAAAGCCAGAGGAAGGTGAAGGAGCTAAAGCTGGAGAATTCAATGCCAATGATGGTTCGATAATTTCGGAAAGAGGTCTGGCTTAAAAAATGTCAAGAAACAGGAGAGGCAGCTTCTGCCGACCAAGAGGGAGCAGATGAGTCCTCAGACGTCATTAAGAAAATCATTAAAGAGAAAAGATATCTGCCTGAACAGGTTTTTAATACAAACTAAAGTGACTTATTCTGGGAAAAATTGTCACAAAAGGACATTTATTAGCAAGGGAAAGAAGCGAGCATCAGGATTTAAGGCAGGAAGGAATAGGCTAACTCTGTTTTGTGCAATTGCAGGCCGGTTTATGATCAAGACTGCCCTTATCTATAAAGTTGCTAAATCTGGAGCCTTGAAGGGAAAAGTTAAATACAAAGCACCAGTCTTCTGGCTGTACAAAAAAGGTCTGAATAGCAAGAACCCTTTTTATGAATTGGTTCCATTCATGCTTTGTCCCTGAAGTCAGGAAGCACCTTGACAATAATCGGGACTGTCTTTTAAATTTCTTTTGATATTGGACAATGCCCTCAGCTTCCAAGAACTCTATAAGTTCAACACTGAAGGTGTCAAAGTGGGTCTACTTGCCCCCAAACACAACATCTCTAATTCAGCTTCTAGACCAGGGAGTCAAAGGACCTTTGAAACTCATTACATTCGGTATTCTATGGAAAGAACTGTCAACACTATGGAAAAGAACTCCAACTGAGAGAGCATCATGAAAATCTGGAAGGATTTCAACACTAAAGATGCCATCGTTGTTACAGAAAAGCTGTGAAAACTACTGAGCCCAAAACAATAAATTCCTGCTAGAGAAAACTATGTCCAGAGTTGTGAATGGCTTCACAGGACTTATGACAGAATCAATCAAGGAAATCATGAAAGAGATTGTGGATATCATCAAAAAAAAAAAAAAAAAGTGGGGGGATGAAGGGTTTCAAAAATTCATGAGGTAATAAACATCACATCAGATAATAAAAGACGATAGCTCGATGGGAATGAGTGTTTCCGAACCAATGCCAGATGATGAGGATGAAGACACAGAAGAAGCAGTGCCAGAAAACAAATTGACATTAGATAATCTGGCAGAAAAGTTCTGATGATTCAAGATTGCTTTGACTTCTTTTACGACATGGACGTTTCTATGATACAGGCACTGCAACTAAAGCAAATGGTGGAAGCAGGATTTGCACAGTACAGAAACATTTTTAGAGAAGTGAAAAAGCAAAAAGTTCAGACAGAAATGATGGTGTATTTCTGTAAAGGTACATGAAGTATGCCTGCCTCTCCTGCCTCCCATTCTGTCCCCTTCACCTCTGCCACTTGAGACAGCAAGATCAACTCCCTGTCATGCTCCTCCCTCCTCAGACTACTCTATAAGGATGAGAATGAAAGTTTTTATGATGATCACTTCCACTCAATGAGTAAGTTAATAAACTTATCTGTTGTATATGTATGTGACTGCCTTCATGTGCAATCTAATAACTCTATGGCAAAATATGTATGAGATGTTTTTGGTCATCATCATCATCGCCTAAGTATTATTGTATAGAACATCAAGTGCGAGAGTTGTTGAAAGTGAATAGTTTATCATTATATAGGCACGAATGTGTTAATTTTCTTATTGTTATATAACTGATTTCAAAGAATCATAATACCGTATAGTATATCTCCTTCCTCTCTCATTCTCTTTCCTTGATCTATCTCTCTCTCCCTCTCTCTCTCACAACTGGAGAAACTGTGTATCAGCTTATTGTCACAGGTAAGTTTTTTTTTTAATGTAATGTTTCCAATACTGTATTATGAATATGAGTAATACTATATGCCATACACATTTTATAATGACTCATTTACTGTGTATAGGCAAAGCTACCATGAAGCAATCCTATCTATTACACTAGGTTACCATAAAGCAATCATACTGGTGTTTCTTCATTATCAATGCATGAATACTTATACCTGTATATAAATATAAATTTTTTAAAATTATATTTTCATCTTTTGTGTCTAATGTTTGTAATACATATCACATTTACAGTGTTTTGTTTCATATTAAGGCAATATTCACGTAGATACTGACAGACTTTTCATCTTGTAAACAGACAATGCAAACTTATGGTATCGATAAATACAGTACAGTACTGTAAATGTATTTTCTCTTCCTTATAATTTTCTTGATACTATTTTCTTTTCTCTAGCTTAATTGTAAGAATATAGTATATAATACATATACAAAATGTTAATAGACTGTTTATGTTATAGGTAGGGCTTCTGGTCAACAGTAGGCTCTTAAGATTTTGGGGAATCAAAAGTTCAAGGAAAGGTGTGATGTGAGACTGAATGACTCTGTCAAAGACTACAAGGGAGAATTATGGTCATAATATATCAAATAATTATTTCAAACTCAGCTCTCAAGAAATTAAACCACCATGTCTCAGTAACTGTTTAATGTTTGCTTATAAGCTGACTTGCTAAGCATGTCCAGTACTCTTTGACTGCTTTACGTATGCTATTTTCCCCAACCCAAAGCCATTTAGGAATTCTCTCCCCCCCACCCCCTCTACCATCCTCCTCACCACTAGAGACTGACTCTATCATAGCCAGGCCCAATCTCTCGCTCTTCCAGAAGCTGGAGCTGCCAGAAACACTGTCCTAAATGGCTTGGAACTGGGAAATCTTTTCTCACACAATCAAGGGGTGCAGTATATATCCCTGGAACTTAGTGCATTTTCCACTACTAGTCAGCCACTATGCATGCAAACAAAATGTGATGGCTACTTTAACTACTTACAAGACCAGTGCAATGCAGCAGTTGAAAACATGATCTCTGGAGCCAGTCTGCCTGAGCTCAAATCTTGGTTCTACCTTTTACCAACTGTTTGATCCAAGGCAAATACTTTCTCTCTCTGTGCCTCGGTTTTCTCATCTTAAAGTGAGAATAACATTCATAAGACTTCCAAGAAACCTGGAATGCCAGATATATAGTAACTGTTTAATAAATATTAACAGAATTATTTGCAAAGTGTCCAGCCAAACCTCATGTAGAAATGCAAAACCCTCACGCAAAATAGCTGTCCAAATGGCACAATAATCATATTTGTCTAAACTGTAGAGACTCCATGATGTCACAACAAGTAATCACTAAAGCTAAAGTATAAACTGATTAAATCCTGATACTTGTCAAGTCCTACTGTATAAAGCCAGACTAAAGACTATTCAGAATACAAAATACTGCATCTGTTTGGTTTTACTTTCAGTGTATGATTGGGGAATAAGCACAAGTTGACTTTTCTGTTCCTGTTGAAGCTTGGATAAAGCCTCAAGTCTCCATTCAATTTTAGTCACTAATCACATGTGGCTATTAAAATTCTGAATAAGTAAAATTAAATTACAAATTCAGTCCCTCACTTGTACTAGCCACATTTGAAGCACTCAGTTTCCACATGTGATAGATAAGACCATTGCAGAAAGCTCTTTTGGACAATACTAGAGTAGACAGAGCCCTGCAGCAGCACCAACTGCTCTACTGGCCTCCATTCACTGTCACGCCTCTCAGTGAGCAGTGGCAGAAAGAACATCTGGATGCTGTGTTCCACCAGAGAAAGTAAAGCTGGCGACCACAGCTTATTTAATGGAATGCCCAATGGACTAATTTCAGCTCTGTTTTTCATCTCTTCATTAGAGAAAACAATGTTCTATGCCTATTTGCCCAGGTATTTCAAAGCATAAAGGAAAAAAGAGATGATCAATTCTTATTTCATTCAGTTTGACTTCCTCTCCTTCCTCCCAGTTCAGTCTATTCTGTTTACGAAACAATAAAAGTGCTAAAAAGGGTTTACCAATGGAGAGAAACCACTGAGATTGACTAAGTAGTTGTGTGGAAAATAAGCTGACCATGTTTCTCCCCCATGTCATATCACCTATTGTCCAGATAAGGAAAATAAAGAAATAAGCTGTTCCAATTTAACTAAAGAACTCTGAAAATCTGAAGCTTTTTTAGTTACTTCTTTTCTTTTTCTCATCTGATTCAAAGAGGTGGTGGACATGTAGGACCTGATTTATCCAAATGATAATTCCACAGTTATGAAATCACCACTAACTGCTAGAAAAGACAGGATTATGTAATGTAACTCTCTTGCCAAATCTGGGTCAAAGGAAAAGAGTTGGGACAATTTTGAAGAACTGGGAGATGAAAGAGATCTGAGACTACCTGGCTCATAATATTACCTGCTCAGAGATGTCTCAGGCTAAATTAGTTCATTGTTTCAGAACATTTCCAATGCAGTATCTCGCTAGAAGATTAAATTCTAAATTCCACGTGGCTTTTAAAGTAGTTTTATTCTGAAATTTTGAGTAAGTACTAGTAGGTACCTCACCTCAAAGATTATTCTTTCAAAAATCAGCCTTATCTGAAGTATTACAGGGCTCTTAAAGGTTATTAACTAATATTTATTATTTGCAAAACAAATGTTTTGAGGTTGGGTTGCCTTGTGATGAAAAGAGCCAGAGAGGGTTGCCAGATTTAGCAAAGAGAAACACAGGATGATCTCTCTGAATTATTTCTTACAAATGCATACAAATCCATAGTTATCTCAAAATAAAAAGTTTAAAGAAAAACACAGGACACTCAAGTTAAATTTTAATTCAGATAAACAAGAAATATTTAATATAAGTATATTCCATGTATATAACACAAGTTACTTGTTGTTTACATGAAATTCAGATTTAATAGGTGTCCTGTATTTTATCTGGCCATCCTACACCCCAAAACTTTAGCTTTCATGGAATCTGAAAAGGCAAAGAGTGGAAGCTGATAAAATCTGAAATCACAATCAACATGGACATCATAAATTAGACACTGGACAGAGAGGGTAAGCCTTTCAAAGAAGTGACGACATGGACATCATAAATTAGACACTGGACAGAGAGGGTAAGCCTTTCAAAGAAGTGACGACGTGCCTGTGAGAGCAAATTCTATGCCTTTGAATTTAATGCCAGTGCGAGAGAATCTTGTCGAAGAAATTTTTCTACATGAGTTGTACTCAATTCTAGCTCTACTGTTAATTTTACCCTGTTGACACAAATCCCATATAATACCACAAACTTGTGCCTCTCCACACCCCCTGGTGCTGGCTTGCTTTCAGAGTAAGGGACTCTAGAAATGCCTCCTGATTCTGTTCCTATGGAAAGACTAGGCTTGGACCCTTCTCCCTTCCAGTTAATGCAGCCACCTAACCCTCAGGCTAACCACTGGTTGTTAGATCAGCTTTTTGGTTTAATTCAACTATCCATACAAGCCAAAATCCTGGCTATAGGCTCCTCAAAAAAGCTAACAGAGGCAATTAAAGACATCTTGCTGAGGTTTAACCAAAAAGTACAGGCATACCCTTGGAGATATTGCGGGTTCTGTTCCAGACCACAGCAATAAAGCAAATATCCCAATAAAGCAAGTCACACGAATTTTTGGGTTTCTTAGTGCATATAAAAGTTAAGTTTACACTACACTGTAGTCTGTTAAAGTGTGCAATAATAGCATTATGTCTAAAAGATGTACACACCTTAATTTAAAAATACTTTGCTAAAAATGATAACCATCATCTGAGCCTCAGCTCAGTTCCTGATGGATGGTCTTGCCGCCATATTGATGAAGTGCAATAAAGCAAAGCGTAATAACACAAGGTATGCCTGTAAATTTGTTTTGGTAAAGTCATTCAAAAAAATGAATTAACCCAACCCTTTGTAAACATCTTTGCTGTTCCACAACTCAAACAAATGGAATTTCATAATCATAAGAATATTTAAGACACAGATATCCAAAAGATTAAAGCTATGAAAACAGATCTGATAAATGGAGTAGAGAAAAACATACATTTATATAACCAAAACAAATTCTTCAATAGTTCTTCAACAGGAAGCTATAAAACCAGGAGAATCAAATCCAAATGCTCTCAAGTGGCAAGCTGGTAATGTAAATTAGTCAAGTAAGCCAGCATACTGGGAAGAATAAGGACTATGGAGAATGCCTGCCATCCCAAAAGAGGTACATAAAAATTTTGCTCCTCAGTTCCATTCACTTGACTTGCAGTAACCCATTTCATATTTTCAGCCCTTCTCATAACCTATATGCTTCCAGTGGAGTTGTTGCTACCCAAGTCTCAGGGATAGAGCATTTGCCTATTTGTGAACCATATATACACAACATTTCACCCCCACTCCACTCACCCCATTGTGACTGATTCAAGGATGAACCCAATTAGAGTTCACAAGATGCAATTAGACTTCTGATGAAAATACTGAGGCCAGAACTCTCACATTACTTCACACTGTATCTCAACCTCTGGGAGGTCCTAGCAGTTATCTTACAACTTCAACGAAAGCCTATCTAATAATGGAGTCAACTAAGAGGAAGAAGAACTAGCATATGGAGGTAAGTCAGATGTTCTACCCTGAACTTTTCGGTTATGTGAAACAATTCAGTTTTGTCATTATTCAGTAATACCAACAAGTTTTTCTTAAGCCAGTTTGATTTATATCTACTGCAACCAAATGAGTCTGTGACATAGGCATTTAAAGTCAATAGTTAAAAATAACTCCCAAACACAAAGTACTGAGTATGGCTGACAGGCCTCACCAGTATTCAAGTTTATGCAAATAGAAACTCTTGTGTTTTATTTAAAATTCTTTCAAAATGTTTTCTTTATAAGATATAGTCTACCTTAAGATTTAACAAACACTACTGCCTTCATAACTACATTTGCAAAAGGCCAAGAAGCAAAAGCAGCCTTGGCTGTCACAATATATATTTTTTCACAGTATATCAGACTATAAAGCCTTGGCCTCTTTAAAAAGAAATAAGGCCTAACCATATGCATACAACAGCAACATAAATTTAAAAGTATTCCTTATCACAGAGTACTGTGCCAAACCCCAACCATGCATACATAGTCTCTCACATATGTGCACGCACACACACGCATATACACACACTCTCATACCTCCTGCCATAACAACGTCTAAGGCAGTATGACGAACAGCATGATCTTTGGGATCAGATGCACTTGAGTTTGAATCTTGTTTCCACAATTAATTAGTATGTCTTTAAACTATTGCGTAATCTCTCAAAGATTTACTCTCATTTTAAAAAGATGATAATATCTGCCTCAGAAAATTGAAAAATAATACATGTAAGTAACCCAGCAAAGTACCTAGTAGTCAGTTAACCGCTGTTTTTTTTTCAAATGGGCATGCATTGCTGAAATTAAGTGATACTTGTCATAATTCAACACACACACACAAAATAAATGGCAATCAAAATGAGCAACACTAGAAGTCTTGAAAAAGTCTATCATGTACTATGTGCAAACGAAATTTATTTGTTCAAAATTTATGTGTTCAAAAACAGCAAAGTGACTTGTAGAATTAGGGTAGTGAATAAAAATCACAATCTAAATACAGGGAACTAACCATATCTTAAAGTTTACATCAAATAACTATAATTAGAATAAGTTAATTTTACATCTTGAGACAATATTACCCTTTCTGGAAGTTCTTAGAAAAGACATAATTTGAATTGAAGTTATTTACAAAGTACTTCTATAAATGTCCAGAGTGAGAATACCACATTTTCTCATTAGAGGCTGTATGAGATGTGAAATTGCTAAGGCAAGATTATCTACAAAAAGATAAAAGTTACATTAGCTCACATTTGCTTAAAAGGTGTTACTATAAAAAATAAACTCATAACAAATGACAGTTTGACTTCAAAAAACAATGAAAATATATTTAAGTCCAATATAAGCTCCTTACCAAATAAACTCTATCTAGGAATCCCAATTAAGCTGAACATACTTCTTACTATAAGTGATGTTCAAGTTACACTGTCCACTCTCAAAAAAGACAGATTCCCTCTCAAACAAAAAGTATGCATATACTACCATAAGATATCAATTAAACAAAGAACCATGGGCAGAGAGAGATGTTTCAAAACAAAATCCTCTGGAAAACAACCTGTATTTCTGTAAGGGGTACTGAGCTCTCTTTTGAACTTTTCGTATCTCCTCACCGCTAGCCAAAAAGAGTTATTAATCTTCCTTTTACAAACTGGGGTGTGCCCCCCCGCCCCGTTCTTGAAATCTATGCACAATAAAGAGCTAAGAAGGGATAAAAGACAAGTTAATCCACAATAGGTAGAAGGACAAGAAGAAATATTCTAAATCCCTGATTGTCACTGGCTACCTATGGATATTAAGCATACAAAGTGCCTAGTCTGAATTGAAATGTTAAGTGTAAAATATATACTACATTTCAAAGATATGGTACCAAAAAATGGTAGAACAGATCATTAATAATTTTATATTAATTGTATGTTAAAATAATTTTAGGTATCTGAGTTAATAAAAATTATCTTAAAATTAATTTCACCTATTTCTTTATAACTTAATGTGGCTACTAGAAAATTAAAAATTACATACATGGCCTGCATTATATCTTTATTAGGCATTAGATAGCACTGTTCTAAATCATGGAATCTAAAAAAGATGAGCTTAGATTATTTTATTTGTAATCATTTCTAAGTTCGTCTTTAACAATAAAAAAAGCAATGTATCTGCCAGTGTACACAATCACCGTTTCCTGTCACCCTTCCATACATTTTCATACAACCGCTTAGGATGCCTTGCTAACAGCAGTGAACAATGCAAAATAAACATATTAATATGTAATTATACTTGAAAACAGATCAGAAGCCAACATTATGTTACTAACGTACTAGTGCTTTTACTATGCAGCCAACTGATAAATATTTTCATTAAAACAGCAATCCATTAAAACGAATCCATTTCAAGTGGTGGTTAGTAGGCCAACCATAGTCAACCAAATTCCTAAAATGTCATTTGCCAGGTAGGTGTAGAAGGCCACATGTACCTCTAACTAATGCCAACTGAGCTTCTATTATATTGTATTATTGCTTGCTGCTTGTGATATTCAAGCCCTTGAATCTCCATAAGCAACAGTTAGAAAAGTAGGACTTCCTTGTAAACTTCTATTATTAAAACAAAAAGACATGGACAGACATCACAGTTTTTATCACCAAATATTTCATAGTGAAGACAGTATTATCTTACTAGAGAATTAAAAAGTAAAATAATAAAATCTCCTCACCCAATTTCAAAATAGTATATTATCAGATTTAGGAGATGCATTGCATCCACATCATTTTCTCCCAGAACATTTTATTTGCCATTTACCCAAGTCTCTTTAACCACCACAACTGAAATTACAGGCTAATCTGTTAATTCTAAATCCCCAACTCCTCTTTTCAATACCCAGCAAGATTTCCATTGCCCTTAACGTGTCAAGGTCCTGACCTTCAGTTTTTGAGAGTTGTCATTAGGATACTTCAGGCCTAATCTTTTTATTTTTTATTTTCTTTTCTGTGTATTCCATCCACTGTGCTTGAGCAAACTTACTTATCTGGTGTTTTATCAATATACCTCTTGTTCAAGTCATCTCTTTTGTTATATTTCTACTTCTTCCCTACATATTCATAGTAGTCAAGGCAAAACAATTTTATTTCCCCCAGCTATTTAAGACGCTCTTTAAATTTTACTTTCAAAATACAAGCTCTCAACTTTCTGGAGGCTATATATACTTACTTCTCTCCTATCTATCTTTCCTGAATATGAGACATATTTTACTTTGTTTCTTAGTACTAGTTTTATATTAAATGCAATAATTCATTTATAAAACTCTAGAGCTTGGAAGAAATTCTGTGGTCCCCTAAACCTGAAATATTATGTTCAAAGTATTTTTCTGAAGAGTTGGTTCATAACTTTCAACAAGTTTTTTAAACAGTCCAAGGAATGCAACCCCTCTAATGTTGTTTCTACTTTCTGCTTCTTTAAGAGCTTGTGTGAATTTATATCCTTCCTCCAATCACTATAAATCTTAATAAATTTATCACTGATGTGAGCAAACTCTTTATGAAATATACACATCCATTGTAATGCTGATGAAAACCTTTCTCCTGTATTTAAGTTTTGTTCCTTTTCATAGCACTTACTTTACATATCGGAATTTCAATGACCTCCTTTATAATTTTGTTTATGGATTTAAAATAAAAAATCTCAGCTTCTAATCATGGCCACCACACTGCACAACTGCAGGGGGTGCCATTCACACTGTATTCTGTGTTCAACAAAGCACACAGTACAGTGTAAGTGGCACCCCCTGTAGTTGTACAATTTAGATGTTCTGGATCAACCAATAATGCATATGTTCATTTTTCAAAGTCTTCCAACAGTTTGACTTTTTACAATATAGTTAAAATTTTCAATCATTTGGAGCTTATACTGGAAAAGTTGTGATTAACAATAATTTTAAGTCGCTATTCATTTATCCCAATTTCACTTAACGAGTAATCTTTATTCCAGTTTTGAAAACTTTAACAGATTATTTTTTAAAGGTATTTCATATACTGAGTCTCAATCTGAAGTTCTATTTGACAAAAACTTTAAAAATATTTTTCTATGGCTAGAAACAGGGTTAAATGCTGATGCTGAAAAATGCGAAAGCAATTTAAGAAAGAATTCTACAGTGTTTAAGTTGGGAGAGAACTGAAATCTACCAAATGATGCTCAACATCACAAGTGATTAGGGAAATGTAAATCTAAAGCACAATAAGGTAACACTTCACGCCCATTGGAATGGCTATAAAATTATAAATAAAATAAAAACCCAGAGAATAAATGTGGCAAGGATGTGGATAAATTGGAACCCTCACATATTGTTGGTGGGAAAGTAAAATGGTACAGCTTTTGTAAAAAGCAATGTGGCGGTTTCTCAAAAAGTTACACAGAATAGTAACATATGACACAGCAATTCTACTCCCCAAAGATCTGAAAACAGGTATTAAAACAAATGCTTATTACGCAAATGTTCACAGTGGTACTATTCACAGTACCCAAAAGGTGGAAACAACCCCAATATCCCCAATATCCGCAACTGATGAATGAATAAAATATGCCAAATACTTTTATTTCATATTGTATATTTCTTGAAATGTTCAATCCTTTTTCTTCTTTAGCCCATTTTGTACTCAGATAACTGGGAACTGCCATTCTTTGCAGCCTTGTAACAAATTTCCTTTGTTGAGGGGTATTACTCCCTTCTTTAAAAAAATGAATTCTACTTGTCTTTACAGTTTTAATACTTTTGTTCATCATGAGATTAGACAATTGTCATTTTGGCAGTAATGTTTGGGGATTCAGATCGTATCTGCCTCAAAACATGTTGAAAGTGTCTTCTACCTTTTTCTCTGCTCTAGAACAAAAGATAACATGGAAACTATCACTTAGAAGTTTAAATCATCTTATCTGAAAAATTTTAATGTATTTAACCAAAGCATAAATTTTTGAAAGTTATTTTATAAATCTAATATATATTTTATATTTTCAAATAATCATCCTCTGTTGATTATCTGAAGAGACAGCTGTTAGTTTAATTTTGTTTTTATAAATAAAAACAGATAGTCATGAGATTTAGGATATCTCTGGTGCTTTTAGCTCCAGAGTTGTGACTTATCTTCCAAAGTTGTAACTTTTTAAGTTCTGATTTACTTCTATTTTCATCTATTTGCACTAAAATTTCATGCCCTCATTACTTCATTAGCTAAACACACACACACATGCCTTAATGTTAGCAGACTCATCCCATACGCTTTTACCAACACTTGTCCATGATGACAGGTAATCAAAGTATATCCAGGGTGCTTAAGTTAAGACACAGCTAGTCATTAAAATTAAATAAGAAACATGTCTTTACCTGCTCTTCTCTAGCTTCATAGAGAATAAATGATATTTCATTATCTCCCCTGCCCCTTCCCCACTCTCCCCATTCCAACTAAGACCTTAAACCTCAGAGTACTATTTCTCAAAAAATGATTAGAGAGCTAGTATTTGAATCCTAAGACATGCTTCTCTTAAAATGCACATTCTCAGGCCACCCTTAGACTAACTAAATCAGAATCTCTGCTTTGGATAATTACTGATAACAAGAATTTCTGATTTACCAAGCCCAAAACAGAACACTGTCCGCATATAGCATCAGGATGACCCTATAATTTATCATACTAACTGGGGCATTTCTGAAAGTGAAAGGAAATGCTAGTAATAATTATAATAAGACAATAGGTATAAACCAGAATGTATGGTCAAAGCAGGGTCCCTGTGGTGCTCCACACTTTGAGAACTACCTTCAACTAGTAAGTTCATTAGAATTATTCTAAAATGTAATGCAAGAGCATTACACTAAGAACAGAAAATACAAAGAAATAAAAGAGCCATACCCAGCTCTGGGTGGGAAGAAGGCATATAACAAGAGGCGATAAGTTACAGAAATATATAAATCTCTCAAAACAGAGATGTGCAGGAAGGTCTTCATAGGAAGATGTAGGATCTGAAATGGGCCTTAAAGGATCACAACTATTTGGAAGATGACAGCCATTCCAGGGAAAGAGAGAACATAAACAAAGATGCAGAACCTAGAAAACCCATGTTTTATAGCCATGAGGTGGGAAACAAACTACTTTTGCTAAAGCATAGAGCTTTTACACATAATGGAAGATAAAAATAAAATTACAAAAGCAAAATGCAGAAAATTTTGATGGACGACTGCTGAGATTTCTGAGGGAATTCCATAATCAAAAAGCAGCGTGGATAAATGTGGGAGTGCCCAGGAACATAGAAGGGTGAAAAAGGAATAGATATCACACGTACTATACTAAAGAAGAGTAAACAGCAGAAAAAGATTTCAGAAACATCAAAAAAGAAGCTGAAAGTACATAAACATAAAGGGGCACCTAAAATGAACAAAAAATTAAAATAAGTCATGAAGAAAACACTGTCAGCTAAATTACCAACTGATATGCTGAAATAAAATAGGAGAAAACCAAATTTTAAAAGAGGAAAGAAATACAAAAGTGGAGAAGGAGCTATACATATGGCCCAATAAACTAAAGATAAATGGGAAGCCAGATAGTGAATAGAGAGAGAAAAAAAATGAAAGAATTAAATGGGCTCTAAATATAAATCTATCAGAAACAGGAAGAGGTTAATAATTAGAAAGAGACTGACGAAAAAAAGAAAAGTTCAGTTTGTGGCGATAGGCTAGCAGAAAAATCCTGTTAGGAACACACATTTTCCTACAAATAAAATTAAATTCACTAATAATAATAAGATCAAAGGTAAATACAAAGATACATATTTGCAACAGAGGGTGTATATGTATATGCTAAGCTCATGCACGAAGTTCAAATTTAGTATGAGATTTCAGAATTGGGGGGAAGTGTAAAGAGTAATCTGTTAGAGGAAGAAAATAACCATTTTCTACATAGAAGACAATTACACGTGCAGCAAAATCACACATACTTGGTCAAGATAGACTTTACAAAAGAAATCTATGACAAATTATTATACATTACTTGAAGGAACATTATATAAAAATAGTGTTGTTGTTTTTTTTAATTACAGCATTATGATTCACTATCATTATAATGTGGACTCTAGAACAGTAATTTGCAATTAGAAGTAATAACCTGAGACATTTGGAAATGAGAGGAGGAGTTGGTTTCTGGTAGCCACAATACTGGAAGGGGGCCCCTACTAGCATTTAGTCAGCAGAATCCAAAGATGTTCAATGTCTTCCAAGGCAAAGTACGACCCAGCCCAAAACGCCGAGAGGTCCTGATGAGAAAAACTGTAAGTAGACAAAGATTGCTTTGTCTTGTATATTGATAATGATAATGTTCATTTTTCAACTCATGATAAATTGATTCTGATAAAGGTCTTTGCATTCCACTTTGAACTATTTGAATTCAAAACTTAAAAACAGAACTATAGTTCTAATAAAGCTATTTCAGTTATTCTAATGCTAAGACATTAATTCACCCTTGATAAATAATGAAGAGGTGGCTAGGAAAATGTCATGTTTAAAACAGTAGTTTCAATAAGTATTCAGTTTTCAAATAATACCTAGGGCAATCCTTAAGTTGAATGCATGCATTTATATTATTTTATCATTAAACGTGCCTATATGATTTTTATACAGCTGAATTTTCCTAGGACAAAGCAATTTAAGTTAAAGTTTACTTAAAATTAAGACGGTCTATAAGGATTATAATGGCGATATACTAAAGTAGCACAATGGATTGAAACAAAGCAAATATGAGTTCACGATGATTCTGAAAAGGATATTGAGGAAACCAACTCATTATTTTGAAAAAGAATTTAAAAATAAAAATGGTATATAAGGGAAAGAATTAAACATTTATTTTGCCTTTACTGTGTAACTTACCTAACTAGGTAACTAAATAGAGGATGTGGGTAAATTTCTCTTTAAAGATGTATTACAATGGCTACCTGCATCACAAAAAGACAATCAGATCTTATGTGTCTCCTGATAGAAATGCACACTATCACCTTTGAAGCAGTTGTCAAAAACAGACAGGAAGGAAGGAAGGAAGGAAGTACAGACAGATGAGAGGGAGGGAGGGAGGGACGGAGGAAGGGAGAGAGGGAGGGAAGAAGGGAAGGATGGAGGAAGAAAGGAAGGAGGGAGGGAGGGAGGGAAAAGCCTCTTGACTTAACTCCCAAATTTACAAGAAACACTGAACCACAAAGGAATAGGTCAGTATTACACCATGCCATAGGAACGGAATAAGGAAAATTCAGAAACAGGCCCATTTCATCATTAAATAAATCGCAAAAGAAGAAACTTACAGATTAGAGGAGACATAAAAACCATATCGACAATCACAAAGTGCCTATTTCAAAACTGATTCAAATAAATTGTGGTTGGGGGGATGCATAAGGACATCCATGAGACATTTGTAAATTTGAATAATGACTGATTAAGGAACTTCGATATAATTCTAGTATGTTAATGACATTGTGGTTAAGTTCAAAGAAATCTTTATCTTGTGAAAATGCACACTGAAATAATTGTGCTTTAAAAATGCAGATGAAATGTCTGAGATTTGTTTCAATATAATACGAAAGGTGAAATGGAGGGGGTTATAGATGAAACAAGGTTAGTCAAGGGTGGTAACTACTGAAACTGGGTGAAGGCTACATGGGATTCAGCACATGAGTCTGTTTACTTTCATATATGTGTTTCAAGTTCTCCATAATAAACAGTTAATTTAAAAAAATCAAGAAAACTCAGCAGGAGGGAAAAACAATCATTTGCAATGTGTTTATTTTAGAGTTTGAGAAAGAATAAAATGAATTATTGCCATAGTCCTCTAATGGATATGGGGATATTAGGCATCTCAGAAGATAGAAGATAAAGGTCTTTAAATTTTTTAAGATAATGGTATAAATGCAATTTTTTAAAAAATCTAAAAACGCACTAGTTAAAACTGCCATTGAATTCCACATAGATTACATGCATCTAAGTTTGTGTTTAAATGCCAGACTTTTCCTCCCTGTGATAACAGGTGACTTTATTACAAGCATATATCTACACAAATCCAGCAAATATTACTGATACTCTTAGAAACAAGTGTGAAAAATAAAACCATAAAAGCCAAGGCCTTATGGTGCCCTCTATATTTTGTTGTTGCTACTGTTTAAATTGAGAAGACTACAGAAAGCAATAGGAAGCTATAAAAAATATGTAGCCACAATCTTCTGAGATCGATTCTCTAGGGGGACTCTGAATAAATGGATTCGTGACCTACTAAAATTAATGTGAAAAAATGGTCCATTTGTAAAGGACCTAAAAGATTAAAAATGACAAAACAAACTGTAAAAAAGCACCTTCAGAAAAGGAATGAACGGTGTTTATAAAAAGTGAGACCCATGGATGTAAAGGGAGGATCATCATGATGATTTATAAGAAAAGGAAAATAAAATAAAAAGGTAACAAAATTCATGTTTCCCTAGGCCTTTCATTCAGACCAAAACATGTAGAGCTATACTCCCAAAAGCAATTTCAGACCAGAGATGTCTTTATTTTACCTCAGACAAGCAAAAAGTTAAACAAAATGACAAAGTATATTTGCTCTCAGACAGTGAAGCAGCAAAGAAACTTTGGAATGACATAACTGGTTCAAACAGGACGACTAAACCTCAGACAATGAACGAACATAGCACCACTGCAATTTCTTTCAAAGTTTTGTTTCTTGCAAATAACCATAAAATTAAAACAATTATTATATACATGAAGGACTAAACGGAGACTGGGATTTTTTTAAATGTAAATGATTCTTCTAGAAATTTGACTCTAGTGCTATTATATTCTTAAGGTTAACTACTTCCCACTGACCATTATATACAAAATATGCAGCACCAAAAACAAGCTTTTGCTGTTTACCTAAACACCCTAAAACATCTATAAAATGTTAATAGAAAAATCTCGAAACTTTAGAATTTTACTTTAATATTGGATTTAGACAAAGTGAAAGGCTCAGACTGATTCGTAAAACTCATTACTTTTATCAATCCAAAATGAACCATATAAAGCTAGCATGTCATTCTGGGAACATTAGGTCTGTTGTGCTAAGTGAACCAGCTCCTCTTCCAAAAGACTCATAAGAAAAAAAAACAAAACAAAACAAATCCCCCTACTAATACCTAGGAATAATTTTTGTATAAATCACAAGTTTAGGAAAAACAATGCTTAAACTATGAAGCTATATAAAACTTGACGAAATTAAGAGGAATCTAATATAAAGCCAAATTTCTGTAGAAAGTCAGATCTGGTACAAGTATTTAAAAATAAGTACACATGCTGCTGAGAAATCAGTATTAAAATTCTCCCAAAATCCTATGTGATTGGTTGGGGCTTTTCTCCATAAAGCTAAAAATTTTTATCTCCAAAGAGACTTTATCCAACTTCAAAGCAATTCATAAACATGGACTACTTCATAGTATCCCAGAGAAAAAAGAAGAGGTAGATTTAAAGTTATTACCTTCGCCTACAGGAAAGCCATACATAAAGAACTATAAGGCAAAGAACAAAGATTTGCCTTTTCTGTTATGATCATATTCAATCCCTTACCTTTTTCCTTACAGGGAAAAAGAGTAGGGCAAGAAAGCTGGCAAGTAGGGGAATACTCCCTGAAAAGAAAATACTTCTAATTTAAAAAAGGGGAGGGGGGTATGGGGTAAGAGTCTAGCGCCCCCAAGCCAAAGAAGAAAACACTTCTTTCTCCAACTCACCATCTGGACCTTACTTGCCAAGTTCTAAAAACCCTACAGAAACAGTATTTTGGATCCTTCAATAGACTATAAGCAAATAAAGGAGATGTATTTACACTAAGCATGCACCTACCCAGCCATAATTAACTCTGAACTGTTTTCCCCGAATTTCTCAAGCAGCTCTGTACAAAAGCAAAAGTGCTTACTTTCATGTCAAAAGTAAGCCTGTATTTTGCCCTGGATCAATTATGTATATGCACTACATATGTGACATTTGACAATTTTCTCAACTCTAAGATTGTTTTGAAATCTTAACAAGAATGATACTTCAAGGGCTTGTTTAGGGAACTAAACAAAATAGTGTATCAATAGGTACTATACTATGAACTCCAGTAGAGTGTCAGGGTGGGTGCTCAATTATTTCCTTCTTCCTCTTTTAAAGTGACAGTGAAAGTCATCTATTCATGGAAGTATATATCATTTGTGGCAGAGAAATTGATTTCTCACTGAATCCCCATATGCTCCCCCACATTTTCCAGCTACCTTGCAGCTATCTGAGGCCATGTGATTAATTCATGTCTTTCTTCCAGACCAAAGCACTTAAAAGCTAGCACATGACTCTTGGCTCTTGCCTGGACACACGTTCCAAATGGCAGAGCTATAAGACACAAGCAGCATAGATCTGAGTCAACACACAGAAGAGCTACCCAGGAGAGTTCCCGGACCTCTGGTAGATTTCATATGAGCAAGAAAAATAAATCTCTATATGTCTATGTGTTATAAATCTTCTAAATTAGTTAATGCAACACAGCTAGCAAAATACAGTGTATCTTTTTGTAGCTGAATTGCACTCAAATGCAAGACAAAATGCATACATAAAAATGGCAAGTCCTGTGTTTAAGTATTAAAGGCTATCTTCCTTTCTATATAATTCTGTACAACTAGAACAAAAGGAATGATTAAGAGACAATATTTGATAGCAAAGTGGAGAAGTAACCAAATATACACAGAATAACTTAAAAAGAAATTGATACTTATGTTTTCACCTTAAGGGGAAAGAATTCTAAAATTAAGAGTCTAAATTTCTTTCTAGTTAAGCATACAAGTTATACAACAACAAAGGAGCAATGGCCCTAAAATAACGAATTAGAAACTGAAAACAGCTTTTAGGAAATAGGTAAAAGAAAGGAAAGCAGAAAAAAACTTTAATACACCCTTTCACCATGAGTAAAGTAGCTATAGTCATTTATCACTATAATAAAAGTAGCACAGAGCCACAGTTGTTTATCCACAATTCTGGAATCCCAAAAGTTCGAAAAATCAAAGTTAAAAAAAAGTTTGCAGTAAAATAACTTGGCAGTAACATCAAACATGAACTAATCTGAAATTATTTGTAGTCTCTATTTATCTCACATAGTATTAATATTCATAAAAAAAAAATCTCCAAGGTATTGCCTATTGTTTGGAGAGGGGACAGTAGGGATGCAAAAATGCCCCCCCCCCATCTTTGAGAACTACTCATCTAGAGACAAAAGATAAAAAGTTTAAAGATTTTTTTTCCAGATTGTAATAAAATGTCAAATATACTTCTCTGTCAAAAGCAATATGGAAAAAGAAAAAAATCATTTTCTATTTCTCTAGATTTACAAGTGATTTTATTACGTGTTTTTAATCTCAATTTTGTAGAGAAGACGAGAAGATTAAGTTCTCCATTCTCAGTCCGAATGGCACTCTAAGCAAAAATGACTTGATTTTCTTATGACTAAACTTTATCTATCTGTTGTTATAGAAACTCATTCAAAGAGAAAATGAGGTACTAATTGGTTACCTATGGAAAGAAGGAAACAATTTGGAAAAATAAACAAAAAAACAGTCTTGTATGCAGCTGCGAAATAACCATGTAACTTTTTAAATTGCACACAGTTTTCACCCACTTTCTACTTAACATTATCTGCACTGAACTTAATAAATACCTAATAAAAACATTACCTCTTGTGGGGGAAGAACATTGTTTACAACCACCTCATTCTTTGGGAAAGTTTTTAGTCAAGATAGTACTGAGATAGTCAAGACAGTACTTCTGCTACACTCACATATATGAGGGACATAATTAGGTTTACTGTGATTATCAATTTCCTTTTATAATGAGAAGGTAGCCAAATACTTTTGAATCATATTAAAAATTACAACTATTTAAGAAGTAAATAATACATGAGATATTTAATAGATTCTCTCCACTCCAAAGTCATTGTTTTACCCAGAATTTCTATTCCTGTCAATTTGACAGACTTCAATTTAACACTCTTCACATGCAAAAGCACTGTGTGAAGAGATAAAGATATCTAAGACAATTCTCCTTTCAAAGGAATATTAACTTGTAGAAGATAGACAAACACGCAAATAATTATAGGATAATTATAGTATACAGCATTAACATACTGCATTATGTATTATACCTGTATTAAAACAACTATTAGCTTACTGAAAAATACTTAAAATTATCAGTAATATCCAAGTGCCAAGAAAAATCCTCATGATTTTTTGAGGTCTATGTTAATGCCAAAATGTAATTAATTAATAATAAAATAATAAACTATCGACTAATAGATGACCACAGTAGGGTGGATTGGAAAACACCTTCAATCAGAGTAGTTCTGTATTTATCTTTTGTAATTAAGTTTCCAAGTATAACTTAATTTTTACAAAAGGGGAATTCAGGATTTTTTTTTGAAGAGTTGAAACTAGGACTAGATTTATGATACAATTTTATTTTGAGGATATTCGCATAGCATACAGTTTGATATAAACACCACCAACAATTAAATATATAAGTACGAAAGAAAAAGCAATCAATAGGTGTGGGTTTAAAATCTCATAGTACAGTATAAGCAACAAAGCTATGTAGATATCATGTTTTGATATGACCTGCCTTTATATACCAATTAGAAAATGCTTCCATATTCTTTTAAAGGGGATATACTATTTGTTCACCTTGCCCAATATTAAGTTTATTTTCTTTTTTACTCAAGTTCCAATGAGCTGCTTTTATTAACATCAAATGAACTGCTTGCTATGGTCTCAATAAATAGATGCAGAATTGATTAAAATGAAACTATTCATATGGTAGGATGCTGATGTTCCAGGAGAGAATGCAAGTAAGAGTGAGGGCATGCTGCAAAACTCTCTCCTACTTTAATCAGCTGTGACTACTTGATTGACCCAATTTACACTGTTACAAAACTTTAAAACATAATAACTCATCTAATCCTCATAACAAACCTATAAAAGAGGTATCATTTTAATCTCTACTTTATAGGTAAGGATACTAAAAGGTAAAAATAGTCCCCAATTTATCCAAAGTAAAATAACAAGTGACAGAGCAGGGATATGAACCCACAGTCCAGCTCCAGTACCAGTACTTTATATATGATTCACCTGGGAATCTGGTTGAAATTCACATTCTGATTCAGTACTTCACAGTGTGGGGAGACAAGATTCTGCATTTCTAACAATCTCACCTATGATGCAGATGCTGCTAGTCTGACATCATCCATCCCTGAGCAACAAAGTTCTAGTCTACCCTAGAAAATGGTGGAAAGTGGTGGTAATCCTCAAAAGGAGGTAGAGTTCATCCACAGTTAAGACAGCTCGGTTTATGAGTAAATCAGGAATCGCCAACTTCAGGTTTAAAATTTACTTGCTTCTTTTATGATTTTAAAAATAAGGAAGATAGCAAAATTTGCAAGTATTATAATACTCCTGCTTTCAGGATTTACATGTAAACATGTTAATACTATAACCTGACACTTCAACACTTGCTTCCAATAAACCTTTTCCACATCCAAAAACTATTTACGAATGTCCCTGAATATCTTATGTACTTTAACACAGACTCAATACGAACATATTAAAAGAATGTTTTAAGAGTTTATATTTGCACTTGCTTGTATATGGAAAGAATTAGAGGTTGAGTTAAAAATCCGGCATTCTTTGTCACCCATACAAGTGGTAACTGAGAGAGAGCAAGATTTGAGAAACAGGTGGAACATTAAGTATCTTAACAGCACTCACTCAACAATTCTAGTCAATAACTTTCTCTAAAAACAGACAATGAAATGCCCATAACACAATTTTCCTTCGTTTTCATTGGTGTTATCAACTATCTATATCATCTAGAGTGTAGTATGTAAAGTGTACAAACTGAAATCACAAAATATTATATGCCTATGTTTAGGATATTTTGGCCTAAAGGCACTCCCATACCTAAAAACTGAAATACCATCAAATCACTGGAAATAATATTTTATCAAACTTTTATACTATCCGGAAAAAAAAACCAACATTATCAAAATATCATCAAACAAGTTTAAAGCCACACAACTTAACAATTAAGCCTATCATAAGAACACACTGGGTGTATACAATATTAGACATGGATATATAATAACTAAAAAATATTTTATTAAACAGCAAGAGATTTAAGAGAAATCTTAATCTAGTCTGAGTAATTTTGGTTTTGCTGTGTTTCCTTCCATTTCATTTAACTTTTTCCTAAATGTACACAGATATATTTTCATTTCTTCCCTGAGGAACAATTAAATCTGTCACATACTTTGACAAGCTGGTAAAAATCATATTCAAAACCATAACGGAATTCTGATTAATTAACTATACATGAAAGTCAAAGGAATTATTCATCAATTTTGGGCAACATGAATTCATATATTCTAGTATTTATTTATACAGAGTCCCATTTTTAATAACACAAATTAATAAATTTAAACTATACAATCACCGTAAAGCTAAAATTTTCATCGATGCACCTGTAAATTACAATACTACACAATCTGTCACATATCAGACAAGAAGGTAAAAATACAACACAAATTCAGACTTAGCTGTCAAAAATCTTAAAATGCCTCTACTAAACACTCAACAGTCCAAGTTCCTGCTAAAGTGCAAGGACTAGCTATTTCATCCAAAAGAATCTGAAGACATAATAAAACACAAAAATATCTCGATATTTTACATGTCAGGTATATATGGAAGAAGACTGTGCCCAATCGAATAAAAACTTTTCCCAGTCCCTTTACTAAGACTCGTTTGTTTTTTCTTTAATCACTTACAATCACAAAGTAACTCATTAAAAAAAAAAAACCTAGAGAACAGAAAGATGTCAATTGCAATAGATGACAGTAAACATAAACTGACAAAAGAAAAAAGCACAGATGATACATTCCATGTTATTATTCACAAGCAAGCTCAAAAGGTTTGCTATTTCACTAGTCTCATCACTAATGTTATTTCATGGACTGAAACGAAATCTGGAATATAAAGAGAAAAATAAAAACATGCTTAAACCTCCTATCTCCTAGAAAGATTCCACTTACTCTAAAATAATCCCCAGTGACCTTGTGGAACCATTCCTGGGTTAAACTGCAAAGTGTCTTTCTTCAGTAACTGCAATACTTCGCTGTTGCTCTAAAGGTATTTAACACCTGTCTACCGGGTTTCTCTAGATTTATGCAGGTTCTCCAGTTTGTGCCATTTGCAGAAAATCAACAGAAACCTTTAAAAATATTGGACCTTACATACAATTTTAAAACATTTAAGAGTTTTGAACTGATAGATCTTTACATCTTTTACAATGGGAAATATCAGAAAACACGCTGTAAGTTAAGTGACTCTTTTAGAGAGCAAATTTTACTCAACCCTTCTAAAAGGCTACAGATTTTACACATTTAGAAGCCTAGAAGGAAATATTTTATTTATTCTCTAGAGCAGTACTGTTCAATAGAAATATAATGTAAGCCACACATGTAATATTAAATTTTCTAATAATCATATTAAAATGGTAAAAAATATCAGTTAAATTAATTAAATGTATTTTATATAAACCAATATATCCAAAATATCATTTCCACATGTAATAATTATTTCTTAAACCATTAAGATAATTTATATTCTTTTCTTCATATTAAGTTTTCAAAATCTGATGTGTATTTCATACTTAGAGCATCTCTCATTTTGGACTAAACTGAAGTGGTCAATAGCCACAAGTGGCTACATTACCAGACAATGCGGCTCATAACTAATATTTTTGGATCTGACATACCACTGTTTAAAATTACTTTACATTTATTTTTTCTTTTTGGATTGAAATGACTGATAACAAACATGAGCACAACTGGTAATTCACTGGATATATCAGGATGACATCACCTTAGCTGAGGACCCTGTTAACACGCATAGTAAGAAGTAGAATTTACACTATTATATCTTAAATAGACTTGAGAAAGGTTTGATCATCACAAGTGAACATAACTTGTAGCAAAAATATAGATGACAAGAAAACATTTTCATATCAAACCTTATCAAACCTTAATTTTAGCAACCACTTTCATTCTTGACCATGCATCTATATGAAAATTACCTAACAAGACTGATGAATTTTGGAATGCATATAGCCATTGTTAAAAAGAAAAGCACTAAGAAAGATGAATTGGAAAAAAAAAATGTTTCAGGAAAAAAATTACCGGTTATTTTAATATATCCTATATTAACCAACAATCTTAAATTATTCTACATGAGTTTCACTGAAATTAATTCTTCTCACAAATTCCAATTCATCTACTGCTTGTCATACACATTTCATGTACTTAAATTACAAAGAATTTTCCCAAGTAATTAGAATATTTGATTAAAATGTAAATAATGCCAACAATGCATTTTCTAAAAAACAACTAAAACCATTAGCTTTGCACATAAAATTTGTCCTTAAGGCAAGTTACTGAATAAATCAAATAGAAAACAATACTTCTGTTTACTGCATTTACATTTTGTAACACATTCAGCGATTTCTAAATTTGGAAGGTCAGTTCAGATTGCACACAAGCAGTAACTTTAAAGCGTGGCAAAATTTTAGAAGTTTCTGCAATATACTTCTAAATAAACACACTCTACAGAAATAGTACAAAAATCAGCACCATTCATACCAATCTCGGTAAGCAGCACAAAATCAGTATATGTGTAAGTCCAAAATGTATGAACATGCCAAAAAGTATTTTTTTGTCCCAAATTTATTTAATTCACCTTAGAAATTCCAGTTTAATCTACTTGTAAAGCTGAAAAGCAAATGTGTCCTACAGAACATACATCCAAGGACGATACATTAATCTGATATTTTTCCACAATTTGAAATTAAAACAATAAAATCTGTTTCTTACCTGCAGTTAGGAGGAGGATCAAGGGTTATTTCAGCTAGCTCCTTCTGAATTCTGTTAGTGAAATGAGAACAGACAAAAAGGATTTGAGATAGTCTACAGAATAACCGGGGAATTACACTGCCCTCTACCACCATGCAGTTAAATGCAAGGCTGGCTTTGCCTTCAGTAATGCTAACATGGCTGCTTCCTCTTTGTTCTCAGAGGCATAACCCAAATCCCTTAACAGAAACTTTGCAGCTTTTTTTCTCAC
Source organism: Rousettus aegyptiacus (assembly GCF_014176215.1). NCBI lineage: Eukaryota > Metazoa > Chordata > Mammalia > Chiroptera > Pteropodidae > Rousettus > Rousettus aegyptiacus. Next base: position 40,857,763 of record NW_023416295.1, read on the forward strand.
TTGCTACTGTAAATAAGTAAGACATTTACACCTGATTTGAGAAATAGTCCTCCACTAGCACTCAGTAAAGAATATAAAATCTATTTTAAAACACTTTTTGCCAAAGAAATTCTCTTTTCAAGCTTATATGCAAATGAGACAAGAAGGGAGGAGGGAAAGCACTAGAATATTTGACAATGACTTCAAGTCACTTTTACCAAGGTAAGAATTAACAAGCTACTGCTCTTGTACATTAATAGTTTTGACAATATTTTATCTGTCAAAAAAAACTTTAAAATTTACAAATACCTTTACCAGTGAAAAACTTCCAAGGGACTCTGGCATTTAACCACATCTGTTTTCCCTGATCTTAAGTACAGCACTTAAATTTAATAAATTTGGGGGGAAAGTAGATAATAAGATATTATGAAATAGATGTGAGTAAAGGAAAAAAAGCAGTTTTTTAATTCAAATTTGATGTTTTCAAAACTGAAAATGCATTTAACACATTCTCCAATAAGACTACAATAAATTGACAAAGATTTTGTTATTCCAAAGACTTATTTAATATTATTAAAATATTCTAAAGTTATTAACAGCTGAATATTGATACGAGATGAAAATCCATAGGAAAATGAGAGTACTTTTCGATCACTACGGAATGCCAATATTTGATCAGTTTTCATGTTTTCTTTTTCCTTTGGTTGTAATCTATAAAAATCAACAAAAATGTCAATATTGCCTAACACTGTAATTACAGCTGATGTATAATTATTAGAATTCATGGATATTCCACTATCACTGATGGAGTGCCATTTGACAGAATATTATTTTCACCATCGTAGGTAATAAAAGTCAACATGAAACTTGATTTTCCATTTATACCCAACAAAATGTCTCTCTTGCTGTTGATTACTGAAGTGTCAAGCACATCCACAAGTTTTAAAGGGAAAAGGCACAGTGCAATGAAAGTTTTCAATCACCAAGTGCCACCTAAAATTGTAAATGTCTACTTCTCAGTTTTATTTGCCCTTAGGAATTCAGAGGCGGAACTGTAATTTAACTACAAAAACTAATACCTGGGATGCATGACTTAAAAGTCATGTTTGGAAAACTGAAAGCAGATTTACAGCAGAATTTTTAAATCTGCTTTCAAATATAGCCAAGGCCTTGAATTTACAATTTTTCTAGAAAACATAATTGTTCCTGATCATTAAGTTTCATGAAGAAAGGCAATGCTAATCTCTAGAAGTGTCAATTTCAATGATGAAGAGTATGACTCATAAAAAAGGAACATCCTCAATGTACCAGCTAATTTGGGTTTACCAAATTTTCCTTGCCAACTCCTTAAACAATCTGTTAGAATGTTAGTCCCAATCTCCAATCAAGGATACTCTTAATGAAGTTACCAAAAAGTACAGAATAAGTTTGCTTAAAAGTGTAAGTCTAGAGAGGTGGTTTATGTACCACCTAAAGAATGACAATTCATTCATGAAGTAAATATTTCTGAACTGCTATTTATGTAAAACAAACAAAACTGTCCAACCATTTGAAAGACAACCCAAAATGTGCTTAATCTTTCTTTAACATATTACCTTTTAGCACTAGTGGATAACTTAGCAGTGGTTTTGCTAGAGAGTTTGGTGTTTTTCTTCTGCTGGGTTGCAGAAGGTTTTCTTTCTTCTTGCTCTTCAGGCTCTGGAGCGGCTGGGTCTCGCTGGTCCGCATCTGAACTACCACTGCTGGTGCTGGGGCTCTCATCATCAGACCTTTGCCTATCACTGGACATCTTGATGAAGTTATTACTTGGAAAACTTTTTAAAAGAAAAGAGGGGAAGAAAGGAAATGTTAAATCTAAGAAATAAACCAATAGAATTTTCTTCTAATATTCACGTGAAATCGTATTTTAATGAAAATGCTTCAAAGTGTTCACACTTATCTCATCGTACAGCAAGGTTACAGGGGAGGTGATGTGTCTCAGAACGCCAGCGTTCAGGGATTTACCAAACTCAAGTTAGAAAACCCACTCACATTTTTTTTTCCATCCCTTGGACAATCTATCAATTGTCTACTTTCTCAGAAGGCATGAAACAGATTTGCCAGGGAACTTAGGCAACAAGCATTAATAACATATGACACACTGTAAATAACAGATCTCGCTGAAAAATGTTAAAAAGTCACTAATAACGTCTAAATATTTACACACTGACATTGGTCAAAGCTACCAAATTCCCTTTCCGAGAGGAAAACATACCCTGTTAATCACCCATATGCTTATTTAAGGTGGCGATTCCTCCTCTGTGCACGTAAGCCTTTAAATACAACACTTAGGAATTTAAAAATTAACTAACAAGCTGCTCTTGCCGTTTCCACGGCCAGCAGCGAAGATTCATCCGGCCAAGACCGAGCTGCCACCCTGGGAAAAGCAGAATCCAAACTGCACCTTCTGCAAAGCTCTCAATGCCATCAAGGTTCCTCGCTCAATTTTTACATCACGGACCGACATTTTGTCCAAAATAACGAAAAAAAAACAATCAGAGGAAAAACAAACAAACAAACAAAGCCCCAAGAAGTGCAACAAATTTCCGCGCCCGCGGAGGCGAGCCGCGGCCGGCGGCGGCGGCCACGCAGCTCCGCGGCCCTTTGTGGGGAGGGCCGCGCGGGGGCCGCGGGCAGCGCTCGCCGCGCCGGGCGCCAAGTGATGCGAACAGCCCGGCCGGCCCCGCCGCGGCTCGCGGACACCGGCGGCGCGGGCGCCCGGCGCGAACAAAGCTGCCCGCCCCCGCCCCCTCCCCCACCGCCGCCGCCCCGGCCGCCCCCCACGCGGCCCCCCGGCCCCGCCGCCTTACCTCGGCCGCCCGCCCGGCCCGCTCCCGCGCCGCTACGGTGTGGGGGAGGGAGAGAGAAAAATACCCTTCCTTAAGGAAATGGAGGCAGCTGGGGGGGGGAAAGGGGGGGGAGGGAAAAAAAAGAAGCCGAGGAGGCTCTGGCCGGGGAGTGTGGAACATTGAAAGTCGGAGGGGGTTGTGTAGTGCCGGGCTCCGGCCGGAGGGTGGCGCCGCCCAGCGCCTTCGGAAAAAAACGGGGGGTGGGAGCTCGGCTGGGCGAGGGCGCGAGCTCCCGGTGAGGCGGAGAGGACGCGGGAGACCCCCGCGCGCTGTGGCCTCCCGCCGCCGCCGCCGCCGCCGCCGCCCGGCTCGGCTCCTCCCGGCCGCGTAGTCAGCAAGTTCCGAGGCGAGCGCGGGGGAGGGGCGGGCGCGGCGGCGGCGCGCGTGCTCGCTGCTTGCCTGGCGGAGGGGCGCGCGCCGCCGGCGTCGGCGGGCGCGAGCTGCTCCCGCGCGCTCCCGCGCGCTCTCTCCGCACCTCCTCTCACCCGGGGGGCGCACGCGTTCGCCCGCGCGCGGCCAGGACAAAGAGCGCGGCGGGGACCCGGCGGGCTGGCCCCTGCCGCCCTTGGCCGCGGAGCCCGTGCCTGAGAGGGCGGGGGCGCGGGCGCCGTCTCGCGGGGCTGCTGTGCCGCGGGGTGGCTTCCGGCCTGAGCCCGCCTCCAGAGCGAGGCTGCCCATTGGGCTACCCGCCCCGCAGGCTGGGGGTGCCTTCGGGGCGGGCGGACCGAGGTCATCTTCAGGGCTGGCCATATCCCCTCTGACGGCTCAGGGGCCCGTGTGGACGCCGGGGCTCCCACGCCTGGGCAAGAGCCCTGGGCATGTGGTCGGGAGTACCCCGCTTCCCTGGAAGACTGCAGACTAATGGGTGTCGTTGACGAGGCCAGGCAGGCTGAGGAATGCTGCCTCTTGCCCCTCATGTGAGCTAAAGGGGCAAGATGGGGTTCTGGCCACTGAAGGAGGAAAAAATTGGATTCGAGGCAATGGGACTAGCCTCTGCTTCTCTTTGGCCCTCAGCCCGCCAAAACGGACAGTCCTTTGGATGCTTTGAAAACTTAAAAATCCAAAACAATTTTTTAAATGTCCCGCTCAGGATTTTTTTTAAATGAGGGTGGGGAGTTAGAAGGCTCAAACCTGACAATTTACTGTAGGACTATTCCGATGTGCATACCTGATGCCAGTTCTGCAAAGAGAAGACCTGACTGATACTTGGTCACAATGTCCACACAAACCCTTCAGATGGGGTAGCAAAGGTTACTTTTGTTCTGTCATTCTCTCTTGAGTCTCCAGGTGGACTCTGCACTTTTTTGGCCCCAGGGACAAAGTAGCCAGAAGTACAGAAACTTCCTGTTTGCAGCCCACACTTCTCCAACTACTGAGAACTTGCTTCAGTGATAGAGCCCCAAAGGGATTTGTGAATTCCTCTCCCACAAGTGTCCAGGGGCAGGGGTGCTGGGAGAATATGGAGTTCACTGAGGGAGTGAGAATGGCAGAGTCAACAGATAAGCTCTACAGTTAAAAGAAGAAAGAAGGAAAAAAGACTGAGTGAACCAACACATTTACTTATTTTTCCTCCAGATAGCAAAGTTTTGGAAGAGGGTTGCTTACAACTCTGAAGAATCAGTTACATTTCTGTAATTTTCCAAAGACACAGTCATTTAGTGAACTTCATTGAGGGCTATTCTGCTAAGTGCTGGACACACAAAATTCACTCATTCAATTACTATGTGACTAAAGCCAGGTCTCCATTCTGTGCTAGAAGCTGCCAGTCCAGAAGAGGAACAGTTCATTAAAGTTCACCAGGTTGATAAGCAGGAAGGATACTCCAGACAGAATGAACAGCATGTTCTCAAGAAATGGTGAAGAAACACTATGGTGTGTGTGTTGACAAGCTTGTAGAAAGAGCTTGTTAGTGAAAATACAGACAGAAGGTCCCCCCCCCCCAACTTTTATACTGTGATGCTACAGCAAAAGCCAGCCAATTTGGAGTTTGGACTTTGCTTTGTTTGGAATGGGAAGCTGTGAAAGGAAAGCTGTGTATAAAACTGTATTCTTTTAGGGAATTTAATATCACAAGAAATAGCCTGAAGGCCCAAAGGCCAATTGCTGATAGGATTTTAGTGGACCCAGGAGATTTGGGAGATAAAGATATGTAGCTGTGTTTTTGGTGGTATCTTCTATAGAAGAAATAATATTGAGCTGAAAAGCAGGGGAACTGGATTCTAATCTCATTCTACTAAGTTTATGTGACCTTGTCCCAACTTAATTTTTCTTATATGTAAAAGAAGATTGTAGCAAAGGTTCTAAGTCCTCTTGCTCAAAAATTCCATGATTCTTCGATGAGTTTGAAGTCATAGAGTTCCAGCTAACAATCACTCAACAGGTCACTTAGGAACTACCAAATACTGAGAAATCGGAGTGCAGTACGGGTGCTCCTCTTACTGAGCTCAATGGGAAGTGGGACAGCTAGAAATGTAGGCTACGAAATAAGAAGTGCTGCATTAAAGAAGTGAATGGAAGGAGTGGAACATTATTAATTATCAATTAATTAATAATAGAATTATTAGTTCAGTTTGGGGTAATATGGTTTGAGCCAAAAGAAGTAACAATGAACTAGGCCAGAGGGATCAATAGGTGATAATAAATAGATAATGCTCTTGGCAAAGTACCTGGGACATAATAGGTGTTCAATAGTACTTCCCATCTTGTTAAAGTTACCTAAAGAGAATGAATGGCTTTGTAAGGTTAGGGAGTAGTGGCCTGCTCCCCACAGTATTGGGTGCCCAGCTACCTTTATTCATACCTGACTAAAGGCGTCATTCAGGCGATTCTTTCCAGCTCACAGCTCTCCTCCAAGGTAACATGACATCACCCTCTTGACCAGAAAGTAACTTGTAAATTATGAATTCTTTCCAACATGATGTTTTTCTTCATGGGACACCTTGTTTTATAATAATTTTCTCTCTTGTTTTTGTCATATTTACCCTTAAAATTAGGGATGTTTTATAGGCACTCCTGAGCATGTACAAATTTAACTTAATGCAATTTATTCCATAAAGTATGTAATTAAAAATTTCCCATATGTCCTCTCAAAAGAGTACCACAAAGCAGATATCAGCTACCACAAAAAGATTGTTCTCTGTCTCCTATTCTTCTCTTGTTAGTGTGAGTCCTGTTAGCTCATTCACAACACTGAGTCAGAGGTAAGAGGAAAGATAATAAATATAATTGCAACAAATATTGCCACAGTTACCTCCTCTTCCTTTTTCTCCCAAATATTATGACCAAAAGGGACCTTTCAAAAGAGCAGACAAAGAAGGCCCCAGAATCCTTTAAACCTCCCCAGTTTGGGAGATACTTTTTCCTGAGCCTTCAAAAGGTCTCAGTGTTATATATGAACATAAGTATATATGTGTATAACCAAGAATTCTATAGGAATATATAATTTGAGTTGCCTACGGAGTTTCTGAATTGAGTGATTACGTAAGCTACAGTGAGGCTACTGATCTTTTTAATCACATACCCTGGCCAGCAGCATACTTCATACATAATGGATGTAGAATAAACACCTATTAATTTGTTTTGTTGATTTCAGATTGCTTTTGTTTATTTCCTTCACTCAACAACTTTTCTAAATATATCTTTATTTTACCTCTTTCTTTTTTCCTTTTTCAGGCTATTTGAGATGCTCTTCAGTTACTTGTATCCTTTTGTCCTCCAGCTATAACATTTTCTCTTTCTACCTATGAAAACAGGATTGGTTTAGTAAGAAGTCAATACTTGGCCCAGGCTTAAAGAAGCCATGTTTGCCATTGTTAGTTCAGTGTCTCTGGACCCCAGAGTCCAATGTACTGCTTGACATTACTGCGTTTCTCCATCGTGTCATGTATGGAAAACCTGCTGTGTGCCAGACCCTGGGATGGGCCCTGGAAATGGAAAGGTGCTTAATCCTCTGACTTCAAGGACTTCAGGGCACAGAACTCTGATCATTTCCTGCTTTTATCTTTTGAGATAACTCTGAGGGAGGAGGGTAAATATCAAAAGGAGTTCATGTCTTTATTCCATAAAGAGCTGGTAAGCAAATGAAAACATAAGCACCTTAATGGAGCAAAAGGCCTATTTCGAAAAGTCAAAAGAAATACATTTATTTAACCTTATTAAAATAAAGAAAATCTCAACCTTGCTAGTTATCAAAAAAAAAAAAAAATGAATTACCTATCAAAATAAAAACAATTTTTAATGATTAGAATCATTGCTGGCAAGTTGGCAAAAAAAAAAAAAATCCTTTTTGTCCATTTCCAGTGGTAGTGAAAACTGGTACTAGGTTTATGAAAAGCAATTTGGAAGTTGGTGTCAATAACTGTAAATGTGTTCATATCCTTTAACTAAATTTCTACATTTCAAGAAATGTGTCTTAAGGAAACACTTTAAATGCAAAAATAAATAAATAAATAACATGGAAAATTGGAAATGTCCAACTATAGGAAAATTATTACACAAATTCACCCATATGATGGAATTTACAGTAATATAAATATGAAGAATATGCAAAAATACACAAGTGGATTATGATAAATGTTACTGAGGGCAGGTTTTTTTATATTCTGTGAAATCAGAGCCTGACTTCAATCCCTAGCAAGGTATCTGGCATAAAGTAAGTGCTCAATAAATATTTGTCAAATGACTATGCCGTATCTTTACAACTAGCAAGGCAAAAATATCTGAAAGGAACATACTCTAAAAGGTCAAGTTAACCATGCTTATATTTTAGAGCAACTATAAATAAGATTTTTTATTTTTTCTATAGCCAGTTTTTTTCTAATTTTATTTTAATAAGCAGGTACTGCTTTTTAAACAAAAAAAGATTTGACTAAATGCAAAGGTTCATATTTGGTGAAAATGTATACTGATAAACAGTTTTTAAAAATAATTTTATAAATTAACAGAAATGATGAAAATTCAAGCATACTATTTTAGAATTTATGAAAATTATAAGGTGGATATAAGAAAAATAAGCAAGACCATTTTCTAAAATCCTTAAACAGCTATCAGAGGGGACTCTACATCAAATAAACAATAAGCTCTGGCCAAGGACAGATAGATCTCTGACACAGAAGAAATAATGAGGAACTAGGTGATTTAATATATAACAAATGAGACTTTACCTAAAACACAGAAAAACAAAGGATTATTCAATTAGTAATATTGAGGTAACAAGTTACCAATATGGAGAAAGATCACACTTAGAATCATAACATATTACATCAACATAAGTTACAGCTGAATTCAAGTGTTAAATTTTTTTTTTAAAGTCACTACTTAGGAAAATTAGAATAATTTGAGTCCTTAATGTAGACAAAGGAATTATAACATGCTATGCTAAATACACACGGGGAGGGGAGGGGGGATCACAAAAGAAAACATATGTTTAATCAGGTATAAAAATTGAATTCTCAATATGCTTCCTGACACACATATACCTACATGCACCAAGTTGAAATAACAAAATAGATAAGACAGTACTATGAAAAAAGATTAATATATATCACATATACTTCTGTATAGACTAATAAAAATATCAAATCATACATGATTAAAAGATGTGTTAGAAATCTAAGGTTATTAAACTGTCATGTGGCCTTGAAAACATCTAAGAAATGCATATTAAAATAAGGTACTACATTCTTGTCCACAAGATTTGCAAATCTAAAAACTGTGATGCCAAATACCTGTGAGAATATTATGAGAAGGGCACTTTCCTATATTGCTGGTGGCATTGTAAATTGCTATAAGCTTTTTTTGGAAAGCAATTTGGCAATGTGTTTCAAGAGTCATAAAAATGTTCATACCCTTTAACCTAGTAATTCTACTTCTGGGAATCTATCCTAAGGAAATAATCCAAAATATTAAAAAATGCCATATGCCTGACAATGTTTATCCCAGTGTAATTTATACTATATAAAAATGGAAACTACTCAAACTGTCCAACATAAAGGCTATGCTTTAGTAAATTATGGTCCATTCACTCAGTGGCATATACATGAATATAAAATGGTGAATATTATAATTATCAATTTTACCATCAATTCCATCTCATGGTTTAAATCCTTTCCTATGAGATCAGTTCATGTTTTGCTTAGTTAATAAGACTAACAAAAGATGTCATGCACCATCTTTTTAATATTTTTACTTAATATTATGTCACTTAAAATTTTCTGAGATGCTTTAGAATATTTCATGTGTGAATCAGGAAAAGAGTATTTTTTCTGCTTCAGAAAACAATTGTATACATAATATGATAGGAAAATGTATAAAAGAGATTTGGAAGAAATATGCAAACACTCATTTTGGGTTCTGGCCATCTATATTACACAAGTGTTTATCTCATTGGAAGAGATTCGATAAGAAACAATATGCTTTAATTTGAGGCTGCAAAGAAAGTAGTTTTAGTTTAATTCGACATGATAAAAAGTTTACATTTTAGCTGAATGTCTTTATAACTAAAGAAGTAAAACAATTTTTTAAAAATTAGGATATTCAGTTTTTGAGAGTTATACTTTAGTGTTTTTTCAGGTCCAACTTCTAGAGGTTTATCATAATTTATAAAAGATCTCAAAAGTATATCTGATAAAATGTCAAAGTGCATATGATTTTAACTTCTCTGGATTATAATATCCTGAAATAACTCAAATTAAGGAAACACAGTGATGTGAGTTAAAAAAAAACAATAAACAATTTCCAATAAGAATATGCACTTAGCATGTGAAAGAGGTAGGTAGTACCAGTACTTATAATCCAAGAAAAGAATATTGAAATACTAGACTTTTTTTGACAAAGGAAATTGAATCTCAGAGACACTAAATGACTTCCCTAAAGTCTTAAAAGTAGCTCTTGACAGAACTAGAGACAGAACTTTGGAATTCGGTTCCCATTCCACTATACCGCCATATCCACCAGAGCATATAGTCCAGTTTCCCAAGCTCCTGTAGAGATGTCAAAAGGATGTTATCAGAAAGTTCTTCTCTCATAGTGTAATGATATTTTCTTACCCTTACTCATAAGCATGAAAAGATATTCTCAAGAAACATTGATACAAATTTGATAATTCTGTTATAATCACTCATAATACACTATGCATTATATAATATTATCACAGTTTGTAAGTAAATATTTGGGTAATTATATATTTTTCTTCCCCTACCAGACTGAGGGCAGGGACCATATCTGTTTTTTGTGCTAATAGAGTACCTGGCATCTAATATTTAGTAAATAACGTCTGAATTAATGAATGGATGGCCACATTATCTTCACACTCAATGACAATTAACAGGAATGGTATAGAATAACAATAACAAGAGACATGATTTTTTTTATACTACCTAATATATTTATGAACCTGATTTTCATGAAAAGTAGCACAGGCCAAGCATATAGGAATCCAAAAGTATTTAGAGAAATTAAAGGGCAACAGGTTAATGAAAGGATAATAGGTTAAAGTACAAATAAATTAAGGGTGGTTGGTATGTGCTCCTAAACTCTAAAATACATGTCAGAAGAACCATGACCGCATTTTCTCACCAAACTACTTATAGAGCCATGGTCAGAAAAGGGACATTCGCTTATGTTCTTCTCTAAAATACAGTAGTGTAGCAAAATTTTTCTAACCTGCTTTATAAAATGTCTACATAAACGAGATCAAGTTATATCTCCTATAAAGCTAAATGCTAGCAATTAAGATTAAGATCAATTAACCTCAGTCAATCTCAGACTCACTGGCAGAAGTATTTAAAAGAACTGATGGAAAAATAAAACTGTTATATATTTGATCTTTCTTTAGCTCTCAATCAGAACATCATGGTCATTGATTTAGGAACCTGGCATCTTGGGTTCTAGTTCTTTGGATTACATTGCTTTAGCCTTCTACATACTAGTTTCCTCATAGGCCAAATGAAAGAGTCTGAAGCTTTTTCCAATTCTGGAACTTCTATGATTTATGCTATTGTTTAAGTAAGTGCTATTGAACAAATGGAATTAACTAACATGGCTGGTAGTGCTTTTTTAAACTTTCATACTCTTAACGGCAAGACTTATGCCAGCAATGATTTAAAGCCATATGTATCCACACAAGTTGATTAGCTGTTAAAATTCAATTTGGCTTTAAAAAACGTGAATGTCCTTCTTATAAAAAGATTACCATAACCAGCTACTCTACTCCAATCCGGCCCACCCTCCCCTCAGTTATTTTGGTTATATGAGTATATATGCACCCAAACCAGTTGTCAGTTTAAATGGGGAAAAATATACCCGTAGTTCTAGTTTGGAATTTTGTAAAGAAAATAATTTGTGTCATTTTTAATAACATTATTTACATTGAGTGAGATTTCTACTTCCTGGTCAGATTAATTCTAAAACTTAATTTTTTTTCTTGTCCCTGGGAAAAAAAAATTTTAAGCCCTTAATTTACCATTTCCACACACTACACTCTGCTATATAATCGAACTCAGGAAAGACATTCAATTATTTGCATATCCGAGCCTTTATTTACTCATCTAAGAAATGTAACAAAATACCTTTTAAAAAACAATCCTAGAAGACACGTGCCAAACAAGATATGAAACCATTTCTGCTCTAACAGGTTTATAATCTAGTAGGACAATTTAAGAGGGAGAGTTTCAAGGTCCAAGAATAGGAGTTTCCTGACTAAATTGTATTTTTGAATGTAGATGACATGTCCTTCAAAAGACAGGCAGTCAAGCACAGACACATAGAGCAGCTCTGAAGTAGGCACTGGTTGATAGATGGAAAAGAAGTTCTATCGTAGGCTAATTCTGTGGTCAAAAAAACAGCAGTTGAATTATTTCTCGTAATGTAGCAAGTTACTCAAACTCATTTTTTTTTTTTTTTAAAGTAGAATAGAGTTAAGAGTTCAACCTTCCAGCTAGGACATTTTACTTATTGGTTTCTTTCACTCACTCCCTGCCATGAAAGCTTAATCCCCAGTGCCTAGCACTCTGTTGAAGCTCAAAGTGAACACTTCTGTAACATTTAGTGTCTTTTATGCTGTACTTTACTTACATTTACTCATTTAATACTCTCAATAGCCCCAATAAGGCATGTACAGTTATTATATATTAATGTTACAAATGAGAAAACCGAAATGCACAAAGATAAAGTGACTTGCTCAAAGTCATATGACTAGTCAATGATGGTCTCTGGCCGAGGAAGACATGCTCTTGACTGCTATGCTATGCCACCTCTAAATAAATAAGCAGCATTCCAAGTGAGGGGATGGAAGGGAAAAGAAGAAAATAATAGCTTGTCGGGAGCAAAAGGATCAGGACCTCTGGGACAGGCTGGAGATATCGATAGCTAGGAAAGTATGGGTAAGTGCTGGGTTTTAGGCATCCCAAAGAGGGTTACTTCTGGACAGTCTTTGGATGGTGGGATTGACAGAGATTGTCCAATGAGAAAGAGGTATGTAAGGAAGCTTCTATAAAAATCGGAAATGATTTCTCATCCTTTTGGGCAATTTTTCTTCTGCCAGTCTACCTCTAGTTTATTCTCCTTCTTTATACCATTCCCTTTTCCCTTTTCTCCACTATCCCTTTTATCCTATTATAATGTTGACCTACTTTTTAAATTATTGTATTTATTAAATGTATATATCATCTCTCTCTCTGCACTTCCATTAAAAGAAAACAACTGAAGTTATTTCAAAATTGTTCTTTATAAGTTTGGTACATGCAGGTTAGTGACTCTTAATAGAAGAAAAGCCTCCCAAAGTGGACTAACACTTAAAAAGTTTTATTTATTATGACAATAAATTTTGGTATTTTATCACTTCAATATTAGAGGAGATGGCCAAATCTTAAAAACAAAGCATTTCATGTTGAAATTTAACATTTTCTTTTAAATTTTAAAAATATCTCCTCATTTAGATTTAAGACCATTTTAGCATTGATTGAAGTCTTCACTAACAAGAGCAACAGTTCATTTGTGCCTCATGTTGGCTAAAGGAGAGTTTATTAAAATGCTGGAATTTCTGGGTTTCTCGAAAGAACACTTAAACACTGATAAGTTATATTTGTGCATTTAACTATGTGAGTATATAAAAATAATAGTGAGTCACTTACAGGAGTTGTCTAGAGAAAATTCTCAGCATCATCAGGCAATCTGTGGCTAGTCTGGTACGACGTATGGATTAATGACTTAATATGAACATACTTTATCTAATTAGTAAAACTGCAAATATGTATGCATATGTGTGTGTGCCACGCATGCACAAATAGTCAACTTTCTACAAGTACTTATTTGTTAGAGACTGAAAAAAGGGTCAACATTGCAGCATTTACAAAAATATATTTTGATAAATCACATAACTTAGGTGCTGCAAATAAGGAGTAAGGGATTGACATTGGGAGCATATGTGTGGGCTCTGTATTGCCTGAGCTAAGTCATTGTAATGTATTTTAGTGTGGTATCTGTGATGGACAACCCAAACAAAAGGGATTCATTTTAAAGAGATTGATTTTGGGTGAGGGAAGGGGATGTGATATCCATCTCTGCATAGCTTCTTAAAACTGATTTACTGCCACAGCTTGTGCAAGTAACAGATGTTAATTTTAATGAATATTCATTGGCTGACATCAAATCCCAGTAGATGACACTTTCCTCTTAAGAGGTCATATTTTCCCCTTACGGAGTGTGTTTGCTGTTGTGGTTGCCAATTGTCTGTTTGGAAGACATAACACTGAGGAGCTATGTAAAGTGGGGTATTGATGTATAATGATGTAGAGTCTAAACCAGAGGTAGTATGCTAATTAGAAAGAGCAATAATGCCAGATATAAACATTATAGTGACTTACCTTATCCTTCTTAACAGCATCATGATAGCTTCTCATCAACCAATCCTGAATTTTCTTTTAAATTACTTTATTAGTATGCTGATTGAGTTGTAAAAACGTTTATTTAAGAAAGAACATTACCAAGAAATGAGGTGACTTTAAATCACCATAGAAATCAAATAAAAAATTTTATTATGAAGAAGATTTAAAAAATATATAAAATTTTGTATGAATAAAAATTATTATTGTTTGGAGCCTAACTGCATCTCTACCACTTGCTATATAGAATCCTGCTTTCTTTTATGTGGTTTTAGAGAAAACAGCAATATCAGAAGTACAGATAACCTGTTACAATTATTTATTTCATAAATTTATGCATTCGGCCAGTTTATCATATCTAGAGTTACTTTGGTGCTGCAAAAGATTATTTTGGCAGAAGTTTTATTAGTGTGTCAAATTGTCTTTTAAGAAACTTGGCCAGATTACTGCCCGAGACAGTAAATTATAATTTTACACCTTGTTACCATCTACTCCCACCCCCCTCCCCAAAGACAGAAGTATCCTTGGTTTTTCTGGTGCTATGATCCAAACACAAATTTGTTACGGAATTCCAGACACAAATAAGATAATTTTAGGAGCAGAGTTGCAATAAGATCATGATCTGGTTATATTTCTTGGTTCATGAAATGTCTAGAGTATTTAGGAATATAACTAAGTCTCGATTATCTATGGTCTTAGGAACAGATATAACATATATACGTCAAACTCTGTGGCTAATTTAAAAGTATCACAGTTAAGTCATTAGAATTAACCTTCTTTCTAAAACACACAAAAGTATTTTTTTATGATCTGACCCTTTATATTAGTGGTTCTCAACTTGAGCTTCACATTTGAATCATCTGATGGTGATCGGGAGCTGTTAAAAATCCTGATGCACAGGCCACAGTCCTGATTGATTAAATCACAAGGTCTGGGGGTGAGGCCCAGACACTGATGGTTTTTAAAATCTCTCCCAGGTGATTGCAATATATAGTCAAAGCTGAGAACTACTAAGTGGTAAGAATGCTGAATATTAGTGAAGAGGAGAAACAGTAGGAAAAGAATATTTAAAGTTAAAGAGTAAATGTCAGTATGTGTTCAAATTGCTATAGATCAATGATATGTAGAAACAGATTACTGGGCTATTTTTCCCTTAATGTCTTCAAAAATCATAACTTTAGTTCCACCTATTATATGAGAGGATAAATTTCCAGATTATAGAAGTTTACCTATTTATTAAGAATTAATGTACTGGTGATAGAAGTTGCCTCTGCATTTCAATATATAATAATGTGGAGTGTTTTTTCAGAGAAGTAGTTTTAAATAGATACTTCGCAAAAATATTTATTAATTCTAAAACTATATAATATATATTATTTCATAGTCATGACACAGAATGAATAATTTTCAAATGGTATTTTGAGGCAGCAAGCAGCAAGAATGTCTTTGGGAAGTGGATTTTAGTCATTCTCAGTTTAGGAAAAAATGATAAATCTATATTTTGTGCTATTACTTTCTGGTTTGTTCATTTTCATAAAGTATATTTTTCTGAGGTATCATAAGCATGATCCAGTAAGAAAGATGATTTACAGTAGAGGCAAAAAAATACCCCCTAACATTAATGTAATTTCAGTAGGTTGGAAGCAGTGATTTATTTACTTAGATATAATTAATATAGAAGGCAGTATGTATAGTGATTAGATTCAAACAAACCAGGGTTCGAAACCTAGCTCTGTCCTTCCTAGCCATGTTTCTTGGAACATATCATTACCTAGTCCAGGACTCACTTTTCTCATCTTTAAAAGAAGCATACAAGGTTGTTAGTTGTGGGAGATTAAATGTGGAAATATTAAAAGAGCCTTAACCATAGTTCCTGGCACATGGTAACCCCTAAATAAATGGTAGTTATTTTTAATTACTCAAGCAGGTTTTCTGAAAGCCTATTTCCCTCCTCCCACCCCTCTTCTGGTTAACATATGCTGTTTTTTTTTATAACTGCCCACTATAGACTTGACATTCAAGAGGGTTATAGAAAATCATTGTATATTCTTAAATTTAGGCGTAGAGCAACCAAGGAGAGTGTTAGTTGCTGCACAGGTGCATTCATGGCTATGTAAGTTGAATGTGTAACCCACCATACTCATTCATTAACTGAGGTACCCCATTCTGTGACCAGATGGGAAACATTAAATGTGTGCCTCAGCAAAGCTGAAATCACCTCCCACCATGGACCATCTCAGTTACTTCTGAAGAGTGGGAGTCAAGAATGTCAAATCATTATACTCTGAGGGTCTCCCAATTCTCTATATATTATGTTTCATTGATTCTAACATGCACATTTTAACATCTCTGACATTAAAATGTACTATCTGATCGGTAATGTCTTAAATCGTTCTCAGTCAGGCAGCACTTCTGATGTAGTTGGCATTGCCTATGACTCCATGAACTTGGCTGTAGCTCTTTGTATTATTGTGATGCATGATAAAAACCCAAGGTCAAGTAAGTTTAAGAAAATTCATTCGATAACAGTAAAATAAAAATTATAAGTGATAAAAAATAGTGTCATAGTTTACTTGCCAGTAATTTTTCTTCTTAATGGCACATAAAATAACGATGCGTCTTAGAATCTAATCTTTAATTTATGTAATTGTTTGTGTAATAGTTTGCAATGGTTTCTGCAAAGCAATTTGAAATTATGCTTCAAAACTTTTATAATGTGGCTATATCTGGCAATTTCAATGCTCATAATTCATCCTATGGAAATAATCAAAATTAAACCACCTTAATTCTTCTGTCTCAGTTGCTGTTTAGTCTAAGTTTATTAATATGGTAGGCAGAATAAAGTCCCCCCCCCCCAAAAAAAATACATGTCCACACCACATTCTCTGGAACCAATGAATATGCAAAGTTACATGACAAAGCGAAATTAAGGTTGCAGATGAATTAAGGCAGTTTATCAGATGATCTTAAAATAGAGAGATTATCCTACATTATTCAGGTAAGTGACAAGGATCATTAAAGGTGAAAAATTGAGGCAGAAGAAAAGAGTCAGAGGGAATGACATGAAGCAAGAGCTCACAGTAATATGACTTGGTATGAGAAGTACTCCATCTCCTGTTGGCGACTTTGAAGATGGAAGAAAGAGCTACAAATCAAGGAATATAGGAGGCCTCTTGGAGCAAGGCAAAAGAAAACACAAGAGATGCTTTCTTCCCTAGGCTGTTTGGAAGGGAACACAGCCATCCCAACACAGCAAGAATGAGACCCAGGTCAGCTTTCTAACCTGTACAATAGCAAGATAATACATTTTCGTTGTTGTAAGGCTTTAAGTTTGTGACGATTTGTTGTATTAGCAATAAGTAACTAAATAGTTGATAAGGTAGAAAAATTTTTATGATTGTCTGCATTAGATAAATTGTTTCTAAATTTAATAGACCAGTAAAAGTTCCAAAAAATATTAGAGCCAATTGCCAGCTTTTAATTTTGCTGCCTTATTCTAAACTTACTGCTTAAAATTATAACATAACATCAGCATATGGTTTTACAGCAACAGAATATGATTTTACAAAGGGATAATAATATAAATACATAAACAAATATTTAAATAAATTTAATTAAAAAAAACTCATTACATTGTCTTTATTTTCCTCACTTCATCTAAGGACCAATAAAAATATCCCATTCAGCACTAGTTTATGTTCAAGCATTTGGAACCTCTTTATTAGCTGCATTTTGATTTTACTGTGTGGATTTTAGAATTCTCTAAAAAGAGGGAAATTGAGATAAAAACGAACAAAAAATCCTTAGGTCATAAATTCTTAGTTCACAATTTTCAGAGGTTTGGCGTAAGATATTTTATGATTACTTTGGCTGTAATTTTTTTTTTTATTCCTTCCCCATCTTTTTTTGCCACATATCCAGAACATGTATTAGTTTCCAATGGCTGCTGTGACAAACAACCACAAACTTGATATCTTAAAATAACAAACATTTATTTTATAGTTCTGGAGGTCAGAAGTCTAAAATCAGTTTCGCTGGGCTGAATTCAAGGTATTAACAGGGTCACACTCCCTCCAGAGGCTCCAGAACAGGGGGACAATCTCTCTCTTTGCCTGGCCCAGCTTCTAGAGCTATACTTCTTGGCTCATGGGCCCTTCATTCTTTTTCAAAGCCGGCCTTACTGCATCTCCAAATCTCTCTCTCTCTCTCTGATGAGGTGGTCGCCTGGCCTTCTTTCTTCTGTGTCCAAGTGCCCTCTTCCCCCTTCTTATAAGAATATTTGTGATTACACTTAGCACCCACCCAAATATCCAGGTTAATCCTCTCATCTCAAGATCCTTATTACCTCTCCAAAGTCTCTTTTGCCATCTTAGTTATATTCACAGGTTCCAGGAATTAGAAACTGTAGACATATTTGGGGCCATTATTCAGAACGCCACATAGGCTTAACTTATATTGCATAACTGTTATATTTGTTTTAAGTAGGAAAACTTTCTTTGTAAGGGTCTATTAAGTTGCTTACTAAAATTGTGACATATTCTAGGATGTTTAAATCCTAGAACACTATGACTACCAAAGAAAAGAGGGTCACAACACAATGTAGCAGTTTTGATTAATATAATAACCTAGTTCTCATGTATAATATCCTCTACAGAAAGCCCTCTTCTAGGTAGAAAAGTATAAACTACTTCTGAATATTCAACATTAATTTTGGAACATTCTCTGAAACTCCTAGTGCAAAAATGACACTCAGACTGCTAGTACAGAACAGCCTACTGAACATCTCTCGATAGGTGCTCAGGAACCCCTCTTCTTAGCAGCACATTTCCAAGATTGGCAGGTGCTCAGGCATATAAAAATGCAATGTAAGAGAGCTCTGAGGGCCTCTTTTTCCCTTCTCCTGAATCACTATCAGACAACTGTTAACTGAACATCAGCACCGTTAACCAGAACAGGATTGGGTTTGCTAGCTTGTTGTGTTGTGTTATTTTTCCCAACAGTACAACTGATCTTCCAAATTTCCCCTTTTTTATGAGGACATCAGTCATAGTGGATTAGTGGCCCACCCTACTCCAGAATGGCCTCATCTTAACCAGTACATCTGCAATAAAACTACAAGTAGACACTTCGACAAATGAATTTGGGGGAGTTGAGATATAATTCAATCCATACCAAAGCCCAAGGCATCTACTAAGTAATGATTTTTTTTTTTCTGTTTTCTTTGTGTCAGTAAACTGATGTGTTCCTCAGGATCTTTTAGAAAGGTGTATCCAGTTGTAGTGGGCAACAGTAATTGAAGGGGCTATAACCTGGAGGCAGAGAGGCTAATTTTAGGCTAAGGGCTACAATCTAGTACATAGCCTACCCGGACCTTGCAGGCCTCAGGGCAAACCACTCTCTTCCTTTTTTTGTCCTCTACCCAAACAGGCTTTGGCCTGGGCTGAGAGGGCTCCTGTATTCCAAATGCCCCAAGCCCTTTTCTCCTCAGTGTCTTTGAACACATTGTTCTTTATGCCCAGATTGTTCTCTTCTGCTTCACTTAGTTAATGCCACCACTTCAGAGCTCAAGGCAAATGATACTTCCAGAAGAAACCTTCACCTGAGTTCTCCAACCAGATCTGAACCTCTAGCTATTTGTACTTAATATCTTAGTCCTTCTGTGAAGTATTACCACAATTGTAGTTATATGATTAATTGTAGAATTTATCATTTACTGTCTGCCTCCCTTGCTAGACTATGGATTCTATGAGGGTAGGAATAGTATCAGTCCTAATATCATTGTTATAGTGTAAATGCTCTGTTGCAAAGTAGGTGTTCAATACATACTAGCTGCATAAATGAAGTAATAAAAAATTGTGCTAGGGTAGAAGCTTTGGAAGTAAACAAGAAAGAACAGAAAATAGGTTCAGGAAAGTTTATGATTTGGTAACTCATATGATAGGCAAGGAAGGAAGTCAAAGATAGCTCAAAGTTTTCTAGTGTGAGAGAAGAATGCTACCACTGTTACAAATGAAACGAGCAGGAGTCCCACTTTTGACTATATAATGTAAGATGGATGATGAGATGTTTAAATAGAAACATCTACCACTTAGTTAAAGAAAGGAAGATAGACAGGTATTAGAGGTTGATGTATTGGGCTCATGCTGGTTGCAAGAAACTTCTAACAATCATTGTTGAGGGACACGGTGTTCTACTTTATTTCATCTGCATTTCTAATATTATATCTTCACAGCCATTTTACATCTGTGTGTATTCTTTATTGTCAAAATATTCATGTTTAATGTAAATAGACTGAACAATAAAGAAAAAATATAAGGAAGATTTGGTAAGCATGGTACCCATAAGTTGAAATTGGCTTGCTTATAATAAAAAAATACAAATTGGTATAACACTTCAGGATGGTCATTTGAAAATATGACATAAATATTTAAAAATAATAATATATCATATACTGTATTATATCTATGCTTAGAAATTTGTTCAAAGTAATTAATCAGACATGTATAAAAAAATCACATGGAAGGATGCAATCTCTTTTCCTAGATATGACTGCTGCAAGTTGAATTTCCTTTCAGTAATTTTTCAGTGTTGGATCTTAATGCATGAATAGTAATTTTTAAAATTCAGGCAATACTGTATAAACTATTTCAAATTCTACTTTTTCACTCTATCTTTGGTCATAACCGCATGTTAGGTTATAGTCTAATGACATAAATATTAGATCGTTTCCATTTTTTCTTTTATAAATACTCTATGATAAACATTTATTTACATAAATCTACTTTATCCAAAGAGGTGCTCAGATATGAGCATAAAGTAAAATTGCTATGCCTTTTAATACTCTCAATATTAATACCAAATGATCATCCAACAGTTGAACCAACTTACATCCTCACTAGAAGGAAATAACATTTTATAGTGACAACACATTCTGGCCAAGTTAAAGCAATCTCTAATAAGTTCTACGTGACTGGGTCTATTCAATGTCAAACAGGAATTTGTCTGCGCTTTGAGAAATGAAGAAAAGAGGTCACCGCTATATATCTGTCGTAGCGACATAAATTTTAAGGTAAACTGACTTAAATCAATGTAAGTATTTTGGTCTATTTTCACTGAGTTAATTTGAATTACATGTAAGTACAGCTTAAATATAGGACGAAGATATTTTAAAGATGTCTTGTTACCCTTCATTCTTATTTTTCAAAGAATCATTTCATTTTTAATTGAGGCATAATAGCACTTTATTTGTTATATGTGAGATATCAGCTTCTTAACTGAATATGTTGGTCACTACCTGATTCCCCTCTACTCTCTGCTGCACATAAGATTCAAAAGGAAACTATTCTGAGAATATTTTTCTTCCAAAACTAGGATTCAGATTAAATAAGCCAATGCTCAAATGTTAAATGTAAGATTATTTTACATGTTATTTCATCGTAGATGTTCTTATTTATTTATTTATTTATTTATTTATGGTGATATTGGTAAACAAAATCTGATAAGTGTCAGCTGTACATTTTAACAGTAAGGCATATATACATATTTACATTGTGTGTTCATCATCAGAGATGTTTTTAAACTGGAAGCATAATTCATTCCATGGCATTTGTTGCACTAGAAATTAGGAAAAGCCTTTTTGCAGAGACAGATGAGGGTCCTATTTTCTAGAATGAAGATATCTAATGTCAGGCAATTTGCAGAAAATCTTTTTATTGCTCTTGTAAAAATTCTGTTCTGAAATGGAGAATAAAAATTAAAATTCAAACAAAAATAAAGACAGAATGGAAACTGAAGATCACCTGAGAAAAGAAGCAGAACCAGGAAGAGCAAAATGTAACTACCTCAAAGTGGTGGGAAACTCTGAAATTTACATATTTTTTAAGTTGAAAATTCCCTTATATTTGATTGTTTCAACTAAGACATTTTTATAATTTTTAATTTATGTCCTTTCTCTCTCCTCAAATTTACAATTAATCTTACCTTCACTAAAAGCTTTTATGTGAACATCAGTAAGGACTCATTTTTCTGCATGGATGAAGAAATTTGGGTTAGAAATTGGATTAGTTATACATGTTTGGAAACAGCTTATATGTAATACAACGGTTTCCACTTAAACATGAGGTTGTGATTATATACATCTTTGCAGATGTGAAATTTAAATGTAACAACATTTACTGAGTGACACAATACATTATTTAAAAACCCATAACACACTGAACTGTATTTTGCTATTTTAAGACTTTTTTGTAAATGTTAAGCATTCATTGGAAGACTCAATTCTAATTTTTGATGGAATGTTAGATAAGCGTGTTATATACTGCCTTTTACCCAACCAATATTTATTTCCTCTTTCATCCTTTCTAAGAAATTTTCATTTTGTTCAAGGCAACGAATAACATCACTAAAAATACTAACCTCCTGATGCTGCCTGGCGTCCAGGGTAGATAATGTGACACACTTCTGGCCAAAGGCAAACAGCAGTCTCTTGAGCATGTATCAAAAGTTTCAGCTCTAAGGCAAGTGTTACTCCTTCAGTCTTCCACCTTATTCTTTCCTGAAACTTGGATGTAAAGTGTGGGAGTACAAGAACCAGTTTGCAGCCATGAGGCAACAAGCATGATAAGGATGGCAAGGGTGGTAGAAGACAAAGATGGAAGGAGCCTGGGTGCCTAATGATGTCACTAAGCATCACTATGCCCAAGACCTGGACTCATGTCTAGTCTGTTTTTCATGACATGAAAAATCTCTTCTGTTTAAGCTACTATAATAGAATTTTCTATTATTTGTAGCTATGTACAATACTAACTCATATAGCAACCAATTCTTTTGGAGATTCTTTGCCCTTTTCTGTTAAGGTGAGCTATGCCAAGTACTTCTGAGACAGAGACAGAGACAGACAGAGAGAGAGAGAGAGAGAGAGAGATTGATTTTATTTAAAATAATAAAATATTCCCATACGACTTGAAAATAGCCACTGCCCCAAGCCTTGCACCTGCTAGACTCTTGCCCTTGTGGTCTTGTTTATTCCCCAAAGCCTATAATACTTTCCACTATCCAGCATGGATCCCAGGTCAATGTCAGGTGCAGTAAGGGACCTCTAGAACCTTGCACAAGCTGGGTCATGCATCCTTCCAAATAGGTTTTTTCATACTTGAAGGTAGTTAAATGCTTTGAATGTCATCGCAGATAAAGCACATTTTATTCATAAGGACAGCAACAATGAGATTTTATATACCTTAAATGGCGATACTACATAACTGTATATTTAATGTTTATTTACTTCTCTTTCTTATAGAAAACTTTCAGAATTTCCCTTTCAGTTTAAAAAAGATATCCATTATTTTATTTTTATTTTTTTTATGGCAGATAATTTAGATAGCAAGAATCTTTTATTCGTTCTGGATAGATTAATGTTTTTCTGAGTTTCTGTGTCCAAGGTTATTTCATCTTAGCTCCAGGAACCTATATCTTGGTCAGGCCTCCCCATCTCCTCTGTCTTACCTCCTTATCACCATAAGTAAGGGACAGAGAAGAACCTGAATATTTGAACTGGTATAAATCATTACTCATCTGTATTTAATGCACTCCTCATCATAAAACAGGTATTTCTTACTCTATTTCCAAATACTCAGTTTTATAAGATCTTAGCTCTTTCTATGAGCAATTCAAGCCAAAGAACATGTATTTGGCTTCCTTTCTTTTTACAGATGTCACAAGAAGGCAGTCCTAAAGTCTGCATTTACGTTTTTTCTTCTTTTGTTTTTTTAAACTTTACATCCATTTATAGAAGGGAAAAAAGCCCCATTTTTACTTCTCCACCTTTATTTTGCTTCTAGTCTCTATTTTCCTCTCCCAAATTTTACTTTTCCTAATTAGATGCAATGAGAAGGGCTCATCATTGCCTTAAATTAGAACTGAAATTCTCACAGTCATTGAAAATATATACAGAAGGGAATTACATGGTTGGACAGTGTTACAAAGAAATCACTAAATTCAGTGAGCTGCTCCATTAGATAATAAAGTTTTTAATTTTTTTTAAAAATTATACTTTAATATATATGTTAAAAGATATTTTTTAAAAGGATAAAATTATGACTCTCATACAAATATAAAATGAGCATATCCAAAATTTTATTTAACTTACTAATTAATGAGGGAACCAGTAGCTGTTACAACCAGCTCAAAAGACAACTTACAGTAAGATAAGGAATGTTGAAATCAATAAATGATGGAATACTGGCCAAAGGAAGTCACTGTCCACAGAGCAATCATCAACAGTATTCCTTCCACCAGACATGATTTGCATTTCTATGGACAGGAGTTATTTGCATTACTGTCTGTTTTCTACAGGGTAATTTCTCTCTCTATAAAGTTGTAAAATAGCCCAAAGACAAGCAAAGGTGATCACCAGGTGTGTGAATTAGCAAGAACCCCCCATAAATTTCAAAATCTGTCACAATGTTTCCTTATACATGTAACCTGATGAAATATCACCAAAAGGTGGTGCTCTTTCTTGACTCTCATCCCAGGAACTGGCTTAATGGCCTTTTCTAGAAGTCAATAAAAACGGGGGTAAAGGAGAATGGGGAGGGAGAGTGAGGCAAATTATCCTTTCCTACCCGACTTGGGGTAGGGTTGAGCTTTGGCCCTAAAACCACATCACATGGTTCAAATCACATTTTGCCACTTAATACATTTATCACCTATGGAGCAAGTTACTTAGTCTTTTTAATCCCCAATTTTTTAATCTAGATAATGGGGTTATTAGTAGTACCTAATTGATAAGTTTGTTGAAGGGGTCAAGTAAAATGGCCTAGAATGCTTAGCATAATAACTGGCTTGGCGAACTGCCTGGTAAATGATAGTTGTCATTAATATTTTGGTCAATATTATTATTTTCCTTTAAGTGAAACTAATATGTCCAAGCTAAACTGGCTCAGATATATATAATAATATCAAACTAAATTTTAAACAGCTTTATTAAGGCATATTGGTATATAATAAATGGATATATTTAAAGTACACAGTTTGACATATATGTATCATGAAACCATAACTGTAATGAACATATCGATCATCCCCAAAGTTCCTTTATGATTCTTTATAATGTTTTCCTCCCACCCTTCCTTGTTTCCATTCTTATCCCCAGGTAACTATTGATATACTTTTTGTCACTATAGATTAGTTTGTATTTTCTTGGTTTATAAATAGAACCATACGGTATGTATTTGTTGGTGAGAGAGGCCTGGCTTCCTTCATTCAGCTTATTATTTTGAGATTCATTCATTCTGTAACTTATATTAATAGTTCAATTCTTTTCATTGCCAAGTAGCATTCCATCATATGCATATACCACAATTGATTTACCAATTCATCTGTTGATGAAATTTAGATTGTCTCCCATTTTTAACTGTTACAAATGTCATATAAACATTCATGTACAAGTGTTTACGTGGATGAATACATGAATTAGGTAAATACCTAAGAGTGGAATGGATAAATCATATGGTAGGTATGTGTTGGACTTTTTAAGAAAATGCCAAGCTATTTCTCAAATTGATTACATAACTTTTTATTCCCACCAGCAATGCATGAGAGTTCCTTTTGCTCCACATCCTTGCCGACAGTTGGTATGATCAAGCTTTCATTTTAGGTATTCTAATAATTGTGTGGTGGCATCTCATCGTGGTTTTAATTTCTATTTCTCTAATGACTAATGATATTGAGAAGCTTTTACAGGCTTATTATCATGTACTTCTGAGTTAATATAAGAAGCTTTGCTTAAACTATTCTGTGACTTTTGTTAGTCAGGTAGTCAATTCATGTGGTATATGCTTAATCTAATCTAAACCCATAGCCATAACAGATAAAATTTAAAAGCCATAGACAAAGTCTAAAACATGCAAACATCTTCATGGTTCATAAACAGACTCAAATGTAAATGAGTTAAGTGAGACTAAAGCTGAAGGCCTGCCTAGAAATAAAAGTGGGGAATGAATGGCTCCTGCTGGTATGAAGACTAAAAATTCTCCATAGGAGATGGGAAATTTGGCTTGTCTCATAGCTTGAAGCTAGTGGCTGGAGTAGGGCCTCTCCTGCTCACCCCTATGAAAGGAGCTGACAAAAGAAAGGCCCTATATTTTCTACCTTCCTCATTGCTGCTGACCTGCTGTCTGGGGCTCACGGGAAGCTATAGGCTAAGAAAGCAAGAGAACTGTGACTAGGAACTGAGTCAAGCTGCTTTCTGGATCCAAGGCCTAAACCCATTATAAACCCATAGGTCATAACAACGTAGGAATCCTAGAACACATTATAAGACTCAATTCTGGACCTAAGGTCTGAAAGAGTAGGAAAGTAACTAAAAGTAAGATAGGTAGAGGAGACTGAGAACGAATCAAAAACAAATGAAAACAAAATCTACCCCTCAAAATGAACCTTGTGAAAAGTAATAGTAAAAAAGACAGCCAACAAAATCAATGGTCAGAACGTAAATTTATCCCAATGAAGTCAATTACATGGCAAAACATGACAAAGACCTTATAAATTTGCTTTTTCAAAAAAAAGAAATGAAGGAATGATAGTGATTACAAAGAACAAGATTTCATGAAACAAAATAGGCATAAAAATATGTGGATATGAAAAAGAATTCATTAGAAATATTGGAAATTAAAAACTACACTTGCAATATAAAGTATAAAAGATGAATAAACTCGAGCTAGGTATGGTAAATTGCAAAGAATGATCATACATTTTTTTGGAACTTCTATAATTAAATGGTAGAGTCTATTTCTCCACTCCTTGAATCTGGGATAGGCAATTTGACTTGTTTTAGCCAATGGGTCACTAGCAAAAGTGATACAAGTAGAAGCTTGAAAAATACTTGAGTATTGGTTCTTATACAATCTTGCTCTTGGAAACACTGAGGCCACCAACAAAGTAGCCTGCGTAGTGAGACATCACATGCAGTGAGGTCAGCTATCGCAGCCATCTCTAGCCCGGTGAAGCCCAGACCTGCCCAATGAATGTAGTTGCATTAGGCAGTCCAGGCAAGACTAGCAGAAAACTACCTAGTCAACTCACAAAATCGCAAGAAGTAATAAACTGTTCTCATTTCAAACCATTAAATTTCGAAGTGGTTTGTTAGGCAGCAATAGATAATTCATACACTGGCACAGTAAAAAAGAGAATTAAGGAATGAGAAGATAGTCTGAGGAATTCACCTAAAACACAACACAGAGAGACAAAAGAGATTAAAATATGAAAAGGCCATTAAGAGATATAGAGGGCAGATGTGAAGATTCTAATGTCCTTCTAACAAGAGTTCTAGAGGAAGGAAATAGAAGGACAGGCAGAGAGGTACCATTTGAAACAATAATTTGGCAATTTTCGAGAACTGAAGAAAAGTCATGAGTCTTTAGCTCCAAAACTATTAAGTTATATTTTATGGGTTTAAAAACATAATTTACATATACTTAAAAGTTTATCATTCTTATAAGCTGTTTGCATACTGACTTGAAGAGAATGAAAATTCTGTTCAAGTTAAACTGAGAAGGGTCAGGTTCTTATTTGAAATTTAAGTTTCTTAAAATTTGACAAGTGGTCAGGATGGTCATGGGGAAAGCCTCCTTGTAGCAAGTGTCAGCATATGGAACATACTTTGTTTCAGTCAGTCAAGCTTCCCTTTCTTTCAGGAACTAACCCTCCCGTAAGCCACATGATTTTGGTTGTCTCTACATCACAAATTCTCAGTCCCAGCTCTAGTATTGCAGGGAGGATGTGTGAATGAAGATGCTCCATTTTTTTTTCTTCCAGGAATTTTATACTTCAAATAAATTCATTAGGAAAATACCGACATCTCCTTATTGCAGTGGTCCCCAACCTTTTTGGCACCAGGGACCAGTGTTCCTATGAGAATCTAATACCTGATGATCTGAGGTGGAGCTGGGAGGTGATGCTAGCTCTGGGTAGTAGCTGCAAATACAGATGAAGCTTTGCTCCTCACCCACCTGCCACTCACCTCCTGCTGTGTGGCCCAGTTTCTAACAAGCCACATACCGGTACTGGTCTATGGCCAGGGGTTAGGGATCCTTGTTCTATTGCACACATACAGCATATTTTCCTTTCATTTCTTAGGATTTGGGAAAGAAAGATGAGGCACACACTTGCACTCAGTCCACCGTTTTGATCTAATTTTTCTTATGTGTTCTTATTCTGCTTAAGTTATCCATTTTTCAAAAACAGTGGCAGATAAAAAGCTGCAAATTTAGCATCAGGAAAAAGGCTGCTAGAGATAGACCTGTTAACAGCATTGAAGAACGACAGATGAGTCTGATAGTAAGGAAGAAAACCAAAAAAAAAAAAACCTTAAAAAGAAGACACTACTAGTCAAAACACATCAGTGAGATACTAATGCAGGGCTATATATACACATACTTGGGCAGGCTCTGAGGGCACTGGTATAAGTTGAAAATATAGTGAGAACTGTGTGGGTCATTAAGGCATTTTTAAAACACTTTGTGTGTGTGTGTGTGTGTGTAGTCTTTGTTTAATAAGGCAGGAAAGGGACAAATGTGCCTATACATTTAAAAAGAATTTCTATCAAAATGAAAATTTTATTTTTTAAAGGAATAAACATTTATGTGGACCTGAGATTTTTACTCCATTAGCTAAAATCTGATGGTTAGAAATATATATATAAATATAAATATATTCATATTCCTTTGTCATGGTCATGTTTTTATAAAAATCACTCTAGAGTCCCATACTGATAAAAATATGTTTTACTTTTCTTGGTATGGTATATAATGTTTTAGATTTTGTCCAAGGAAAATTTCTCTTCTATGTAATTCATAGTAGCTCTATTTTTCAAAAGAGAACACTGTGTCCTGTTAGCTTGTTTGTATTGCATGCATTGACTACTGATTATTCTGAGTCACGAAAAATCAGGACGTAATTATTTTTGCTACTAGAAAATTGTGAGTAGAACTTTTTCCAAATATTCCCTTTCAGGTATTTTTTTTTTTTGAATTATGTTAAAAAGTGTGCTGTGCAAAGACTAATTTTTCATATTAGGGAAAAAAAGATGAAATAAAAGCCCAGAGTTCCCAAGTTAGTTACCTACTCAGGTTAATCAACTTAGTTGTCATTTGGTACTACCCTTCTTTTAAAATAGGAATGAATTTCTTATACTCTGATGAATGTCATCCAGTCTCTGCTTGAAAGCTTCCAGTTACAAGTTTCTAACTTTACAAAGCATCCCATTTTACCTTTCGACAGCTCACACTGGTAAAGCACTATTGTTTATATTGAAGCAAATATGCTTTCCTATAATTTATAACATTTAATTCAAAATAGTTCTGTTTGTGTTTCTGTACGTTGCTCCTGAGCCTATTTTAAGATGATGGTCATGGTTCTCTTTTAGCTGTTTTCATTTGTCTAAAATAAATTTCCCTAATTTCTTCCACAGCCATCTTTTAAAAAATAAGTAAACCAAGCTTTCTTCTTTCCTTCTTCCCTCTATTCATCTTGCTTTTCTTTCTTTTTTCCTAGTTCAGTACAAAAGTGATGAAGTGGAGCTAAGAACAGTAGGGGTGTATGTGGTAGGGGGAAGAGTGATGACATAGCACACAGTATTGGAGCCTGAATGAGGTGGAGACACAAAGGCTTGACTGGAGACGCAGGTTCGAATGGTCGCATCTGGTTTCCTCCATGTCTTGGCTACCAAGCAGTAGCAATACGGCCACTCTAACTCCAGACCTATTCAAACAGAAGTCTGGGGCTCAACTCTCTCAATCCTTTCCCTGAATTAGTAACTGTGGCTGGCTGAGAATACCATGAATGGTTAAGATTGGGTCACATGCCAACTCCTTTGGTGAGTGTGGGTTTAAGTTCATTCCACTCAGCCATTGCACAGAGGATAAGAAAGGGATAATGGGAATATCTGGGTCTTACTTAAAAAAAATTTATAAGAGTTTATTTGAGCCAAAACTGATAATTGCCAGGAAGCAAGATCTCAAGTGCTTCTGTCTGAGTATTGCTAATGGGAGGAGAAATAGATCCCAGGTAAGCTAAAACAATAAATGTCTACTCTAGGTGTTAATATTTTGAGGAACAATATCTAGACTTTTCTTTATACATATATATTTCTTACAATGGGATCACTCCACAGAAACTCTATTTTACGACTTGTTTCTATTTTACTTAAAACGAATAATAAACATCTTTCCATGTCAATGAATATTCTTTTTGAAAATCATGTAGACAGCTACAAAATACCAATTTTATTTAATAGTCCTTTAGTCATGAACAAGTAAGTTCTTTGCATTGTTTCTTTGCTAAACAACACTGTGGAGACTCTTTAGACACATTCTTTGTACACTCCTCCAGGTATTTTCTCATTTTAAGATAAATCCTTAAAGGCAGGATCATTAGGTCACAGAATATGCTTATTGTCAAGACTTTTAACTATTTGTAAGTACTGTTCTGCATTTAGCATTTGAAAAATACTCAATGGCTCTAGTTTGTCGATGCTTCTCTATAAAACTCCCAGTCTGTGTACAGATATTAATGGGATAAATACTTTCATTTTCTAAAAAGTATACATTTATTTTTCCACTACTTATGGTTATATTAATTTATATATTTAGCAATACTGGTATTTATACCTTTGTGCTGTCTCCTCCCATGTTTTATCAGAGTTGGTCTGTGTGACCTATAGAATACAACAATAATTATGTCACTGCTGAGATTCTGCTATAAAAGATAATCTAGGTCATTATCTATCTATCATCTTTCTTATCATCTATCAATCTATCTATCATCATCATCCATTTATCACTCACTCTGTGATAGGCTAGCCGCTATGTTGTGAGGACAGTTAGGCAGCCTATGGAGAAGCCCACAAGGGGAGGAAAAGGGATATCCAGTCAATGACCATCAAGGTACTGAGGCCTGCCCAGGACTACATGAGTGAGTTTGGAGTGTCTTCTCCAGTTAAATCTTGCGATAATTTCAGCTTGGACTGACAGCTTGACTAAAATCTCAATGGAGATTCTGATATAGAAAGAGTAAAACTGCTCCCTGATTCCTGACCCGCAGAAGCTATGAGATAATAAATGTTTGTTCTGTAAATGGAAAAGGGATGTTGTAATAAATTAAGCTCAAAGTAACATCACAGGATGATCTGGACATAAATTCCTAACTGGGCAGGTCATGGTGGGTAGTCATGACTCAGACCTGTAACTTCTCTAGTAAAAGATTATTTTGATCATAAGCAAGCCTCGTCCACCCTAGAGTAATCTTTTTTTCAGACCCCTCAAAGGCATAATCACCCTCAAGGGAGCACATAATCTTGTTCACTCTCTTGTAATCCAGTCTCTATCTTGCTTTTCCCCACCTTCATGCAATCTGCTTTAGTTCCCACCTTAATTCCAAAGTTACAAAAGAAACTGCAGAACTATCATTCTTTGAAGCATTTGAGATATTGCTTCCAAGCAATGTCATCAGTTTGGCTCAAATAAAATTTTATAAAAATTCTTTACAGGTTTGAATGTTTTTACATTGACAGTCCTTTTAAGATGATAAGTTTTAGGGACAATTTGTTGCACAGCAATAAAAAGCCAATAGATTCTATACTGTTAAAGAGATTATATTTCTCATAAAAACTTTTCCACAAAAAAAAACCTCCTGGACCAGATGGCTTCACAGGTATGGTCTATCAAACATATAATTAAGAAATAATATTGAATTTATACAAACTCAGAGAATACAGGAGAAAAAGTCAATTCTCACTTCACTTGAAAAGGTCCATATAATGCTCTTACCAAAACCAGATAAAAATACAACAAAAAAATGATGAGCTAATATTTCTCTCAATCATATATGCAGGAAACCTTAACAAAATCTTATCAGATCAAATTAAGAAACATATATTAAAACTATAATATATCATGGCCACATGTGGTTTAGACATAAATGCAACATTGAGAAATCAACATCATTCAGATTATGTCATAACAGTTTAAAGTAGGAAAATACCTACAATCATTGAAAGAAATGTGGAAAAAGTATTTGGCAAAATTTAGCTCCTATTCATAATAAAAATTTACAACAAACTAGAGATAGATGGAAATTTAACTCATCTAATAAAATATATTTATGAAAAGCTTACAGTTGTGTTAAAATATTAAAGCTTTCCCCATTGTACTAAATAGACATTCTAGCCAATGTAGTGAGGAAAAAAAAAAAAAAAAAACAGGGTTTGAAGGAAAACAAACTATTTTTAAATGATATGATTGTGTATAGAAAATCCTAAAAATTCTCCAAATACCTACTAAATGTAAGTAAACTTAACATGTTAAGAATCTAAAATCAGTATACAGAACAATTATTTTTTTCTATAATTGTAAAAGGAAAGTTTTTAAAAATCAGCATTTGCAGCAGAATCCAAAAACATAAAATACTTAGAAATAAATTGAACAAAAAATCTGTAGAACCTCTACACTGAAAACCACAAAACATTGCTGAGAGCAACTAAACCAGACCTAAATAAATAAAAAGATATACAATGTTCTTGGATAGGGGGCTCAGTATTTTAAAGATGTAAATTCTTCCCAATTTGATCTGTATATTAATAAATCTTAATAAAAGTAACTAAGACTTTTTGAGAAATTGACAAGCTGGATCTATATCTTATACGGAAAAATTTAAAAACATAGAATGCCAAAATAATCTTAAAACTCGAAGGGCTTATATTACTTGATTTTGAGACTTGTATAAAGGTATGGTAATCAAGACAGTGTGGTGTTAGTCAAAAATAGACAAACAGATCAATGGCACAGAATAAAGAGCCCCCACATATATCTGTGTATATATGGTCAAATGATTTGACACAAATGTACCAAAGTACTGTAGTTTCATGGTGAAAGAAAGTTTTTCAACCAATTGTGTAGAAACATTTGGATATCCATATGGGGAAAAAAAATGAACAAACCTATCCCTACCTACTTGATATTATACATCAAAATTAATTCAAGAAGGTTCACAGACAAATAAAAGGCTAAATTTATAAAACTTCTAGAAAAATTCATTGTAACATAGTTTTGCAACCTTAGGTAAAATGAAAATTTCTTAGCAATGACATAAAAAGCACTAATCATAAAAGAAAACTTTGTTAATTGAAGTTCATCAAAATCAGAAACTTCTGTTCTTCCAAAGACATCACTAAGAAATGAATAGTCAGTTCACAGACTGGGAAGAGATATTTGCATCATATATATCTGACAAAGAACTTATTGCTTAGCATCTTCAAACTCAAGAAAGCAAATGAGATACTCCCTATTAGAAGGGTTATACTACTACTACTGCTGCTGCTGCTGCTGCTGCTGCTGCTGCTGCTGCTGCTGCTGCTGCTGCCGCCGCCGCTGCTGCTGCTGCTGCCGCCGCCGCCGCTGCTGCTGCTGCTGCTGCTGCTACTACTAATGAAAGACTTGTAACACCAAATGCTGTCAAGGATATAGAACTCTCAGAAAATTATCATAATGCTAGTGGGAATAAAAATGGTAAACCACATTAGTAAATGGTTGGTATGACAGTTTCTTATAAAGTTATATATTTGCACAGCATTATGCTTCCTGATGTTTATCCAAGATAAATGAAAATATATATCAACAGAAAGCATAGTAGAATGTTTATAGCAGCTCTATTCATAACAGTAAATTGGAAACTGCCCCGATATGTGTCCATCAATAGGAGAATGAGTAAACAAACTGAATACTATTCATCTAAAAATAATTAAATTAGTGGCACACTCTGCAATACAAATGCATCTCAAAAAATATCCTAAGTGAAGAAACTAGAGTCCACAAAGTACATATTGCACGATTCCACTCATACAAAGTTCTAGACCAGGCAAAATTAATCTTTTGTGATAGGAATCAGGACAGTGCTGCTTTCTAAGTGGGACTGATCAGGAAAAAGGTCACAGGGAACTTCCTGAAGAAATATCCTGTATCTTGAGAGAGGTATGGGTCACATCGGTCCCTGCATTTGTTAAAAGTGAAAGACACCCTAAAAACTATGGTTTTCATGGTATCTTAATCATATATAATTAATTTTAAAATTGCATACATTTTTAATTGTTCTCCATTAGAGTCTCCTGTTCATTAATCCATTAATTAGCACACATTGGGCAAGCCAATTCAACTGCCAATGAATCAATCTATTTGAATCTTTATGCAGTCATTGCTGCCCATTGCTTCCAAGAATGAGTTGCTGAATCATGTTAAATAAAACTATGCTGTATTTTTGATATTGCATATTACAATATATTAATAAGTCCAGTTATTCTAACTATTGATGAGATTAGATACAAAAGTCAATTTTAAATTTCATAATTGTTCATTGTTGTACTAATATTTTCTTTTTTATTATATCCTGTGCACTCTTAACTTATTATGAAATTTAACTTTAATAAATCATATAATGTCTATTTCCTGGAGAGTTGGATTTTGTTCCAAAATGTGAAATACACAGTATATACATTAAAAAAAGACTAGCAGAATAGAAGTAAACATAAAAAAATTCTAACTTAAATAGTGGGGGGCTAGGAGGAGGAATATTAGAGCAGGATACTGAACAAGAGGGAGAATGAGAGGATTTAGGGAATCATTGGATTAGAAATTTAGGAGTTGTGCATGGAGCTGTCCGAGGTCTGAATCAAAGAGATGTCATGCAGCCACCTTTTCCAGAATGGTCCAAAAAATTGCAGAAAGAATAGGAAAGAAGCCATCATTTATTTATAGCATCTCTATTACAAACTTCTTTAGTTACAGAGGCAATTATGATAAAATATTATTATCCGAAAATGAAAACTATTTTTTGTAGAGGTTTGACTTAACTAAATCTACATTATTACAAGTATTCCACTCCATAATGGTTGTATGAATTTCTTTGTTTTAATAGTTCATGAGTTAATGAGAAGCTTTTGGTTCCATCAATATCTCTCAATTTCTAGTCCAGGGGCATTTGTGTATTATAGATAATACTGTTCAGGATTAAATATATTATTTTAGAATCAAATCATTTTAGATAGTTATTACTATAATATATAAAGATTGTTTATAATGATGATGATGATGATGAGATGGCTAATGCTCCTTGAATTCTTAATATGTACCAAGTAGTATAAAAATATTTTCCTTGGATTTTTCTAAATAAATGTTTACAACAGCACTAGAACACCATACTGTTATTATTTCTGTCTTACAGATAAGGCAAGTGAAGTACAGGAGTTTATAACACACAGTCAATGTTATTTAGCTAGCAATGGCTAAGTCCAAAGCTTTCCTCTTAACCAACATGCCATCACTCAAAGAGGTCAATTTGCACGTAATCAAATGCTCATATAGATGCTCTTTTCTTTTAAAAAGATTCTGCTTCTAACATGTTGATACTTTAAAAGTCCTTTTTTCTTAGGGTTGTTTATTATTTATTTGTGACAGCATCATTAAAGAACAGGCACAGCAATCTCATTTCTATGTTCTTCAGTGTAAAAGTGAATCTTTTTATCCAGCATAAAAGTATTAATACAATCTTTTTACAGGGAGATGGATTATCAAGAAAGAAAACAATAACATTTTCTGGCAATAAAAGTAATGAGACAGATAGGACAAAAGTAATGACATCCTCTAGCATAATCTTGGCAGAAAATAGCTAAATCACCTTGAAGGATATAAATTGTTACAAAACACCATCCTTGTCTAATATGGATTGATAAGGAATGACAGGATCCTTCAAGAGGATGGCAGCCCACAGGCCCATGTGTTTTCAAGGGATCAAAGGGATTGACACTGCCTGCCAGCCCTACCTAAGCAGAAAACAACTAGATTTTCTTCAGGCAGATATTTACTCTAAGATATTATTTCTAGGAAGAAAAGATAGGTTATTCAGGAAGAATGGCAGCATTTTTCCTACATATCCTCTCATTTGTTAGAGTAGGACTTGAGTGGGGGAGAATCTACCAAACCCGTCCTTGGGATCCAAATCAGTCATAAATCTTTAGCAAGGTAGGGAAACTGAACTATTTTGAGACACAATTATTTTAAACATAGAACATGTGAAGCATTTGGTTTACAGATTATTATTAATGTCCTTTCTATCAATATAAAACTTAAAAAGTTTTATATAGACTCAGTTTATCATTACCAAAATGGATTTTAATAATTATTTAGAAAGAAAAATAACTTTGATAAGCTTAAATGTTATTTAATAAACAAACAAAAGTTCCAGAAAAAAAAAATAGATGAATATATTTATGTTCTTGGGACTAGAAAAGATTTTATAAACATGATATGAAATCTTGAATGCCTGTGGAAAAGATTGATTCAATTATATAAAATTATAAAACTATTAAAAAGATTAAGACAGGATAAACTAGTGTAATCAACATTCATAATCAATGTTATATTGGCTACTATTCTTAACATATTAATAACTCCTATAAATGATTAATAAAAATATGACACCTGAAATGGCAAAGTGTATGAACATCTACTTTAAAGAGAATAGAATTCAAATGGTTATTGAATATATAAAAAGATGTCAAACCTCTATACTAATCAAAGGAATGCAACTCTGAACAGTAAGGAGATTTTATTTCTTACTTATCAGACTCACATTCAAAAGAGGGACAGTATTCAGTGATGTTGAGGTGTAAAATAATGCACTATCTTCTGTGTCTTAGTGGATTGTCAAAGGGTACACAGGAGTAACACAGAAGAATTTTGTTAATTTCTCTGAAAATCTAAAATGTGTATATTCTTTGATTTATCAATTTCAGTTGGCATTTATCCTATAGTTACACTTTTAGAATTATACAAATATTTATATGTATTGATGTTCACTAGATTATTATTTACAAAAGTTACTGTTGGAATAATCTGATGTTTATAGAAAAATTGTAAGAATATCTAAAAAATATAACTTTTACCCAGAATTCTTAAATATTAACATTTTATTACATTTGCTTTTTTTTTTCTCCTTCTCTCTTTCGCTACATATACCCTCACACGATCTTTTTTTCTGCATTGAGAATAAGTTGCAGAGTACTCCTTTACCCCTGAATACTTAATTGTGTATTTCCTAAAAATCCAGGACATTTTCATATAATCTCAGTAAATTTATCAGTTAGGAAATTAATACTGATATAATACTATTATCTTATCTAGAGCAGTTATTCAGATTTCTGCAATTATCCTAGTAATATTCTTTACAACAACAAGAAAATCCATGGATTGTATTCATTGTTTTGTCTCTAGTTTCATTTGATTTGGAACGGTTTCTATATCTTTCTTTGTATGTCATGACATTGACATTTTAAAAGAGTAAAGGCCAAGTAGTTTGTAGAATTTTTCTTACTTTGAGTTAGTCTAATGTCTTCTCATGTTAGGTTCATATCATGTACTTTTGGCAGGAATATCAAGGGAGTGATGTTGTGTTTTCCTTAGTGCATCATACCAGGAGACACATGGTACAATTTTGTCCTCTTACTGGTGGAGTTAACTTGATTGCTTGGTTAAAGTGTTTGCCAGTTTTTCTAGTATAAAGATACCATGCCTCTCTCTGTAATTAATAGGTACTTTGAGACTAAACAAATATTTAGTTACTCTTCAGACTCTCACCCATTAATTCATATCTGAATCAATTATTAATATGATGATTACCAAATACTGATTTTATAATTCCATCATTTCTTTTATAAATTATTTGCTTTTTACTACAAGGAAGAGCTTTTTATTTTTCCCTATGTAATAATTTTTTTAATATTGGTGTGGACTAATGGATTCTAATTTTAGTCAGTAAAATAATTT
The DNA here is from genome assembly GCF_014176215.1 of Rousettus aegyptiacus. NCBI lineage: Eukaryota > Metazoa > Chordata > Mammalia > Chiroptera > Pteropodidae > Rousettus > Rousettus aegyptiacus. Next base: position 40,895,377 of record NW_023416295.1, read on the forward strand.
TTATTAACATTAGCATAATATTAACATTATATTAATTATGAATATATCATCTTCATTATTTTGGTGCTCAAATTGGACCAGACTTGGCAAATGAGACCATTTCAAGTGAGCTTCTGTGACCTTTTCACAAATCCCAATGATTTTAGAACACTTGCTATTTTTCTGGTACAACAAGATGGTTTAGGCTCACTGTCCTTGACCTAGCCCTGGAATCAGCCATTTTCCTAAGGAACCATGATTCCATTTAGTGGTGAATGGTATTTGGAAACAAGCATCTGGGCAGTAGATGTGTTGAGCACATTCTTTGTTTGTTTGTTTTTTTTTTTTTTAGCACAATTTTAAATAACAAAAAATTAGAAACAATTTAATGTTTATCACAGAAATCAATTACAGTATATTATCCATGGAATGGAATACTATATAGCTATTCAAAATAATGAGGTATCTTTATTATACTGATATAGAGAAGGGTCTAATATATATTTGAGATATGTAAGTTAGTGAAAAGTTGGTATGGTTTATTTTAAACACTATGTATAAGTAGATGCATATTCAAAGAGAATATTTTTAAAATCTTGAAGATAACATACAAAACCACAGATTTAAAAAAGTTTTTGGCAATGGGATAAGAAATAAGGTAAAATTTAAATTTCTTCATAGGTTCTTATAAATTTTTTGCATTAAACATTTATCAATTTTTATGTAAACATAAAAATCTGAAATCAATAAATACGAAATAAAATAACTAAAATGGTTTGGGCATTACTAGCTTGCGAGAAAATAAAAGTAATTTATGGGAAGGTTAGGGAAACACGACCTCATTGTATATTAGTGATATGGCTAGGATTAGTACTCATTAGTCAATTAGACCGTAATAACTGCCTCAATCAGTAAGTCAATTTTTCTTCAAGTCTCATTTAGTATCCTCATTAGTTAAGTGTTTTCATCTATAAATAGATTTTCCTTTATCAAGGCACAAATTTGTTAACATATCCTCAAATCAAGACTTGTAAGATGCCTCTGAAGCAGGCTTCATATTCTCTTGGCCTACTCTTGATTTCAGCTGAATATACTGGGGCAATTCTTTGCTAGTTCAGACTCATTTGGCACTGACAGTGACCAGTTTAGATGACATGCAGCATGCCTCCACATTCGGTCAGAGGCTCCAATAGATTATTTGGCCCTCTTATAAGCAAAGCCAGGAAGTGGGGAAGAGACAAAGCTCTCCAGGAAATCTTTTGACAATGGTGAATGGGAGCTTGAAGATAAATGCCATGAGATAAGAACCAGTAGATTTGTTTTGAAATGGGCCAGATGGTAATTATTTTAGGTTTTATAGCCTAAGAGTCTCTATGGCAACTGCTCAACTCTGTCCTTATTGCCCTAAAATAGTCATGAGTAATAAGTGAACAAATTAGCATGCTTGTGTTCCAATAAAACTTTATTTACAAAAGGTCACTGGCCAGATTTGGCTCATAGGCCATAGTTGGCTTACCCCTACTCTAGACTCCTGCATTCAGGGTGACAACCTTGGGAGGCATTTTTTTAAAAATAGGCTTCTGAGAAAGTACTAGTGGAATTGAGTCTGTTGTTCTCAGCAGTAACCCGGATATTGCCCCCTTATGTTGGCTTTTTCTCCTTTTCTGTTCACTATACCTGCTTCTTCATTGCTGCTCCCTATGTAGCTTCTAAAAGAAAACACATACACCCAAGTCCAAAAACATCTTAAATAAAGACAAAGAGTTTCCACATCAAATTATGTTGTGAATGAACCAAGAATATAAGTGGAAAAGATCACATCTGTTTGATTACTATGGAGTCATAAAAATACAAATAAATTTGGAGACTATGCTACAGACAAAAAGGGCATAGTTAGAGTGTGAGATGAGTAGGAAGGAAGATTACACTGATTTTTATTGTCAAAATTACTTAAATAATATCCTATAAATAGGAGATTCTCTGGCATTTTTCACACTGAAAAATAACTTTTGGAGAAATGTATAGTAGACAAAGTTTATCCTGAATACTCATATATCCCCGGTTAGGTCCTACTTCTTTGCTCTCCCCATACAGTACACCTTTCCAGCAGCTCTAATCCTGCTCCCTGATCACCCAAAGTCTTTCAATGCATCAGATTTTTATCCATTCAACAAATAGTTCTTGGCACTAGAGGCATAAGAGTGAACAAAACAGACAAAGTCCCTGCCCTCTAGCAATTAATGTTTAAGTAGCAGGAGAATGACACAAATATCCAATTAGTCAGGGGGTGGTCAGGACTATGAAGGAAAAATGTAGGAAACAGTGATGGATGATTAGATGCTATTTTTGCACAGTGTGCTCAAGGAAGTCTTTTCAATAAGGTGATATTTGAGCAGACACTTGAGCTAAAGTGTACAGATAGCTGAGGGATTATCTTTTTCAGGCACGAAGCAAATGCAAATGTCTTGAGGGGCAGCAGGAAGAAGGCCAGGGACAGCAATGACTTAGGGCTAGAAGGGTGAGAGATGAGATCTGAGAAGTAGGGAGAAAATGTGTGTGTAAATTGAGGGGAAGAGCAGCAGGAAGTTGCAGGAAGGGAAAGATAATAATCATGGATTTTATTTTTATGAATCAGTTAAGTGAGACAGTTAGCTTCTATTTTAAAATGATCCCAGAGGTTCCTGTACATAGAGAACATACTCCTGGAACGGCCGGTAGAGAGGATTTCAATAGGAGCCTACTGCTACAATCTGGATAAGAGATTGTGATGGATTAGGATATGGGGAGAAAAGTGGAAGTAAAGTAGTCAGATTCTGGGTATAATCTAAAGTAGAGTTGACGGGATTTGCCGATGGCATATGGCTCAAGAGAAATTAAGAAGTGGATAATCTCAAGTTTTCTTTGTTTGTTTGAACATTGAGAGGAAGGGAATTGCCATTAACTGTCATAGAAACAACAGTGGGAAGTGAAGGCCTGGGAAACATTCAAATGATGAATTTTGCATGTTAGATTTGAGGTCTCTATTTGACATCAGAGAGAAGATGATAGATATATGAGCCTGGAGTTCAGAGGAGAGGTTGGGATTGGAGATGAAAATTTAGTTGTTCATCTGTAGATAGTATTTGGAGTATTGGGACCAGATGTGAGCACCTAGAGTGTGACTGCAGCTAGGATAATGAAGAGAGGGGTCCCAGGATTGACCCTAGAGTAGTCGAACACTAGGATGGGGAGAAGATTCAGTAATGTAGATTGGCCATAAGTTTTAGGAGAGAAAGAGGGGGATAGGGAGAGAGGGAGAAAGGGAGGGAGGAAGGTAGATAGAGGGAGACAGAGAGATGAGCTAGCTTTGGATTTATTTATACTTTGGGTTCTTTTCCCCCCAGCCCCACCTCTTTTTTTTTTTTACCTCTATGAAAACATACCCTCAGAAAATACCTTGTTTTATGGTAAATTAAGTCATTCTGGTATTAATAGCATCAACTTCAGAATAAACTGGTAGTATTTTAATAGGAACCCTTAAGTGCCTAGAATGCAAAAGTTTGAGATTATAGGGAGTGATCCGAATGTCAATGAAAAGAAATGTTTTGAGATGTTGTTGATATGGGGATTCAGTATGTAACATATGGGTCAATCTACTCATTTGTGAGCTTGAAGTTAACTATAAATGATACATACTTAGAGTAAAATAATCCTATCATATTAAGGAAAAAAATTAAAGTTTTCAATTTTAATAATAAGATAAAAATACCAAAAGCTATTATTTAAATAGAGGATGCACAAATAAAATGTAGGTAAATGACCACCGGCAGAGCTATCAGTTTAGACATGTGCACATTTCTTTTCCTGTAAAAAACTAAAGATAAAATGAGAAATAACTAATTCACTGTGATATACAGTTTTGAAGTGTCAAAGCAAAACTTATTACTCATGACTATTTTAGGGCAATAAGGACAGTTTTGAAGGCTCTTTTGGTTTTCAAAAAGCCTACAGTTTTGGAATTACTGGGGAACTCTAAAGTGTAATAGGAATATTGAAAAATGTTCTTAGAACTAGAGAAATTTGGGGGAAAATTTTTAACTCTACTTAAAAATGTACATATTTTCTCTGCTCAGTGGGATACTGCTTTTGAAGAACTTTGTCACTGCTGCATCTGTAATTATTTTATTTTTATTTTTACTTTTTTTGCATCTGTAATTATTAAGCACCATGTGCAAATTTCAAGACTTTTCATCTTATCCTTACTTATGCTGTACATATCTTGATATTTCATATATTTGATAATGTGTCATTTCATTTTCCCAGTTTCTACTGTATTGATAGCATATTCTTTAGAAATATTTAAATTAAATGTCATTTTCGTTTGTTATTAATAGAAAAAAAATAAATTAACAGGACAATTATTATTAAGAAACTGAATTAATGCACATTTCACTATTTTTCCAGTTCTTTTAGAATAAACATTTAGAAGGAGGAATATATCTATCAGGAGAGTATACTTTATGCTGCAGTAACAAACCCCAACAAAAGTTTCTCCCTCATGGTATATGCTCATTGCAGGGCTGCTGTGGCTCTCCTCTGTTTTTCTTGTGTCAGAAAGCAGACCAAAAGAGTTTCCTTTCTCTTGGATATTTCTCTTCTTGAAGCAGGGGAAGGAGACATGGAAAAGCATGAGTTGGCTCTTCTAGCTTCTGCTCAGAAGACATACCTTCACTTCTGTTCTAAGGTTCAGGGACATTTCTAAGTGCCATAGGAAAGGAATGTATCCTCCCACAGGAAACACTGCAGGGAAAGGAATCACAATATTTTGGCAAACAGAAATACTTTAGTACAAAGGATAAAGACTTAAAATTGGAAAAAGTCTCTCTCCACTTCTCCAATATAACAACTATAAAATACTATTATCTTTTCTTTCTTTTTCATCATCGAGTAGCTTTGGCCATTTATTCACAATGCTCAATGAAATATTTCTGAGCCACCAAAGATCCTAGTCTTTTAAATTAATCTTAGAATTCACACCAATTGAGAATAAAAACAAATTGTAGAGCTTGGGACATTGACATTTTTTTTCTCTTTTTTCAATTACAGTTGACATTCAATATTATTTTATATTAGTTTCAGGTGTACAGCATAGTGGCTAGACATTTATATAATTTATGAAATGATGCCCCCCAGTTACTCTAGTACCCATCTGGCTCTATACGCAGTTATTACAATATTATTGACTATATTCCCTATGCTGTATTTTACATTCCTGTACTATTATGTAACTATCAATTTGTACTTCTAAATCCCTTCACCTTTTTCATTGAACATCCCAACTCCTCCCCATCTGATAACCATCAGATTGTTCTCTGTATCTATGAGTCTGTTTTTTGTTTTTTATTTTGTTCTTTAGTTTCCACATATAAGTGAGAACATATATCTGTCTTTGTCTTATTTCACTTAGCAGCTTCTATGTCCGTCCATGTTGTCACAAATAGTGAGATTTAATTTTTTATGGCTGAGTAATATTCCATTGGCTATATTGACCATGTCTTCTTTATTTAACTGTCTATTAATGGGCACTTGGGTTGCTGCCATATCTTGGCTATTTTACATAATGCTGCAGTGAACCTTGAGGTGCATATATCTTTTCAAATTACTGTTTTGGATTTCTCCAGATAAATACACAGAAGTGGAATTGCTGGGTCATAGGTATTTCATTTATAACTTTTTGAACAACCTCCATACTGTTTTCTATAGTAGCTACAACGATTTGCAACCTCACCAACAATGCACGATGTGTCCCTTTTCTGCACATCCTCGCCAACGCTTGCTTTTTGATTTATTGATGATAGCCATTCTGACAGGTGTAAGGTAGTATCTCATTATGGTTTTAATTTTCAACTCCCTAATGATTAATGGCATTCTTATTATTGAATAGTCCTCATCTAATCCTGTATGAATTCCTTAATTTTTTTTTTTCCACTTGAGGCCTCGATATTTAGGTCTGCCCTCATCTAACATCACTTATTCCGGACCTATATTACAATTAACTTCTGCCTCTATCTCTTCTTTGAATTCTTCTAATAGAATTTTTAAAGAAACCATAAACTTCCTCATATGTAATGTAGTGAAAAGAATACACTATTTGAAATTGAGATCTGTGACATTCTAAGCTGTCACTATCTAGCTTTTTCTCTTGAGGAAAGTAATTGACACTCTAAGAATCTCAGTTATCTGTACAATTGGAATAGTCACACCTATTTTACAGGGTTGTTGTAAGGATCATATCAGATAGCAATATGTAAAGTATTTTATGAACTCTATTGGAGAAAAAATGTTGGTTAATGCTATAGTTGCTATCATTTTGGGTGAGTTAGGAATATACAGTTCTGGTATGTTTTTAAATCTGGAATGAGGAAAATAACAAAGAGATTTTATGAGGCACTAACATGTTGCTTTTCTTCATAATTTCTAGTTGTTTTTCTTCATATTTTCAAAATATCTTATTTTGGAAAGATCCCAAATGATAAAATAAATGGAAAGACAGAATCATCTAACCTATAGATCTGGCATCACCATACTTTGTAAAAAAAAGATCTGACACTATAAAAAAATGAATTTTTACTTGTCAAGGTTGCATGTTTCTCTTTGTCTACCACTTGTCAAAGTTCCCAAGTGATTTTGTGGAAGTAGCCTTTATGTTAACAACTTTATCTCCAGTTAGTATGGTTGTGACTGATTAGCTCTCAAGGTAGCAAATCCACAATGATAGGGATCATTTCTACAGGTTAGGATTTCTGATGAGACTAATTTGCTAGACCTTAATAAATATAAAATAACAATTCCTAAAGATATCAAGTCTTCCTACATTGAGAATTTAATAATTCTCATACATATCTTTAAATTTTTCACCATATCGAATAATAATTCTAAGGTACTGGCATGCCAGAAATAATAGCAATCAAGCTTTATTGAAGAATGGCTTGCTTTTGTAAAGACCTTTCCCATCCCATTTGGTGCTGCCAAGGCTTTATCCATAGGAAATCTGTGTAGATTGAAAAGAATATTTCCCCAGATTTTTTCTGTTTAAGCCAAAGAGGAAAACATGTAGTCAAACTCATTTATCACAACAGTTTGTATGTAGTATGAAAGTTTCCTTGGCAATATTCTTGGCTAATTTTAACTTGCCAAAAACTCAAAGACCATAAAAGTAATAGTGTAGGAAAACAGATTTTAAAGTTTTCAGTGAAAAGACAGGTACAGTTCTCACAAAAGGCCTTTACAATAATGCATGGCCTATAATAGGTAAAAAAATTTCTTTTTCTTCTTTTTAAAAAACATTTTTTGAGGGCTGGATATTTGTAAATGGCATTGGAAATGAAATAGCTCAAAGAAAAGGAAACAAGGAAGCATTATTTTAAAAATCAGTATGATTGTATAAGGAGCTTTCTAATTAACGTCTTATGTTTAAAAAGATGTATAAAAAATGAAGAGACTCAAAAATAGGATTCATTCAAAAGAGTAGTATAAACATCTAGAAATAATACAAGAAAAATTAAAACCCAGAATAAACTGAGGATTTGAAAAAAGTTATTAGAAACAGCTGTTGTGTTTAGAGCAGGAAGAAGAATAAAAAGAGTCAGTCACATTGTTAGATCCAAATGATTTCAGACTTCGAGATGTCACAAACAATATCCAAAACCTGTTTTGGTTTCATATTTGCTACAAAATGACAAAGTCTCCAAATAAAAATAGGAAATCAATAAATTATGTAATCAATCATAGACCAAGATTTATAAGGAGGTATTATAAAACTTCTGATAACTACAAATGAATTTGAGCTTCCAGAAGCAAATGAGATGTCATATCAGGATCACAGAGAAACTTTCATCAGTTATCTAAGATCATAAAAAATCAAAGTCCTACAAAGGTTCCTGGAACTTGAAAGATAATATTATCCCCATTTCAGAAAAACAAAAATGTATCCATTGCAAAATGGTATAATTATATAAATAATTAATATTTAGGAAAAAAATATAGGATTTTACATGGATTTTTAAGGATAAAATATTCCTAAATATTTGGGTATCTTTTACCAGAATTACTGGATTGGTAGGTACAGAATGTTAAGACTGGTATATAATAATTTTAGAAGAAAGGACTACCTCTTACAATATCCTAATGGATAAGCCGGTAATGTAGGTAAGATAATAGCCCAGGTGTATTCATAGTTTATCTAATAATCTTAACTAAAAAAGGGATGGCTATATTACTTTTAAGTATTGGCTCGCTTTGTTTATCATGGATTGAGTGCATGACAGGTTCAGGGATATTGAGTCTCTTCCTTTCCTCCTGATGCTGTCTGGATCTCAATGGCTACTGGTGGTAACACCCTGTTTTCTTCCTCAGGGTAAGCATGGATCCCACTGGAAGCTACGACAGTACTAAAGCAAAAGAGTTAGGATGTGTTTTAGTTCTCACTGTGCCATTTGGTAGGTCTTTGCCCTTCCAAATACTCCTATCTGTAAATCAAAGATATAATAGCTGTTGTAAATCAACCTTATAGGTGGCTGTGAGGTTTTAAAAAATCATAGTTTTAAAAGGCTTTACAAAGTTTCTCTAGGCATACAAATGCAAGACAAGTTAACCATCAGTATTTGTTTCAATTCAAAATGAGGGCAAACGTGGAAGACCACAGAGTTCCCTTCCCAAATCTGTCCTGATCGACACTTTCAGCAATAGAAATAGAAGATATAATTACTAGATTAAAAAGCTTGGCAACAATAGCCTCGCAATCCAAAACCTTATTTCCCAATCCTGCCAAATTATATTTCCAAGCAAAAATACCAGACCAAAACAATGAGATGAAATTTAGCAGGCTTAAAGGGTTGCTGCCTAGACTTGGAAATGCAAATATATAAGTACACAAAAGTAGGAAAAAGAAATTAGGCAGCAGTTCATGTGAAACAATCTAAACAAAAGCAGTGTTTAGTTGACTGCATGGCTAATAAGAATATCGTGAAAAGTATAGATCCCTTCAGTCTCAGATAGGCCACATTAATTCTATCCCTGGAATTTAATTGATACAGGAAAAAGTTACATCGCTCAATTTGGCACCTGTTCCCCCTTAATTCAAGAAAGACATCTATAATCTGTAATGTGACCAGGAGATGCTGAAAGTGGCAGGAAACTATGACCTACAGGAAGAGTCGAAAGAACTGAGACAGGTTCACCTTAGAAGCCAGACTAGTGAAAAGCTTTAATAGCTGTCTTCCAATATCTAAAGGTCTGTCAAGTGTTATAAGGATTGTTTTCACTGTATCATTCCAGAGGACAGAGCAGGAATCAGTGGGTGAATGCAAAAAGAAGGCAGATTATTGGCTCACAGAAACAACTTTATAATAACACCTCATTCTGTACAACAACAAGAAGGTGCTTGGCGAGAAAATAAAATCTCGATTGAAGGCTTAAGCCAAAGCTGGTTGAAATCTATAAGGGCATCTATATAACACATTTCTGCTTTTGGCTGATCTCTAAGATCCTTACCAATGCTTGGGTTCCATGATTTTATTAGAAATTTGTCTTTATTTTTTAGACTATCATATGTTCAAATTTTTATTTTTACTTCTCTTATTACATAGATATCAATAGACAGTTTGTAGTGGAAGGTATATTATTTTTCTGGCCACAGGACATTTTAAAGAAGCTGGTCAACCCTTAAATATTGCTGATTTACTGTCTTAGAGGTTTCTTTACTCTGAAGTAATTTATTGCACACAATTATGATATAACACTTCCAGCTTATTAAGCATAAAAAGCCATGTTTTTGTACTATTGCGATTGAGTTTTCTACCTTAGAAAGCCTTAATGTTCATTGTTAAGGTTACTAAGGTAACCATAACTCAATTCTTTGTGACTATAAATTACTTTTTATACCTATTTGTTAACTTTGATTCTTTATGTCCATATGATATCTAACTATTAAGAGTGACAAACTAGAGTCTCTCCATAAAGATAATAAACTAAATAGGTTAAAGATCTTTCCTCTAATGATTATAAAAAGCACTGTTTGAAGTAGATAGTTATTACAAGCAAGAATAAAAAAATTACCATGTTGTGTGAAAAGTCAGGGCAAAACAGAGTCATTGTAGACTACAGCATGGATTGTAATGAAAAATAAATTCGCCATAAATCAGCAAAAGTATATTGTAGATATAATGTATAAACTGTGCTAATCTACAGATGATTAGAAAGGAAAAAATACTTAAGTTATATACAACTACCTACCCTTTCTATATTCATGGTAACATCGACAATTATGGCACTTTTTTCTTATAATCTCAAACAAGGCTTCAGAATCCTTCACAACACAACATTATAGGCAGAGACATTCATGGATATCAATTCTTCTCATTTCTTCTAGAAAGTCATAATTATGAATGTAGAAAAGGCAATGTCTCCCTAAATTTTGCATGGAACAGATTCTGTTTTTGTGGACAGACCTAGGCAGTGGAGCATTTGTCAAAGGAACAATGATTCTGACATCAGTGACACCAAGGGGGAAGACGACCATGTTTTAGGGAGAATATTGGCACTTAGACTCAAAAGGAGTGCTAGCTGTGGCCCCTGTGCAAAGAACTTAACTTCTCTCAATCTTAATCTTTATTTGTAAAATGTACATAATAATGTCTAACTGTGTTTTCAGAGGAAAGTACTAAGGACATTTCAGGACACATTATCCAAGCCGAGCTAAGAGGTAAACGGAAAAGGTACACTCAGCAAGCCAGCCAGATCAGCTGAATCAGTACTGGTGGTTAGTGAGGTCTGGACTGTTGCAGGCAGATCATCTTTATATTCATATATTTAAATGAATAAAAGTTTATACTAAATTTTGTAGTGTACACTGTTCAACACTGAAGAACTTGGATTAAGTTCATCTAGGAACCAATTTTGAGTTATTATTACTTGTTTTAATTCTCTAGCTAGACTGAAATTTCCCTGAGGGCAGAGATAATATTTAGTTTGATTTTGTGTCTGCAAAGCAGCCTTGTGTTATATGACTTGAAAAACCTTTTGAGATAAATTAAAAAGTTAATGATAAGACATATGAGGAATAATTTTAATCTAATATAATTTAAAAACTATAGATGAAAATAGAGATTATTTCTACTGGTTAAAGAATATGACACAGGCTTAAACAATAGTGATGAATACAGCTTACATGCAAAATAATAAATTGCCACCATAGGAGACTATAAGACACTGAGATAAGAATGGTTAAAACTTAATTCTACAAATTAATAACCATTGGCTTATTTCTAGCATATTATCTTGAATTTCCCCAAATTATAAACTATTAGATTAGACTGCCTGCAGAAATGATATACTCCAATTAGATTATTAAAAAATAAACACATTTTTCTTGATATAATTACCTAGGCCACCCTCAATATGACAATTATTAGTATGTACTTCTTTAGTCCATAATTAGTATATTGCATGTAAATATGTCTGCTTTTAAATATTAATAACATTATTAATAATCACGGCAATAATAAAAATGATCAAAAGAATAATAATAAAAATATTTTGGAAGCTATATATTATCAGACTGAGAAAAATAATTATAAAAGCAATAACAATTAATTCTAAAATGCCAATCAAGTGAAATTCATGTCAAATACAGGCTAATGGATGATTTAGAAGATATTTATGGAAAAAAAAAACTTGGAGCAAAAATGTAACAAGAAAGAAAGTGAATCTGGCCAAAAAGCCTAAATACTGCAAATGTTAGAAGGAAATCTGATTTCTCCAAAATAGGTTTTTAGACAAAGAGAACTATAAGACAACAAAAGTACATCATACAAGACTAAACGAGGATCAATAATAAACAATGACTAGAGAGAGCCATACTGTGGACCTCTCTGAAAGAATTCTGACAGTGTGATAGGCCTCATCACAGAGGCTACTCTAGCTTAGGATCAAATCTATTATTATGGGTAGCACTGTAAAGTTTTTACCATTAGGCATATGACTACTGAGGTTTGTCCATAATAGCTTTATTTAAAGTTTCTTCAGGGTATTTTATGACTACAGTACTTTTAAGATTCTCCTCAGTTTCTAGATGGGATCTTGAACTGTAAACTGTCTGATGATATTCCTAATCTCGCTCCTTTGGTCAGCTGGCCACAAGGGCCTGGCATAATAATAAATCAACAGTAAAATTTATAAAATTCGTTGCTTGTGAGAACAGATTTGAGCAATTGCCTTGTTTTTGTTAAAACTCAGTCATTCAAATTCTCAGTATATTCTTTCGTATAGCATTGTAAAGATGTAGTAGGATTACATTATGCGAAAACTGTGGGATTTTCTTAAGTAGTAACTTTCTCTTATTACAAAAGTATTACATGTAGCAATTCCAGAAATGAGATTAAAGAGAAGAATAATGACACTGCAATTCTGTCTCCCGGAGATATAGCAACTAGTCCATGTGATTCATGAGGGCAAGGCCATGTCCTTCTTGCTCACCGCTGTGTCAATGGTGAAGGGTACAGTGCTTGGCACATAATAATTAACATCTGTTAAATGAAATAAATGCTAGCATTTTGGTATGTGCCCACCTAGAAGTTTTTACATGTAAATATTCTTTTTAAAATAAAATCATAGCATGTACACTTTGAATTCTGGAAAGTAATCTTAGGTTGAGAATATATTTTCTTATTACTATAAGATTTTGTAGACTTATTAAGCATGAGAATCGAAAGGAAATTTAAGTTATTTAGACCAAAGCTTTCATTTTATATACACAGGAAAACTTAGTTTTAGAGTGGTGACAAGATAAAAAAAAAAAAAAAAAGTGTTCTAAAATTGAGGCCTCTGAATTTCAGCCAGACTTTTTTTCTGCCATAGAATGACTCCTACACAGTATCTTAACCCAAGCTTTTAAATTGAAAATTCATGCTTCTTCAAGAATTTTGCTCACTTATTTTTAGGTATTCCTTTGAATACTTCTCACTCTCTCTGATATAAATTTTAAAGTGTTTGGCAAAATTCTCTGTGAAGATATTTCATACTAATCAACAAGTCTAGGTAATTTCTAATATTTACCTTCTTTTCTGTTAATCAACAAGTAATATTTATTTTAATATTTAAAATTTAATTTTTATTCCACTTCAGTACACATACATATTTATTATAATATACATATTTATTAATTGATATGTGTTTTAAAAACTTCAGTGGGTTTTTAATTACCAAAAGGCAAAGAATTTCCATAATTAAAGTAAGGTGTTCTCCTAAAGAGCGAGCATCTGCTTTTCCCTAAACATCAGCCAGTAATTATGAAGATTTATTTTCCTCTCAAATATTTTCATTCTTCATGTACATGGTTTCTTGTACTATTCGTCTTATTTGACATAACATGATTTCAATTAGGATTTTAATGGTCAAGATACACGTTTCAAGATTTTAAAGGTTAGTAGTTACAAGTATACCCAATATTTCCTGTCAAAATACTAATGCTTAAGGCTATTTAAATGATAGCCTCAAAAAAAGGAAACACCAAATAAAAATCATAAACATGGCACATTTTAAATATCGCTGTGGAATATTATTAAATATAATCTGAATAAGCCAAGTAATATTATGACCCCACCATTCTGCACCTTCCTCCTGGCCCGCTTTATTCAGTTTTTCTAGACTTCCTGAATGTTAAAAAAATAAATTTTAATAGCCAATCCCTTTCTACTCCATCCTTTTAAGAATAGTTTCCCCCCCTCCCTCCTTTACCCTATTAACCTAACATTGTAATTGTGTGAAAGTCTGTGGCCCTTTCTGACCAAATGAAGGAATGACAAAGCTATGAAATAAATCCTGACTTTTGGTGAGAAGTGAATAGAGAGGATGATGAAAAGGAGAGGAAAGTGAGAAGCAGGAGAGAAAGAACAGGTGATACGGATAGATACTAGTTTTTACAGATAACTTCATATGGAAGCACTGCTTAAGCTATTTTTCTATCTTAAAATTTTTTTCTTTCTATCTTAAAAATTTTTTCTTTCTTTTCTTTTCTTACTTAGGAACCAAGGTTGAACAAGAGTTGGAGTAACCAATTTCTACTTATCCTTTTTCAGTCGTTCCATTCCTGGGCTATGATCATCTGCTCTTCTCCAGCCGGGAACTATTTGCAGTGGTGCTTCCAGATTAGCTTTCCCTCTAATTGCTATCCATCTGTTTCTATTAAGCCTCTAAGCCACTTGTCTCATTTAAATATCTCATTCCTTTTTTTAAACACTTCAAACCAAATTCTGACCTCAAATATTTACACAGTATTTCCACAGATTTCTGCATATGAGGACAGCGTCATTTGCTATTTTTTCAAAGAATGTTATTCAGCACCTTTCACACTGTGAGAACCAAATATGCAATTATTATTACTTTGATAGTATGATAGTAAAAAAAATTGAATGGAGTGTTAAGTTCATCCTTTTATAAGATATTCTGTAATTTAATTTGACAACAGTTACTTTCTCTGATCCAACTTCAAGACAATTAACTTGATAAATTGTTTTTAGATTTTAGATCTTAGAAATATGATTAAATAAAACCAATCAGCAATTGGAGTTATCACAATAGCTCATGTTCCTCCAGCAATCTAAAACAATATTTTAACAACATCTCTTGTCTCCAAATTCTGTCTTGTTACATATGAAATAAAAGTCTCAATAAAAAGTCATGAGTAAACAAACTTATTTTTTCAGAAGTAACTTGCTGAGTGTAAAACACCTCTAAAGAACAACCACAATAACAACAAGAACACACACACACACACACACACACACACACACTTGAGCACACACACACACACTTGAGCACACATTTCAAATATCTGTGTTTTACCAGCTGCTGTTCTGTAGTGTGAAACCAGCAGGAACATCTCCTAAATGTTGCTTCTCCACCTTCTTAGCAACCATCTGTCACCAATGATGGCTAGGTGCCTGTTTAACCTGTGAAAAGCCAAATGATTAAAAAAAAAAAAAAACTAGAAGTAATTCCTTACACCTGCTTCCATTTAGAGTAAAGACTAAAAACATTCAAGGAACAGAGTAACTCAGTAAGGACAATGTGAATCATTAGCTAAAGTTAAATTTGAATGTTAAAAAACCCCCCCAAACCCCAAAATGCTATTTTCATCATATCACTTTCTTGGCTACTCAAAGTTTACTTTTAAAACTCTTTCCCTCAATAGATTACTTCATTGTCCAAGGTCATCTTTCTATTCCTCCAGGCATCTTTCTATTACCTCTTCATTACTGTCCCTTATATGCATCCTCTACATTCTTCCCTTTGTACCTTTGCTCATGGAGTTCCTTTCTAATTAAGTATCTGTCAGTCACTTCTCCAACAAACCAACAGTTCAAGACCCAGTTCAAATTTAATTTTAGCTAATGATTCACATTGCCTTTACTGAGTTACTCTGTTCCTTGAATGTTTTCAGTCTTTACTATGAACAGACGCAGGTGTAAGGAATTCTATTTCTCAGTTTTTTCTATTCCTAGCATCTCATCAGATTGTACTTGTTTATGTGTGGTTTTCCTCTAGTAGTCATTTCAAGAAAGTTTTACCATCTATAAGGAAAAGAAAAATTCTCATTAGTGGTCTCAAATCCTTGTATATTCCCATATACAGAAAGCATTCAGTAATTTTTGGGAAGTTTATCTACAAAGATACTTTTTTCATGAGAAGAGTCTGATTTACTAGGATTTTGCATACATATATACCTTAGAACTTAATAATGATAGTATCTTCAGGACCCACTTATGAGATTGCCTTATAAATGAGAATGTTATAGATGAGGTTTTTCTTTATCTAACTAATATTCTAGGATAGGGTCCAAGATGATTTTTCTCCATAATAAAATTTATTTTAAAATCAATAGTATTATGGCAAGGCTATGGAAGCCACTTGCCCCACCCCCACCATATTTAAATTTGTCATGTGGCTTTCTATCCTATTCTACTCAGGTAAAGGATGTCAAAGAGGAGAACCTTGCCAGAGAGTTGGTATATTAAATAGTCAGTTAGGCTCCACAGTGCCAAACTGCAGTAAGGTACATTCTTGGCTGGCTTCCTCTTTCTGTTTCTTCTTTCCCTCCTACCCCATAGCCTTCTCCACTTCATTTTCATTTTCTCTTTCTTGAGCTCTTTCCTCTCTCAGCGGTCTCTGAGTTCCTCTTTCTGTTTGGGAACTCCCTCTCCACATCTGTTCTTGTTCAGTATGTCAGAAATTTCTAAATTTGGGAACTATATGTTTCTACATATTAAGGTGTGTTTTGTGTCTTTATCTCTAAATGATCCGGAAAATATTCTCTTTGTGTAGTTTGCTAATTCCTTTCTAAGTCACCAGGTGTGCCTTTCTTTTCCATCTTGTTCTGCAAAGGCTGGGCACTTGAGCTGGTTTGAGGCTTCCAATACCCATACAGGCTAACTGGTAGCTGGTTTGTGGATAGAAAGCTGGTAGGAAACCATCTTTCTCTTCCACTTTGTCTCACTTTCCTTACCTCCTCTTGGTCCCTTTCTTCTTCCATTTTTTTTCTCAATCTTCAACTTCCTTCCTTCTCTCAGACCAAAGCAAGAAGAATTTTCCTACTTTCACACCTTAATTTTTGAGTCAAGTCCATTATATGCTCCAGTAATTTTTCTTGGATAAAATGGGCATCTGAATTAATTGGTTTGACATGTATTAATCTTGGGATTTACCTGTAGCCTCCTTTGTAATTTTGTTTCGCTAGTGCTCAAGTCTTGATTTTCTTGGCAGTAAGTTTCTGAAAGGAAGTACCTTCTTATAGGTATAATATGTAAAGATCTCCTGGAGTCTAGCCACATATTAGACAAAAAGAATATGTCAATTGACCTAAGGTCTTCTTTCCTCCACTCTATAATCTGCTTTCATAGTTCTGATAATAAAAACAGACAAAGACAAAGGAACAAATGTAGAGTGTTTATCATTGGTAGTCTCTATATAGATATTTTAGTATGTGTTTAGGAATATCCATTCCTGCTTTATAGATCATTTGACTTTTAAGCTCTAACATTCGTTTAAAAGAAATGTGGGCCTTTCCCATTTTATTTGTAAGTCTCTGTCTCTTTCAGCACCAGAATTAACCATATTGCCTGAACATCTGGATAATATTTATTATGAGACAATCATATTTTTCTCTTAGAGCTAAACCTGTAGCCCTTCTCTGGCAAGTACATTGAGCTATATGTATTCTAACCTTACTTTGAGCTTCTACTTATTTTTCCTATACTCTTTTTAATATTTATAGCAGTTTTTAAAATTTTTTATGTCACAGTATAGCTATAAAATAGGACAGTATTATTCTGTTTGGGAAAAATAGGGGTAACAAAAAAAGCCAATAAAATCACATTGTCTATTACTTGTATATATAAGCACAGCCCTACAGATATACTTTGAAATGGATAACTCAACTTGAGATAAAAACCATAGTATAGAAAATGATGACTGTTGAGAAATCACCAAGTTTATGTTTGTACTTTAAATATTAGTTTTAACAGTAATTTTCTTAAAGATGTGGAATTAATATCTTGAAATAGAAACATGAAATTGATTACCTACATAAATAAGTAAAAGAAGGCAAGCCCCAATACTTGTGTGTTAAAAATATTTTTGTTATTTACAAAGCTATAATTTATGGATAACACTATATGGGTAATATAATTTATGGGTAAAACTGTCACAATAAAATATTGTTTGTGATTTTTAATATTTAAGTCATTGCTAATTCATAAATTATTACTCAATTGTTCTTACAAATCATTCCTCTAGGCTTATTCGTAATTTATTATTTAGAACTGTTATATAGTTTTACATTCATGAAATTTAAAAAATATTTATGTAAGTCATTCATTCATTTTTACAGTATTCAATATCATAATTATACTTTCCAATTAGTATTGAATGATATAGACAGCTTGAAATTCTTCCAGATAGTCTTGTGGCCTTCTGCATTGCTTCAGTGTGTGGACTACGGTGAGCTAGATGGACACTACTGGAAAGTTTCTGCTCTCACATCTAAAGCTTAAAAATGTAGTGGCACCCAGATGGGAGACAGATTGGGGGACTGGGTGAAAATTGTGAAGGTATTAAGAAGTATGGATTGGTAGTTATGAAATAGTCACTGGAATGTAAAGTACAGCACAGAGACTATAGACAATAATATTGTAACAACTGTGTCTGGTGTCAGGCGGGTAATAATTAGGGGGATCACTTCATAAATTATATAAATGTCTAACTACTATGCTGTACACATGAAACTAATATAAAATAATATTGCATGTGAACTAGAATAGAAAAATTAAAAAAAAAATGTGGCAGCACCACTGCTAAAAGGCCCTTTATTGAAAAGGCCATATATAGGAATAAAATATGTTAGATTTCTAAAAAGAAACCTATAAATGTCATACAATATTTCCATGCCACATGGCTCTTTATGCCAAAGGAGCTGGTCACTTCCATGAGCTATATTAATATGATTCATCAATGTTGGCAAATGTGCCCATAAGTTACAATTTGGAAACTATCACCCTTCAATTAATGATTTACTAATCACATAGTAGTTTTGATCATGGAATACTTGCTCTATTTACATAAACTACAGCATCTAAAAAAATCAGTTTCATAGACCTACAAATGGGCAGCCAAGAATTAAGAAATGAATTTTTAAAATTATGACAATGACAAAATGTTTAACACCTTGCAGCTTAACGTACTTCTCCTATTATTTCTTTCATTCTTCAGAATATTATTATTTCATATGAGGAATCTAATGAAGAACTTGTCCAGGGTCAGACAGCAGGGACATGAACAGAAGCTCTCTCCTGAAACTCCCATACCATTTCCAAGATTCTGCTTTACATCTCAGTTATATATCAACTGTAATAACCAGCATTGCTCAGGAGCATCATTAACTGTTGTTAAACAATGCTTAATATGTAGAATTTTGGTAAACTTTCATAATTGTAGTCCATAATATAAAGTGTAATTTTTAATTTTTAAATGTGTCAAATCCTCTTTATCAAATACATTTGTCATCCTGCTATCCTGTGCAATATCAAAGTATCCCTGCTGCTAGTTACCTTGGCGTACACCATACAGAATTGCCCCTTCTAGAAGCAGTTCATCACAGATTAGTGATGCATCTTACTAATAGCCATGAGAAAGTAAAAGGATCATTTGGGAGAATCGGTAATATCCACAGGATAAAATATTGATTTCTTTTTTAAACGCAGCTCGATGAAAACCACCTATGTTATTTCGTAACTCCTTGAGTTTTGGATATTGTTCCATTAAGATTTAGAAGGTTTAGAGTGTTCGGTAACTGGTCTTAACATAACCTCACTATTGTAATAACATAAACCTTTGGGTTTACTTTTCCTTTACAGTGCTCAAAATTGTGTCAGATTTCAGACACTGAACTGACATTACATTCCTTAATGTAATATGCTGTATGTCAGTCCAGACTGCACTTTAGAACTGTCTAGGTAATTATAATCACCCTAACCCCAAAGCAATCAGAATTGCTGGAGGCAGGGCTGGACGCAGAAAAAAATTAAAGATCCCCACTTCATATCAATCTGTAGTCAGGGCTTAAAAACCATTAAATCTACGTGGGACTCATATTGGAGAGGAATGATTATTTTCTCTGCCACAAAAATCTCTCTATATGTAATTTCTCCTTGATTGGTAGCCAACTTTCCTTGGTGTAATACTTTCGCTTTCAAACGTTCTTGGCAGAACAATGGTTTTTCTCAATGGAAGGCATGTAAGCCTCTGTTACTTCCCAGGAATGCTCCCAAAACAAAACAAACTTTTTTATTTTAAAATAGAAATTCACAGAAAGTTGCAAAGGTGGTACATAGAGACCTATGTATCTTTCATTCAGTTTCCCCTAATGGGTCCATTTTACATAATTATAAAATAATATTAAAGACCGAACTCTGACATTGACTTGATATATGTATATAATTCTATTATTTGATCTCATGTGTAGACTCTTAACCATCAGTGAAATCGAGATATGGAACTATTCCATCACTACAAAGATTTCCCTCATGCTGCCCCTTTATAGCCACATCCACCCCCACCCCCTACCATCCCTAACCTCTGGCAACCTTTAATCTCTTTGCCTTCTCTACAATTTTATCATTTCAAGAATGTTATATAAATGGACTCATACTGTCTTTTTGAAAATGTTTTTTTTTTTTTTTCACTTAGCATAATGTCCTTGAGATCCATCCAAGCTGTTGGTGTATATCAATAGTTGGTTTCTTTTTATTGCTGAGCACCATGACATTTTGGCTGTTTCCAGTTTCTAGTTATTACAATAGAGCTGCTACAATAATGTTTCATTTCTCTGAGATAAATGCCTAGAAGTACAATTGCTGGGTTGTAGGGTAAGTGCACATTTGTTTTAAGAAACTGCCCAACTGTTTTCTAGAGTGGCTGTACCATTTATATTCCTACCAGCAACGTATAACAAGTCAAGTGTCTCTGTATATTTGCTTGCATTGGTGTCGCTATTTTATATTTATCATGCTGAGAGGTATATAGTGATATTCGTGATGGCTTTAATTTGCATTTCCCTATTAGTTAGTGATGCTGAACATTTTTTACATGTTTACTTACCATTTTTGGTGAAATGTCTCATTATGTTTTTTGCCCATTTTCCAATTTGATTATTTGTTTTTCCTGTTCAGTTTTTAGAGTTCTAGATAAGTGTTTTGTCGGATGTGTTTGCAGACATTTTCTCCTATTCTGTACCTTGTCTTTTCATCCTCTTAACAGGTTCTTTCTTTTTCACAGAGCAAAAGTTTTTAATTTTAGTAAGGACCAAGTTGTCAGTTTTCGCTTTTATGGATTATGATTTTGGTGTCATGTTTCAGAACTCTTCCCCAAGCTCCGGGTCCTGAAAACTTTCTCCTATGTTATTTTCTAAAAGTCTTGCAGTTTTATGTTTTATATTTAAATCCATGATTTATTTTGAGTTAATTTTTGTAAAAGGTTTGAAGTTTAGGTGGCAGAGAGTTGTGTGGGGTGAAAGTCCAAGTCTCCTCTCATTCCCCCATTGTCTTCCATTGACTCCACAGAGGGGTCCTCTTTACCACCTGGTAGAGATGAAAGTCTCAGCTTCTCACTCTGCCCTCTCTGATACCACCTTGAAGGTGAGGAGGGAGTTTCGACACCTCTTTACAGCCTTACAAAGGTGAAGTCTAGACTCTCTACTGGGCCTTTGCCTGCGGGGGGTGGGACTGCAAGATCTCCTCTGGTTATTGTCTAAATGTTTTCTGTCTTATTAGGTTGCTGCTTTCCCAGTCCCTTAGCAAGAAAGAACTGACTTTTCTTGTGGCTTTATTTGAGTCTGTGTCATTAGGGTTTTCAAGTTGCTGGCTTCTTCAGTACCCAGTCCGAGGCATGTGAAGCAAGAAGAAAATGCAAGGAACTCATCATCCTGTAGCTCCTGGGGTTCTGAGTTCCCTGGCTTGCCTGACTTCTTTCTACCTTTCAATGTCTTATGTTTGTTTTATATATAATGTCCAGGACTTTTCATTGTACTCAGTAGAAGAAATAGGGACGATGAGGTACCTTTATTCATCTCCCCTGATGTGGAAGTCAGCATGAATTTTGAATATGACCACTGGCTTACAATTTATATGAAACTAACCTCAAAATTTGATAAAAATTTATCTGCAGTTTTTGAAGTCTATGGTAGTATACAGAAAATAAATTTTACTTACACATGTGATAATAATTATAATAGTTTTTCAGTACTTAACCATGTTCTATGTCATTTAAAACTCACAACAATACTATGTCATAAAGAGTATTATTATTCTTTTATTAACGAATAAACTAAGCAGAAAGAAGTTAAATAACATTCCTTTTGTTACCTTGGCCTTCCTAACTTCAGAACTTATATTCTTTAACTATAATGCAATATTGTTTTAACTCTACTCCCAAAGCTTAGAATGATGCAGTGGGGAAAAAAATTGTAGTAGGAGCCAAGAGACACTGTATTTTTGTATAAATTTACAAAAAGTTCATTATCTAAATCTGGGCAAGTATTTTCAACTTCCTAGCTCTTAGTTTTCTCAACTGTAAAATGAGGGGTTAACCTTGATCTCTCAACTCTTTTCTTGAGTAATAATTTTATGAATATCTAAGAATACAGATAGAAATACAATTTGGAATTTCAAGATAAAAGGGGAATTCTTAGTACGTGGAGCTCAATCTGCAATAGTGTAGCTAGCAGTGGCAATGCCAAGTAAGACTAAATTAAGTAGACTGTTTTAAAATTCTCATCTTTCATCTTTAATATTTATCACCAGATGTAAACTTAAAAACACCCATTTCTGAATACACAGGTTATACGAGTCATGAAATAGATCCCATGAGCCTTTTGAGAGAGTCAAAGCTGAAATAACTATATGTAAAGAGCACTGTCATTGGGTTTTAATGTAAGGGGCGGGGGAAGAAGGGGATGCTTTTGCTGGAAATCTGCTGTTCTAAGTATTTAGCAGGATGACTATATATTTAGATGCTTCATTAAATGGTGAACACCAATGGCTCACCTATGTAACATCTCAAGATTGTTCCATTATTTTGTGTCAATCATTTTAATTTTCTTTGCTTTGCATTTCAGTCTATTTGTATTATTTTATGTTCCAAACCCGCTCAAATTTTCTGAAAGGAGGAACATATTGCCATCTGAGAAGATAATGGATTTGTACATCTGCTGAGCGCTCTTGTTCTCACAGAGCAACTTCATATGTACAAGAAAAATAATTCAACATAAGTTCTATGTTTTTTTCTGCAACTCCCCTCAGCTGTTATGTTTCTTTAAAACTACATTATATAAATGTCTAGCAATGAACGAAGTGATTTTTAACAGATGTTTAATGAAATTTCATAAACCTCTGTAAAACATTTAAATTTGCCTGGATGGATGGTAGGTACTAGAGGAGATACTAATGTAGTAGCATAAATGGGCTTTTCTAGGAAGATAGCTACATCTTAACTATTAACTAGTAAGCAACATGTATAGCTACATCTCAACAAATAAGTAGCATGTATATATTATATGTATGTACAATAATTTTTTTCTAAAAGTTTTTTTATGATACCACATAACCATTGTTTCACAAACTGTTTTCCTTACAATATTAATTCTACTGTATAGGTACTTTAAATAAATTTAATAAGTTTCTTTGCTGCACGAATTCTGTCTTTAACATATCCCTCTATGTTATTAATTGTCAAGAAGGTTATATAATGTGCAGCATTTCCAAAACTTGTTTATCTTCTGGAATTTTTTCCCTTTCATAGTAAACACTGGTGAACTAATATTCTACAAACTGAATTTTGGATAATGGTGCTACAAACAAATATCATTCGATATCCACATTCAAGGTATAAATTACTACGAAGTGGGCTTATTCAAGAAGATTCTTAGGAAAAAGGGGTTAGCCAGGACTTGATGGAATTTCAAGGTGTTCCAGATTTATATACAATCCATTAACATACATCTTTTATAAATGAGAAAGGAAAAGCTGGTAGTTATGTGAATTCCATTTTTTTCCTCTTTTATTTTTCCCTTCTCCTCTGCTAACAAGTTCTAGTGCTGTTATTCACAGGATCCATTTCCAGGAAAGCAACTGCCAAGGAATTAATCAAAAAAGAAAGAAAGCAATTTGTACAAAAATATTTATAACAGCACTATTTTAAGCAGTGAAAAATTAGGAAACAATTTAAGGCCATAAATTTGGAGACAGTTAAGAAATCCACTATGGCACTGCAAAAGACAAATATGTGGACAAATTTGCTATAAGGTACTATATGTTAAATAATATCAATTGATAAATCTGAATCCAAAATGATATATACATGCTATTTATATATATAATTAATTCATAACTAAATTGAGAGGGCCCCCCAAAATACATTGCAAATAAAGTTGTACATTTTATTCATTTTTTTTTTTTTGCTTAAGTTTTTCTTTTCTTGTTGTTCAAAATAATAATTGTAAAAAGAAAATTGTCATAGTTCACCCCTCTGTCTCAGGTTGGGTTTTCTGGAAGCAAATGTGGAGATGGGATTTAGAGTGAAAAGAAAGGGGAGGTAGCAGGACTGGACTGGCGGAGAGAGAAACTGAACTGATGCAGGCCAACAAATCTTTGACCAACAGGAGCTATGAACAGAATATCGCCCTTGAGAGTTTTATGCCCTAGAACTAAATACTCAGGGCCTTTCAACTGTTGCCCTGTTCATCCGGCAGATATGAGCTGCTTTGAGAAGGGCCTGATCTCAGGAGAGGTGGCTCTTCACAGCTGAGGCTAATCTTAAAGGAGCTGATTCCTAGGCGCCTGTTGATTCTATTTCCCAGAGCTGGGTAGCAACTTCTTTCTGGAAAGGGTCCTGGCAGAGCATATCTATTGCCAAATTCCACAGAATTGTATTAAATAACCTGAAAGAGAGGTCATTTCCAAGACTTTTTTAAAAATATTTTTTGGAGATTTTCCTCAGTGCCACACTAGATAATTCCCTTTGGAACAATTTTGGCTCAAATTGTCAAGTTGTTATATATGATTCCAACTAGAGTTGCTTCAGACTAGACCAAGCACCAAATGCCACACAAAGAGATAAAGGTAAAACTGGTACTTAACCTTAATGGTCAGGAAATGTTCAGTGCTGTTGAAATGATAAATAACATCCACGGTCACATTTTTGACACTCTCCAGGGGAATAACTGTGATTAGTTTAGATGGGGCAGAGATAATCCCAACTGTTTTTTTTATTTGTTTGTTTGTTTTTTACTTTACTTATCTAGGTAGTTCCCTGGGCAACTGTCTCCTTCATAGAACCCAGTGAATTACCTTTATTCAAATTCCTGGTTACTAAATTTATGCAAAAACCAAAATGAGAAAAATATCAAAACTTTATCTTTAAGGACAGGCTCAGTAATAGTCATGTGCTGAACCAGATTAGAAGCAAAAGTAAATTTTTAAAAATTAGTAATATTGATCTTATTTTTATTTAAAATTCTGATATGTTCATCATGGAATTTTTGCACTAATTTTGATTTTTAAGATTATTTCATTAGAATGTGATTTTTCTTGATTACTGAGTTTTTGGTATCCCTTAAATTCTGCACATGAGCTGAGTGACTAACCCATCTCACCCTAGTCCCAGTCCTGGTAATTTAAAAAACTCCTTGTCCAAAGTTTCTCATTGTTATATGTGGGAAGGTTAGTCTGATATGTAACTCTTCCTCTGTTACTAGAAGTGGAACCCACAATATTCAGAGGCAGTAGTTTTGTATAATAAAACAAGAAGGCTTTCAAAGGGCCTGTACAGTTTCTCATATGCACAAAACAGAAAGACATCATTCTCTAAGATATCGGACACTCCTTTTTGTATTTATGAGAGCTCTTCAGTTCTTCCTTGCTACATTTAAATCATTCTAGCCCATTGGGCTGATGCGAGTTGTGTGCTGTTTATCTCGGTCTCTCCTCCTACCTAGTCCCCTAGCTTCCAAGCAGGTATTAAATGTTTGTTCCAGATATCAGGGGTGGGGGCGGGGGTGGGGGCGGGTGGGGGCGGGAGTGGTACTATGAAGCAAGAAATATGTTAACTAAGGTATATTCGGTATATTTTCTTTTAATTTTAGCATTTGTTGCTGTGTTAAAGAGTATAATCTTGACCATGTAAATAATGTTACCAAACACTATAATTTTTATGACAGAATACTTTATAGTATACTCTATAACCTAAACAAGTCTAGCTATTATGTATAGACTATTTTGACATCTTTAACTGGGTAATAGAAGATACGTTTGAATTATGACACCTGGAATAGGAAGAAGGGAACACAAAGAGCTAGAGATATTTACTATTTTTTAAAGTTGCATAATTATTTTTTAAATAGAAAACTGGTATGTAATGAAAGCATGTAATAGAAAGTCTGGAAATGCTCTCTCTCCTTTTCAATTGGGTCCTGAATAAAACTGGGCCATTTGAGGCTTGATTCTTCTCTTGTCATATCCAAAAGAAACACATATGCCACACGAATTAAAACGGAAAAACTTTTGAAAAGTAACGAAAAACTTTTATTAAATTTTGTTGAGGGCACTATGGGGAGTACTAAACAGGCATCATACAGGAAAACATATTAAATTCGTCTTTAAACATCTTTCTCCCAAATTCCTACCTTTATAATAATCATATTTTGTTTCTCCCATCTCCCATATAAGCTCTCTCTCCTGTGTCAGACTCTTCCTGGATCTTCTATGTCAACCTCCACTTCTCCCCTATCCCCATTTTTTTTTTGTGCCTTCTGTTAACACCTACAGGGCCTTTAATTTGCTTCCTTCTTTGCTCTCCAAGCTTCATTCTGTTGCAGGGCAAAGTCCCTCTAGTTATCTGGCTTCTTTAATTCTACCTCTCTATTTGTAACTTCCAGCACCACCACCACTCTAAATCAGCATAACAAAGGAGTGTAATTGAGCAATTGGAAGTCTTTCTTTCAGTCAGGAGAAGAGGGGAGATGGTCAACATTTAATGTTTTGATCTCTTCTATCATATAGTTTGTTTCTGGTGATTATTATCTTGTTTCTTATAATTTGGGTCAGTTACAGGCACCACCACCCCAGAACTAATCATGAAATCAGGAGAAAGACAATAATATTCTTATTCGTTGTATGAGAGTTTTAGAAAAAAACCAATAATGAGAGGCTTTGAATTGGTTTTTGTTATTTATTTTTTGTTGTCAAGTTTTGTATCAGTCAGGGTTTAATCAGGGGATAGGAACCACAATAGTAATATGAAAACTTAACTATAAGGAATTATCAACTAGGTATAGGACAGTTAACGATAAAAAGAGGTAAAAGAACCTGAAGGTATTCAGAGATAGCAAATATAGAAAGAAACTACTAAAACTCAGGGGAAAGTGAAAAAGGAAGGATCTTTGAGGAGGTTTTCTCAACAGGCTGAGATTCAGATCCCTGGTAGGCGGCTGTGGCTACCCCAGGAACATGCTACCTAATGCTGAGTTGATGGCCAAAGCGGAGGGAGGTTACCTGCCGTTGCAGAATTCAAGAGCTGCCAGTACTCTGGAGAAGGCTTCTAGATTTTCTCACCATAGGTAAAAACGAAACTGGAAGAGGGAAACCTCCCTCCTTCCCCTTCCAGCCTTACAGGCTTTCTCCGTCTTCTTCTATTGGCAGAACCTAACACTGAGCCACCTGGCAAAGAAATGTAGGCTGTAGAACCTAATTGTGGTAATCACAAAGCCAGACAAAAAAGATGTGCGAGGAAGTAAAGGGTAATAAATTAGGAACTAGAATGACCCAATTCATCATTCTCATTAAAGAAAGTTAACTCACTAAGCAGTAGTATTTCCCTTCTAACATTTTTAATTTGGTGCACGATAGCTTGGATGATTATAACTATCAACAAAAGCATAAATCGAGTTTACTAAATTTACAAAGTTTTATGGGACATGAATAATTCAGAAGAAATAGGGTTTTTGATTAACTGTTGCTCATTCATATACCACATAAAATCAAGAAATGTGAATATGAGAAAATTCCTCAGAGGTCAAACGTAGACAATCAGCTTACATTACATATGGGTATTCTGACTATAGTTCACCATCTAAATTCTTTTTGAATACTTCTAACACTCAGGGTTAGTTCACAAGCTAATATGTCACTTTCTTATCTAGAAAGTTCTAATGTTCAGAAAGTTTCTTATGCTGTGCCAAAATCTGCTTCTTTTTAACTGCTTGCCACTGGGCCTCATTCTGTCATATGGAATGTACTAAAAAAAACTTCTGTGATAACCATTGTGACAGCCCTCCAAATATTGACGGTTCTGTCTTATCTTGTTTCTAACTATGGTAGCTAACCATAGGCAGTTTCTGAACCCCCACATCACTGAGGTCATGACCCTATAACCACACTATTCCTTAACATCTCTTTTAAAATGTGATGCTCAGAAATAGACTTTATTAGTTAAATATGATAGGATTGATGCAAAATAAAGTGGACATATTACTTTTTTAGATCTGGGTATCATATTCCAAGAATGCTGCCTTAAGATTCGTTTGGCTCTTTCAACAATTGTATCACACCCTTCTCCCACCGCCCCCAATATTTAAAAAATCTAGGGACCTCTTTTGAAGCATTAGCGGTTCATTGAATTGTTTTATATTGAAAAGATATATAACATATCTTGTTCCAAGAATAATATCACTTTATATTCTAAATCATTCTTCTTTTCCTCTAAGACAACTCTCCTAACTGGGATAACAGGAAGGGTTGGTGTGGAAGCTTTTCTTGCCCCCTGCAATCCTCCTCATAAGCTTTTAACGCTTGCCTTAGAACTATGGAAAGCAGGATTTACCTGTGACTACAAAGTCAGAGGTGAAAGTTGGATATTAAGCTAAATAACTATTTAATTATTCCACAGGGAAGGTTCATGACATATTTATTTCCTCTCTATTACCTAATGCGAACCCTGCTGAGACAGAAATGATCCTTTACAAAGCAGCATTTTGTACTGGGTGCTAATTTCTTTGTTTTGCCTACTGTGGGATTCAGAGTCTTGATTGTGGTTGTTAGTTTAAGGTCCAAGAATCCATGATCTTTAAAGACAGCTGGAAGACTTCTTTAACTGTTTTTGAAGGTAAAAAAAGAATTTGCCTGAAAATGATAATATATACTTAAAATACATATATAAATGTCACATACGTAAATGACATCTTCATTTTACTACACAAAAACTTAAATACCGACAACAATCCACAAGCTGTATGCTCTTAACCTAGAGCTCTGTTCCCTCAGACATATGTTGATTCCTTCACCTCCTTGAAGTCTTTCTCAGATTTCACCTTTATGAGGCCTGGCTTGACCTACTCTTCCATATTACAAATGATCCCTTCTCTCTTCTCCCGCCCCATCCTTCCTTTCCTATTCTACTTTTTGTTTTTCTACAATATTTCACATTCTCTAACAGACTATTCATTTACTAACTTATTGTGTTCAATAGTTAAATACTTGAAGCCAAATTTTCACCCTGAGCCTCCCAAACCCTTCACTGTAAGCTACTTGAGGGCAAGTCTTTGTCTCATTTTCTTTGTACCCTGATGTGACACAATAGATATCTTTTGAATTAATGACATTAACTTTCAGTTTCATCTTACAAGCTGCTGATAATTATCACAGACAAGAGTATATATTCACTTTTCTGGTTAGGTTAAATTTTCTTTTCTTCCCAATTATCTGAGATCTGCAGCTTCTCTTGGGTGCACTCCACAATATTTTACTTTTACAGACTGCCTGGATTGATGTTTTGTTGTTTTAGCCTGTTCTCAAGCTCTATAAACTTAAATAAAGTATAGCCTTTAACTAATTGAACCTAAGGCTTTGCTTGCCTTTGACATGCTTTGCAAAATGCAGTGGCTGGCTCTGTTTGCCCTGCAGTTCCTTCTAACAAAATCAGTTCCATCCTCAGCCCTCTCTGTTGGTCTCTGGGGAAGGTTACACTTTATAATTGTCCTCTTCGGTGAGAAAAGTCACTTTCTTATTGAAGCTGCAATGACACTCATGTCTTAGTGTGCAGTACTGTTATGCTTCCTGTGGAACGCCATTAAATACCCTCTTGCAAACAGAAACTCAGAAGCATTGCTGTTTAACCGTTTCCTGTCAGGCTTTCAATATTCTGAACCACTTTGCATAAAACTATTTATTAGATAGTTCAGGCTGCTATAACAAAGTACCACCGACTTGGTGGCTTATAAACAACAAATTTATTCCTCATAGTTCTGAAGGCTTTAAGTCTGGGATGAGGGTGGCGGCATGGTTGAGTGCTGGTGAGAACCCTCCTCCAGGTTATAAACTGTCAACTTCTCATTGTATCCTCACATGGCAGAGAGCCGACAGGTGGATCAAGCTCTCTCGTGGGTACTAATCCCATTCACTAGGGCCTCTAATGACCTCATCCAATTCTAATCACCTCCCAAAGGCCTCACCTCATAATACCACACATTGAGGGGTAAGATTTCCACATATGAATTTTTGAGGAGATACAAATATTCAGTTCATAGTACCCACTTTCTCTATTAGTCACATTACTAACATTCCCATCCTTTAGATCGTGACTTAAATATTAATTCATTAGAGAACCTTTCTTTTATTTGTATAAAAGCCATTACCCTTTATACAAATTCACTGTGCCCTGATTATTTTTTTCATAGTACATATTACAAGTCAATATATATATAATTATCTGTCTCTCCCACTGGACACTGGACTGTAACCTTCAATATATCTGTTTTATGTACCCATTCTGAGCATAGTACCAGCACAGACACCCAATAAATAAATGAATCTGAGGGCATAATGGTATGTTGTCAACTTATAATACCTATGCAATATATATAATGAGTTGGGCTAAATTGGTGCTTATTTAGATGTGAGCCTGTATTTTCTAAACGCTTATATTTAATAACTTGTTAATTGACACTTTCTTGATTAGACGCCCAGAACAAAGCTGGGTCTATTTAGCTATCAGCATTCATAACTCTTCTTGCTTATGATCATGTCTTCCTTTAACTGTGGCCACAGAAATTTGATGAGGGAGCATCATTACCTTTCTGTGGGATATCTGTTTTAAGTAATTTGCCACATATGTAGAAAATAGATTCTATAGTTTCCATAGGTAAGTGACTAAATATGAACACACTCAATGCAAAAACCTGCTAGCACATAAAAGTATTGGAAGTATTCATAAGTTCAACAAAATCTTTTAAAAACTAAATAATGCATCCTACAACTTATACTAGAAGGTACACATTTCATAATTTATATTTGTACAAAATAATAATAATGAACTGTGCTGTCTCTATATGCCTAATCTCACTTAACCTCAAGTCTATGAATTCAGTATTATCATGTTTTCATTTTACAGATGATTGAGGGTTTGTGGTTAAATAACTTACCCAAGTTCATACAACTTGTGAAGCAGCAAATTGACTGTTTACATAATTTGAGAACAGTACCCATATGCCCCTCTAGACACCGAGTGGGGGTTGGGGTGGGCGGAACGAGGCAGAATCACCTTTGTGGGTTTATAAGCACTGCTCTCTCCAATGTTGTGCTTCCACCACCTTGCACTCCTGTCAAGTCAAGGTGATAGAATGCCTATTCTATAGTCCAAACACCATGCAGAAAATACCCATAAGTAGTCTGTTTTCATGGGACTAATTCCCTTTTATAGCTGTTCCCTGAGGCCCTAAACAGAGAACTAGCACTGAAGATGGGATTTCCAAAGTAATTATATCTGACAAACAGCCAAAAATGTGATACAGACATTGAAAAATTACAGTAACTTGAAATCTAGAGCTAATACTCCATCAATTCCTACTGTGATTAGTTTAGTTTGACACTTTTCAAAGTGCAAATCTAAGCTATTGAAGTGATTTGTGTTTCATTTCAGTTTGCAAATGCTTATTTTTCCTTAGAAAGTTTCTAAGCTTTGACTTGATTAGTAGCCAGTTGATTTTTATATAAGAGAAGAGAAGAGACAATGAGACAAATTATAGGTTTGTGCCTTGCTGCTTTAAGAAACAAACGCTGGGAATTGAACTATTCTGATTGAAGTGATTTTTGACCAAATGATCAAATTTTGATTAAATGGATTCTTTACAGTGAGTGTCAACATGACTATAGTGTCTATGAATTCTTAAAAGGACAAAGAAAATTAATTGCTTGGACTGACCTCATAGTCTAAATAATTTTGAAACCACTCTGCTTCTGCACGGGCAGCCATTGGGAAAGAGGTCACCAAATGGTTAAACAGTCAGCCCCAGGCACCAGAGCTGAGATGGTGGTGGGGAGGGGATGTCTAAGTCTAAATAGGAGGATCCCAAAGGGAGACTTTTATGTTACATCAAGCCTGGAAGCTGTTCTATTCTCATCTTGCCAAAAGCTAGAGTGAGATATAAAACTCCTCCAGCTGCTACATTAAACCTTAGAGAGAGAAAAAAAAAAAAACTCTACAAAACTATAAACTGAGAGGGGTCATCCCCAGGAAGTTGGCAATTGCAATAGCCATTTTATTCAGTTACCATCTCTGTAGGTCGAGGTTTAAAATGAAATAAATGAGGAGAGTGTGCTTTTTTTTTTTCTTTTTTAATTCAAAGAAGGGCAGAACTTTGCTTATGAAAACAACTACTGACAAATTACTACAGTTCTGGTCTTCCTAGACTTTTGATAAAGAATCTGTGCTGAAATAATGTACTTGGAGCAGATATAGACAGAGAATTAGACAATTTCTTCATTTAACATCATAAGCCCTGATGACAAAGAGTTGATCTTGTTGAAGGAGACAGGGATGGGATTCAGTAAGGATGACAAGCAAGCAATGAAAAGAGTAAGTCCATGTGAGCTTATCATAGACCTAGGCATTTCCCAGGTGGCTGAGAGTTTCACTATATCCTCATGAAGAGGATCCCGATGACTGATTTAATCAGTCAATACCAGAACAATACTATTTAGTTTTTGAAGCGTATTGCATTATAGTTACCCCTCAAGTAAACAGTGTATAGTTTGTAATACACAGTTTTTGGCTAATCCATTCTCAGTGAACATTCTGGGTGTCTTTAACAAGAGTTCAAAGTTCCATGTCAGAGAATTCCAAGTTATCTCTAACCATACCTAAAGAAGTTAAAGTATTCTGGGATTAACAATACTCAGAAAAGCTAAAGCATTCTTTAACAATACTAGCTATCGGTAAAGATAAATACTTGAATTAGATGGACTTCTAAATGGTATTTGGTGTGAGTAAATTAGATAACCTACTCAAATACTGCAGAATAATGTGGGAATATGATCAATTCCTGTCAGTGTGTTACAAGTTTCACAAGAGACTATTGTGTTTTGTGATGCAATATCAGTTTAAAAAGGAAGAGGCAGCTGCTCTGTTGAATGTAAACTAAGCTGCCAGTTGTTCAAGGGGTTTGTTTGTCCACTTGCCTTTTACTGGATAACAAAATACAAGTCTCCTCTTGATAAAACTGAGTACAGCATCTAACTGATGCCAATGTTGGTATGCATTTTCCTACTTGACATGATTTTACAAACAATTACACACAATTACGCATGTATTTTTTGTGGCATTTTTTTAGAGGAAGATGTGTTTTGTAGCACGACATTTGCAGAAGCATTCAAATAGTACATAAGATACATAAAACAAATGAAAACCATTGTGTACTGTTTATATGTTGCAATACCAAAGTATGAGACACATGTAACTGCCGTCATACTAAGAGCTGTTTCTTATAATTTGGGCTTATGTAAAAGGCATTGCTAACTGGATTTGGACCATTAGTTCAAACGTGAATTCTTCCAAACAGAATTCAGTAATTCCTCTGTTGCACAGTGTTTCATTTACTAGAACTGTCAGAATTCAAAAGCTGAACTTTGGTAATGGTTGATGTGGCACTTTATAAACAGTATAAATCAAATAAAAAATGAATTACTCGTGGTTTGTGACCAAAATGAAATAACAGTGATAAACTCATTACAAAACTATCTATGACTGGAAGAAAATGTGGCAAGGGCAAAATATTGGTAACAGATTATGCAAACAAACAAACTACGACTTTGGAAGAAGGAAATTTGACTTTACTATAAAATAGTGTTAACACTAGAGCTTCTCTGAATTAAAGCATGTTGAATATTTCGGACCATCCAACATACACATGTTAAACATGTTTACCTTTACTATTTAATTGATTAAAATAATATACTCAGGACAAGGTGATATAGTTTATTGGATAGTTTAAAATGCCCTTTGATGCTAAAATGGTTCAAAAGCATGTTTTTTTTTTTATTTAGAACACTTTGTAAAATGACATTTTGCTAAAATTTGAATCCACTATGAGCTCATGTTGCTTGAAAGAGTTCTAAAGGTTAGAGAATGAATTTTATAGTTTAATATTCATGATAAGTCCTTGCTATTTTGAATGATAGTGCACATATATAGTTTTCTTATTGTTCAGTTTTATCTATAAACATACAGTGTTGAGAAGGAAAAAGAAAGAAATTGAGACTCAAAGGGACATGCCAATTCACAAATTTAACTGATTTTGTTTTTGAGCAAAGCAAATACCCTGAATGGCTGCAGGTAGCCAGCAAGAGGCTACAAAGTTGTAGTGGATTTTCAGCTCTGTTTATATAGAACCAAAGCTACAGTTGTTACACATCATCCTATTTTCGGTAAACAGTCAGCAGATATTCAATTTGTAACAGTAGTTACTTCGAGCTTACTCTGAGATTCTCTTCTTCATGATTTTTTTTTTTAGTAATCTCTCCTAAGGTTGCCCCTGGCAGTGTGTCTAGTACATATGACTAGCCATATCCTTCAACATTCCTCAGGGAGGTTAGATTAAGTTCATTTTTCTCACAACAGGTAATCTCTAATATTTAAATTGCTGGCTCAAATATCTAGATCTTGTAGTTTATCTTTCATCCTTCCTGGGGTCCTACATGATGCCAGGCGTATGTTAGACGTTCAGTAAATACATGTTAAAATAAAAGTCTCTTACAAATTCAGTTGGGTAGAATTCCTTTTCTGCTGACTATAGAGCTTCTCACTTTCGGTTTCTTCTATGTAAATGTTGCAAAACACACATTGTAAGCTGCCTTGATGACACGCAAGTGATGGCGGTTAGTGGAAGGACTTGCAGTGGCTTCTTGGGCAACGAGGGAAAGTTAGAAGGAGAGGAGGAAACCCCTGTACTTGTGACGCCTGGCATCCCTCTTCTCTCTCCTCCTCTATACTTCCTCCCTTCCCACATTCTTTCTTCTAGGCCTTTGCAGCAATAGCTCCAGGAAGATATCCATCAGGTGAAGCAGAGTCCCCACATCTGCCACAGTAGGTTTTATGAATGAGATATGCCCCTGCTTTCAAAGGGGAGAACTCTGAAGGCATTCTCTGAGATAAATTTTATTCCCTTTTGTGACTAATTTAGAAAACTACTGTATCTAGTATGCTTAGTAGCATTATGGAAAAAAAGAAACAATTGTGGTTCTCCAAAAGTTATCTACCATTTCAAGAAGTGTTTTTAATTTTTGTGTTTTTAGAAAGTATGAGAAAGCTTTTAAATTCTACCAAATTGACATATAAAACTCTGTAATTTGATCTGTTAATAATAGAAGAATTTTAGCGAATGCTCTGGTGTACCACTTAAATCTCCCCCCACCCACCACCATTAATGATGCACTCATTTTTAGCTGCTGGCAGTGTTTCCTCATGGCTCAGAGCTGAGTCCCTCTCCAAGAATTTCCTTCTTTTGGAGGAAGCTATCTCAATGTTATGTCCCAGGTGACACCTCCTTTGTAGGATTGGTCCTCACCTAGTGACTGGTCAGTGTATTCAAAGGCCTGGCCCCTTGCTTCATCTGAGACAACTCTGACAGGCTCGCTGACCTGACTGGCTCCCTGTGAGGCATTTGTTGCAAATGCTGCTCAGTTTAACTCCTCCCTTTGTCCAGTCCTGCTTCTCTCATTCCCTTGTGAGTACTGTTCCCACAGACACTCCCCCCAAAATCTCTTCCACACGATTCTTCACTTCACAGGGAATCCAAGCTAAAGGAGAGAAAAATAATAGATTGCTTCTATCAATTTAAGGCTACATGATCTCTTACGACTCCTAATACTTCTTCTTCATACTTATTATGATAATTATAGTAACATTTACACAATTTTAATTTTTATTCAAACAATATGTATACATAGTTTAAAAAGTCAAATAATCTTGCAATATTTACAATGGAAACAGTAGTGCTCTATCCTATACCTCTCTGAGGACTTATCCTGCAATTTTATGGATTTTAAAATTATAGTAATAATTTACTAACTTCCTACAATAAAGGATTAAGATTTAAATCTCTTACAGTCCTCCATATTCCCCGCTATCCATTCCCATTAGTCAATTTGGAATATATATACTCATTGTTTAGATTATCCTTAGCGTACACCATTCTCATAATAATCCCTACTGCTGAGCCACATAGTATATTTTGATTACAATTCCTTTCCTTTCTTAAACTGTTTTTTTTCCCTGAGGTTACTAACTTCCTTTTATTTTTAAAAATTTGGTTTGCTTAGTTTTCTTGTACCAATTGCCAATTCATCCCAAATTTTTATGTAAAATGCCTCTCAGTATGGTGAAGCATATTTGGTCATTTTTCAGTTCTTACCCCTATCCCCCTTGGGGACATCTGACATCTGTCTTGGTGCCCTCTGTACTTCTACCCCAATCTAAATTGCTTGTTTTCCATGCCTGGGGCATCAACTGTCATCTTGGTACTTATCTTCATTCTTGCCCTGGGATTTCCTTTCCTCTAGTGTTGAATTCTGTGTATCTTGATTCATATGTGATTTTCTAAGCTATAAGCCTTTGTTTTGCTGGAGCATATTCTCAAGGGCTCTACTGAGAATGGGTATATTTCTGGAATCAACTGTTGAAGCTGTAAATGTCTGAATTTATTTTTATTCTACTTTCACACTTTCTGGATAGTTTTGTTGAGTATGGACTTGTAGGTTGAATATAGTATTTTCTTCCTCAGAATTCTAAAGGTGCGTCTCCATTATTGAGAATTATAATGTCATTCAGATTTTTATTATTATTATTTAGAAATGGCTTGTTTTTCATTTGTTTGTTTGCTTTTTCTCCTCTCACATGCTTCCTTCTGAAGATCCTTTCTTTATTCCTGGTGTTCTAAAATTTTATAATGAAGTACCTTGCTGTGGATACAATTTTACTCACTAAACTGTTCCCTAAGCTCTTTCAATCTTAAAAATGCATGCACTTCAATTCTGAAAAAAATTCTGGTATCATTTTATGAATAATTTCCTTTCCTCTTATTTCTCAGTTCTTTCAATCTAGCATTCCTATTAGATATCTCATACCCCCTGAAATCATTCCCTTATTAAAAATTTTTTCTTCTGCTTTTTGCTTGTCTTTGTGACTGTCATTTGTTTTATTTTATTTTACAGGTAATTTACTAAACTTTATCTCCCAAACCTGAAAAATTATGTTATCATATTTTTAGTTTTAAGGGCTCTTTGTTGTTCTCTAAATACTATCTCCTTTTAAGTAGCATTTTGTTCTTGTTTTATGAATGTTACATCTCTTATCTTTAGGAGATATATTATTGTTGCTTGACATTTTCTTCTGTTCCCTGCATGGACTTTATTTTAGTAGTTTTCTTTCATTTTCTTATTTATTTATTTATTTTTGTTTTGGTCTGGTCTTGTAAGGTAACTTGCTTATGCTACATGACCTTTGGCTACCAATCGGTATTTAAAAGTGAGACACTAAAAGATGATGAATTGGAATTTCTGTGTGCACTGGTAGAGTTTGCCAACTGGTGAGACTCATTGTGATTGAGCATGGCAGTCCATTCCTTTGGCAACCCTAATTGTCAGTATTAATAAGTATTTTTTCATGGGCTTGTCAGATTTATCAGAGAGCCATCTTCCAATCTCCTATCTTGGGACGGGGGAGTAGTATATAAGCTAGGCAACAAATGTTCTGGGAGCTGAAGGAAAAGTAACTGAGTATCTTCCATTAAATACACAAGATTTTATTTATTCTTTTTATTATTCCTGTTGTCTTGCAGTAGACCCTCTTGGGTTTAACTTCTACAGAGTGTAACCCACCTGGCTGGGGCAGAGACTCAAGGGGCCTAATTATCCTTCGTTCAAACTTTTAAACAATCCAATTGTCTTCAGCCTCATCTTACACACCTGATGTCAGAGATAGCTGGTACCTTTTCCAAGATTTTTGTGGAATTCTGAGTACTGATGAGTTTATCTCTAAGTAACCCTCTCTCGCTGTCTCTAGAATCCATCTTTTTTCCTTAACCAGGAATTCGGCAAAAAGGTGAAGGTTGGAACCTAAGCCTGTTACCAAGTAATCCATCTACTTTCCATTTTTCTCAGTTTTGTTGACTTATACTGTTATCCATTCTCACCTATTCTCTTTATCGTCATGAGTTTGTGCATTTTTACTGTCATTTTAGTGGCATTTCAGGACGGAGCAGAGATACACTGTTGTGATCAATCTGTCTTTGCTAACTGGAATTTTATAATCATTTGTTTATTTCTGACTTATCTGGTCCATATCTATCTGGTTGATTATTGAATTTCTAGAAATAGAGCAACGACTATCACATACAAGGCATGCACAATAAATCTTTGTTAAATAAAGGGGTCACATTTGTTTTGGTATCTGTACAGACTAAAATTAACTAAAATTCTTCTCATATTATAAATTATTTGGTAATTCCAGGAAAGGAATTTCTAGGAGTTTGACAAGGCTAAGTTATTGGAGAACAGTAGAACTCTAGGGGTAAGATGGTGTGATCAGCACAGACTAGCTCTGTGATGGTCAGCTCTAAAATGAATATTGAATTTGTCTTATGTTGGAGTGAAACAAACATTTTATTTCTGTTCTTTAACAAAGGAAATTCACATCTCGAAGAGAATTCACAGATGCTACCAATGCCTTGGTAGGTGATTAAGCAGTTACTAGAACTGTATATAATATACTTGAGAAAATTATTGATTAAAGAAAGCATTATATTTGGGTGTTTTGTTTTCATAATGATTTTTTTTCCTGTCAATTTTATCATTTTTTTGTGGAGCATTTTCATATCACGTTATTCTCATAATCAGAAAATTATGATTGTAATATTATTTCTTTAGTAATTAGCAATTAAAAGCTGCACAGGAAAATCTAAATATGGCCTTGCATGATAAATAAGCAATGGCATTTCAAAAGCTGTAAATTGTACTTCTTTTTTTTTTTTAAAAAAATAAATAAAGTCTATTTTTAAGGGAATGGATTTTAAAGTGACATTACACAGATAATTCATCAGGGTAAAAATTTAGTTACTTGATAGTTTTCATATATGTGTGTATCTTCAAAAATCTAAAATTGTATTGCTACAAAGTTAGCCCACCACATGCCATACTATGCTGTGCAACATATGGCCTGGCATACAGCAATAATCATCAAAATTTGTGTCAATGTCTTCAGAAAAAGTGAGAAATTGTCCCTGTAGTGATGTTAGTAAATAAAAATGAAGTCTTAACTTTTGCTTACATTTAAGCCCATTTCTTATGATTTCAAATATGTCATGGATAAGCTGTTTGGCTCATAAATATAGATCTAAATCTTTAAGGATTTTTCCAAGTATACACAATTAAAATGCTTATGAAGTAGCTTTTTTGGAAACTGATTTTAATAAGTTAATCTCATCTTAATAATTCTTTTGTGCAGATTCAGTTAAACTTTTCTCTGTTATTTTGGGATATTAATTTGTTCTATTTCTGAACTTTGAATAAATCCTATTTATTTATTCTTAAGAAGCACATAATAAAAATAGTAAATTTTTGTTTATTTGTTTTTAGTGGTTTTCACTTTTAAAAAGCCTTACAGGGTTCGAACACCATAACAGAACCTGGTGCAAATGATCATATTTTACAAAGTAACTATAAGAACATGTCAGAAATCAAATATGTCACTGCACAAATTAATTTTGT
Organism: Rousettus aegyptiacus; assembly: GCF_014176215.1. NCBI lineage: Eukaryota > Metazoa > Chordata > Mammalia > Chiroptera > Pteropodidae > Rousettus > Rousettus aegyptiacus. The sequence continues at coordinate 40,935,030 of NW_023416295.1, forward strand.
TATGTTCATGATTATTTACATTTAATATATATTCATTCAGTTCAATAATGACATCTTAGCAACAAAAAATTCTTTTACTATGATTAACTTTTTCCTAAAAATGGCATGAGAACCAAGTGTTGTGGAAAATTACTCATTATACAAAATTCCCAAGATACTATTGACAATGGAGGAAGGGCTGCATCATTAGAAACTAACCTGCAATACTGCCCTGAATCTCAGAAAGAGAATGAGATATGTCAAAAATCTTGACTTTGAGTATCAATGACTTCTTCCTAAAATGAAGAGTTGTTACCTTCTTTGTCTGTCCTTCAAGGGCCACTTCTACATCATTCTACTTTGCCTTGTCCTTAAATACCTTTTGCTTAGCACTTCCCATTGTACCCTAATATTAAAATTAGCTATGTCTGTTATAAAATATTTCCACATACTCTGACTCAAAAGGTCCATTTACCCAACAAATATTTATTTGGCACACACTGTGTATTGAATACTATAGTAAGTACTGAAAATACAACAACAAATAAGAGAGACAAAAATCTGTGCCCTTATATTCTTATTATATATTAGTTTACATTCTAGTGGGGAAAGTTTATTAAGCAGGATAAAAATATATATATATAATATATAATATGTTATATAATATATATATATATATATATATATATATATATATATATATATATATAAAATATGTTAACCCAAAGTAAATACAAAAGAGAAAGAACATAGGGAAGGAAGACAGATGGTTTTGTGGTGGGACTAGCTGTTGAAATTTAGACAGAGTGACCAGGAATAGTTGTGAGAGGGAGCTGTGTGACTATTTGGAGAAAGAGCATTTCAGAGAGAGGGGACAAGAAGTGAAAAAGTCCTGAGGCAGGAGGATGCCTGATGTTCACAGAAGGAGCAGAGTGGGTATCCTGGGCAGGAGTTGGAGATGAGATCCGAGAGATAAAGAATGTGTATGTGGGGCCAGATCATGTGTATTTGAGTCCAAGGAAGGCTGTTGGGAAGCCATTTCAAGGTTTTCAACAAAAGAGGGATGTATACTGGTAGGTTTGAACAGGATTGCATTAACTGCTAGCTTGTCAGTAGTGTTAAAAGGAACAAGGGCAGAGACACTAGTGAGGAGGCTAATAAAATAATCCAGATGGAAATCACTGACTTGGACCTGGGTGGCAGCAGTAGAGATTGTGAGCAAAGGTTAGATTTTGAAGGTCTAGCTGAGAGAATTTGCTAATAAATAAGGTGTTGGATGTGACAGAAATCAAGTGAGGATGGATTCCTAGTTTTAGCAACTGAAATCATTATAGAGTTCCCATTATCTCAGGCAGGGGGACCCCTAGCAGGGCAGGCTTAGTCAGCATATGAAGATAGACTCATATCAAGAGTTTAGTTCTGGTCTTCTGGTTTTAGATGCCTACTAAACATTCAAATGAAAAGGCTGAGGGGGCAGTTGGATATAAAATCTGGAATTCAGAAGAGAGATACAAGCATATAATTTGGGAGTTATCAGCATATAGATAGTGTTAAAAGCCATAAGAGTGATGATCCATTTCATGCAAATTTTGATAGTTTTTCTGCCATTACTAGGAAGATTCATTTTATTAGATTTTAAAAGTAATGCTATTTTTAAGGTAATGCTATTTTAGTATAATGCTAAAATTTCCGTGCTTTCTAGGACTCAGTAAATTTCTGCAGCGCTATAAGTCTTAGTGTTTATTACACAAAACAGAGGATAATGTTTATGTTAATGTGTTAAATAAAAAAGGAATATTTAAAATTATATCCATTATATAATTAAAATAATGTAAAATATGCTTAGACAAAGATGTAAAGGAAATATACAATTTTTAATATTGATTTCCTGGGTGTTTGAGAGTATGGATAAACTTTTCCAATTTTTCCAACTTTTTTTTTCAAACTTCTAAAACAAGTAGGAATATTTTTTAAATGGAAAAAAGATAAAGTTTATTGTTCAGGCTATGTAAGTAAAAGTTTCTTCCTATGTGCTGATTAGTTAATACTTGGCTATGTAACAGAACTGTGATTAATTGCACTGCATTTCATCATTTTATCATTTATGATTATATTTGGTATAATATAAAAACAGAAAATGAAGATGAAGGGCATTCATCAATCTCATTTAAATATCATATAAAAATATTTGGTTTATTGACAATTTATCAATAACCAAGATCGGATTTTCTAGAGAAACTAAGAAAACGGGACCCATAATCAGCTTAGTCCACGAATCTCACTATATTCAGGCTGCCCATTATTTCCAAATCAAATTGATACAATTTCCAGCTCCTGCTTTGGTCTCTGATCTTCCCCAGCATACAAGCTCCCTTTGGGATTTCGTATTTAACACAAACTTTCACCACAGGTTTTTTTTTTTTCACCTTTTTCTTCCAGGCACACTAAAGGGTTTTGATTCTTCAAGGTTTATTTCAAAGTACTTCAAAGAGGGACCTCCCGAAGTGGGGAAAAATAGATTTAACAATACCAACCTACCTCATAAGATCGCTGTGAGGAATAATAATACAAAGGACTACAAAGCACTTTGTAAATATAAAGTTCTATACAAATGCTTAATAATAATTACTGGGTACTGCACAATGCAGTCCTTTGTGCATTTATAGAAGTGCCCATGAGTAGGGTAAGTTTCCCTCCTTCAGCCATGTTTTTTTTTTTCAATTTTTATAATAAAAGTATTTTATTTAAAATCCTGTACAGAACATCCTTGTACTCCAGTCCTTGGATGTATTCCCAAGTATGAACTGAAACAATGTCAGGCTGTGGGAAAAGAAGCAGGGTGTCCTGGGTGCAGCTGTCTTCATGTTTGAAGACACTTTGGCACAGTAGGGAAACCAGAGATGTATAACCCCATGCTATTTCTTTCTCTGAATGGACAAATATATATATACCTGCAGTGTTCTCTGCATTCAGATTAACACGAAGACCTGCTTAAATTGTGCTATCTCATATCCGTTTTTGATGATACAAGGAAATCAACCTTACGTTTTAAATTTCAGTCAATTGGCACTGATGTTAAACAGCTTCAAATTTCTTGTGGTGTTATAAGTTTCTTTTACGAACCCCTTTAATTCACCAGACATTTATAGCTTTGGTCTAGTGGTTTGCTCTATCATTCCTACCAAAGCTTCCAAATGTATCATTCCTTCAGTGTCTGAAGAGTCCCCATGACCACTTCGGAGACTATTTCCTTTTGGATATTAGAACCCTCATGAAATATATATATATCATATATATATGATATATATATATAGATATATCTCAAAATAGTTTTATCTACAAATCTTATAATTTTTTTCTAAGATAAAATCTGTCCTAAATTATCTCCATAGTAGTCCCCCATTATAGAGTAAGGATAACCTGGATGACTTTTCCAACGCACAAAACTCTGTATTCTTGTCACATCAGAACCTTGGAAACTGACAGGGGAAAGAGGCCCAATGGGATAGAAGCTCTGTTTACTCTCTGGTCCAAAAAAAGGAAATGTTTTGTGTAGGGAGGCTATTCAATTTAGTATGCTTTTCCTTGATTTTACTCATCTTGTAGTTGACTGAGCTTCTTTGACTTACAAGTAGATATTTTCCAGAAAAATCAGGAAAATTTATTTCTTCAAAACGTTTTCTGCCTCATTCTCTCTTCTATCAATTTTATATTGTCCCATAGGTTTTGAATGCTGTTTTCTATCTTCTGACATCTACGATAATACCTTTCTTTTGATATTTATAGTCTGAAGTTAAACTCATTTAGTGAGATTTCCATTACAGTTATTATGCTTGTTCATTGTATAAGTCTATTTGCTTTCTTTTAAAAATAGTTTCCATTCTCTGCCTAGGTTAACTATCTGTTTATTCATTAAGACCATGTTTTCTTTTAGTTTTAAACACATTTACTTTAATTCTTTTAACATTATTACAGTTGTCTGTTATACCTAACATCTAGACCATCTCAGGTTCTAGTTCTATTGACTGCTTTTTTATTTTTTGACGTTGAGTTACATTTTCCCATTTCTTTGCACACTTCATAATTTTTTATTGTATACTGGACATCATAAATGATACTTTTTAGAGACTCTGGATTTTATTATCTTACTATGAGGAATATTGATTTTTCCTTTCATAGTTGGTTCCATGACTGCCTGATCAGTTTGAACTACCGTGGGCTTATTTTTTAGTATGTTAGGATAAATCTGTGGAAATTCTAAGTAGTTCCCAAGTTCTTTAGCTTATTAAGTCTCAAAAATGTTTAAATACTGTTTCTCCTAGGGATTTTTTTCAGAGCATAATTTTAGGCTCTAAGGTAGGTCTAAAGTAAGCCTTAGTATAAGGCATGGTTCTTATTTATAAGATTTGATCTTCCTGTTTTCTCAGCTGGATATCCAGGGTGTTCACAAAGTAATAAAGAAATTTCTCTGCTCTAACTGGGCTAGATCCCAAATCTCCAATATCAGAGCCCCTGGAATGTCTGTTCTGTTCTTCCTTAGCAGCCACTGTCTTATAAGCCTTGGATAGTCTTGCACTGCCATTATGCAATCAAGCCTTCAGAAAAGACTCAGAAGGGACCTCTCCACAACTTAGGCCCTCTTCCATATATTGTCTCCTTTTCTTCAGTAACTTGCTCAGATTCTAGTCATTGAATCTACCCCATGAGCTAATCTTTTCTACCTTTGCTCAGTAGGAATTCCATGTTCTGTTTGGACTGTAGCGTTCTTGGCAAAGAGGTGGTTCCCAGGCTGTCAGGTTAATTGTGAGCCTCACTTCACCTGTGAGTTTCTCTTTTCTCAGAGATCACAGAAATCAGCACATTCATTCGAGAAGACTGTATCATGTGAACTCATGTTTGGGCTCCTCACATTGGAGATATGATTCAAAATCAGTCCCAGGAAAACATAACCAAGAATCTTTCCAACTGGTAATCATTATTTTTCATGTTTAAAATCTGCTTCCTCTTTCTCTTCAATTTTCTCTGTTCTCTGTTTTACTGTAAGCATCATTTATTCCCATTTATCAAGAGATAAATATTGCTTTTATAGATTTTAGTATGATTTGAAGCTTGAAGAGTAAATGATTGAGAGAATAAAATATCATTATTATCAATTTTTTTTAAAAAAATGGCTTCATTAATACCATATTTTTACTTTTTCACAATACTTCTCAACCCAAAATCTTGGCATCACATAACTACTATATATATTTAATTATTAAAAAATATAAATTTTTGTGACAAATAATGAGATTTCTGACATTTTATCAAAACCATTTCTCATCAATCTGAACTCTCATTGCTCACCATCACTTAAATATTAGTCTTGATAAATAGAGCTGGGAATTGATTCACAATGACTTAAAACTATCACTTAGATGAAGCTCATCTGTTAAGTCAATATAAGAGCTCTTTCATTTTGTAATTCTGATCATGAAAAATTGAAGCAACTTTGTGTAAAGAGGTAGGTACTTTACCTTTAGTGTGACTTAAATAGCTTGTGATTTTCTACAACTTGTGAGGATACAATGCTATTAAAGTTTGTGGAATATATTTAAATATGAAAAAATAACACAATATTTAAAAAATTGACTGCCCAGTAAATAAAAAATTATCTCCACAAAATTACCACCAACAGAATTTAGTTATATATAAATAAGCTACAAATTATATGTATCTTTAAATCCTTTATCAATCTTTTAAAACTATGAAAACAATAACTCTTAAATTTATTCCTCAGATATATAATGGGTTTTCAACAGTAACTAACAGAATGATGCTGTTAAACAATGTGAGTCTTAATTAAATCTTGCATTAGAACATGTTTAATACCATTGTTTCATTCAATTTTATAATCCTTATGTTTTTGTTAAGAACAGGTACCTACTGAAAATAACATATCTGACTCCTTTTCAGGCAGAGTAAACAGTCACCTCTAGGAAATAATTTCGATGCAGTGCAAAGATGCTCATCCTAAAATATTTTTTCCCCCAGAAATCCACTACTATTCCTTAAATTAACATGCTTCCAGAAAATATCTGTCAACCTGAAAATCTGCTAACCAACAAATATGTTAACACAATTCCCAGGTGTCTGAAGAAATGGAACTGAGATAGGTAAATGCTGATGCTAGGGAAACAGAAGAGAAGCTCTAGATGTGAAACACTGCTAGTGATGGTTGATTCAGGAAAGAGTGCAGGGCAGTAGAGGGGCCAGGCATTAAACATCTTGGGAGAACTAAAGGGGACAAAAGGTGGCAACATAAAACATTAAGAGGCACTGAAAGTGAACAAAACCCAGGTACTCTGCTTAGTGTAAGCTCTGTTTTCTGGAATAAAATAAAGAATATATTTTGAGTTATGTCACAAGATTTTTAGGTAAGGTATCAGTCATGGTCTTGGCAGAAAACTAAGTATTTTGAGAGTGACAAAATGGCATACTCATATTGTAATTTGACAATAGTTTAATAAAGGGAGTGTTTACTGTGGGCCAGGAGTAGGGAAATTACAAGGGACTACAGAAACCAGAGATCGTAACAACTGTTAACAACCTAGGCAAGAAGGGACAAGGGGAGGGAACAGTATCTGGAGCCCAAATTATCCATCTAGGTAGATGGATATTGGGAAGAGAACAGTACCTGAAAACCAAAGACATGGAAGAGGTCTGACTACCAGGAACTGTGACTTTTGATTGAGGGATCAGTCTGTCTGTGGCATAAATACCGTAATTTCATTCTCTTCCTTCCTTTAAGTCTCATGCCAGTGTTCTTTATTAACCAAATCCAACAGGAAGTCAATGGGTAAAGGAGCCCATTATAGTCTACAAGTGTGATCCCAGAGCAGAGAGCAGGAGGAGGAGTGGAAAGGGTAACTACAGGGGCAAATGAAAGATATCCTACGCAGGAAGAAAGAAAAAAATACACTGTTCTAAATATGAAAGAAAAAAATATTTGCTTTCAGAGTTGTATATAATAAAAATATTTTCCTACAGATAACTTTTTCCAGTGGTATAAAACAAATTCTAGAAAATCTATTTTGAGCATTTCTATGTAAGTTAGACTACTTTTCAATTGAATCTATTCAACAGTTACATAATATATACTTGGTTAGAAGTAATATAAGCTTAAATGGGCTAAGAGTAATATTCTGATTCTATTTTACTTCTATGAATGTATCTATCTCAAGTTAGAAAAATAATATTTTTATATTGTCTTAAAAAAATAGAGATGAAATGTTCAGCATATTTTATGTTGGAGAATTTTTAATGTGTTTACACTGTTTGTTATCCAAGAGTGGTATATTTAAATTTATGGGCACTAAACTAAGTCATTCCATTACTATCTAATGTAATTTTTATCATGTTATAAAAATAAACAAGATGTGTCATGAATTCTACGTTAGTAAAGAAACCTTGTTTTCTCAAGTGTTGTTAGTATTTAATGTAGTTAATTCCACTTAACAGTAATAATCTCATTTCTAGTTTTTAGAAATGTAGACAACATTTGCATATTTGAAGGGAAAGGAAAGAGGAGAATAAAGCTTTAAAAATTAATAGGAAATCTTTCTGTTTGAGAGTTTTTCCTTCTATTTTGTCAAGATTTTTTTTCCCCCCATCTTTACTGATCTTTTTATGAGAAGAAGTGGTTGGAGGATAACTGGAATATATGATTTCTGGATAGTTTTATTAATCTGTTTACTGCCTTAAAAATATAATGTATTCAAGTCAATTACCACTCTAAGGATTGGGCTATTGATACTTTAATCTAGAAAGAGCAATATTAGATAAGCATGGGTCCGACATAATTTTTTCTCAGATTTATATAACTTAACCCTATAAATAGCTCTTAATAAAGAGCTATGAGTAAAGATAAATTTGATCTCATTGCTATGTTTATGTATGTATGTAGCATTGTTGTGGGAAACATAATTTTTTATGACTACAATATGTGGATGAGAGAGAAAGAGAGCAAGCTCACAGTTACGATGTATTTGTATATGCCACACCCTGTTTTGAGCATTTTATATATAATTATAATTATTTCATTCTATAACATCCTTATCCTATTATAATCAAAAGGAAACTTTACAGATGCAGTAACTTTCTGAAGATCACACAGCTAGTTAAGTGGATTAGATCCAGGTAGCCTGGCTCTGGAGTTTGGGCCCTTAACAAGTACTTGATTCTACTTCTTACCAAACTTGAACAGAGGATGCCCAAAGGTACTCTTTTTGTTCTGAATGACTATTATATATTATGAAGAAATAACGAGTACATCAGTCTTGATTTTTTCCCTGAAACTCAGAGAATAATCTAAAGTGGCTTTCATATGGATGGTAAAAAAAAAATGTAAACAATCTTTAGACCTTCCATTAAACCAAGTCAGTTAGTCAATTTTTTTACCCATACAGGATGACAAAAATCATTTACACTGGCTTATTTGTTAATGTGATTCAGTTTAGGGATGAGCATGTTTAATTAACTTATTACTTCTGCATTATGTAGACATAAGCTATGTGATTGTTAAATCTAAACTTGCTAGTTGTAGCATTGTTTCTAAAGTAATTAGTGTGTGATATTTGGAAAAAATGCCTGGACATTCTCCCCTTATAATTAGTACTGGTATAACACTATTGGTAAAAATCTACTGAAATTAGAAAAGAAAAGATAAAAAAGAAGAAAAACAAATTTGAGGAGTTGATTCTCTTTCAAAGAAATATGGCTAAATTATCTAATAAATGTAGAATACAATCAGCCAATAGCTTAATGAAATGGGGAGATCTAGGCTCCTCAGGAAAGGATTTCTTCTAGTAGCACTACAGAACTGGTAGGGCAAAGGCAGAAAGACAATTCTTCTGTCCAATTTCTACTGAGTTTTGTAAAATATCATTTAATTATAAATGTATTCTTTCTCTGATCTGGGGCATTCCTGTGCATTTAACCTTCTCTGAGTATTTTTATCTTTGCTAATATTAAGAGATTCTATATTAAGTTATCTTTAGTAAGAGCTTTTTCGAGCATATTTTATTGGTACCTTGAGATGAAGCAAAATAACCTATGCTTAAGACTCCAGTGTGAGACTCTGAATATGACATAGGATCTTTGGAATAATAATTTACACTCACAGAGTTATGAAATACCAATGATTCACAAAAACAGTCCTGAAATGGGAATGAAAGATTTAGAAGTGAAGCTTTAAAAGCATATATTTAAGAATAATGAGGCAAAAAATCAATATAGAAAGAACTAGAATTTTTATTTTTCACCAGAGTCCCAAGGGCATATTGCCACAGAAATGAATTAAAACAATTATTCACCACCCAAACTATCCAGAGTTATAATCACAGCTTCTCACATATTTAAGAAAATTTCAGGCCCCATGACCAGATCTTAGCCAATGCAGAGGCAGTGTCGCTTGTCATAGGCACATGGACATGTGGCTAAAAGCTAACAAATGTTTTGAATAAATAGTCATTAATCCAAGAGAGAAATCCCTGTATGCCAGAAATAAAAAAAAGAGCTTCAAAGTTAGAGCGAGCAGTAGCTGAAGTGAAATTCTAGGTGGTATCAAAACCAAACCAAACAAAACATAGGCTGAGGAGGTAGAGTGGGGGTAAAAGGCTAGATAGAGTTAGATTATTGGTCTCACTCCTGAAGAGTCTCCCTGTCAGAGAGTTAGAATTAATACTAGCATAAAGCCAGGATTTAGGAAAGGACTGCCTTGCCTGAAAATAGTGCTCAGAAGCATTTTATTCCTTGACATGGACACGTGACTAAGCAGCTAGCCTTCTCTCCATGACAGTGACACAGAGCCACTCTCAGAAACCAGAACCCTGCGTGTGGACATGCAACGTGTGGCATAGCTCTAAGCACATATTTACTGAATGAGTGAATGAACATTTTCTTCACACAGGTAACTCACACAGGGCAGGTAACTAACAAAACGCTAGCTCCAATTTTCTTGAGTACTTTCCATGGTCCAGGCATAGTCACTGATGGGGATACAGCAATGAAAATTAAACAAAACAAAGCAAAACAAATAAAACTTTGCTCTCATAGAACTCACATTTTAATTGTCTGTAGACCAACCGCAAATAAACAGAAGTATAAATATATGTCACATGATGACAAGTGCTATAAGGAAAAATTAAGTTGAGAGGATAGAAGTAGAGGAGCGGGCACTTTTTTATATAGAGCCATCAGAGAAGGCTTTGTTCATGTGGTGACATTTGAGCAACTCTAAAAAATTTGGGGAGTGATCGCGCAGATATGTGGAGGGAAACATTCCAGGCAGAGGAAACAGTAAGGGCTAATGCTTGAAGGCAAGGATGTATGTGGTTGATTCAAGACAGCAAGGAGAGGGGTGAGCAAGGGAAAAAGTGGGACAGGAGATGCATTCAGGGAGGTTGTGGAAACAGCTCATATAGAGTTTTGTGATCTCTGTTAAAGACTTTGCTTTTCAGTTTTACTAACTTGAATCAATGGCAAATGCGTAGCAAATACACTAGAGGAAAGATAAGGAAACAGTGGGAAGACCATGTAATCTGAACATTGGTATGAAAATCTTAAGTAAAATGTTACCATATCAAGTCCGCCAGTATTAAAAAATGATACATGATGACCCAGAGGGTTTATATTAGAGTACAAAAACAGATTAACATCAGAAATACGATTAAAGCAGTATGCCATATTAGCAGATTAAAGGGTTAAAGAGAACATCTCTATCACTTCCAAAAAAGAAATTAATAAAATTTAAGTTATTACACATGTACTCTTGGCAAGCTAAGAACAGACAAAGACTATCTTAACTTGATAAAAAAATAACTACCAAATCTTCTCCAAATATTTTGTGAAAAAACATTTAGAAGTATTTTGATTGACGTCAGGTCAGACCTATTAGTCAATATTTTACTGAAGAATCTGGCTGATGCAATAAAACTTGAAAATGTAAAGAAATAGCATAATAAGAGTGAAGGAGGAAGCAGTGATTTTCATTTGTAAGTGACAGACTATACATCAACTCTAAGAAAATATGCAGATAAATGATAGAACTATAGAGTATAAAATAATTCCCAAATAAAAAATATCAGCATGCAGAAGTAATTCTGTGCACCAGCAATCAGCAAATATCAAATCTTAGAGAAAACAGATACAATTCAGAAAATACAAACACAGAGAAATAAAACTCACAAAAGATGTATAAGAACTGTATGAAAAAATTAAAGGACATAACTAATATGAAAATTTGTCATAGTAATGGATGAAAAGACTGAAAACTAGAAATATGTCAATTTCTTCTTTATTAGTCCATAAATGTAATGCGATTCAAATAAAATTCTTAATAGCATTTTACATGGATCCAGATCAACTAAATCTGAAATCCATATGAGAGGATCATGGTCCAAAACAATTCTGAAGAAGCAGAACAAGGAGGAGGAGTCTTGTCCTAGCATAGCTAATGACATTACAAAGCTCTAATAATTGAAACAAAATGGTATAGACATAACAATTAGGAAAATTGGTCTTTAATATAGAAAAGGATATTGACTTTCATATGAATTCATTCATTAGTTTTCATTTATGTCTAGTAATATTTCATAGATAGCTTCTAAAATATTTCTTTTCCTCCTAAGCATTGTCTTTCCTTTTACCAGAGTTTAGGAAGAGCTAAAGAACACTGAGGTAACTGACTGACTTAATGAAAGAATAACTGAAGCTCTGGCAGTATGAGACTAAACTAATCGAATTCAAATTTTTCATATCATTTTATTACAAGATTTCAATTTCAATATTGACCTTTTCTTTTGATGTTTTATATATTTTCCTCAGGCTATAACATATTTTAATAGTGGAAAACAGAAGGGAAATATTTAAAAACAACATGGCTTTATTTCAAAAGCTAATTCATAAGCTGATCCATTTCTGGTAAATTAACTATAGGAGATGGAAAAATGCAAAGATGGAAAAATGTGATTTATAATCGCTTACACATAGACTGATTCATTAGGGCTTTATAAACAAATTATGTGATATTGAAAGTACAGCTAATCATATAACTTTACTACTAGGACTTTAATACATAAGGCAGTCTTTGCAGGAAGTAGGCAGTGTTCTTCACACATTAGTATGCAGCATAACCACTTGAGAAGGCTTTTAAAAAGGAAGATCCCCACAGGCCACCTGACAGATCCTAGGCACGGGTTCTGGAGGGGGTCCTAGGGCTCTTCATTTGGAACAAGGCCCCATGTGTTCCCCTTGCAAGAGCCCTTTGACCACATTTTGGGAAAGGTGGAGAAGGGGAATAAGGGGGATCTCCTTTCTTGTTCCTCTTTTGACAAGCAGCATTGCCATCTTCCTCTTTCTCTTTTTCTATTCCAAAAGATTCAAAGAGGTAGGTAGTTGAAATAGACATTGGCCAAGGTGGACAGGGAAAGAAATATCAACTCCCTTTATATTTTTAATCCTAAGGTCCTTTAAGGTGTACTTGGAGTGAGTGAGAGAGAGAAAGAGGGAGAGAAAATGAATGTGTGTGTGTGTGTGTGTGTGTGTGTGTGTGTGTTTTCTGTTATTTTAATGCATTGTGACTTGGTCCAAAAGACGTGTTTAGTTTACCTTTTCAAACATTATTTATCCTCTGAGTCTTGAATACCAAAATAGCAATTTGGCCTCACTCACATGGGTGCAGTGATGCTGAAATGAAATAGCATAAGCAAAATGATAAGTGTGAAGCAAATGTAAAATCATATTCATTACTAGATTTTATTTATTAAATATATCTAAGATATTCTAAAAACAGATGTCTATACTTTTTGACTATGGGTAGTTTTAAAACATTATTGTAAACGGGAACCATAATATTACAAACTCTAAATAAGAATTTGAATTAGAATTCTCTACCTGAACAAATATATTCATAAATCTTTGCTTGCTTGATTAACTAAATGAAACCAGAAAGAACCACTTCTCCACCCAGAACTACAAACATGATATCTTTTCTATTTCTTTAGTCAATTACTCGATCCCTCCTCTATTTCTTTTAGCGATATGAGGCAGAAGTCCAGATTCTCCACTAGGACACCATTGGAAAGGTTTCCAAGATTCTTGGGGTTTATTCAGGTCCAAGCTGCTCTGTTTCCATCATGTTGCTATTGTAATTTGTTTCTTGCATACAGCAAGGACTATCCTTTTTCATTCAGTCATGATATCAGTTAGGCTACATTTTCGTACTTGGCATCCAGGTTACAGCTTTTAAGTTATTCTGTACCTAAATGGTTAGGCAAACAGGCTTGAAAGGACTTCTGGTCTCAGCCATATACTCATGAACCTCTTGGTTCTGGCCTTGAGATGCTCCCATATATCATGACAACATCCTCTTTGTAGAGCTTGGTGACCTTTCTACCAATGACGCTCCAGTCAGACCATCTCAAATCCTCAGCGTGGGAAATAAGTTAGATTGAAATCTCTTTAGTTCCACTAGCTTTCTCTGTTGATAGGAAAATTTTCTCCTTCCATCCTTATGATGTCCTGCATTTCAAGAAGGTATTAGGAGTAGCAGCCTTCATCAAACAAAAATTAGATATTTTACACTCTTCAACAGGAGTAACAGGTCCCCAATTAGCTGCAAGGCGACTTGTGTTTCTGAATCTCAACTAAAAAGGGGTTAGAGAGCGCCTTTGTTTAGTTTGAGTAGTCAATGATTAGCACAGAATTTGAAATTTTGTGCTTGAATGCTTTTAAGTGGGGTAAGCATTCATTTTTCCTTATATGTCTCTCACACTACTTCCTGTGACCTCACATTCAACCACTCCATTCATGTATGCATATCTACTTAGCTCCTGAAAACATTTTCCTTCATACACCTCCTCAAAATGGACCAAAACTTGAGTTTTTCTTTCAAAAATGAAAACCTTAGCTTACTAGGCACCCTGCTGCACAAATACAGGTATACATTGGAGATATTATGGGTTCGGTTCAGAAAACTGCAATAAAGTGAGTTGTACAAATTTTTTAGTTTCTGGTGTAAACATTATGTTTACACTATACTATAGTATACTAAGTGTGCAATTGCATTAAGTCAAAAAATGTAAATACCTTAATTAAAAATAGTTTATTAATAAAAAATGCTAACTATCATCTAAACCTTCAGTGAATTGAATATTTTTGCTGGTGGAGGAACTTGCTTCAATGCTGATGGCTGCTGATTGATCAGGGTAGTGATTGCCAAAAGTGTGGCAAATTTCTTAAAATAATACAACAATAAGATTTGCTATATCAACTGACTCTTCCTCTCACGAATGAGTTTTTTATAGCATGTGGCTGTTTGATAGCATTTTACCCACAGTAGAACTTCAAAATTGGAGTCAATCTTCTCAAACCCTGCTGCTGCTTTATAGTAAAATCCATGTAATTTTCCAAATCCTTTGTCATTTCAGCAACCTTCACACCAGTTATAGATCCCATCTCAAGAAACCACTTTCTTTGCTCGTCTATAAGAAGCAACTCCTCATCTGTTAAAGTTTTATCATGAGATGGCACCAATTCAGTCACATCTGCAGGTTCCACTTCCAATTCTAGTTCTGGTGCTATTTCCACCACACCTGCAGGGACTTCCTCCACCGAAATCTTGAACAACTTAAAGGCATCTATGAAGGCTGGAATCAACTTCTTCCAAATTCTTGTTAATATTGATATTTTAACCTTTTCCCATGAATCACAAATATTCTTAATGACATCTAGAATAGTGAATTCTTTCCAGATGGTTTTCTATTTACCTTACCCAGATCCATCAGAAGAATAACTATCTATGGCAGCTATACCTTTACGAAATATACTTCTTAAATAATACTGCTTGGAGGTTGAAATTGCTCCTTGACTCATGGACTGCAGAATGGATGTTGTGTTAGCAGGCAGGAAAACAACATTAATCTTGTACATCTCCATCAGAGCCCTTGGGTGACCAGGTACCTCGTCAATAAGCAGTAATAGTTTTTTAAAAATTGGTTTTTTTCTGAGTAAGTAGTAGGTCTCAACAGTAGCGTTAACATATTCAGTAAACTATGTTTTAAACAGATGCGCTGTCATCCAGGCTATGTTGATCCATTTATAGAGCACAGGCAGAGTAGATTTAGCATAATTCTTAAGGGCTCTATGAATTTTGGAATGATAAATGAGCATTGGTTTTGGCTTAACGTCACCAGCTGCATTAGCCCCTAACAAGAGACTCAGCCTGTCCTTTGAAGCTCTGAAGCTGGTCACTGACTCTAGCTACAAAAGTTCTAGATGGCATTTTCTCCCAATATAAAGCTGTTTCCTTTACACTGAAAATCTATTGTTTAGTGTAGCCATCTTCTTTAATTATTTTGGCCAGATCTTCTGGATAAATTGTTGAAGTTTCTGCATCAACACTTGCTGCTTCACCATGCACTTTTATGTTAGGGAGACAGCTTCTTTCCTTAAACCTCATGAACCTACCTCTGCCAGCTTCAAACTTTTCTTCTGCAGCTTCTTCACTTCTCTCAGCCTTCATCAAATTGAAGAGAGTTAAGGCCTTGCTCTGGATTAGGCTTTGGTTTAAGGGAATGTTGTGGCTGGTTTGATCTGTCTAGATCACTAAAACTTTCTGCATATCAGTAATATGTCTGTTTTGCTTATCATTGGTATGTTCATTGGAGTAGCACTTTTAATTTCCTTCAAGACTTTTTCCTTTGCATTCACAACTCAGCTAACTGTTTGGCACAAGAAGCCTAGCTTTCAGCCTGTCTTGACTTTTGAAAGTTTCTTTATGAAGCTTAGTTATTTCTAGCTTTTGATTTAAACTGAGAGCCGTGTAACAATCCCTTTCACTTGAATATTCAGGCTATTGTAGGGTCAGTAACTGGCCTAATTTAAATATTGTCATGTCTCAGAGAATAGGAAGACCCCAGGAGAGGGAGACAGAGGAATGGCAGGTTGGTGGTGCAGTCAGAACAAACACATTTTTCCATTAAGTTCACCATCTTATATGGGTGTGGTTTGTGGTACCCCAAAACAATTACAATAGTAACATCAAAAATCATTGATCACAGATCACCATAACAAATATAATAAAAGTATAATAAATATAATAAAAATGAAAAAGTTTGAAATATTGTGAGAATTACCAAAATATGACACAAATACATGAAGCAAACAAATGTCAATAGATTAGCTTAGTGCCAGGTTGCCATAAACTTTCAATTTGTAAAAAATGCAATATCTGTGAAGTATAATGAAGCCACGTGCAACAAAATGAGATGTGCCTGTATAATCCTTTCTAGTTGAGTCATATATCAAGATATTTTTATATTGCCAAATATTACCTAGCGTTCAGTTCTAAGACTTTAAATTTTATTATTAAAATAATCTAGATATAGCAAAAAAGAAACCCTTTGAATAAGGCGCCTAATATCTTGTTTAAAACATTTTTTCTGCAAATGATATTTGCCAGTTTATAAAATATTCATGTGCCCCTATGAAAATGATAATGCATTTTGTGATGAGGATCATCAGAAATATAAGACCAATATTAAAAGTCATTTTCATTTTAATTTAAACTATTTTCTAGACTATGATATTTCAGGTATAAAACAGTGAACATGAGATTTTTTTGAAGTGAAAGTATCAGTAAACTAGGAAACATCAACTATGAACCTGTTTTGTATCTAAATGATGAGGCAAAGGCATGACCTCATTGTATTTCCATTTTCTCTTATACAGAGAGGGAATAAAATGGCTCATACTGATTTTGTGAGCATGATATGAATACACCTTTATGATATATTATTAAATAATTGCATTTCTGAAAATTATGTGCAAATTGACTTTTTTGGGGGTTGAATTAGAAACATTGCAGGACAAATGTTTTTAGGAAATTTATAGCGAATTATTTTATGGATGATGTTCTTCTTAATGTCTTATATCTTTAGGTTAAGATTTAATACATTATATTTCTGATAGAAAAAAAATGTATTTAACCATATAATAATGCCTTGAAAAAATTTTTGAAAAAGAGCTATAAAAATTTTTAGGACATTATCTTTTTTAATTATAGGAAGAGCAATATTCTAAATAAATGCCTTATGTTTTTAAATTGGGTAAAAAATCTGATTAATTGGCAAATACGATAATCTTTTCTTTTTCACTCTTTTCAGATACTTAGGTAAACAAATTTTACATTTAAAAAGACTAAGTTTGGAAGTTTTCAAGAATTTGGAATACTAATAATAAAGGGGAAAATTTGAAATAAATTTTAGTGTGTAGATTAGAATTCTAACTTGAAGGCAATGATAAAAAGTTCTTATCAAGGAATTTGGTAAAATATTAATAATAAAAATAATTAATATAACAACAATACATTTGTATGTTGTTTAACAAATACAATATTATTAAGTTTTGTTTTTAATGGAAGGTCAGTTTGTGGCTGAATAACACATTCTCATCAGTGCACTGAAGAAATTTATTGCTAATAAATATATTTCATAGTAATATATTTGTTGAATTAGGTCATTATTAGTCATTTTTACTTCATAATAACTAAATATACCTGCAACCCCCCGGGGAAGACAAAGAAAAAAATCCATGTACAACGCTAGATATATAGTTGTACTTAAATTACACTTAAGTGATTCTTAGTTTCTGATTTTTTTCCAGCCATGATGATTATACAGTTCACACTTGGTTCACTCAAGTGATACGATTTTGAATTTTTATCTATAGCTTGATAAATATATCATCTTGGCTCATTAGAATTACAAATAAATTGTAAAGAACAATGATGATTTTTATTATAGCTAAGAGAAAAAGTTACTTAGTCATAAACGCACAATCTATCTTTCCCAGTATTCACTGGTTATGTAAGGCACATTTTATTCTCTCTTTTATATAAAGTCTCTTCTTAAAAAGTAAAGAGATAAGAAAAATACATTGAGAAAGTGTTTATATCTGTAGTCTTTTAAAATAAACTTCCATTCATTTTTCTGCTAGTCTGCAAAAATTTTTCCCATTTTTAAAATCCTTTTCAAAAATTTCAACATAATAGCATTTCAATTGTGTCCTTAAATAACTTACATGCCTCTGTTTTTAATGACCTGTGGTATAGTCCTAGTGAAAAAGGTACTATTAGTTCGATTGCTTTTTTTCACTAGTTGGTTTATAGTAGCAAGACTGATTTGTCTTTTATAAACATACAAAATGACATTGTTTCGTTTTCTAGGTCTCTTAAGTATTTATTTTGGGAGAAAATAGTTTTCCTACTATAGCTGTTATATAAAACGACAAAGGTAGAAACAACTGCCTCTGTCCCAAAGGTAAAACTGTCCACACTCCAAGCAAATGTCATTCCAAGAATCAATTATGTGTTGAGAAAGAAACCACTCAAGGCATTAGACTGTATTCACAAAAAGGAAAACAAAGGTATCTGTAGTTTATAGGTTTCTAACTGGAGGGAAAAGCTTAGACTCATTCTCTTTTCACATTTTTTAGATAGCTTTAATCTCACAATATATAAGCATGTTGCTTTACATTTACATTCTACTTTTTTTCAATGGAAAACTGTTTCAACTTACATGAGGCAGCAGCCTTCATCTGGCTAAAATGATTTTTATCTCCAAATGTTACATTCTAATTCAAATGTCCAAAGTGAAAACAGTTAAGAATTCTATTGGCCATAGCAAACAATATAAATTAAAGTTTTTTTTTTTTAACCATCCATCAAAATAAATATTTTTGCCTGTTTACTTGGTCATATCATGTACCGTAAAAACCAAACACCTACATTTAAATTTTCCCATTTTGTTCAATTCAGGCAATGTTTTTTTATTTCTCTCCTAATTTCTTGGTAGGAAATTGTTCACATCTATGAAGAATGTTCCTTTTCAAAGAGGTGGACTATGAATCTAAGTCACATTGACTATGGGAGCTCAGCAAACACGAAATTGGGACTAGCAGTGCTTGGATTCTAGGTTATCGGTTCATGTTAAAGCCAGTCCCACTGCCACCTATGGGTATGGATTCAGAACTAAGCCCTGTAGGAGACTGGGATGAGCTCTATGCTTGCCAGGCCTAGGCCAGATGGGCAGTGCCATTTTCCCTGGATGAGAGCAAGCAAAATTTGAGGCAGACATTAAGATACATAAGTGGGGCGCATGGTAGAGAGATCCCTAAGCGAGTGTTTATATTCTAGTTGGTATTTTGGGCCAAGAACAAAACTTCAGAAGTATTCCTATCAGTAAAGGAAAAAAAAACAACACACTGAGAAATCTTCCTATTATCTGCTAACTTGAGTTATTGGTTCTTATCTTAAGTACATTCTGTCTTTTAAATCAATGGACACTTGAGAGAACCATTTGCTAAGCCTTCTACTGACTACTTAGTGGGCCAGGAACTTGCCAAAACACAAAATCACTGCACTCAGTATTCAGAATGAAAGGGCTCTGGAAATTAGTGACAATTTAAATGCCTTCACAAGACAAGCCTTAGGTGGCTACCACTACTCTTTCCTAACAGTATTTTCAGCACACCAACTGCCTAATTAAAACCTAGGAAGTAGATCCAAATGACTTCTCTTACAGTTGAATCTGCTCTATATGCTGTTATTTAGTACTTTGTAACATTTTATAGATTCATGCCTGGAAGACGGACCCAGGTTCTAACAGCTCATTACACTAAACCATTTCAATAGCCTCTGAGTGAGTCTGCTGCTTCCTTATTCTTATTCTTTGTTTCCTCCACATAATATACTAGATAACTATTTTCTCTGAGTGATTTTAATTACTTAATTCTATCTTAATCTACCAAGTTCTAATTGATTAACTATTTTTGTGGGCTATTTAGAGCTCATGCAATTTTTTAAAATATAATTTCTTAGGTTTTCTTATTCTGAGAGGAGTCAAGACGAAGTTAAAAGCATTGGGTTTGAATTCCACTCAAGCCAGTTGCTTGATGTGTGATCAAAGGTAAGTTTCTTCTTCAGCAACATGGAAACAGTGATGCACCCTTTTAGGTTTGATGAGGATTCACTACGATTAAATGGAATAGCCAATGTCAAGCCCCTAGCATGGTGTCAGTTACGTAGCAGGACCTGAACATTAGGTAGTTCTCCAGGCCCTCTTTAACTTGCTTAGTTCTGAGCCATTTCCTTTGAAGATTCTAAATATTTTAATGGCAAAAATTAATAATATTGGTAAGAATATTATTCTTTTTATGCAATGCTTTAAATATTAATGTCAAATTTATCAAAAGTCTCTTTTACGGAATGTGCACTTTATATCTTTTGAAGGTTTCCTGTACTCCAAAATTACAAATATATTTCCTCTGAATGCTTTTATTATTTTTATTTCTGACATTTATGTCTTTTAATATACACAGAATATATGTTGTTTTTGTCTTGGCATTGTTAGGAATTTAACATTTTTTTCACCTCTATTTGTTTATTCTTATTCTCACTGGTTTGGAATGCCCCTCATCACGAATTTTGTTTCTCTCTCTCTCTCTCTCTCTCTCTCTCTCTCTCTCTCTCTCTCTCTTAATAAAGTGACTCTTATTATCATCTATTTTAATTCAGACCTGTACTGTTCTGGAACAGTATTACTCCGATTGACAAATCTGCTCACTGCTGCTGGTTTACTAGCAGTAACGATGTTTACTAACTCTAATTCAGGTTGAGTCTTTCTTTTTCTGTTTGTTGTTGTTATTGTTGTTGTTGCTTGAACAATTGTTTTTTTCCATTTTAAGCTACTTATAGTTCTAATTAGAGTAGATAATATAAAGTCGATTATATAGCAGATACATTAATTTTACTGGGAAACTAAAATTTCTCTAATGACACACACCAAAAATATGCATGAATATAGTTCCTTTCCATCTGTAAGACCTATTACTGTGATTCTCTAATTGTATAAAGCTGGTGTCTACTTTAAATGGAAACTTTGTTAGTGTATGTCAGTATGTTTCTAATAAAAAAAATATGGTAACTAAACACTTTTGCCCAACACTGGAATCTCTTCCGTATATTTATAGATGGGTCCCTTGGTGCTTCTCTCCCCTACCCCCATCTATGCTTAATAGAGCTGGACTGCAATATTATATTTTCCAAGTAAGCATATTTAACACATAATTAAATCATTTGGAAAATTCCTTAAGTTTAAGAGTTTGGTTTATTTTGTAAAATATTTTCTTCATAATTTCTGAAACTTAAAAAAATTAAGTTCACTTAGAAACTTCAGCATGTATCTGTTTGAAAAAAAAACATTTAATTTTCAAGCACAAACTTTTAAAATCAGGGTTTTTTCAAAGTTATTAGCACTTATAGTATATCTTGGTCCAGTGGAACAGATGTTGCCTGTATCTACAAATATTTCAAAAACAGATTGAAGGCATGCAATATGCAATTCCTTTTTGGCACAATTCATATACATTTTGCCAGGAAATGTTTGAACAGATTTTAAATCTTTGTCCTCATTATCTTTGAAAAATATACAAACTCACACATATTTTTGCAAGGTGTTGGTTATGAGTTACATGCTATGCAGAGTTATCTCTTAACCAACGTCTCTCAACATGAAAAAATCCAACTATATAAAACTTGGAAAGATGAGGAAAAGGTCATGTGTACAGTAATTACTAATAGCAGCATCGACAAGTTTATTCCCCCCAAAAATATTCAGCCTGGTAGGTGCATAAAATTATATACTCTGAGAAAAATTAATAGCACCTACATTAATGTATTTCAAAGAAGTAGTGCTTTATTCAAGAATCATAGCTATGAGCAATCCTTATTTTTTATGTCTTATCTAATTACATTTTGGAGTCCAGTTAAATTGTATCAATTGCCATTTCTCAAAGCTCTTGTCTCTGTATTTCTTTTCAAACTGTTTATTCTACCTTGAATGTTCTTTTTCCTTATCTCCATTTAGAGTGAGTGGAGTTTGGATAAATTTCATGTAATGTATTGTAGAGACCGGGTACATTTTAGGGCCTTCTGGGAGATAAGGCTGGGAGGGTGGACAGGAGCCAGAAAACTGTAGAGACTTGTATTCAATGCTAATTTTAGGAATTTGCAATTAGTACTGGAGATTTGATGAAAACAGTGAAGGATTTAAATCAGGGAGATGAATGACAGGATCAGAAATACGTTTTATATAACCTAATCCAGATACACCATGAAAAATGAATTTAAAAGAGCAAAGCTGGAAGCAGAGTGGCCAGTCAGGGGGTTTATTACAATAGTTCAGGCATAAAATGCTTACAATTAGAATCATTGAGTCCCACAATGCCTCATATTCCTGTCATTTGTGGTTGCTGCCCTTATTATTATTTTTTAAATTTTATTTTTATATTAGCTTCAAGTATACGGGTTAGACATTTATATAGTTTATAAAACAATCCCCCTAATTGCTCTTTCTTACCTCTGGCTCTATACCTAGCCATTGCATTAATGCTAACTATTCCCTATGCCATGCTGGCCTTAATTTAATAAGCCCTCCACTGTATGTTGTTTTCTATATTCTCATTCTCATGTTGAAAGGGCTTCTTCTCCTCTGCCCCATCATTCCCCTTCCCCACCACCTCCCAGATCTTCCAACGCCACCCTCTATGATGCCCATCTTATGTCATCTACCTCTGCTATATCTTTACCCTCTACATAGACAGTTGATCCCACTTCCCGATCTTCACTGAAAAATGGCTTCTCTAAGCCTCTATCTTAAGTGGGTGCCACCCATTTTCCCACACCACGCAGGGTATGGGGCAGGGGAGGGGGTGGTAGGCTCAAAATTCTCATACCTCAATGACACATCCAGACTCTTACAATTCCTCATCTCCCTCCTCCTTGGCGGTTTGTGGCATTTTACAGTATCACCCTCTGTACCGTTTTTTTCTCTCATAAACTTTCTAGTCATTATTTTTTATTCATTTTATATTTTGGCATCTGATGTATCATTCTTTCTACCCCTATTCCTGTCATTATCAGGGGTAACTGCAGCGATCATTGGGTCTGTCAGAGAGCAGCCTAGCTTCTCATTAGCTTGACTTTCTCTATACCAATGATCTTTGTATCCACTCCATTTCAGACTCCCATGCCTCCAGCTCAGACCCTGTTTCATCAGATAGTGCTCCATTTCTGAAATATTCATAACGTGCTCTTGCATCACAAACTCTTATCTTTCTAGTTTATCCCACCACTATTCAACAACCTCACTAGAATCTATAATTTCTGGCTCCTTTTATTTTTATCCATAGTTCTTTCTTTTCTTCACTTCCTTCTCTGTCCAAACTCTAACACCTGAACTCCTTTCTTGCCATTTCTCTCAGCTCTTACCATTTTACCTTCCCATGCAGCAAAACCAAAGTTTAAACTTATTCATTGCCCACTTCCTCCATTCTCCTTTCTGGTTACTAAGTATTACTGGAGAAAATTAGCACAAACAACAGACTGATGGTCTGACAAATTAACAGTTTAAATAATAACCATGTAGGTCCTGAAAACTGCTTGGAAAACTTTCTGAGTTTCTTTAATTGGTTCTCTCTTTCAATTTCCATAGCAATTTTTTTTTTCTTCAAATTTTCTTTCTCCTCAAATCTTTGATCTCTCTCTCACTCTTCATTTGGAGCAGGCAATTTACAGAGAAAAGAGACAATATCAGGTGGAACTTTGCTCAAATACTGCCTGCTTGCAAATCTCCAGCTCCTGCCCCCTTCTCTTCCCTTCCTTCAAGTCACAGTGTTGGAGAGGTTCCCCCCTTCTGATCAAGGACCTTCCTGCTTATATGTATTAGATCCATCTTCTCCTACCTCATTTTTAAGTTTTCATCATTGCCTATCTTTTCTCGTCCATATCTACAAGCACCATCACCACAAAACTTCTTCCTGTCAGCATTTAGATGGTTAAGTCTCTGATTTCATTAACAACCAGTCAACCTTCTCCCTCCTCTTTCTCTGTCATCTTTCTCTTTTCACATCATTCTCAATTATATTCCTCTTTTCACATTCAATGACCATAAAGCCTCTCTTCATTTTTCTCACCTCCCATTCATTCCTCAGCTTAATTGTAATCCGGCATTTGTTTCTAAAACACCAGTGAATCTATGTGTTTTAGACAGATGGTGCTAAAACTATCTCTATTTTACTTGCCACTACCAATGCATTTAAAAAGTATTGTTTAATTTTTCATCTTGAAATGTTCCTTCCTCTTCCTCTTCTCTCTTTGGCTTGTGTGACATGTTCTCCTGATTTTCCTTCAAACTTTCTGGCTATTGCTTCTCATATTCTTTCATGAGCTGTTTTTCTCTGTTTTCCTTTTAAAGATGTTGGGTCATCAGAGTTTATCTTCAAACTTAAAACAACCACAATGATGGTAATAGCTAACAATCATCAAATTCTTATTTAATTATTAATTGCTTTTTATAGATGATATTTAAATCTTCACAAAATCCTATGAGGTAGCTACTGTTATTATTCTAAACTTAGAGAGAGGGTAAGGAGCACACAGGTAGCAAAAGCAAGATACATATCCCAATCTGATTGAACAGAGTCTGCCCCTTAATCACTTGATCTGTGTTCTTTTCCTCTGCAATCACAACCACTTGCATGTTTTCACCTACTAAATGTTTGTGGTTCTCAAATAACTCTTTCCAAATATGGCTCCTGAAGACCAAACCCATACATATCACTTCCTCTTACTGTATTGGACGAACATATCAAAAAACACATTTCTTAAACTAAACTCACCATCACTTCACTCCTTGCCCTTGCAAAACTGCTATTCTTATTGTTTATCTTATTTCAGGCAATGGAGCCACAATTCACTGTTTGTCAAGTCAAAACCTTGCTTTTATCCTTGACTCCCCTCAATCCTTACCTCCTATATCCAACTTCTTACTCAGTCTTCTTACTTTTACTTGTTTATGACTTCCAGACTCATAAGTTCTCTTCATTTCCATTAATCTAGCTTACTAAAGCAAGTATGAGTTCCTTGTTTCCAGTAGCCCCACCATTCTAATCTGTTCACACTGCAGCTTAATTTGTTTTCTAAAGTAAAAATTTGATCATATTAATCCCTACCTATAATAGCTTTAGTGGTTTGTCGCTGACCTCCAAACTCCTCAGAATGCCATTAAAGGCCTATGATGTTCCTTCTGCTTACTGTTATAGCCTAAACTTCTGCAGTTTCCTACCTCAAATTCTATAATCCAGCCATATTGAATTCCTAGCATTTCCTTATATGCACTGAAATCTGCTGTTCTGTCTCGTGATTCTGACCTTTTGCAGATTATTAAATAATCTTACCTATGTCTAGAATGTTCATCATTCTCATCTTCCTCATTAAAAGTTAGGTTTTAACTTATACAACATCTGTTCTGGGAAGAGGTTTCTAATAACCCAAACTTGGATAGGTGCCTCACTGATGTTTGTCCATAGAATCTTGTGCTTTACTTAAGCACATACCATAGTGTGTTGTAAATACTCATTTGTTGTTTGTGTCATTAAGGTAGAATCAATTTAATGGTAGGGCTTATGTTTATCTTTGAACCTACAGTGTATAGCACTGTGTCTAGCATATATTGAGTGATCAACAAATATTTATTGACTCGATGAATTAATAACTGTCTAAAAGTGTCATGTTAAAAAATGAAAGCCATCTGTTGTACTTGGCAGCTGATAACCTCTGCCAGAACAGCTTCATTAGGGTTGAACAGGTTAGAAATGAATGGAATATAAGGAATAGAGAGGTTAGATTTCTCTTTTGAGAAACTTAGCTATTAAATAATTAATCCGTAAGAGCGATAAAAAAAAAAAAAATACCACACAGGAATAACCTCTTAAAAGTCATGCAGGGCTTATTGGAAGAAAGTTAAAAATCTTTACTGGAAGTACAAAAGAAGAGATGAACACATGGCTAAGCATACCACATTTCTGGCAAGGAAAACAATACTGTAAGATAGACTCCTTTTACTAAATTAATTTATAGTTTCAATGCAATGTGACACAAATTTTCCATTGAATATTTATTAATAATTTTTTTATTATGAAAATAGTTAATGTTTGTGGGAAAAAATCAAACCACATTTCTCATTCTCTTATTTTCTCTTGTATGTAAGTATACATGTGTATGTATTCATTCACACATGAATATATATTTATGCACACATACACACACATATATACATGATAGTCTTTTATTTTTTTAACACATATGGACTCTTTCTTTATGTACCCTCCAACAACTATTTTATTTAACTTAGCAACATAACTTGGATATCTTTCTACATCAATACATATGGATCTACCTTATATATTTTTAAACTTCTAAAACTGAAATTTATCATACATACAAGAGTGCAGAAATCATCCTTCCTTCAGGTCTCTTTCTAATCATGATTCCTCAAAGGTAAACGTAAGTGTGACTCTTCATAGCATTAATTGATGTCACCCATTTTTGAACTCCATATAAATGGAACCATATTCTTATGTCTGGTCTCTTTTACTCAGCATTACATTTTTGAGTCATTTAGTAGTTTGGCTTTTCATTACCATATTACATCACATGAATATAATCCAATTTATAAATTCCTCTTTAGTGGATATCTAGGTTGCTCCCAGACTGAGAAAATTGTGAATAGAGTTGCTGAGAACATTCTCGTACATCTTTTTGTGAACATATGTACATATTTCTATTTGGTATATATCTAGATGTGAAACGGTCAGGTAATAGGGTATTCATATAATCAGTTTTAGTAGATACTGCCAAAGAGTTTTCCAAAATAATGATAGAAATTTATGCTCCCAAAGCAGTGTATGTACCATATTCTTTTTAAAGGCCTAGAGTATTATATTGTATAAATCTATCATACATTTATTTAACTTTGATTGTCAGCTTTTTTAGTACAAACAATTCTTCAATAAACATTTTGCATAAGTATTTTTGTTTATTCACGTGAGTTTATCTGCAAGCATGAGATAAAATATAAAAAAAAAACTGACAAAATAATTTTAATGTTCACTTGGAAAAAAGTTAGTTTTTCCAAAACCAAATTAGGCAATAAGATTATTTTTAAAAGGAGTAAAATAAAAATATTTTAGGATAGTTACAATCATTTAAATTGTAGCAGTGGTATAGGAAAAAAAAACCACATACATCGATGAATAGGAATAATAGCTATATTGGCTAGGTTTCAAACAGAAAACCTGATACTAAACTGAATATTCAAAGCAGAGGGAACTTAATACAGGTAATGGGTTATATAGATGATAGAAGAGACTAAGAAGTCACGCAAAGATTAACAATACAGAAGTAGCTACTATACCTCTAGTCCTAAAGTTCCTGGAGCTCAGGGGCTGGGTTAACTAGAGAACTTGGTAGAATCATGGAATACCTGTCCAAGCAGGAACAAAGTGCCAGAGAAGAAGTGCAACCTCAGCCCAAAATACCATCTGAAGCAGAAAGAAGGGAGAAATACCTTGGCTCCCCTGTTCCTCCCATTAGTGCCTCCCACCAGAAGTGCTGGTAGCCTGTTAATAAGGGAGGGTGGAAAAGTCTGTGTAGGTCAGTCTGGTTGAGATACAAAGCACAGCAGCAGAACAAGAATGGGCTAATAGGATGGCATAACAGAATATGTATAAAGATGGCATCACAAATGAGAGGGGACAGTAAAGATTTAATAAATGCTACTGACATCATTGTTACCTATTATGAAAAATATCAAGTTAAATTGGGTTTTCATTTGATGCTACAGCCCAAAATAAATTACAGAAGTGTGAAAGAAAAACTGTAAACAATTAAATTCTCTTAAAAACATTAGGCAGATATTCAGGAAGGGGGGTGATTTATCATGCACAAAAGCAACAGAATAAATCTACAAGTAAATTTGATAATTTAAATTTAAAATAACACCATAAGTAAAATTAAAAGGCACATAACAAAGTGGAAAAATTATTGAAATACATATGAAAGAGGGTTAATACTATTAACTAAACAATCTCTTGAGCAAATAGAAAAGTGGGCAAAAAACACCAACAGATATCTCATAAAAAAAGATAAAATGACCAGTAAACATAGATAAAATAATATCCAAACTTCCAATAATCGAAGTCATATAAATTAAAATAAATGTATATTTATCTATTAAACTGACAAAAGAAAATATTATTAATGTCACAGTGTAAGAAAAACAAATGTATGCTATAGCAACAAATAAACTAACATGTTGCATTAAAATTACTTTTCAAGAAATATTTGGTGACAGATAATATTCTCAATATAAAATGTAAACATTAAGATTTAAGCTATATTAAACTTAATAATTTGTTACAAAATAAAACCCACACATATAAATACATAGAATGAAATATCAGAAGGAATACACCAATGTGTCAGAGTTAATTAAAATGATCATTTCTGGACCATGGGATTACAGCAATTTTTATTTACTTACACTTTTCTACATTTTAAAAATACTATTTTACGCTAAACTTTATAATCAGAAAAAAGCGATAATTGCACATATCAATGAAGTAAAGTCAAAGATAGAGAGGTGCACAGGGTTGCGGAATCATTATTTGCAAAGATGGTGAAATTTATACACATTTCAAGGCTAGAAGGAGCCAATGGAAAAGAACCGACTGAAGATATCGGGGACTAAAAATTGCTGGAGTTTCAGAGGAAACTCATTCGGCTCTAGAGCCCTGTTGGAGGAACTTAGGCTTGAATAGGAAGGTAAAAGGGAGGAAAAACAAAAGCCTTAGGAATTGAGTATGAGAACCAGACCCCGAAGGAGTTCTTGCTCTATAACCCTGATTTTCTCCCTCTGCTTTCAGGCAACCTCTGCTGAGAGTGGGGAGTAGGGGTTGAATAGTGAATTCACACTATTGGAGGTTTGAATATTTGCGGCAGAGAATAAGACAAAAGGAATTGCTTAGGAAAAATCAGCATTAATAGGTTGACCTGAAGGCTTCTTTGAGGTCAGACATCTTAACTCTGTAATGGTGACATTTTTCTCTACAATTACGCCAGGTTTTCCTCCAAAATACCTAGACTTATGAATAGAGGCACTGGACGTTTGGAATGTTCTCTAGTTGAGAATTTGCAGAGTGGAAATAGTTAAAAAACAAAAACTTGAGGAAATTGAAGGTGCAGAGGAACTGAAGTCTGTTCTAGGATCTATGACAGGCAGGAAAGGAGCGACTCTTGGAGCGATGTGGGACAGGTGGAGCAGATCACTAGAAGCAGATTACTGTAGTGGGTGAAGGAGAAGTGAGACTATGTTCTCTGTCCTTACAAAGCACCCATAGCCTTTGAATCTAACTTTTGGCATTTACCACACTCTGCCTGTGGCACTTACCTGAGTGCTCTGTACTCGGTAGTTGCTCAAGTACTGTTGTTAGAAGAGTAAAGGCAAGCAAATCTGTTAATTTTTGGCATTATGGCAAGTGCTTTGGTTAAATTTAGAACTACTATTTTGAAGATTTTGGAGCGAAAAGTATTAATTAAATTGGCAACAGTGCCTGCCAGTGACATCAATATGGCACTCCTTGGGGAGAAGCCAGCTGAAGATGTCACTGGGACTACAGCAAGCTCAGGGCATCAGACTTAGTTGCACTTAAGGAAGTATCATCTTTTTAAGCTTCAAAGTAATGATGAAAATACCTGTTTCATAAGCAGGCATGGCTCATTCTGGATTCACTGATTTGTGCTTACAAGAATGATAACTGTGAATGTTCTTTGCTCAAAAAGTACCTACTCAAGAAGATAGAAGGAAACCTTTTGCTTCTCCCTAAAAGCTTGGTTTCGGAAAGTAACTTTGCCTAATATTACATCATCAGAAGTATACTCTTCAAGGCTTTGTCTATCAATTTTTTATAATTTATGTAGAAACTCACCAGATTCCAAGTCTTTATAGGAGGAGTAAAAGTAAAGAATACAGTCATAAGTCAAATAACAGTGGTTCTGGTTAATAATGAACCACTTACACGACTGTAGTCTCATAAGATTATAATGGAGCTAAAAAAATTCTTACCACCTAGTGATTTCATATTGTAGTGTAACATATTACATACATATTTGAGGTGATGCTGGTATGAACAAACCCACTGGACTGCCAGTTGAATAAAAGCATAGCACATACAATTATGTACAGTATACAATATTTGAAAATAACAACCATGTATTTACTATACTATACTTTTTAATCAAGAGTGTACTTTATTTATAAAAAAAATGCTGTAAATCAGTATGCCATGTTACGCTAGCAGCAGCCTCATACATCTCATTTTTACAATCTCCTGACCTCATCATTTTCTCTTGTGCTGGATTAAATCTTGTGTCATTTTGTTCATCATGGCCTCTTAAGCGTTTGCACAATGACGAAATTGCCTAATGACAACATTTCTCAGAACGTGTTCCTGTTGTTAAGTGACACGTGACTATAATATCACTCTTTGATGGTGATGGGGCGGCTGGGTCAGGGTAGGGAGGGAAGAAGAATTACCATTCTCTTGGTAACCTTAACTGTGGTTCACACACACACACACACACACACACACACACACACACACACACAGGCAAATACATTCCTACATAGTCAATTGTTCTCTCACTCACACAAACCTTTCCTATCTCATTCTTTTCAGTAAAATGTTAAAATCCCCACTCTGATATTTAACATTTAGTGTTTTCAAGGCTCTTTCTAGTAGTCTTTATTCCAATGAACATTCTTAATTACAGTCAATTGCTGCAAATTGGCTTTCTTGAATTTAAACGCATTTGCCATTTCATTTTTCAAGATGAATTTGATTGAATGTCTCATAATGATTGATGCAAACTCATTCAGAATATGTGAATAATATATTTATTGCACTGTAGAAAGAAGTAATACACCAAAAACTCTTTGGTTTAATATTTTACTGTTAAAGATTAAATAGTTCTTCTAAATAACTTAGCAACCCTTTCAAACTCAAATTGTTTAGCTCTATGTTTAAGGAAACTATTGAAATTGTTTCAGCTCCCTTGGGTACAGTTGTGCAATTTGGATTTAGCTGGTCTGCAGATTGTACTCATCTATGCTAATGTTTCTGTAATGAGAATGATCCAACTGTGTCATAACCTTTTGGGTCTTAACCTCTTACATTTACATAACCTTTTACATCTCATTTACACAAGCCTTCCCATTTTAGGATGAATACATCAGACTCCTTCCTCTTTCTCCTACAATCTGATTTTTGCTGCTAAAAAAATCAATTGGTTTGCCTTACATATGAGAAAAACATATTATTCACAATAAAGTTCTCGATATTTGTAAGATGCTAGGTGTTATAACAAAAAGAAGTGAGTTAAAAGGATTTCAGCGCTACTAGAATGATTTTAAGAAAATATTAAGTAAATTACTTTAGGTCTTAAAAATGTCAAATTTGAAAACATTTAAAGTTATAAAGACAAATAACAAGTGATGTGTGAATTCAGTTTCTTGCTTCAAATAAAACATTATAATTTAGAATAGTACTACTACCTAAATATCCTAAAAATATATGTGTTAAAAGCATATATGCATTATGGTCTTTTATATTTAAAATTATGCTCATTTGTATACATTATATATATACACATATATTCACAAATATTAACATTTAATAAAATAAGATATGATAAAAGTTAGGCTTGTTCAACTAAAAATATAATTAAGAGATGATTGTGTTTTTAAAATTAATGATATAATTTGTTTAAGTAGAAAATATGATACATATAGAATGCTTTGTTTTTAAAGTCCTATTTGTATGCAAATTAAAATATTAACTACTCAATTCCATTTTTGATACTTTGAAGGAAAAAGACCAGGTGTGTAATAGGAAAACCAGATGTAACCTGGGGTATATATGGCTTCCTGAGAAAGTGTCATTTCTCAGGAAGGCTTCCCTGAGAAAATGTCATTTGAGAGCTAAGTTCCAAAGAATGAGTAGAAACTAAAATATTTGGTGATGGAAGGAAATCTAACTTTGGATGGTGAATATAATGTAATATATACATGACATATTGTTCAATTGTACACTTGAAATATATTTGATTTTATTAATTAATGTTACCCCAATAATTAAAAAAAAAAAAAAAAAAGGCAAGGGGGCCAAGGGTCTGGGAAGGAGTAATCTTTTTAAAGTAATCTTTTTATGTAAACCTGACATATGTATGAGTCCCTCATACTGTCCTAAAACCCTACCATAGCTTTCTTAAATCCTCGCCATGACTTACAAACTCTGCATGATATGGCCTACTTCTTCCCCAGTAGCACTCATCACATTTTTCGTTTGGTGGCTAATTTCCTGGAGAATGAACATGAACCTTATAGCCTCAGAACCCAGATCATTGTTATGTTACCAGACAAATATTTGTGAATAAATGAGTGAAAATAAACATTAAATCTTTAAAATTTAAAGATAATGTATCTTATTAGTCATTGTAAGAATTGTAGCTACCATTTTCTAAACACAAGGGTTAAGCACAGTCCAAGATGTTAATCGTATTAGGTATTGACCCCATAGTAGTGATGAAAAACTGAGGTTTGGAAGTTCAGTGAATTACCCAGTCAGACTGTGATCTGCTCTATCATATTTAATAAAGATAGAAATCACTATATGGTCTTAGTATTATTGGTGGAGAGGAAACACTACTTTATGACGGCGTTCTTGGTGTAGTTCATCCAAAATTTTCATTCTTTTACTTACATTTTAAGTTTTCATATATTATTAAGCTTCTCCTCTTTTTAAAGCATTCAATTCATCAACATTATCAGACATGTACTATATATAAATGAGTAACGTAGGTAATACAACACATACGGTTTTACCCATATATGGTTATGTGCGAGGTTACGATTTGAGTTAAGGGAGCTGTTGGGGGAGAAAGTATATGTGTTGTAGTGGAGGTAGCCACAAAATACTAAGGGTCACAGAGTTATGCATATTTAACAAACATTTAAAAAGTGCCTAATATGCCCACATGTTGTTCTAGGCACTGAACTCTACATACAGTGGTAAATAAAATAGAGTCCTTGGGCTCATGAAACACATACTCTAGAGCTGAGACATGAAATTTGATTGGGGAAGCATACTTAGGCAGGGTTAACTAGAAAGGGTTATATTTCAATTGAGTCTTAAAAGATGAGTAAATACTGTCATGCATTTCCCAGTCTATTAGTTAGGCTTAGATTAATCTTTGAGTGGTAGAAAACACAAAATAGCACCAGTCCAACTAGTTAGGAAACTGTCTCTTCTGCCCATAAAATCAATCTGTATATAATTAGTCTAGCACTAATACATATAGTGCTCCAGGGACAGGAACTTGAGGTACTCCGTCTGTGTTGTTTTTCCACACATCTTTGGCCTGTAGCTTTCAGCTAAGGCTCTGAGGTGGCTTCTTGATTTCAAGTCATGGTATCTGCATTTCAGTGAGCAGGAAGGGAGGAGGTGGTAGGGAAGAAGAGCATGCCCCCTTTATTTCCGAACGCTTACAAAAAGCTGCATACATTGATTCTGTTTATTTCCAGAATAAACCACGTGAGAAGTGGAGAGGTTAGAAAATGATGTGTCTTGCTAAAAACTGAGGATTTTATTATTGAAGATGTGGAAAATAAATATCAGGGATATATGGTAGTCTCTACCATAAGAAAAAAGGTAAAGCATAGAGATATGATAGCAAAGGATTCAGAAAAATAACTTGGAATATTCCGTTGGGTGATATGGCTGGAGTTGCTTGTGTATGAAAAATTATAGAAGAAAATAAGACTATAAAGCTAGGTTAATTAAAGCATTTATTTGCCATGCTCAGAAATATTATCATGTAGTAATATATAATAATTTAATATCTTTTTTCTATATTATACTTACAAATTTTATAAATTTCAAGTCATTTTTCATATATTATCTCATTTAATATTCAAAATAATCCTATGAAATAGGATTCTTGTTTAAGAAGTTAAGTAATCATGGTACAGATGTCTTTTCCATTATACCTGAAGCATCAAATATATGCAGAGATATTCAGGAAGATACTATGTTTTTAACCTAAGAGCAAATGGAAATAAAAAGGGAACTATTAGAGAATAAAAAAGAACTCCTTTTGCCAAAAATATGAAGTAAAAAAAAAAGTGATAATGTCCCAGAAAGTTGATCAAAACTAGTGATGTGTTAGTGAAAAGATGAGGTAAAGCATTCAATTATGAATGTTTAAATTTTGATTAGAGTTAGAAAAACAGGACAAAAAAGTGTGTGTGTGTGTGTGGTGGCAAAGAGGGTGTATTGTCAAAGACAAAAATAGAAAGAAATTATCCAAAACTAAAAAAGACACTAGTCTTTATATTAAAAGGATTCACCAATTGTTCAGAACTACAAAAAGATCCCTACAAAGATATATTCTAATGAAATTTTACAGAGTACCAAGGATAAAAGATATTAAAAATTTCTTTAAAAAAGTTTTCCAAATTTCTGAGAGAAAAAAAATATTTTATGCTCAAACCATCTACCAAATATGAGGGCTGTTTGGAGACATATTCAGACGTACAAAGTTTCAAAAGATTTATTCTTCATCAACATTTTCTCTGTGACCATAGGATATACCCCAGCAAAATTGGAGAGTACAAAAAGGAGATACTAGATCCAGAAAACGGTGCATCTAATTTGGCAAAGAAGTCTGAAAAATCCCAGAATTATAGCTTTGCACAGTAACAGATTAGAGCCGAAGAAATAGTACTCTAGGAAGTATCTCTCTGGGGAAAAAGAAAGAACTCTATAAACATTATGATTGGGAAGGCAGAAAAAATGTATATGATAAAGTCATAAAATCAAGAAAAAAATCTGCAATGAAAAATTTCAGTAAAAAAATATGAAACAAACTAAGATGTGACACAACTTTAAGCAATTGTAACATTTAAAAGAAAAAATTCATTTGAAATTCATGTTAGAAATAATCTTTGTATCAGTTATAGATACATATATACACAATTGTAGGAGCTGTTTATGCCATAAGGTATCTGGCATCTAATGTTGAGAGAATTTGAAGATGTCTGCAGGAAAACAATGGAGAAAAGATAAAGAAAATAGTGTGAGTGAGCATGCTAAGAACCATTGAACACTAGCTGAAATCTACAAGAATGAACTGAAGTCTGTACCAGTTTCTCACCATCTCCAGCTTTAATGATGTGTGTGGTCTGCAGGATAAGTTGATGCCATTTGTCATGGAATTAAACACTCACCTGGCCCAGAAATCAAGGAAACTGATTAGATCTAGGGAAAAATACGGTAGCTGTAAGCAGGGCTTCTGCTTCACGCTAACAATGTGAACCAGTAAAAGCAAAGTTCAACAGCTCCTGTTGCCTCTGTCTCAGTCTTCTGAGCCTAAAACAATACGACTACTTCTTTACTTCGGCCTTTGAAATCTCACACAAAATACCTCTGATGGCCCATTCTAACACAAATAATATAGGGGAAAAAAATATGGGAAATGTAGTTCAGCCTAGCTACACACTGACACATTGCAAAGACACTAGTCTCCTTAGTGTCCATGGGGATTGCAATAGTATAGAAAAAAGTAATGCAATTTTAGTTTAGTACTTGGTCCAACTTTTTGGAATAATATTTAAATAATAGTGATAATATAAATGCTGTTTCTGGGTCACTACATTTAGTCACTCTGTGGAAAAGCACAGAAAGCTGGGCTGTGGTTGCAAGAAAGGTGAATGTTAGCAACCTTGAAAATATAAAAACAGACGGTAGGTGATAGAAGGTGGGATGTGGAAGGGATCCTGACACAGGAGATAAATGGAAGCAAGGGTAGAGAGTCAAATATCTTAAGATCTTAAGTGGAGAGTTAAGGGATCCTGCCTAAATAGAAGTTTAAGGATATTATTTAAAGTCATAAATGTAAACAAAAGGAGAAGTAAAGATAATGGACCTAACTATAAACATTGGTAGAAAGAACCAAAATGGAAAAAGAGTATAAATATGCTAAATCTCCAAGTTGATAGTGCTGAATCAATAGATTGCATCGAGTTGTATAATAAATCAATAAAATGAGGTATATAGAAGCATATTATTTAGCGATTAAAACAGAAATGGTTAAAAGGTTGCTTCTGAGGAACAGAAGTGGGATTGGGAGGAAAGTAGAGGGATACTATGCTTTTCATAGTGTTTTTCTGTAGTATTTTAGCAGTTATACTAAGCATGCATTATTTTGATTATAACAATTTATTTTAAGAGAGAGAAAATAGAAGAGTTCAGAAGATAGGACCTTGGACAATTCCTACACTAGAGGGGCAAATATGGTAGAAGCAGCAGAAAAAAAAAGGATAAAGACCTTTAGACCTTTTAGATGAACATTAAACAATAGCATATTAATTTTTTTGACAGATATAAACAACAGAAACCTTATGTTCACTATAACTTTCAAATGGATTTGACCACTGGTCTACAATGATAACAGAAATATCTGCCAAATAACTCCTTTTTTCACTTGGGAAAAATAAACTATTCTGATAACAATTTATGACAAAATTCAACTATAATTTTATAAAATCTGAAGCCATAATATTGTTATGTTATATTATATTATATTACTATGCTAGTATATATATGTGCGCTATAATATATTGTACTTTAGAATTATATTATGTTATGTTATATTATACCAAAAAAACTTCAGCCATACCAATGTTTCTAAATATTTGGATACTTAAGTGTTTTGTAGAATAGGCTAAATTTTTCAAAACATCTTATTTGTTAATATAATAAAAAAATTTTAATATATTCATAATGAAAATGAAATTATTCTTCTGAATAGAGTCCTAATCAATACTTAAAAGAAATCACATGGCTACCAACTACATGGATGTTTTATTTTGGATTAGGGTTTTACCTGTTAGTTTATGATTTCTTTTTTTTTTAATTTATTTATTTTAATTAGTTTCAAGTATATAGTACATTGGTTAGACATCTATATAGTTCATAAAACGATCCCCCCAATTGCTCCCTCTGTCCCCTGGCCCTCCACCTAGCTAACATATTAATACTAACTGCATTCCTTATGCTGTGCTCCCCATTCCCGTGACTATCCATCAGCTACTAATTTGTACTTCTTTAACTCTTCACCCCTTTCTCCCAGCCCTTCAATCCTCCTCTCCTTTGTCCATCACCAAATTGTCTACTATATTAGTACAATTTCTTATAATTATGTTCAAGAGCATTGGTCATCATTTTTTTCTAGTTATTAGTGTTTTCTGGACTAGTTATATCACTAAAATACAGGGGAATCCTATTAATGCCATTGACATTGGTATTAGCATATTTCTAAACTTTGCCTCTTTCTCATCTTTATATGTTTTCCTTTGATTTAACATCTCAGTGAATTATTCTCAAGTGCATTACTATTAACTTCAACAAGTTATGTTAGTTTAAATCATTTATTCTGTTGAAATACTATATTACATAACTAATTTCTGCAAATCTGGTAGTGATTTAGACTAATTTGTTCTTTAGAAACTATTCTAGAATAATTATGCTTTGATCTTGTAAATTAGGCAAATGGAATATTGTTTATAATGTAATTTAAATGAAAACTGCCATTACATTAAATAGTGTTTCTTGGCTTATTGCTTAATGGACCTCACTTAATGTGTTGTTCATGGGGAAACAGCAGAACTGGATCCACTGGGGTTAAAAGGATAAGAGAAACACAATTGTTCTCGCCAGTGTTTTCACTACGTAGGAAATAATGAAAACCAAATCAATCTATTTTCAACACAATTTTCAAAGTGTTACTTAAAAATTTATTAGCTAGAGGTTGTGTCTGCATGACACTTATGTTAGTAAAAAGCAAAAATGTTATTCCCTGGAACTCGTTCATCCTTGAAATCATAAAGTCTGATACTCTATTTTCTGAGAAACTTTAGATTCTTTCATTCCTTCAGTTTTTCATTACTGCTAATCATGTCTTGACTTCATCAAGGCCTTGGTCTTCTTGACCTCTTCACTTTCTTTCAACTAATTTGTTCAATAAAAATTATTGTGCACTTAATATTGTCCTTTTCACACAAATTTATACACATTATCTTATTTAAAACATATAACCAGCCTATGATATAGGGATTATTACACGCTGGGGAGCAAGATCTCAAATGCTCCAGAGAACAACAGTTTTGCAGCTTCTTTTATGTATTTGCAACTAAGGAGGGA
Organism: Rousettus aegyptiacus; assembly: GCF_014176215.1. Taxonomy (NCBI): domain Eukaryota; kingdom Metazoa; phylum Chordata; class Mammalia; order Chiroptera; family Pteropodidae; genus Rousettus; species Rousettus aegyptiacus. The sequence continues at coordinate 40,973,265 of NW_023416295.1, forward strand.
ACACACAGGGAGGTGGAGAAAGAAGGTGGGGATTGGATTACAGGATAGTTAACAAGGTTATGTGTCCTCTTGAGGGTTAATACCCCCTTCCAGGAGTATTACTTCTGGCATTTCAAAGGTGTGTTAACCTAGATACATAAAACAATAAATAGGGCTGGCTTATAAATTTCAATGAAGAAATTACAGGCCCGGGGTGTGACTATCCACCATGACCTGTCCAGTTAGAAATTTATAATTACATCACCCTGTGATGTTACTTTTCATAACCCCCCCCCCTTTTTTTTTTCATTTACAGTTCCCTTTTTTAGTCATAAATCAATCCAAAGCATGCATTGATGACCAAACTTTTGGTCAAAGATGTCCTTCATTTTAAATATTATTCCTCTGAATAATATTCCATTGTATTTACAGACCACATTTTGTTTACCCACTCCTCTGTTGATAAGACATTTGGGTTGTTTTCACTTCATAGCTATTGTAAATGGCACTGCTATGAACATGGGTATGCAAATTCTCTTCAAGATCCTGCTTTCTATAATGTCTGTTTGAAGTCACTTTTCTAATATTTATGTGTGCCATATTTAAATAAACAAACAAATAAAAACCTTCTTTGTTCCTTCTTAGAACATGTTTAGTACTTAAGGTCCTTTTCATACAAATTAAATACTTTTTTTCTGTCATTTTTTCACGTGTCCATCCAAGGAAATCCTTGAGAATAGAAATCATGACACATTTTTCCACTTCATATGGCAATGAGCACAATTCTGAGTAATTAATCTGGGGGGGGGGGGGTTATTATGGATTAAATTGTATCTTCCCTAAATCCGTATTTTGAAGTCCTAACCCCTGTACCACAGAAAGCAAACTTATTTGGAAGTAGCATTCTTGTAGAAGTAATTAGTTAAGATGAAGTCTTACTTAAGTAGGGTGGGATTCTAATCCAGTATGAGTAGTGTCATTATTAAAAGGAGAAATTTGGAGATAGACAGAACTTAAGGAGAATGCATGTAAAGAATCAGGCAGAAATTGGGGTGATGTTTCTAAATGCCAAAGAATGGAAAAGATTGTCAGGAAAACACCAAAAGCTAGGGGAAAGGCATGGAAAAGATTCTGCCTCACAGCTTTCAAAGGAGTCAGCTCTGGTGACACTTTGATCCTAGCCTTCTAGCCTCCAGAACTGCAAGATAATAAATTTCTGTTGTTTAAGCCACCCAGTTTGTAGTACTTTATTAAGGGAGTACTAGCAAATTAACACAAGCCTTTTCAGGAGTCAATTGTTGATCCATAAAATTATAGATGAAATTGTGTGTATTTGTGTCTATAGGCAACATTTTTTTCTTGAATAATGTCACAATCTCTGCAACCTACTTTCATGATTAGTGGCAGGAACATAATCAAGAGAGATAGAAGAAATGAGAAAAACATGAGCCCCTAATGTGATAATTACCCCTATTTTAATTTGGGAGTTCAGCTCATGAGTGTTTATGACACAAGGACATGCATCCATGATTTTCAGGATCCATCAGAGCTTTAGTCAGCATCTTGAATCCCAGGGTATCTCTTGGATCTTCCCCCAGAGTAAGCACTAAAGTGAGATTAAAAATCACTAATACATCAATCTTACATGCAGCACTGAGGAAGGTGAAGGTAAAATTATTAAGTGAAACAGGGGAAAGTGAAGGTAAAGCTACAAAGGGAGAAGAGGTTATCTTGGCAGTTGTTCAGTTCAACAGATTTGGGGATGCAGAATAATAGAAAGCTCAGGGCTGCTATAATGAATTACCACAAACTGGGTAGCTTATAACAACGGATACTCATCCTTTCACATTTCTGGAATGCAGAAGTCTGAAATAAAGTTGTGCTCCCTCTGATAATTCTAGGGGGAGAAATCTTCCTTGCCTCTTCCAGCTTCCGGTGGCTCCAGGCTTTCCTTGATTTGTGATTGCAAACTCCAGTTTCTGTCCCTGTCTCCTCATGGCCTTTTCTGTGTCTTCTCTTCTCTCCATGTGTTTCTCCTCTGTTTGTCTCTTATAAGGATACTTGTCATTGGATTTATGGCTCACTCTAAATCCTGGCCGATCTCAACTCTAGATTCGTAATTTAATTATATTGGCAATGACCCCGTTTTCCAAAGGAGGTCACATTCACAGGTTTCAGGGGTTAAAATGTGTACACATCTTTTTGGAGGCCACCATTCGACTCAATACGGACTTTACTGAATTCTGAAAATAAAAGAGAAATAAAACAAGGCAAAATAGATTTAAGTTCTATAACTGCATTTCTTAAGTGGGAGACTGAGAATAAACTCATATGAATAAATCATCCACCAACAAAAAGACCAGAAATATTTAGACTATGGAAAGGGAAACTTAAGGGTGCAGGGTGGCTTCAACTTCTTTTGAAGATAATAAATTCAATATTTTAAACACTAACTAAAATACTTTTTGGGAGAGGTAATATAATTATTACTGTGTTCTCACATTTATGAGATGTCATGTAAGAAAAGGATTAGATGTATTCTGTGAAGCTCTCCAGTGCATATCCAGAAGTTTCAAGAAGGCATATTTGAACTTAATAAAACCCAATTATAATAGAAAGGTAACAGAAATAGAGTGAGTTATGTTGTGAGTCGTGAGTGCTTTGTATAGAAGTCACCAGCTTTGGGTGAGAGATTGAGCTAGAATATTTGCAAAGCCCCATTCAAATCTACATTCTATGATTCTGTAATTTTCTTTACCCATATATAACTAAAAGATACTTACAGATATTTGTTAAGTATAGGTGTACTGAATAACTGTTTTGTTTAACAATATTGCTCATAATCTCTTGGTAGAAATAGCTGAAGCATTCGTTTGTTGAAAGGAAGATATAATGGAGCTTTGGCTGACAAGAATTACAAGGTCTGTTAATGTGTATAGGCTGTTCTGTATATGACTTTAACAACCAAGATCATCTGTTTTGAGTTCAGGTGATGAGCCACTTCATTTTTCATATAGAAGACATTTTTAAATGTTTTCTTTCACTTTTATTATTATACAAGTATTTTTCTTTTTTTCCTATAAAGTATTGATAACAATGAGTAAGGCAATCATTAGACCCGTATTGTGTCCCATATAACTTTGAAATTATTCCATGGGATGTGGGGATAAGAGCTCAAGGGAAGAGAAAGCATATAACAAGTAATTGTTATATATATATATATTTTTCTCTGCTTGCCAGAATTTTTTACAGATGGGAGTTTAAAATTACATGAGTTTCAAACAATTTGGAGTCATAAATAATGCTAGGTGCAGTTCAGGGCCAATTTCTTTTTAAAAATGTTGAATCCCACATTTCAAATAACCAAAATATGTTAAAGTTAGAAACAGAGCAGAATAGCTGGCTAAGACAGATACTCCAAAGTAACTAAAGAAGCTCCATATAACCAGAGTTTTTTAGCATGAGGTTGGACATATAGCATGGCTCTAAAATAATTTTCATCACTAGGGCGACTTGGCAAGCAACTAAGAAGGGTCAAGTTCTAATGATTATGAAAATGTTTCAATTTGAACTTGGAGGTTTTACTGAGGTAATAATGACTTCTCACAATATGTGATGTATTGTTTAGGATGCTTTCTTTCTGGTGTTTTATTTAATCCTCACCTCAACCCAATGAGGGGGTTATTTTTCAGAAAAGAAAGTTGAATGTCGAGTAATTTGTCTAAGGCCCTACAGCTAATACATAGTTCTGTCCAGATTCTAATTTAATCTAATCGGCCTGTTTCCTTGGCTCCTCTCAGCTACTGTGCTCGTATGAGTTCTGTTAATTGTAGGACATCTCCTTAGTCTGACACTATGGCCAATTAATTTGCTTTGGTGAACTTGATGATTTGCACTTTTAGCTCATCTGTTTAAAAAGAATTCATGTGAATCATGAAACAAAATACTGTTTCATATAAAATATACTCAACCTTTCTGATAGAATGAAATATTTATTTAAAACTCATTAATTTATACAACCAGTATTAATTGACTACTTGCCACATGCCAGATACTGTGAAATGTGTGTGTGTGTGGGGGGGGGGGTAAAATACCTGTTCACTATTCTCAAGATGTATATGGTCCTGGGGAGGGAGGTGTGATAAGCAATAACTAAAGGGTTTTATATTTTTTTGCTAAATACTGGGGGTGGGGTGAGGTATGCATTTAAGCTATGATATGATGGTTGAAAAGTAACTAGCCATGAGGAAAATGATAGGAAAAGAACAAGAACATTTTAATCAAAGAAAACAGGATGTACAGAGGTCTTGAGGTGTAAAAGAGCTTGAGTTTACGGAAGAAAAAACTGAAATGTCAGTGAGCTGGGAAACAAAACAAAGGGGAAAGGGCTAGAGGTGAGGTTACAAAGGCAGAAGGCAGAGGGTGCCGGGGGCTCTGATGTGCTGTCTGAATTATATTCTAAGTGGTATAAGAAGACATTGGAGGGTTAAAGAAGGAAAACGACATGATCCAATTAGTGTTTTTTAGAAAGTTCATTTTGGCGCCTGTGTAGAGAATGGATTTCGACACAGATTTTAATATTCTGGGCTGAAATTTTTAACTTGGGTATCTGAGCACTCACTATTAGGAAAAAAAAAGTTTAAAAATGTTGTCTATATGCAGATTTCTTTTTTGTTTAATTCCAAAGGACTGTATCTGTACCAGATTTTTATTTTATTTGTTATAAAATAATTTGGACTCATGTTATTTTTATAAAGTATTTGACATGTGCTGTTAATCTATTCACATTTCCATCTTTTTTGTCTACAAATCATAGATTTATTTCAATGACAAAATGTTTCCCTAAGATAGGGTATCATACTCAAAGTCATTGTGTACCTTTCCAAATATATGGATATCATGTTAACAGAACATCTGTTAGCTTATTGCTTCTTTCACATTTTATCCAGCAGTTTAGTGTCATGTCACTTATAAAATGTGTGTAAGTAGATTATCTTTGAGGTTTTATTGAAATTCCAGGTGACTGAATAATATTTTGAAAACCGTCTTTCATCTAAGACATTCAAATGTATTGCAGTCATTTAAATTAGCCTCCAAAATGTGTCAAAAGGCTCTAAAAGATAATCAGAAGAGCTTAAAAGAGAAGGCTTTTATATCTCTTGCTCTTGTCCTCATATTTTACATCTTTTAGAAAAGAAGAGGGAACAATAATACCACAGACATTTGTTTTCGTTTTTTTTTCTTTGATTCTGTTCAGCTTCTAATATCTGTCTCCCACCCCCTTTTGAAGAAAGACCACTTTGGGTGCAGTGTCTGTGGGATCTAGTACCTCACTTCTGTTATGAAAGGCGAATGAAAAAATTCCTCTCTACCCCCATCCCTTGGCAGACAGAACAAGGCATAGTAGGCCTTTGAATGAAGGTGTGGTATGCCATGACAATGAATGTCCAGTTGTGTGTAATGTTAGTGTCTTAGCCAGAATGTCTATGCTACCCAACTTCCAGAATCCTGTTGGGGCTCACATATTTTCCAGAACAACCTCCCGCCAACTTGCAGACTTTACAGTTTTCTGATAGTTTCCTTTTCACATCTAACAGCCAGTTGGTTCTGTTGCTTGTACCAAGAACTCTACAATCATTAACATGCACTTGTGAGGAGGCAACTACTGTGCCATTGTGAAAATCTGACTGACCTGTTTTGTGTATGTTATATATCTGATTCTTGACTGAACGAAGAATAAAAATCTGTCCTTCTCAAACTCTTGGGTATGATGATTGTATATAAATATATAATCATATAAATATACAATCATATAAATATACAATCATATAAATAAATATCTGTTACAAACATATTTTTAAAATTTCAAAACATTGAGTCTTTTTTGAAATCACTGAGGAAATAAACCTCTATTACTAAAGTTCAGAAGGAAATATGGTCCCTGTCACCAAACAGGTATATTTTTACGCTATATTTCTGTCTTCTGATGGAGCTGTTTTCTGTGAGTGTGGTACTAAAACCATCTCCTGACAGGTAACTTTAAATTCTCAGTGTCCTCTTTGTAAGAGTCACTTGTGTTTTCTTTTAAACAACCTTCAATTTTAAACAACAACAAAACAAAACTATTCAAACTGTTGTGGTTTCTGCAAAAGTACTCCCCTCCCCCCACTCCTTTTTACTGTCTTCTGGGAAACTGAAATACATTTTGGAACAAATAGACAGCTCAGGAGTCAATTTTCTAGCTTGAAAAGAAACTCGTCGTACAAATTTTTAAGTTCAGGTTGAAGCATTTAGGTTTTGATTTCAAAGGGAGTTCTGAATTTGTCATAATATCTTCTTTTGTAATGAAACAGGCATTGAAGTTTGCAAAGGGAGATGGTACCATCTCATACCACCCTTGTATATTATACTATCTGTTCTGTGTCAGTTTTGTGTTCATAAGAACTCCTCCGAGTTTTTATTTTGTTTTGCTCTCATCATGGGGAAAATTCAGCATATTGCCTAGTACTGTTATTTACATTTAAGTTGGCTGATAAAAATTCAAGTTTTCAAACCAGTAAAGTACTGATGAGGACTAGAGAGCCAATGACTGCTGTTATTCAGAAAGGATTTGAGCTTTTCTCATTTCTGTACTAGAAGACTCCATTAATGTTAAGTATTCTCAGTGCTTATTTTCTACATGGAGATAAACCCTACATCTTCATTTACATGGAAAACTCTTTTGACTACAGGATCTGACTAGATATTTGAGTTACCCAGACAAATGGTCAATTCATTTTAGTAAATTGTCTGATCTCATTATAAATTAATTTATTAAATTCATTTAAAATGATTAAATTGTTCATGTTGATATAATTTATTTACCTAGATAGGAGACACATATGACCTGCTCCGCACAGTGCTAGGAATTAATTTATATGACGTTAGTCTTTATCTTATAGTATTTTCTGTCACTTGCTCAATTGGCTTCAAACCCAAACTGAGATAATATTATGGTATTAATCATTTTATATTAATATTATATTAATCAAAATTATGCTGAATCTATTGAATTAATGTCCTAGGAGTTGTTAAATTCAAATAAAACATGATTTTGACCAAATTTTCTAATTCTTAAAAGAGAAATGAGTTATTTTTATGCCAATTTAGAGAAAGTTTGGTCAATTGGTAAAAATTATGTAGAGAAAGTCATCTTTCAAAACTATATTTCCATCACAAGAATTGCACAAAATGTGGTTAGCTCACAATAACTTAAAATAATTATTTTCATATTCATAACCAGAAAGCATTCTACAATTAGGAGTTCTTGGTAAGTATAAAATAGTATTAAATTATAAGAATATATTACTTACTCAATGATTATCCTCAAATAATCTTTGTTTTTCATTTTTGGGTTGAGGGTCAAATGTCACCTCATGAATCCTTTCTTAATCCCTGGGGTAAGAATTAATTACTCTCTCCATTGTCTTCTCACAGCATTTTTATATCCTTATTATAGTACTTAACACATTGAATCTTCATTATTTTTTAACCTGTCTTCTACATCAGACTTTTAGTTCTGAGGTAATGTTTTATTCACAGCTGTGCTCCCACAGAGTCAGTTCACAGAGTGGGCAATCAATAAATTGAAATGAGTATAACATTTTCTTAAGCAAATATTTTTACTAATTTTCCATTTCCCTATTCCATTTTCATTCTCTTATTATTTCTTAATGCTTATCTTTTCCTGTATTCCCTTTGCGCTTACCATCACTGCAGATGTGCACCCTACTGCCTTTGCCTGCTCACTGTCACTTGAAGAAACTTCACCTGCTCTCTGGAGTTCTCCTGCTTCTACTCCTTATTTTAAACACCCCGCAGTAGCTCCAGTCTAAGACTAGAAATCCCTTCGCAAAGTTATATCACTTTTTTGGAATCTAAAACCCTCAACATCAAAGCATAACCTTGCAATAATAGTTATTGAACACAACTTATTTAAAGAGTGTTGGCAACATTCTACATTAATTTGAAAAGATGGTCTTATGAAGGAATTAAAAATTAAGGTTTTGACCAGAAGTATATTTTAGAAAATGAATGCCCTGTTCAGTAATAAGAAGGAACCATGGTAATACACCCAAAGGTCAGAGGTCCTACCACTTAAATTAGTCCAGGGGCTAATTGTTTTGGGGACTCTGCTAAATACATTTGATTTAAGGTTCATGGACGTCCCATACATAGCAACCTCTGAGTCCTGAGGCCTGTGAGGGAAATGCTCGCAGTTTACTATTCGGTCTTTTTTCCCCGTTTGAGTCAAAACAGGAGAGTCTATAATGACTGTAACGTGGCAGAAATTCTGGTGTTTCAGGAACTCCATAGGTTTAAGAGAGTAAGAAAATATATGTACAAGTTATGTCATAAATCGACAATAACCAGACTAACTTAATTAGAAAATGATAAGTATTTTCAGGTCTGTATTTTTAAATTTTTACTTTTTCTTCTCCCTTCCTCCGTCCTTCCTTCTTCCTTTTCCTTCTCAGCTACAGAGTTTGGAGTCAGTTATTTTTGGGTCCATTTAACTTTAGATCTTACCTAGGTTCTGATGACTATTTGTTCTTTGTGTGCATTCTCTATTGACTATAATTATGTAAGGGGTAAAAAGTGAAACATATAATTTGGGCACTGTATTAGAGTTAAATAGAGAAACAGGACCAATAGGAGATCTATCTATTGATCTATCTATCATCTATCTAACTATCATCAACCTATCTATCCATCATCATCATCTATATATCAATCATCTGTCATCTATATATCATCTATCTACCTACCTATCATCAATCTATCAATCATCTATCTATTGATCGTCTATCATCTATCTATCAATTATCTATTTATCATCTATCTAGAAAGTGATTTATTTTAAGGTATTGGCTCATGTGATTACGGAAGCTGAGAAGTCCCACAATCTATCTTTTGCAAGCTGGAGACCCAAGAAAGGCCTGAGAACTATAAAGTTATTGAGCAGATTTCAGTCTGATTCTGAAGGCCTGAGAACCAGGAGCACCAAGGGCAGGAAGAGATTGATATCCCCATTAGAAGAGTCAGGCAGAGAGAAAATTTAACCTTTTTTTAGCTTTTTTGTTCCTTTCAGGCTTTCGGTGGACTGAATGAGGCCCACCCACATTGAAGGGCCATCTGTTTACTCCATCCACCAATCTGAATGCTACTCTCCTCCAGAAACACCTTCACAGACACACCCAGAAATAATGTTTAGCTAGCTATTTGGGCATCCCTCTGCCCAGTCCAGTTGACACATAAAAATAACCGTCACAGGCACTAAACCCCTCAACAATCCTTATTTTACTACTTTGCTAAGACAGGCTCTAAGTTTCAACATGAAACTGAAACGGTCTGTGGATTAGTGTTTGGAAACCACTATTGAGCTCACCCTATTCTTCAGGCTTTCTAATATCTATAAATTGGTAACTCAATTCTATATCCTTAGTTTAATCTTCTTTCTTAACTTTTTAAAATTCATATCCAGCAAGCTACTACTAATCAGATATTCTCTAAGTAATTCAGCCAGACCTCTCCCCCATCAGAGCTTCCCCTTTCTTTATATTTTCCATGGCAGTAGGCCTCTTGTCACATGTTATATGTGAGAGGCAGCCTAGATTAGTGGTTAGAAATACGGATTCATGAGCTAGATTGCCTGACTGAGAGTTCCAGTGCTACCACTTAATAGCCCTGTGACGTTGGGAAAGTAACTTGGCCTCCTTTCACAAAATAGGGATAAATAATAGTGTGGTTGATATAGAAGATTCAATGAATTAATAAGGACTTAGAATAGAACCTATTTGTGTGTCCGCTAAGTATAAATAAATGAATAATAAAAAAGAAATAAACTCATGTTACAACCCTGAAAGCAATTGTTTGTGTGTTCTTCAACTTCAAACCTCCCATTCATCCCTTATCTCACCCATCTATTGATGACTACCAACCTGGCCTTCTATTTATTTCTTAAATAACTCTCTAGATTGTAAACTCCATAAAGACAATGACTACATTTATTTGTTTGTGATGTTATTTCTAGTTCTTCGAATATCAAAAAATCAGGTGAACAGAGTGAATATTCAATATAATTTTGTTGTATAATGAAATGAATTATATGTCCCACATTGTATTATAATTTTCTGTTAATATATCTCCCCAACTAGATTAGAATTTCTTGACTATTATGACTTTTCTATATCCAAGTGCCTGGGATATATTAAATACAAATGAATATTTGTTACATGAATGAATCAGTGAATGAATGAATGAATAAAAGCATTTGGACAGGAGAAGAATTCAAGCCTAATGAGTTAGATTTCTTAGTGGCAGTATTGCTGTGAAAAACACACTGCTAAAGTTAATAAGGCAGAAGCACTTAATGTTATGTTGGCTGTACTTGGTGTCAGTTTTAAAAATATAACAAGCATTTAACTCAGACAGACCATTGAAAGTAACTAAGACATCTAAGGCACACTAAAGTAAAGCCAATTATCCTGACAACTAGGAATATTTTGTGTTTGCTAGGCATTTAACTCCCAGAGCAGAGGATGCATTTTTATTAACAATTCAGAGGGTAATACTTCTGGTCCCTTCCATATAACTTGAAGAATTCTACTCAAGAAATAGAATAATATGTCTGACAAATAATAGGACCCGTAATGTTTCTACCAAGTTATGTTAATTTATAAAACTAAAGTAATAATTAGGAAAATAATACTTGTAAACATTCTAGGTGATTATTTTATTATTGAAGATAATATAGAAAATCTTATTCCCAATAATATATATGCTTGAATGTATATGTTATTATAACTTATAATGAGTGATTGTAATTGAACTGTCTATAAAATTTTAAAAAATAAGTCTAAATTAACCCTGAGCTATATGATGAACAAAATACCTACAGTACAATACATTGTTCTATTAAAATGACAACTGACTGATCTACTTTACAGAGAGAAACAAAATAGAGTAAAATAACTGATATGAAGGATGACAGTACAGAGATAATGCAGATAACAGATATGCTGATTTACTTCCTTTTACACAACATATAAAACCATTCGTTGTTAGCAGCCACAGCAAACTATTTTATTTATATTTATCTTCATATTACATAAGAAAAATCATATTTAACATTGTTGAGGATAAGCATTCCAAATATGCCTCCAAGTATTTCTTAGATGTTCTAATTTTATGAAAATATTTCAGATGACACACAAAATGATAAAGCTACACACCTCCTTTTGCTATGTTCATTATACTTGTAGTGAATAGGCTACTATGTTTACATTCTGGCATTTCCATGCCATTTATAACATGATATTTTAAGTCCCTTTAAAAAGTCCAAGAAATTGTTTCTCCTATGTAGAAAATTATGATCCAGAAAAAAAGATCATGCAGTAAATTATTTCAAACATGTGATTTAATTTAATAAATATTTGTTGCTCACTCACTCTGTACCTTGAAATCTGCTAGGAAATAAAAAAATGGATGAAATCACACACACACACACGCAGCACACAGGAGTGTCTTCTCTCTTGGCGCCATAAAAGAGGTCCAGCAAAAATGGAAGGATGTTTGGAAAAAGGGATGACAACTTCTGGTTCATAAGAAAAGAAATACCTCAGGGAGAAAGAACCAGGTGAGCCAGGCGTTGAAGAATGGACATAGCATTGACAGATAGAGATGATTGAGAGGGCGCTAGGTGGAAGAAATTCCACTGGGACAAGTACAGAGGAAGAAACTGTGAGACTTGTAGTTTAGTTGGGGTGGATGATAAGGGATGGATATATTTGAAAGCACTGGGAGGTAAGCCAGATTCATATTACTGACAGTCTTAAAGACAAGCCTAAGGAGTTTGAACTTTGATGATAAGCAAGAACTGTTTAGGTTAGCATATATTTTAATTCAAATATTTATTCCATGCTTGAGTATTTTTTAAAAAATTTTTTCAAAAGAGAATTTTTTAAAAAAGCAGTTTTAGGTTTGAGCAAAATTGAGTGGAAGGTATACAGATATCCCATATTCCCCTTGTCATGATACACACACAGTCTTCCTCATTATCAACGACCTGCACTACAACAGTACATTGTTACAACTGAAGAACCTATATAGACACATCATTATCATCTCAATTCCCTACTCTACATTATAGTTCACTCTTGGTGTTGCACATGCTTTGCGTTTAGACTAATATACAACTGCATGTATCCACCATTATAGTATCTTGCCGAGTAATTCCACTGCCCTAAAAACCTTCGTGCTCAGGTTATTCATTGCTTCCCTCCCCCATCCTCAGGCAACCACTGATGTTTTTATAGTCTCTATAGTTTTGCCATTTCCAGAATGTCATATAGTTCGAATTATAGAGCATACATACTCTTCGGATTAGCTTCTTTAACTTAATAATATACATTTAAGTTTCCTCCATGTCTTTCATGACTTGATAGTTTCTTTTGGATACTAAATAATATTCCACTTTCTCGGTGTACCACCGTTTATTTATCTATTCACCTACTGAAGGACATCTTGGTTGCTTCCAAGTTTTGGCAATTATGAGTAAAGCTGCCATAAACATCTGTGTGCGAGTCTTTGTGTGCACCCAAGTTTTCGATTCCTTTGGATAAATATCAGGGAGTATGATAGCTGTAACTTATGGTGAGAATGTGTTTAGTTGTATAAGAAACTATCAAACTGTCCTCCAAGGTAACTGTATCATTTTGCATTCTCACCAAGGAATGAGAGAATTCTTCTGGTTCCACATATTTGCCAGCATTTGGTGGTGTCAGTGTTCCAGATTTTGGCCATTCTAATAAGTTTGTTGTGGTATTTCATTGCACTTCCCTGATAACATATGATATGGAACATCTTTTCAACATGCTTATTTGCCATCGGTATTTCTTCTTCAATGTGGTGTCTGTTAAAGCTTTTGGCCTATTTTTTAATTGGGCTGCTTCCTTTCTTATTGTTGAGTTTTATGAGTTCTTTGTGCATTTTGGATAACATTTCTTTATTAGATATATCTCTTGCAAATATTTTCTCCTCTGTGGCTTATTTTCTTACTCTTGACAGTATCTTTCATAGAACATAAATTTTTTAATTTAAGTAAAATCTAACTATCAGTTATTTCTTTCATGGATCGTGTCTTTGGTAATGTATCGAAAAAGGCATCACCACTATTAATATCATCTAGGTTTTCTCCTATGTTATCTTCTAGAGGTTTTATATTTCACATTTTTACATTTAGTTCTGTGATCTATTTTGAATTAAATTTTGTGAAGGATGTAAATTCTGTGTATGCATTCTTATTTTTGCATGTGGATATCCAGCTGTCTCATTATCATTTGCTAAAAAGACTACCTTTTCTCCATTTTATAGCCTTCGCTCCTTTGTCTAAGAGCAGTAGACTATATTTATGGGAGTCTATTTCTGGGCTCTCTATTCTGCTCCATTGATCTATTCATCTATTCTTTTGCCAATGACACATGTCTTACTATAAAGTCTTGGGTTCGGTAGTGTCTTTCCTCCAACTTTGTTTTTACCTTTGGTATTATATTGGATACTCTGCATCTTTTGCCTCTCCATATAAACTTTAGTTTGTTGATGTAAAATAACTAATTTAGATTTTAATTTAAACTGTTTTGAATCTATAGATCTTGTTGAGAACTGACATCTTGATAATATTGAGTCTTTCTATCTGTAGATATGAAATGTCTCTCCATATATTTATTCTTTGATTTTGTTCATCAGAGTTTTATAGTTTTTCTCACACGTTTTGTTAGATTTACACCAAAGTATTGACTTTGTGTATTAATTTTGTGTCCTGTAGCCTTGCTGTAATTGCTTATTAGTTTTAGGAGTTTTCTTATTGATTCTTTCAGATTTTCTACATAGACTGTCATGACATATGCAAAGACAGTTCTGTTTTCTCTTTTTCAATTTGTATAGCTTTTATTGCCCCCCCCTTTTTTTATCTTGTTGCATTAGCTAAAACTTCCAGTATGATGTTGAGAAGTGGTAAGAAGGGACAGCCTTACCTTGCACCTGATCTTAGTGGAAAAGCTTTGAGCTTCTCGCCATTTAGTATGATGCTAGCTGTAGGTTTTTTGTAGGTATTCTTTATCAAATTGAGAAAGTCCCCCAGTGCTTTATTTTTATTATGGAAAAGAGCTTGCATCTCTGGAATAAATGTTTCTTGGTCATGTTGTATAATTTAAAATAATTATACTTCTGAATTTTATTTCCTAATATTTATTAAGAATTTATCTCTATATTCATGAGGGATATTGGCCTGCAGTTTTTCTTTCTTCCTTTCTTTTTCCTCTCCTCTCCTCTCCTCGTCTCTCTCTCTCTCTCTCTCTCTCTCTCTCTCTCTTTCCTTTCCTTTCCTTTCCTTTTCCTTCCTTCCTTCCTTCCTTCCTTCCTTCCTTCCTTCCTTCCTTCCTTCCTTCCTTCATTAGGTTATTTGGCTATCCTTGCCCCAATATATAATATATCCTATCTTATATTTTTCATTATATATCTTGTATCTTATAAAGCAAGTATTCTCTTCATTTTTTACAAAATTGTCTGGCCAGTTCTTGGAACTTTATTCTTTCGTATAAGTTTAAAACTCACTTAATCTGGTTGCACATAGAATCCTATGGGATTTTCATCTTAATTGCATTAAATTTCCATATGGGTTAATGGAGAATTAATTATCACATTGAGTCACTCCATTAGTGAATCAATGCATCTTGACAGTTCCTCAGGTCTTCTTATATGTCCTTAAATAAAGGTTGCAATTTTCTCAATAAAAGTCTTTTTCATCTTTCAATAGGGCTCTTGATTGTTGTAACTATTCTATTTTCTAATTAATTTCCACTTGTGTACTGGGAAACTATTAATTTTTGAACGTCAGTCTTGCATCGAAGAACAACGCCATCTTGTTTTATCAATATAAGTTTATTTATGAATGCTTTTTTATTTTTATCTATATCCACATTGCCTGAACACAAAAATCTTCCCTATTTTATTCTTTAACACTTTTTTTCCTTGTTTTATGACAAGTGTAACAGAGTGAAATGCTCAGTGTCTCTAACTCCATCTTGTTCAAGCCTGAGTTATTCCCATTGCCTTCGGGCTAATAAGCTCCTGCTTTAGACATGCTAAACATTAGAGGAATTCTGCTTGGGGCTCAAGTTTTTACAAAAACAGCTCCTCCCATTTTCCTTTCTTTTGATAAAAGAAGCCTGAACTCTGTGCTTTCTTGACATGGATTTGAGAATTAGGTTTCCCATCTCCTTGTTATTGCCTCTTCATCAATAGACATAAAAAATGAGGACTTTTTGGACTTTAAAAAATGAATTCCATGGGAACCGTGACAGTAATGTTAACTGGCATATAATGGGAATACCTTAGGGTATAATTGGAACATCCAAAACCACAGAAACATTCACCTCCATCTATAGAAGCCTATAAGCATAAAGATCCCACCTTGTAAGGTCCATATAAGCTAAACACCTTAGACAGACATGCCCAAGCCTAAACCTTGGCAGCATCACTTCATGGACCAATGGCTCTAAGACCTGAAAACTCTGACCTTTTGATCTGTCATTGCCACTGGCTTGGGACTTGCAACTTTCCATGGCCAGTCAACAGAGCTTGCTTTGGAGATGTTGAGGACTTTAGTCTCTTTGGTCTGTCACGTAAGACTTTGTACTTCCCCTCTCTGGGTGTTGTGTGATAATCTGTGTGGGTACTTGACTGGTTTATCTGAGAAAGTTCCACTCAATAAATCTGGCATTGTGGAAAGAGTTTACCAAAGGTTTTTGCTGAATATATTTTATAAGGTTAGGGCATTTTCTATTTCTTGTTTACTAAAATTTTATTTTTTAAATCATGGTCGAACGTCTATTATATCGAAAGCTTTTTTTCTGCATCTTATGAAATGATGGCATGATTTTTCTTTTCAATCTGTTAAGATAGTTAATTACATTGATAAATCTTCTAATAGTTAACTACTCTTTCATGCTAGCACTTTGTTTTGTTTTAAATACATGGTTGGAAATTAGAGTGCTTTTAACTCAAGATTATGTGCATTTGATGTATCCTATAAGAGATATAATCATTTTCTCAGACTTAGAACTTCACTTTTTGATTGCTGTAATTAGGTAAGATTATGAAACTTTCACTGTTACATCAGTGATTTGAATAAAAGCAGTTTTATGTAAATCAATATAATTTAATGAAAAACACATACTCTAATTTTAGTTTGTTAAATTTTTCCCTATTGCTAATATTTAGTTTTAAAATTACTCAATTAGGCTCTCTTTACATGAAAGATTACATTAGACATACACACACATAAGGTATTTAAATGTAATTTTTGTCATTTTACCATGTACCTTGTTTCCTAAAATAACATTAAGATCAAATCTATCTTTAATCAGAATCTTTAGTTCAAGACTCAAATTAACTTTTTCTTTTTACCTAATGTTGGGCTATCTGAATCCTAGGAGGGGTAGGATATCATATCTTTCTTTTCTCATGTTTTTCTCAATGAAATGGCACAGAGGCTGGCTTGACTGCTTGAAGACAACATATAAACATTTTCTCAGAGTTTCTCAAGTTATATTAATTTCGGTGCAAACCTCTGTTATTACCATTATAAATAATGTCTATAAATGTTCATAAAAGGAGGTTTTCTTCAGGAATTCTAAGGGTTTTGATATTCTTTCCATTAAGTTGAATAACAACATAATTTGATCTATAAAAAGATTAAAATGTGGGTTAATATTAAGAGGTGATAAATGCCATGTAAACTCTCTCAGTATAAAATAGAAGATATTTCATTGTAACTTTATTTTAAATCAAGGATTACTTAAATTAAATTATTTTAAAACAATCATTATCACTATCAGTATGATAATCCTGCTTACGATTAAAATGGACAAGAAAAAAATGTCTGGAACAATTGCTGATTTAAACTTTCATTCTTAATGAGTTATATGAATAATGACTACTGAATTTGGTCCAAGAAAGGGAAATCACAGATGTATTAAAGAAAATTAGTAAATATTTCTACAGTTTGGAAAACAGAGCATCATAACATAAATTATCTATAATCTAATTTTTATTGGGCTTTGGTCCAAGAGTAGTGAATTTGAATTGATAAAACACTATTTTTTATGGATGCATCTTTTTCTTATTTTTTATTGGATATTTATTAATTTAAATTAATATATAAATTATTCTCACTCAAACTTAAAATAATTTTAAGAATGAATAAAGCATATTCCATGCATTTTGATCTAAAGAATTAGTAAAGAATGTTTAATATACTTAAATATAGGTAAATGTAAAAGCACATTGAAATTCCTTTTTCCATAAATTAAGGGTGTTGAGCTTGCTGTCTTATATAATATCTTTCCAATCTTCTATTGCTTTAGTTTTCGATAAGATCAAATTTCTCTTTAACATTTAAAAAGAAAAAGCATGGCCAACATGACGGAAGTCTAAAATAGAACTGTCCAATAGCATTTTCTGCAATGACAGAAATGTTATATATCTATACTGTCCAATATAGGAGCCACTACCAACATGAAGATATTGAGCATGAGAAATGTGGCTAGTCCAATTAAAGGCTAAATTTTACATTTTATTTAATTTTAATTAACTTAATCTTATATACATATATCACATGTGGCTAGTAACTACCATATAGGAAAGTGCAGGCCAAGACTCAGGTTTTCCAAACTTGTCTTTAAAGGCACAATGTTATTATAATTTCAACATAACTTCTGCTTCTATAAAATGGGTATATCAAACTTGAATTTCAAATATTATCTATTATTAAAATCTATCAGGTGGGGCCAGACAAAATGGCATAGATAATAGAGGCTTTGTTTATTTCTTTTTGTGATCACATCAAAGTTGTGATAGAAACATGGAGTGAATAGCAAGCAGAGTTACTTGGGGTCTAGATGAACAGAAGCCCTACAACTAGACAGAGAAATAAGAAATCACCCTGCAATTATAAGAGGTAGGAGGGGGCGAAGATACGAGGCTGTCCAGTTCCCAGCGAATGAGTGGAACAGAGACTACAGCAACTGTAGGTGTTCCTCTTAAAGGGGCCACGTCCATATCTGATTTTGTGGTGACAGACTTGCTTGCTCAGTATTAGCGCCGGGTTGGCTGCTCAGGGACACTAGGAACGTACAGGGCGACACTGAGTTATTGGAGCGATGGCCAGGAGTGAGACTTTCTCCTGGGAAGAAGGGCTGGCAGTATCCAGTTTTCCTCTGTTGAGTCCTCCCCATTCTGTGTGCAGACCCAGTGCTACCATAGCCGAGATGTCATCAAACTAGATAAAAGAGGTTGTTCCACTCAGAGGATTCCCTAAAACCCTGCTTCTCCCAACTTGTGGGTCTACCCAAGCCATATCTAGCTGTGTCCTCAGCATGTCCTGTGCCCTTTGATGAATAGTTCCAAGACCTATACTGGTGGCAGCTGGCCTTGATTTCTCGCATGGCCTCTTGAGGCAACTATAAATACAGCATCTGTGGATTGCTTGCTGAATCTTAACAGGTAGCCCTGGAGGGGTACAGGCTAAGGCTTAACTTTGCAGATGAACCTCTGTCAGAACTGTGCCACTGGACACCTACAACACAAAGCCATGCTAATTAGACTGAGAGACTTAAAAGCTTTGCTTAATACATAGAAACAGACATGGAAAGCAGCCAAAATGGGAAGACAAAGAAGCAGAACTTACACAAACGAACAGTACAGAGCTCTAGGAAAAATAGGGCAATCTAACAGATGTGGAGTTCAAAAGAGTGGTTATAAAGATGCTCAACTTAGGGGAAGTGTAGATGAACTCAGTGAGAACTTTAACAGGGATAAAAAATCATAAAAATGGAAATGGAATTATAAAAGGGAACTGATCAGAAATGAAGACTACATTATTTGAGATGAAGAGTATATTACAGGTAATCAACAGAGTAAATGAAGAAGAGGATCAAACCACTGACATAGAGGATGGAGAAGCTGAAGACATTCAATCAGAAGCCAAGCATATGATAATAATTTAAGGAGCCTACAAGACAAAATTAAAAACAATGACATCTATGTCATACGGATACCCTGAAGGAGAAGAGAGAAAACAAGAAGCTGAGAACCTATTTGAAGAAATAATGATGGAAAACTTTCTTCACCTGGTGAAAGGAATAGACATACAACCCTAGGAAGCTCAGAGGGTCCCAAAAAAGATGAATGCAAAGAGGCCCACACCAGGACATATCATAATTAAAATGCCAAAGGTTAAATACAAAGAGAGAATCTTAAAAGCAGCAAGAATAAAGCAGTTAGTTACCTACAAGGGAGCACCCATAAAACTGGCAGCTGATTTATCAAAAGAAACCTACAGCCAAGAATACTTTATCCAGCAGAGTTATCATTTAGAGTTGAAAGACATATAAAGATCTTCGCAGACCAAAAAAAAAAAAAAAAAAAAAGCTAAAGAAATTCATCAACACCAAGCCAGTATTACAGGAAATGTTGAAAGGACTTCTTTAAGAAGAAAAAACATGTATCAAAATCATAAAAAATGAATGTTTTTTTAATAGGAATGTTGACACAAGTATCTCAAATGGAAAAGAATTAAGTTCTCCAACCAGAAGATGAGGTGGCTGAATGGATAAGAAAACATAACCCCTACCAATGTTGCCTCCAAGACACTCATTTTAGATTAAAAGATACAGACTAAAAGGAAGGGGATAGAAAAGTTATTGCCTTGATGGACACAGAGAGTATTGTGCTGAATGAAGTATGTCAGATAGAGAAAGACAAATATCACATGATTTCAAGTACATGTGCAGTCTAAAGAACAAAATAAATAACAACAACAAAAATGGAAACAAACTCAGAGAATATTTTGAGGGCTACTAGATGGGAGGAATGTTAGAGGTACAGTGGAAAAGGGCAAAGGGATTAAGAGGTATAAATGGATAGTTACAAAATAGTCATGGAGATGTAAAGTGCGGCTTAAGAAAAACAGTCAACAATGTTGTAATAAACATGTAAGAAGAAAGAAAGGTACTAGATTTAGTGGGGTGATCACTTTATGAGTTACATAGATCTCTAATCACTATGCCATAATACTGAAACTAATATATTATTGTATTCCAACTATAACTGAAAAAAAAAACTCATTGAATTGCACAATATAAATATGAGCAACTATCTATCTATTATATTTCCATAAAGCTGTAAAAAAATAAAAACTATCAGGTAAATATTTCACATATATAGATCAAGTTCACTGTCTAAATAGCATGTGGTCCCAAACTAGAAAGATTCTGATCAAAGCAAATGATGATTTTTATTCTAAGTAAGAAGAGCTGGTAAAGAGTTAGTGTGTTTGATGGATATGTTTCTACCAGTTTCCATGCCAACAGAATTTTGATTATGATATTTGATGGTAATTAATATAATGAAACAAATATAGAATACCTATTCTAAAAGCATCTTTACTTTCTGATAATGTGAAAAATCCCTAACCTAGGGATAGAGTACTTTCTTTAAGTTAAAATTTTCACTAGGCCTAGACATTATAGAACTCAGAGGACAAGAAGAGTAACTTAATATTTGAAAAATATTAATTTCATTTTAATTTGAACTCTTTACTGAAGTCCGTATTTTCAAGGGAAATTAAACTGTCCTATAAAATTACACAGCTATGTATTACATTAACATTTTAAGAGATTGAAATAATAAGAAACCACATTTTTACACTGCAAATGACAATAGTTATAAAATATTTTATGTAAATCTCTTCATTGCTTAGTATTTAAATTATAAATTAAAAATTGATGAAAAACTGTTGCTTATATTTGGAGAGTAAAAGAGAACAAGAAATAATTTTCTGAAGCCCCGGACTCAAAAGTTAGATTCTACATTTTGATATTTCAAGCAATATTTCTATAAATATTTTTATTCTAGAATAAGAAATAGTATATAGCTACATAATTTATTATGTTTAATAATTTTTGGGAACTGAATTTCAGACATTAAATGTTGTCTAGACTAATATTTCTTAATATTCCTAATATATAATGTAAATAAATTTATAATTACATATTTAAGACCAACATAGAACCTTTTATTAATATTGCTTAAATGGCATCACTAGTCATTTCTCTCTCTCTCACACACACACACGACTAAAATATTGTGCAATGCCAAAATATAATTGTCAAAAATTAAAAAATAGACTCATACAAATATAAAATGATTGCATATCAAGGATTTTTGTAACTCATTAAAGACTAGACCAGCAGAATGGTAAACTGATTAAGTGGAAACTTTTATGGACAGCATTTTATAGTATCAGTCAGAAACGTAATGTTGAAATTGGCTATTTTAGAGACAAAACTGATTATTGTTTTATAGGGCAATAAAACATAGTCTTTGTGATTAGCTTTTCTACTGTAAGGAAGTAATTTGCCTTTTTAGTGAACAAATACATACAATTTCACACGTAACTTACAGATTTGGGTGCTCATCAGCAGCAAATAGTAAGTACAACAAAAGCGCGTCCCCTACAGAATTAAGTAGTCCTTGGATGTGCTTGTCAGACAATGCTCTAATAAGATATTGAAGGGATATACAGTCATTCTTTTTCTTATTCTCAGTTTTGGATACTTTTTATTTTAAATAGAATGTATTACATTTTAGAATATTTTTATCAAAATAATACTTTAAAAAATTGAACTCCTTATAATAAAAAAGTCACAGATTATTCTTTGGAAGCTCTTAGAAGATAAATAATTTTGTTTTGTAATTTATGAGAAAAGCTCTTACAAATACTGATAACCTTAGAAGACAGAATTTTGTATATTTTAATATGGCAATAGAAAAAGTCAAGAATTCCTTCAATTATAAGTATTATAGATATTAGATAAAGTCTAGACAGTATTACCTAGCACTCAAGTCTATATGCATGACAGTGCAGAATATGATCCCTCCAGTTTTCTGCCAGTGATATAGCTACCATTGTAGAGACATCTGCTGTCATATGTCAGACTGAGACTCTAAAAACTGAAAAGACTATTTGGCAAATTTCTACTTCTTGGGGACAAAACCTAAAACTAAAATGTAACCATGATGTTGGAAGAATGTACCTCGCTCCTTCCTTGGTCTGTCCATCCTTCCTTCTTTTCTTCCTCCCTTCCTTCCTTCCTCCCTCCCTGTTTCCTTCCTGAATGCTCTCACTACAGAACTTTTTGGTATAATGGTCAATGAGTACAGGTATCTAACTCCTATGTGCCTCCTTTTCTATCAAGCAACAACAAGGAAATGTCCAACAGAATAAAAAGAAAAGTGGAGAAAACCTGTGTATTAGTTTTCTGTTGCTGCTATAAAAACTACCTCACACTTAAGTGGCTTAAAACAAGACAAACTTATTAACTACAGGTCTGTAAATCAGAAATCCAATACGGGTCTCACTGGGCTAAAATCAAGGTGTTGGCAGGGCTGCATTCCTTCCTGGAGACTCTGACATAATTCAATTCCTTGACTTTTCCAGCTTCTAGAGCTCTCCTACTTTCCTCTGTCTTCAAAACATCACTTTGAGTCTTTTTCCTAATCACATCTCCCTCTGACCAAAGCTTCTTCACTTTTAAGGACCCATATGATTTGATTGGGCCCACCTAGATAATCCAGGATTATTCCCCCCATCTCAAGGTTCTTAATCACATCCTCAAAGTGTCTTTTGCCATGTAAGGTAATATATTTACAGGTCTCTGGTTTAGTTATGAGCCACTTAAGTACTGAATATGTTCTGAGAAATGCATTGTTAGATGATTTTGTCACTGTGAGAACATCACAGAGTACACTTACACAAAGTGCACTCTGGATGGTATAGACGTCTACACACGTAGGCTGTATGGTTTATCCTATTGCTTCTAAGGTACATGCCTGTATAGCATGTTACTCAACAAAACAACATGATATTAAATGAAGCACTAGAGAAAAATGATGATGATACAATTAAGAGGTATGGTATAGATAAATTGTAACATGGCATAGTGCTTTACAGCAACCTTTTTTAAAAATAAGTAGAAAGAATACACTCTAAAATAATGATAAACAGTATAGCAAATACATAAACTAGTAACATGGTCATTTATTATCATTACAAAGTATTATATAGTGACACAACTGGATGCACTGTGCTTTATATGGCTGGCAGCACAATAGGTTTGTTTACACCAGCATCATCACAAATGTGAGTAATGCATTGTGTACGATGTTACGACATCACCAGGTGATAGGAATTTCTCGGCTTTATTATAATCTTATGGGACCGCCTTCTATATGCAGTCCATCATTGACCAAAATGTTATGAGGTGCATGACTGTATCTGGGCACCTTTGAGAGGCTATTATTCTGTCTATCATGACTGCATCCATGCTGTACAGTGTGATAGTCACTACCTACAAACTCCCAATTTCAGGAAATTTCTTCTAGAATTACACAGGAGGACCCAGATTAAAGAGGTTTATGTTGTTTTTCCTGTGAAAGTGTGGAACGCCTGAAAAATAATTTCGGGAACTCAAACAGCCCCTAATTTGGTGAGGTTAGGGCAGGGCCATTGAGCAAGATGCGGGGCCAGAAAAAGCAGCTCAGCAAACAGATGAAAAACACAGTGACAAGTGCTTCTTCAAGAAGAAACTCTACACTTGGTTTCTTTCTGAAATGGGAAGTTGAAGCAACAGAAAACCCCAGGGAAGATTTTTTTCCTGTACTACCTGGTGGCACAAAGTTCTCTGCTAAATTATTCCAGAGACTTAATGCAAACCAATTCAAAGTAATGAGGGAGATATTTGCAATATGATATTAAAACATATTGTAAACTTAAAACAGTGAAAACGAGACACTGAGGAAAGAATAAGCAGGCGGCCTTATTACAGATAAGAATTCAGCATAAGAAAAATGGTATGCTTTTAAAAATTTTTGTTAATGCTATTAAGATTTGGATTATTTTAATTTTTCTTCTTTTATACATTTTAAGACTAACTCTGAATTATTATAACATATATAGCATATTTTATCAAAATGCAAAATCATATGGCAAGTATATATATTCCCACATATGCAAACAGGCATACACAAATATCACACCTCAGACTTATTAAATTGTAGAATTTAATTAGGCTTTTCTTTGATGTCACTTGTTGAAATTAAAGAATATCAAGCTACGTATAACATAAAAGAAAGTAAAGAACAAAGCCTCCCATGGCCGAGAAGATTGGATGGTAGAAAGATTATCATATACTGCCCAACATTTTCGGTTTCTCTGTTTTTCGTCAAAGCAGATCTGGCAGAGAAACACATGTTTTCAGTTTCGCTCAGTGAAAAAAGATAATCTTCATTTTCAAAATCATTATGCACAATATATGCAAAATGCAATGAGCCAACTGACTCACACTTTGGTGTCATGCAAATAAAACCTAAACACAGGAAAGTGTAACATCTAGTAAAATGTGCATAAACCCACAAAGGCTAAGATAAGAAAATGGATAGCTAGGAAATGCAATTAGCACATTCACAGTGGGCAACTACTAGGACCTGGAGATGAGCCATACAAATATGAATTTGTGCTTTTGGTTAGAACAATGTTCCATTTATAGGCAAATATAGGCTCCCATTTGCAGAGCAGTTTTTGCATTTGATTAAAAGTGAAAGTGAAAGCTTCTATGAAGATAAGAGGAAGGCAGGTATATAGGTGTGCCAAAATATAAAATTCTAAAAAAAGATAGGTGCATATGTTTCACAATTTTTTTTGTTATTTTAGATGGTGTTCATATTCTTTCCTAATATGTGAGAAATATTATTCGATCACTCAACATTTAATAATTTAGGTAAGAATCAGAATTTCTACATAAAGATATAATTATTGACTGTTTCCCCCCAGAATAGTAGATAGTTGAATGTATGTAATAAACACACACACAAACAGAGTTATTTATAGATTGATTATTTTTGTGGGATGGATAGGTAGGCGTCTTTCAATTAATGGCATTATGTAGACATACAAAATCAGTTTGACTGTTTTGTTTAAATGACAAATTAGAATTGATTAGGAAACCCACAGAGTTTGGATACTTAGTTTACTAATGCTAACAGACTACCAGGTAGTCAATTATTCCAAGTAGTTAAATTGGTTTGGGTAGTTGAGATATAACCAGAGAGTAGTATGACAATAGAGATTACTATTCAGAAGGTCAGATTCAAATGTGGTAAAATAGTGGTGACATGAAAAATTGTGGGGTGGTAAGAGGGCACTGGTTTTCTGAAATACAAGGAAGTTGCTGGAAGGAAAAAGGATGGAAGATAATTTTTTCTAAAGTCAACCTTATATACAAAATTCGAAACTCAGTCTAATTGAGTGGTTTTTGAACTTTGTGGATTTGTGTCACAACTTTCAGTAATTAGCACATGATCTTATGCACAGTACAAAAACATCTCATCAAATTACAAAAGCAGCCATAGTCATCATAGGATGCAAGCAGCTGGCCTTTAGCATTGGGTCTCTGCTTGAGAATAACTGATTATTTCAGATAAATGCCTTCTTAAAAACCCAAGTGGCAAAGATCTGGAATTTACTAAGGAATCCTCCGTGTTACTTTGAAGCCAGCTTGAAAACACACCAACCAGCTTTTACATCTTCCTCTCAGCAAGTCGTAACCTGTTCCAGAGCAAATCACAGGACCTCTTTTCCTCCATATTCCATCTGACAGACATCTCAATGACCATATGCATCTTTAGTTGTAACCAAAATACATTTTACACATTGCTCAAAATTTGGCAGCACACTCAGGAAACATCTGTGGTACAGCCCCATATGCCCCAGCACGCCAGTGGAGGGCAACTGATTCATTTGATCATTTCAGTCACATAAGAGGCAAACAAAAATGTTTGACAAACATGACTTGAAATGTAGTGTAAGAAAAGAAAGAAAAAGTGAATAAGTAAGCCCTAGTTGATAGTGAGGAGAAAAGGGCATTTCTGAGGTGGTAATAATGGACTATGCTTTTAAATTTGAAATACCCATGTAGAGTTCTCTATTCTGCATTTTCCTTTAATTGAAACTGGAGCATGTCCAAATGTTTGTTGTTGATGTGTATTTATATAGTAGAAGGGTGCAATCTGTGAGCTACAAGAGGATCATGACAGCTGGTAATTTATTTCCAGTTTATTAATATTTTGCAAGTATATTCTTTGAAATTATTTGTTCGGAGGAATTGAGAAGTTAGATAAAATTCCCTATTTAGAGCTTTGTAGTCAGTATGAGTTTGTGTTTTAGTTCTATAAGGGACTAGCTATGTAAAGTTTGGCATGATACTTATAATCTAGACCTTAGTTTTCATATTTGTAAAATGTAGTTAATTAATAAAGATCTACCTCATAGGGTTACTGAGAAGATTAAGTAATATACGTAGAAAGTACTTAGCACAGTACCTGCAAATAAGAAGTACTCAGTAAATATAACCAGCTATTTGATCCAGCCTAGTTCAACTATATCCAGATATTTAAACCTTCGGGAGGTAAGGAAAACAAAAATGTAATTCTGAAGTCATCTGATAATCAAATTCAGAATGTCACAGGTCCTGAGAAGCTTAAATTAGCATGATAATGGTGAGTAACTTCCAGGAAACAGTCTGAGAAACACATATAAACAAAAATTATTCTGTACAAAAAACATCTGTCATTTAATCTAAGATTTATGTGAGCCCAAGCATGTGAATTTGTTCCTTCAGTTCTTCCATGAAGTATTTTCTTATATATGCTATGCAGTGAGGAAGGCCACAAAGTCTCATGATTATGTGAAACAAAGTGAAGAATATCAGAGTAATTATTGCTTTTCATTATTGAGTAATTGTTTTCAGAATTTGTTTGGCAGGCATCTGTTTCCTATGTTCAGAAGAATCCAGGAGGTAGTTCTACAGTTTCCATTCCATACATTAAAAAGTCTAGGAACACAAACAGATGTTCACTTATTTTGCTAAGATATGTTGAAATACAGGATAAGGACTTGGAATATTTGAGAAAACAAAGTAGGATGAACAGGTACTTGCTGAGAAAAGTAGGGCTAAGCATGACATAACTAGGATCCAGACAGCCATTCTGGAGAGCAATACAATGGAGAGGAGACACCACCAAGGCCACTAGACATTCCAGCAGGTGTCACATTGACTCAAGGGTGAGCTTAGTTTGGACTCAAAGTCACAAAAGATTTCTCTTTCATGTCACTTGGATGCTAGCTTGGGTTCTTTTACTTACCCATCCTCTACTTACAGGCTATGGGAAAATACCAGCTTCAAAGATGGCCTTTCATTTTCTGGGGAAGACTGAAACTTACAAAATGCCACAATCTCCAATGGTCAGAGACAATGACTTTCATTGGGTGAGTTCTGTTCAGTTGAGTAGTTCTCTGCTCTACTTGTAGCTTCTTAAACATCATGAAGTTATTTTTTTCTTTTAAAAAAGCTGATAAGAAAATTGAAAGGTATAGTTCTTTGTTTTAAAATAAAAGTATGCCTTAAAGATGATGAAATCTGTGTCCAATGAAATTTCTGATTAATTTAGATAAAAGAATTTAGAGTGATATAAATTTAAAGATTTTTATGGGCCTTTTAACAACTCTGATACTTTTTTTTTATTATATAGGCCATTTTATCTTACAAATGAGTCCAACTTATCCTTAACTATGACACCAAAGAGGTAAAGATCCAGCTCCTCGCTTTGTGATAAAACAATAATGGTTCGATCAAATTAATAATTCTTTAAATCAAAACTTTAATCTACTGTGTTCTTTCTTATATTTTGAATCGTTGCAATACACTTCCCAATTTGAATATTTGAGTTTAAATCATAAAATAAACTAGCACTATACACATTCTTTTTGATGTTCCATCTGACCTAAATGAGAAGTTATTTTTAAAACACTGTTAGCCTAAAATTAGCCTAAAGTTAAATTTCAAATGGAAAAAAGTGCAAATAATTTTGCATATTCTAGCATCTAGAATCAAATCTTTGTGATTTTAGTAATTATAATTTCTATTAATTTAACAATAACTGTCAATAATTTTTGGTAGTTAGAATCACAGAAATTAAAAAGTTTTTGAGTTATAAAGTTTCCTTAAAAAACACTGAATGCAATCTTCTCTGTTATAAGTAAGGTAATGGAGCTGTGGATGCCCAGGGCAGTGCCTGCATCTCGACTCATCCTAAGACTAAACACACATCTTGGTCAGGCAAGCTGTTTGGAATTTGGCTTTTTTTTAATGACACATGCAGTAGGTTCCACACCTAGACAAAACTATGGATAGAATGTTGAGTCATTTTATATAAGGATGATTTTTCTAAGAAGGGTAGAGTAGCTACCACATGTCATGGATTGATCAATAATATATATGCAAATTGAAATTCTACAGAATTACACAATCCAGGTGTAGATAATTAAAATAAGTTAAATTGAGCTGTCAAGAAGAAGGAAAATATTTCTGGGTCTAGACCAGATTTCTAATTCAATTTAGTTGTTACCTATTGTTGATAGTTACAGGTTGGATTCCCTTGGAACTCTGAGACCAGCACTTAAGGCACAGGTAGCTTATTTGGGAAATGATCATAGGAAACAACAATTGGGAAGTGGAGAAGTGAGACAAGGAAAGGAAGATGATATATAAAGTGTTTAATGAGCAGCTTATCACCATGAGCTATTGTGGCTCAATTCCATTGGAGACCCATGGGAGATGATGTAAAATAAATCTTGGAGTTGTCATACCCGGGGATAGAAACACTGGAGATTGTTGCACGATGCTCCCAGAAGTGCTAGCTCTTCAGCATTTCAGGTCTTCCTTCCTCCTGTCTGGTGGCATATACTTAGTTGTATTAGATACATATATATGTGGAAGTGTCTAATTGATTAATTAATACCTTTAGACACGTGGTAGTACAATGAGAAAAGTCTGAATTTACCAGGCTCTTGCTACCATACAAAGTAAAAAGATACAATAGCAAGATATTCTCACAATGTGGGAATAAAGTGACTGTGAGAAGGATATTATGGAAAATAGTGGGCAATAACAGGTTTTTCTGACCTACTTATTGGGGTATCGTTTTATGTGAATTCTGCCTATAACATCATGTCTAAGCCTGCTGATAAAGATTGAACTGCATTATCATAACTAAAGAAACACAGATTCAGTCAAAATGCGATGTTTAGCAAAAAAAGGGGGGGCAGTTGTTAGTGCTCCTGTAATACTCTACCACGAATAAGGCTAGAAATCATGCCACTCATGATGTAGGTCATATTGCTAGCTCCACTTAATTTTATCCATGGTCACCAAATAAGCTTCTGATTTTAATTTGGTTTCCCGGTAGGACTGAATTACAAAGGGAAGAGGTACTAGGCAGAGGATATCTATGCCTGCTATGCCTGGTTGCCTCGACTGAAAAAAAAAGTAAAATTTTAAAACCTAATATGAACCTACACCTTTGAGATTGATATTATGATGCTGGTCATGACAAAGTCAAGTTTCTG
Organism: Rousettus aegyptiacus; assembly: GCF_014176215.1. Lineage (NCBI taxonomy): Eukaryota > Metazoa > Chordata > Mammalia > Chiroptera > Pteropodidae > Rousettus > Rousettus aegyptiacus. Next base: position 41,002,867 of record NW_023416295.1, read on the forward strand.
GGCCCAGATAATGGCGACTTCCCAATATTGTGAGTCTACCTGTAATGCTTCTTTGTGACTACCTGGTTAGTGTTTTTCTGGCATAACCTCTACAACTCTCAACAATAAAGATCCAAGTTCTAGGGACTGAATTGTAGGATGATGATGTCTCTATTTGCATTTCTGTAAACCCTTTATTCATCTATAGAAATTAGATTTTAACACTGGCCATTGTAGCAGTGACTAGAATAGAATGTGCAGTTCAGTCTAAGTTAAAATCAGTTGGGAAGACATTCAGTTACTTATGCATTCCTCAGAACTCTCAGTGCTTTAAAGTGCTTTGTGAAAGAGTTTATAGGTTTAAAAAGTCTGAATACATCACATACTCTATTTCTACTTAGAGATTCAGAATGTGTATTAGCCTTTAAAGATCTGAGAAGTCTTGAGTATATCTCTCTAACTTTAACACAGCATTCTCCCTCTCTTTGCCACTCCTGCCCCCTTTGTTTAACCAAACATTTATTAATATCCCTCTGAACACATTTGTGGATTATCATTGCCAATCTCTTATCCTATTTCATGTATAAAAGTTAATTAATATTATTAAAGTTTGTAATTGGGAAAATTAATCTGGTTTTACACATTTATAAAGGTTGAATGCATCATGATTATTTACTTTGCCCTGCAATAATATTCAAATCAATTTCTGCTTATCTCCCTTTTACATGAGGTTTGTCCTCTAAGTAACATTCAGTTTACCAAATATGGCAAAAATGCATTTTTATTTCTCAAATAGCTAGAAAATCTTTGCAGTATCTGTGCAAATAATTTTCTTCCTGCACTTCTTACTGTACATCTATTTGCATTGTTCTGTCAATATGCTTGAGTTGCAAATGTAAACATTGAAATGATCTGAAATTCTTTCTAACAGAGAGGTTTCCACCATTGATATTCATTTCTCATTGTATGTTTTGCTATGTGAACAATTCCTTTCTTCGTTCACACATTAAGGCTTTGCCAGAGGCAAGTGTTTATAACATTAATATACAGAATGTTGTATGTGTCTCTTTTATTATTTGGAAAGAAAGCAGATAAAAACAACTCTGAATTCTAAAGGTATAAGCAAATACAAAAGATTTCAAAGACTGAGTACTAGCAGAGGTTTTCCTCAAGTTAAATATGCAGTCATCTAATACTGGGGATGGGGTGTTTGTGTACAGGTGTGCACACATGTGTGCCTGCGTTCATGTGTGTCTATTAGAGAGACACAGAAATAAAAGTTTGCCTTACAGCCTTTGTTTTAAATGCTACCCTTCTTCTTGCCTTTAAAAAGAGATTGGAAACAATTTGGTAATATACCGTTGACCTTAAACAAATAGCCAGATATTCTCCAACAAAATGGGTTTATTTGGGAACAAAAACAATTCTAATTTAATACATATGGTCTAATGCCAAACCATACCACCGTCAAGCGAAACAAAGGAGAAAAATTCTCATAAGAGCCTAGGAGGGGCAGTTGCAAACAAAAAGTCTATTGGAGGAAATTAGAAGTCAAAGTATAGTGACTTTTCATTGGCTGAGAAGGCAGTCTGTTATTGACTAAGCTGTTAGTGGGCAAGGAGGAGTCTTTTTTTCATCCTGCTGCAGTAGTAGTTATCTATTTCTGTCAGAGGTGCAAAGTACGTCTCTTCCTGTTGGAGTCAGTAGTGCGCGTTCAGTGTCCTAAATCGAGAGTTCTCTCTTCTAGCCTCCCCTAACTCCATTTTAAATGAGGTTTCTGTTTATTAATTTTCAGGATACTTACTGATACAAAATACAATTTTGAAATATCACAGTGATTTAATAACTACTGATGCAAGGATGTTTAAACTAATTAACAGTTTGCATTCAAGGAAAAAAAAATATGATGAAAAGAGAAAAACATTGGGCTGCATACAACTACTTTTGTGAAAATCTGAAATGAAGTTTGGGGGTGTCCAGAGGAAGTAAAAGAAACCAGAAGAGGCACCACTACTATCAGACTCTCCCAGAGGCCATGTGATTGAGTAGATTAGGCATTTTTACTAATGAGACTCAAGCTTAATCTCAGCTATAAAAAGATACTCATGGAACTTGTGATAACTTTCTAAAGTCCATAGCACTCTCTCATTTAGCACTTTTCTTCATTAGACACATCTGTGATAAACACTTATATGTATCACATAATTTCTATTTAGCCACACCTCGGAGGAACTCAGAACTATATGAATATTTTCAGCTTCCATTATTAATCACATTCATTAGTATAAAGGTGGGAGCAGCCAGAAAATATCATTCGCATTTTATAGACAAGAGAATAGAAACTAGTTCGTTCAAGTTCACAGAAAGGACCTGGAATGGACACAGGTGAATAAAGTAAATTCCAAGACTCGATTAGCCCAAAGCTCACTACTATATCTGTAGAGACTGGAAGCTAGAAAATAAGCCAGTGATATGTCTTTGGGGACTAGAAGCAGAACATAAGGAGACAGTTTCTTCCAATATCATACCACTGCCATGCAACAAGGTAGTTCCTATGCACATTATGAACTATGAATTCCAGACATGAAGTAGAGCCCAGAAGGCCAGTTAATGAGTGGAGTTAACCCAGCAAGCAAGTTGGATTAACCTGTAAATTAATCCCACACTCTCCTCCTGAAACAAAGGTAGCCTCTTCCTCTGGGTCATGAAAGTATAGGAAATGAAAGCTCAGGAGGAGGCACACAGATGCTTTTCTGCTTCTCTGTACCTCTTGAAAGCTATGAAGGGAAAAGAAAGAATTAGTTGTTGCTATGTTCAGACAATGAAATGTTGGGTGAAATTTCAAGTCTCACTTTTATGGCCACCAAAAAGTTAAAGTTCAGGACTCATGCTGAGAAGCAAGCTGAGAGTCATGTGAAATTGATGGCCCATATCACAGGATGGCACCACTGATACTTTTAAGCCCACTGATGCTGTACTTAGCACAGCATGAGACATTTGAAAATCAGAAAACTCCACGTATCATTTTTTAAAAAACAGCTTTAGTGAGGTATAACCGATGCACAATAAACTGCAAATATTAAAAGTGTAGAATTTGATAAGTTTCAGCATATGTATACATCCATGGCACCATAAGCACAATGAAGAGAGTGGCATATTTATCTCTCTCTCGAGTTTCCTCATTTCATGAATTCCTGTCCAGAGAATTCTCTCTGATCGCTACAGTGCACCCCTATGAGCAGTGAAATAGCCCAAGCAAAGTAGCCAGAAAGCCACTACATATGAAAAAAAAGGCTTGGTCCAATTGTATTCAGTCTCTGACATTCCTTTGAACTTATGAGTCATTGAGACACTTGGCAGAGAACATCACACAGCCAGTCCCTCTCTGCTAGTCAGACCTTGTATTAGTTTCTTATTACTACTTTAACGAATTGCCACATCTTGGTGGCTTAAACAACACGAATTTATTATCTCACAGGTCTGGATGTCAAGGTTCCAAAATGAGTTGCAATGGGCTGAAATCAAGGCATCAGCAGGGCTGCACTCCTTTCCGTAGGCTCTAGGGGAGTATCTGTTTCCTCATCTTTTCTTGTTTCTAGAGGCTGCTGGCATTTATTGGCGGCTGAGTCAGCAGTGTTAGATTGAGTCCTCACATGGCATTACTCCAATCTTCTCTTCTGTCATCACATCTCCTTCTCTAACTCTAACTAGGCCTCTGTCTTTCTTATACAGACCCATGTGATTACAGGAGCCTACCCAGAAAATCCAGGATAATCTCTTTATCTGAAGGACAGCTGATTAGCAACTCTAATTCCATCTGCAACCTTAATTCCCCTATGCCACATATCACCATGCGCCTAGGTTCCGCAGATTAGGACAGGAATATCTTTGGGAGATCTTTATTCTGCCTAATGCAGTTCTAGAGCTACCCATGTCCCCACCCACTGTCATGCTGTCTCTAGAGAGTCATGGGTGTTCATACTATGTGAAAATTAATTCATACCTTGGTTTATTCTTGCTTTCGTATGTTTTCCAAGTATTTTCACACGTAGTACCTCTCAATTCTTAAGAAGCATGACAAATCCGCATTCTACAGATGACAAATGAGGCAAAGAAGAACTGACTTTGCTATACTGTATATGGAATTATTAGCAGTGCTGATACTAAGGTCTAGTTTGTCTCCAGATTTGATATTACTTTTTCTATTTAACTCTACCTCTCATGGAGCTATGCATATAATAATAATCATATAAGTACATATAGACACGTTCATTTACATATATTTATAAAAGCATATACATGTTCTTGGTCTCTCTGTTCACTGATGAAGAGGGGACAATGATCCTTCCCTTTTAGAGCTACTGATAGAATTAAAGAGAAAAGATATTTAGTGCCAGACACATAGATAAGAGAAAGAAAGTAGGGTCTTCACAGCTGCATTTTACTCATCTCCCCTCACACTCCCCAAAGTGTTTGGTTTTGCTAAAACAACACTTCAAAATTTGGATTTGAGGGCCTTTAGGTTGGCTTATAATTTCTAGGACCTGCCAGTTTCTAGTGTTTTATCACTTGCTTGGGCATTATAGACCCATAAATTTGTATCTTTGAAATAGGTCAGCAAGAAAATATGGGAAAAAAAAGTGAGTATTTTGAGACAGCAATTCTTTCTTAATATATATATAAGCATCCAAACTCATTGGTTAAGGAACAGTGTATTAGATTATGCTTCTTTTCTTCAGGAAAATCAAAACCCAGTTACCGAAAAAAAGAAAAAAGAAAGAAAGAAAAAAGTAAAACCAAAAAGTCCGTCTTAGTTTGGGCTATTTTCTTCTCTAGAGTCATGATTTTTTATGTTTTGAATTCAAAATAAGAATCCATTTTAGAAATAATGATAGTAACAGTTATAGAAGAGCGGACAATTTTTTAAAAAGCAGTATATTCCAAAATCATTCATGAAGATTAACTGGTTTGAACAATAGGATGCTAATTTCCAGGCAACTTAAACTAAAATCTAATGAAAGATATGAAGAAACATTAGAAATTAGGAAAAATATTAAGGAACATAAATTGATTACATTAAAAAGCCATTTTAATTTGTCTTAAAATAACATGTCTTATAGGTTTTTACACATCTGCTCCTTATTTCCCACTAAAAAGAGATGGAAACTTTCAATAATATTGAAAAACCAGTACTGTCTTGATATGTTGTTAATGGAATTTGGGGATAAGATCCACTAAACATGAGACTAATAGCCAGCCTATATTTGCCTATGTGACCAAGCAATTGCTTGGAAAAGAAGTGGTGAGGGAGGGAAAGATATGTTATTTATTCCCTATTTTCTGACTTATATCTTAGGAATTAAGTATTTGAACCATGTACTAAACTGAACAACAGTTTCCTTACTCAATTTTAAGTATCATAGGGCAGGAAATGGACTTGCTTTTGCTGACACTTTAGAATCCAGGATCTACTACAGTGCCTGAAGTATATAGAGTAATTATTTTTGGATGAATAGAAGTAGCTAGTTAAAACTAAAATCCAATAATTTGAAGAACATTAATAAAAATTTTAAAAAAGCAAAAAAAAGTTATTGGGCTAAAATAAAATATATGGATGTGGCTTGAAAGCTATTTGCTAGCTTGAGGTAAAATCAAGAGACATACTTACAAATATTCTAGGATTTTCTTCTAATTCCAAGAATAAAGAAAAATATTTATGAAAATTTAGGAAAGTCTTTTTTTTTTTTAAATAACTTTTTAATATAGAGAGAACAAACACTGCTGAGGGAGGGACATCCTAGGATTAGAGCTGCTTTGGAAATGTAGTTAAACTTAAGTTGCCAAAAGTACAGAAGTGGGATGTGTATTTGAGAGCTGTCCTATGCTCATATAATGGCAGTTTGGTCACAGAGAGATTTCCGGTCTATAAGCATTAATTAAGCATGTTATTTCTTGGGCTTCAGTTTTTGTTTGTTTGTTTGTTTGTTTGTTTTTACTTGCGCACTGAAGTATTTAGTCTCCTAAGGGTTTCAGCTTGGTGACCTGTTAGCTGAATCCAGCCTGCATAGGTTCGTTTGGAAAAGTGAAGTAAAACTGTATTTGTTATTTACATATGATTATGTACAGAGAAAAATCCAGATGAATCTATAAGCAAACTATTAGAACTAATAAGCAAATTTTGTAAGGTTGTATGAGAGAGTCTATTTACAAAAAATAAATAGTATTTTTACATTCTAGCATTGACCAATTGGGAGATTAAAAAAAACAAAACAAAACATAATAGCATTAAAAAACATCCTCATCAAACTCTTAAAAATAAATTGAATGAAAAGTTTATAAGATTTGTATATAGAAAATTATTAAATATTACTTAGAGAAAATAAAGAAGCTCTAAAGAAAGGAAGAAATATACCATGTTTTGCGGGGGTCAGGATCTAGTCTCTCTGAGTCCCCTCTGGGATGTGCCACCCCAGCATGCAGATCATTTCAAGCTGAAAATAAAGCCCAACAAACTCAGGAAGAGGTTTTTGTTTTGTTTTTTAATTTCTCTTTTTCCTTCTTAAAGAGATTTGGGTAGTAAAACCTGCTTCAGGAAGAGAATCTTAACATAATCACCTTGGTATATACACTTTAGCACATAGGAATTAAGTACGGAAGGCGGGAAGGTTCAATGCAAAAATCTGTTCATTAGATTCCTTTTTGTTCCATTGTTTTTGGTTGCCCAGCAAGAACTGTTTAACACTTTCTTGGCTACCTGTTAATTGCCTATTTCCTCTTTGAAATCTCAGACCCTTTCTTTGCATTTTCTGCTGTGCCCGAGATGACATATATACCTCATTTTGCCTCATTTTCTTTGGAATCTGCATTCTTACGTGAATTCCTCATGTGCACGTATTAAATTTGATTTTCTCCTCTTCATTTGTTTCTGTTAATTTGATTATTAGCCTAGCTAGAAGACTTAGAAGGTGGGAGGAAAATTATTTTTTATACTCCCACGTGTTCATTAATTGAAAAGCTCGGTATTTTTAGATGTTAATTATTCCCAAATTTATCTACAGATTCAATCAAAATCCCAGCAGACTATTTTGTAGAAGTAGACAAGCTGATTCTAAAATTCATATAGAAGTGCAAAAGAACTAGAATATCCATGAAAATTTTGAAGAAAAATACTTGGAAGACAATTTAAATTTGAAATATACCATAAAACAAAAATATTAAATTAGTATACTATTAACATAAGAATAAACAAATAAGCAGACAGAATAGAGTTCAGAAATAGATTCACCCACATATGGAAAATTATGTTTTAATAAAAGTACCAAAGAAATTAAGCAGGAAAGGCAAATATTTTCAACAAATGTTGCCAGAAAAACTCGGTATTCTACAGAAAACAAAAAAACAAAATCAAAACAAAACAATAAAACATAACCTTGACACCCTTCCTAACACCGTATATAAGAGTTAACTCAAAGCAGCTCATAGACTGCTTTGTAAAATCTAAAAGGATATACTTTCTGGAAGAACATAAAAATATATTTTCCTGACTACAGAGTAAGCAAAGATCTTGGAGCACAAAGATTAGTAAGCATAAAGAATAAATTGATAAATTGATAAATAGGACTTTATCAAAAAAACTTCTTATCAAAAATTACTGTTAAGGAAGTAAAAAGGCAAGTCACACACTGGGATAAAATATTCACACTATATATATCTGATAAGTAACTTTCATTCAAAACATAAGTGAACTGCAAAAAATAACAATGAAATAAACAAACTACAGATACTTTGTATATACTTCATAAAAGATGTATGATTGATAAGTATATAAAAAGGAGATCGTCATTAGTAATTAGAAGAATGTAATTAAAACCATGAGAAGGTACCACTTCATACTCATAGAATGGATTAAATTAAGAAGATTGATCATACGAAGTATCGATAATAATTTGAATCAACTAGAACTCTTAATACATTGACAGCGACAGTGTAAAATGATATAACCACTTTTGGCAAATGAGATTTTATTTTTTAAGTAAAGTTAAACATATATCTTTCCTGTGACTCAGAAATTATACCCAAGAAAAATGAAAGCATATGTCTATAAAGAGTTGTACAAGAATGTTCATAATAACTTTGTTAATAATCAAAACCTGAAAACAGCTCAAATGTTCATCAACAGATCAACAGAAAATAAAAAACCAAGTTGTGGAATAGTCACATAATGAAATTTACTTAGAAATTAAAAGACCTATGGATATACACACAACAATATGGATACCCCTATTATGTTGAAAAAAATGAAACCAGACACAGGATAAACTTCCGATTCCATGTATTTTAGTTCGAGAACAGTATAGCACTCTAGCACAAGTGTTGGCAAACTTTTTCTGTAATGAGCCAGATAATAATATTTTAGGCTTTGTGATGATAAGTTTTTAATATCTATATTCATTTATTTTGTCTTTAAAGCAAACATTTCTAGATCAAGGGCAGACTATTATTGCTTACAGCAATCACCACAGAGGTAGGTTCCCCACTCCGATCTCTCCCTTTAGGCTAAGTAATGAAAGCAGGAAGTTTAGGGCTACGATGCAAAAAGGAAATTTTCATACTATAGGAAAAAAACCTCAGACCATTTATGAATCTGGGAGTTTGCATGGAAACTGCTATACAGCTGTCCTTCACTACTCTGAGAGGAGGACATAAATTTTATCTCCCTAATGAAAGTAAATCTTCACTGCGAAGAAAACAGGAAGGTCCCTATTTTACAGTTCTTTGAAATGAAAACAAATGGCTCCCAGTTTCATCCCTCTTTGAAGTGTAAATATATATCTTTCAAGTGTGAAGAGTAAAACTGTTTCTATGGTAAAAAAGGAGCCATTTTCGATCTCAAGGGCACGGGATTTCCATTGTTCAGGAGACTGAGCCTCTGTGATACACTGAGAAATCCAGAAAAGACTGACTTTCCTAGTGTGAGGTTATGTCTGTCTCAATCACTCAAATTGGCGCTTGTGCTGTAAAACCAGCAGTACAGGTACATTAAAAAATGGATGTGACGTCATTCCAGCAAAATCTTGTTTATACAAACATGTGATAGGGCAAATTTAACTGGTCTGAGCTGTCATTTGCCAACCCCAACAGAAAGTAGAGCAATAGTTTCCTCAGGAGTGCTGCTTATTGACTGACAATGAGGGCAAGAGTAGTGAAAATATTCTTCATTTTGACTTGGGCGATGGTTATTTGGAGGATATATCGTCAAAACTCATTAAATTGTGCTGTTCGGATCTGCGCATTTTATTTTTGTAAAATTAACCTGATTTTAAAAAATCACTACAGACTCCTACATCCATTAAAAAGATAATATGGGAATACTATGAACAATTTTATGCTTCTTAATTCAACAACCTAGAAGAAATAGACCAATTCCTTGAAAACTACAAACTGCAAAAAGTCAACCGAGACGAAATAATCTGAATAGCCATATAATTTTTAAAGAAATTGCATTCATAATTTAAAAGCTCTTGATAAAGATATCTCCAGGACAAAATGGTTTCATTGGAGAGAGAATTCTATTAAGCATTTAAGAAGAATTAATATGAATTCTATACAACCTTTTTCAGAATACAGAAGAGTAAAAGGTATTTCCAACTTGTTTTATGAGGCCAGTATTAACCTCATAACAAATCAGATTAACACAGTAAAAAAATTAAACAAAGCAAAGCTATAAAGTAATGTCCCTCATAAATATAGACATAACAATCCTTAAATAATATTACCAAAGAGAATTCTGAAATATCTAAAAATCTATTACACACCATGACCAAGTGGGGTTTTTTCCATGGATGAGAGGCTGGCTTATCATTTGAAAATCTATTGATGCAATCCACCCAAACTAAATTCTAGATCTATAAAATTTTTAGGTTATCTACTAAAGGAGTAAAAATCAATGTGCCCTCAGATTTTACCTGTCAACATTAAATGCGGATGAAGTCTCCTATATTTAAATGGTAAATAAAAGAGAGCATGTTCCTAATTCTTTCAGAAAACACAGACATTCTTATTCATGTGTGCATATCTAAACACACATATCTAATTCTAGACACAAATTAAAAAAAAAGATATGTTTTTAAATGGTGGTGTTTTCAGGTAGTAGAATTACATGTGGTTTAAATTTTCATTTTAAAATATACTTTCTACAATGGATCTGAATAGATTCAGGAAAAAGTAAATAAAAGCAATCTGAAGAGAGATATGCATTAGTGTTTCTTTGAAGTAATTTTAGCTATCTTTTTTTTTTTAAATCTTAAAAATTACATCAAAGGTCAATATAAATAATTCTATAATTCCAAGAAGCACTAAACTGCTCTCACAGATAATTCCTCTGAAATTTATATCCAAAGGACAATGTGTAAGTCGTTTGATGATTACGACTTTAACAAATGATCACCAAACCAGGTTTAAAGAGATTGCAAAGTGAATTAACACTGGCATGTTGAAAAAAATGATACAATTTCCCAGCATGAACTGTTGTGGCCAAGTCGTAAGAATTTACCTTTTTAAAATGTATCTTAACACCAACATTCCAGTATGACAAATTAGGTGTCTTCTATAGCTAGATGCTATTATAAAAATACAAATGAAAAGTACATTGGTGGCCATTACTATACTAATAGTCCAGTATTGATAAAATGTTCAGGAATCATATGTAATTACAGTGAAAGTCCCATGGCTTAGATCTGCCATTAGTTTCTTAAAAAATCATCTGAAAAGCTGAAATAGTGAGTCTTGGGGCATCTTTACCAAACAAAAAATTATATTTTCATTAGCAATCATATATCAATTTCTATTTTAAATAAGCTTTAATGAATAAGGCATGTATTTAATGTCATAGCATAGAATCCCAGATATCTCTCTTTCCTGGTTAATGTGTAATATATTTTCAAACAATTCCAACTCCAATTTAAAAATTGTAGATGTGAGTTGTATTCTCTGAATGAAGAAAGGTGTAGGACTAATAGAAAAATAACTCTGAAAGCTTTCTTTTTGTGGATCTTACAGGACGTACACACACATGCCTGGAGTATGAGTGTTAACATTTTTATTTATCCACAACAGAGGGGGAGCTGGAGAAGTATAGGGAGCAAAGGGAAAAGGGAAACTTGAAAGAAAAAGAGTCTGAGGTCTGAGTTGACACGCTCCTTCTCTACCATCTCTTTCTGCTTTGAACTCATTTATCCTACCCCAGAAACTCTACCCATAGTCTAATTAATAAAAATGACATTAACGTAAGCTAAAGCTCTTCTAGGTTCCCCACTGTACCATAGGGCTATAAAACCTAGAAACCGCATTCCACAGATTCTCTTGACAGCAGAATGCTAGTAAGAACCTACCACTGAGAGGCAGTTGCGTGAGATTTGTAAAGAAGAAAAGCCACATCCTTTAGTTTGAGATAGTAATGGTAGATGGTAGAAGTAGATGGTAGAGGTAAGGTTTTACCTTTGGCATTTGTTATCCTCCTGAGTATCAGCCACTTAGATGCTTCAGGTATCTGAGACCTTTGTTGGTGACTTACCTATAATTCTTATATATTGAAATTTCCTGAAAAAGGCCTTTCTTGGTTTTACTTCTCCTATCTTCCTACAGTTGTATGAAACTTTAACTCCATGTTTGATCTGCATGGCAACAATGTCTTATGATTTGACCTAAAAACAATATAAATGTTGAAATTATTTTCAGTAAAAATGTAATAATAACACCACCGATCCCTCAAATAGGCCACAATTTTACCTAAAAAATGGGCTGAGAAAGTATATATCTTTTTCACATGGAAAAGTATGTCTATGAAGGTATAATAACAGCATCCTACACGTATCCCCTGTTATTACAAAAGCATTTCTCCTTACTTGGCCACTCCAGCTCTTGATAAGCTTGGAACATTCATCTTCTATTAGCACATTCAGAATAGCCCAGGCTCAATAAAAGATGTGCATGTCACTTTGAGTCATATGCACATATTATTTTGCACAGACATCCCCCTCCCTGACATTTTGCACTTCATACCCTGTGCCACAGACTAGTATCCCACTTTCTTCCTAATTGTCCCCCTCTAATAAATCTGGACCCCTATCTCTTGTCAAGGGTCAATAGCTCATAGGCTTCTGGGTCTGTCCACAAGTAGCCAGAACTCAAGTGTAACTTTGCTCTACTTGACTATCAGGATACTGTTTTCCTCATTTTGTATTCCATAGTATTGATGGATATATTGAATGGTGACTAAATATTGCCACACTATTGTGAACAGTGCCTAGCATATTTCATTAATATTAAATGAAAGAATAAATAAAAAGATGAAAGACTGTTCAGAGCAGACCAAGGTTAATGGGAACTTAGTATAGGAACATAAAAATATGTATAAAGAGCTTTTTATACACATTTATTTCAAGAATTCAGGTCATGCAGGCACTTAGTTGAGGTTAAGCCCAAGTCTTTGTCTGGTTGGTCAAAATCGACTCTTTTCTTCCCTGAAACAATACAGACTTGGGCAGATGTTTCTGAAGTAGGTAAGTATGGTCTTTATCCACATGGCAGAAGTTGGCTCAGTACCTGATAGTCCCCTTTGAAGGCTCAAGAAAGAGGGAAGGAAACCAGCTTCTTTTTTTGGACAACTTGACCTAAAGTGCTCATATACCATTTCTGCTCATCTCCCAATGCCTATCATTGTATCACCACACTCATCTGCAAGGGACTAATTCATAGTGGTAATGCCATGTGCTAAGCTAAAACTCATGGGTTTAATTACACAAGTGAAGGAATAGAAGTGGTTATCGGAGGACAATTAATGGAATCTTAAATATATGGAATTTGAATTTAGCCCTAGGGGAACCTGAAGGCTCTCTTGTTTATTCCACTGTGCTATGCAACTTTTCTATCTTATAGGTTAAGACATGTACACATTTTAAACAGAAATGCAATATAATCAGATTTTCATTTTTGGATGAGCACTTGAGAGAAATTAGAAAGAGGTAGAGCTACATCAAGAAGCAATTATAAAAGTTAAAGCAATAGATGGTGACTTAAAGCAGCCATTCTCAATCTTTTTAGTCTTAGGATCCCTTAGCAGTCTTAAAAATCATTGAGGACCTCAAAGAGCTTATGGTTATATGGGTTATACCTATTGATAATTACCATGTTAGAAACAAAAAGAGGGAATTTTAAAACACAATAGTATACATGTATTCTATTAGTTATCAGAGTACTGATGCCACCACATGTCACGAAGCTTCTTGCTGAACGTTTGAGATACAGTGAGAGTAAAATAGGCAAATAATATTTTTATATTATTATGAAATTATTTTGACCTCAAAGATTCCTTGAAAGAGCCTTGGAACCCCCCCGGGATCCCTGGATTACACTTGAGAACTACTGGCTTAAACTAAGGCCATGTCAGCAGAAATGACAAGGAAGTGTAAGTTAAAGGCCTTAAAGTTATAGAAATGACAAGATTTACTGACCTTCTTCAATAAGATATAATTTACATACAAAACCTCCCTTCAACATTAGTTAAGTTATATTTTTGAAGCTAACTTTTAGGGAACACTATGCTAAGTGCTTTAAATACTTAATTTTATTTAATCTTTACATAAATCCTATGATATGGTGCTATTAAGTTTTTCACAGCCAATATTTATAATGAATAATGTATAATTGTGTACAGTAAACAATGTATAAATTCCTGGTTACCCAGAACCAAAGTTCTTTTAAGGTAAGTGTAGTTCTGAATGAAAGCTTCTGGCTAATTCTTTAAAAATTACCCTGTGCCTCCAGGAAATTTTTTTTTCACAAGCCTGTAAGAATCTGTTCTCTGTTGTTTCATCAGAGAATGGATTTCTGTATTTTTCTTGGTTCCGGTTCTGACATTGTTCCTGTTCTCGTTATTCAATATTACTAACTGCTCAACTCTTGTTCCATCTGTTTCTTCTGACTCTGTCTTTCACCAGGATTCCATTCTTATTATTTGGCTAAACTTAGTTTATAACACCTGTTCTAACTTTCCTCATGTTTATAACCACCCAATTCTGGTATGTACATTGCTTTTCTTTCAGTCCAATTGCTAATCTTGTCTAACTATCCTTGAATATCCTAGATTTTTCTCTGGACATTATTTGCAAGGTGGTAACTACAACCATCCACTGCTCACAGTCATCGCAGAGTTAAACCTTTGGCTTTTGGTGTTAGCCCTTCTGAGTCTGACAGTAGAAATGGAAATATTACAGGAGGTGAAAATGGGGCAAGGTAAAGAGGTATGCACTCCATAAAAGAAAAAAAAAATTGTTTCTTTTGACCTCTGTAAATTGCCAATAGAGTATTTGAGATTTTGGTTTGTTTGTTTGCAAAGGAAATGAACCATAGTTATATGCTGTACCCATGAAGATTGGATTGTACTGAATGTTTATTATGAAGATCGGATTGTGCTGAATGTTTGAAGCAATGGTGTTAGTTGGAGAGCCTTCCAGAAGCAGTATTCTTATATAGCGATTTAAGAAAAGCAGCCATTTCATTAAATAGCTGCAGGAGGGAAATTATTTAGAGTACTTGTATTTTTTTGGCAAGGGAAAAATATGTAGCATCCTTTTTAAAAAAAAGTAACCAAATATCCCTATCACAAATATATAAAAAAAGAACAATAATCCAATAATCAAATTTCCAGTTAGTATTCATATTTCTCTGGTTATTATCTTATAAGTGACTATATATTTTAGTTTTATACATTTTGTTTGTTTGAATCAAGATAAAAATACTTTCATATATTGCAATTGTTTGTCAAGTCTTTTAAGTCTCCTTATAGGTTCCACTTCTCTCTCTCTTTTTCTTACATTTGCTTGTTTAAAAAACCAGGTAGTTTTCTTACAGAATTTCCTACTGTCTGGATGGTGCTGGTTTCATCCCTGTGTTATACCCTGTATTTCCTGTATATTAATTATTAGATCTAAATGCATTATCTAACACAACTTCAGAGGTGGTGTTGTGTATTTCCTTAGAAGTTATATGATATCTGATTGTAACTTCTTTTATAATCTCAGCTATTGATGGTCTTTTCCAGATACATTAATTAATTAGGAATTGAAAAATAATAATATTCTAATTCTAATTGTAGGAATACTTCCAAAAAGAAAAGTTTCCCAACATGAAGTAATTGATTACCTTGAGTTACAGTTAGTTAAAGAAAGGGAGGATGAATGCATGATTCTCCACTGTAGTACCCCTCTGCCAGTGGGAGCCTATTCAAGTTGTCCCCTGAATCTTTTTACTAGACCCTAGTAGTCATTGATGGCTTCTTTGCTTTCTTGGTATAATAATAAATCCGGACTTATTTTGGAGTTTTCCTACCCTGGACCTGGTGGCATCTATTTCTCCAAGAATCCCTGACTCCTTTTAGGAAGAATTCATAATAATGACTACAATGTGGATTGTAGGGAAGCTCAGAACTACAGAATTGGTCATAGTTTTTAGGTCTTTTCAGTGTATGAAATTAGAGAATATATATTTTTCGTTTGTTGAATTTCAAGATGAAACATACCAGGAAACTAGAAAGATAAGATTAAACCCCAAGTAGCAAGAAGAAATAATAAGAATTAGAAGAGAAATAAATGAAACTGAAAACAGAAATCAATAGAGAAAAATCAATGAAAATGAGAGCTGGTTCTTTGAAAAAAAATCAATAGAATTGATAAAGTTACAAGCAGACTGAGAAAAAAGGGAGAGAACACAAATTACTAACATCAGAACTGAAAGAGTGGACATCACTACAGAGCCCATGGTTATTAAAAAGATTATAAAGAAATACTATGAACAATTCTATGCCAACAAATTTGATAACCTAGATGAAATGAACCAATTTCTTGAAAGACACAAGTGCCAAAACTCACAAGAAAAAATGTGTTGCCTGAATAGGCCTATATCTATTAAAGAATTTGACTCATTAATTCATAATCTTCCAAAAGAGAAAGCATCAGTTTGCTTTACTGGTGAATTCCACCAAAGTTTTAAGAAAGAAATTATGCCCATTCTCTACAATTATCTTAGAAGACAGAAGCAGAGGGAATACTTCCTAATTCATTCCAGGAGACTAGCTAATGCCAAAACCAGATGAAGACATTATAAGAAAACAGAACTACAGAGCGATATCTCTCATAAACATACATGCAAAAATTCTCAACAAAATACCAGCAAATCTAATCTCCCAAAACATAAAAAAAATTATATACTACAACCAAGAGGGATTTATCCTAGGTATGCAAAGCTAGTTCAACATTTCAAAATCAAGTAATGTAACCCATCACACCAATAGACTAAAAAAACAAAACAACAACAAAAAAAACAAATAATCATATTAATAGATGCAGAAAAAGCCTTTCACAAAATTCAACACCCATTCATGACAAAGACTCTCAGTAAAATAGAAATACTGTAAAACTTTCTCACTTAATACACTATCTTCAAAAAACAAACAAACAAACAAACCCATATGTAACATCGTAAGTAACATGAGCAACAAGAAAGTTCTAGCTGATACAATAAGCAAGAAAAGTAAATAAATGTTATACGAATTGGGAAGAAAGACATAAAACTCTGTTCACAGATAACAAGATTGTTTATTTAGAAAATTCAAAAGAACAAACAAAAAAACTCCTAAAACTAAGAGGTGAATGTAGCAACGTTGTAGAATGCAAGATTAATATACAAAAGTCAATCACTTTTTATATACCAGCATGAACAAGTTGAATTTGAAATAAAAAAAAAAACAATATAGTTTACAAATACTTAGGTGTAAATCTAACAAAATATAATATCTATTTGAGGAAAACCACAAAACTCTCATAAGCTGAATCACAGAAGTAAAAAAAAAGATATCCCATGTTCACGGATAGGAAGATTTAATATTGTCAAGATGTCAGTTGTTTACAACTTGTTCTTCAACACAATTTAAATTGAAGTCTTAATATGTTATTCTGTAGTAATCAACAAACTGATTCAGAGTTTATATGGAGAGAGAGGGTCCAGAATACCAACACAATATAAGAAGAACAAAGTTGGAGGACTGACACTACTTGACTTCAAGGCTTACTATAAATCTATAGTAATCAAGGGAGTGTGGTGTTGACAAAAGAATAAACAAATAGATCAATACAACAGAATAGAGAGTCCAGAAATAGACCCACATACATATAGTCAACTGATCTTGGACAAGGGGTCAAAGGCAATACAATGGAGCAAAGAAAGTCTTTCAACAAATGTTTCTGGAATAACTAGATATTCAAGGCAAAAAAAAAAAAAAAACAAACAAACTAATACACAGACCTCACACTATCCAAAAAATTAACTCAAAATAGATTAGACACCTAAATGTAAAACATAAAACTACAAATTCACAGAAGATAACATAGGAAAAAATTTAGATAACTTCGACTGTGGCAATGGCTTTTTGGATACATCAGATCCTTAAATAATGTCGTTTAGTTCATTTTCATTGCGTTATACTGTTGATGAGATGATGTAGGAATTTAACTCTTGTTTACATCAATTAGCCTGTGGTAAAAGTGGTTTCATTTCCATTGTTTCACTTAAAGTTGTGGAACCCATCAATAACTTTAAGTGAGGACTTATTGTACAACACAAAGTCATGATAAAAGAAATAACTGATAAGTTGGACTTTACTAAAATTAAAAATTTATGCTCTGTGAAAGACAATATCAAGAGAATGAGAATACAAGCTAGACTGGAGAAAATATTTGCAAAAGATACATCTCATAAAGGACTGTTATCCAAAATACACGAAGCACTCTAAAAACTCAACAATAAGAATACAAATGGCCCAGTTAAAAAATAGGCCAAAGTCACGGGATGTAAAGTGCAGCATAAGGAATATAGTCAATAATATTGTAGTAACTAGGTATGGCATCAAATGAGTACGTATGAGTACGTATGAGGATAATCACTGTATAAGTTATATAAATGTCTAATAACTATGTTGTGCATCTGAAACATAATACTGAATGTCAAGTGTAATTTTAAATATTTTTTAAATTAAAAAAATAGATGTGTGCATGGGATTTGTATTGACATGCAACATAGGCATAAACACCTTTCTGGAACTTGGTCCAGGGATTTGTAATGGATTCCTCACTCCCTGCTGCCCACAAATAATTCTTTAAGATTTTGATGAATGTTGCTGCCTCTATGAAGCTTTCCTTATATCCTATTCTGATAGCACTTGCAGATACTTTTATGAAAGGCATTATCACACTGCCCTTAACCATTTAGAAGTGATCTTTCCTTAATTATATGAATTTCTTGAAGTCAAGGACCATATATTTTTTAAAATTTCCACTGCTAGTGCTAAGCCAAGTCTTTAGCACAAGAGTAGAACAGACAAGGTATTACTAATTGGAAGATTTTGACAGTTACAGTGAAAAGTTTTTGATCTAGAGAGCAATGGGAATCCACTGGAAATTTTTTCTTTTATGTATTTATGCATATGTGTTTGTTAGATAGAAAAAACAAATTCCTCTTGAGATAGTATTTATTTATGTGGATCAATAAAATCTTCTTTTTGTTTTTCTTATTTCTATTTTTTCCACTCATGGTTACACTTTTGCTTTTATAATATTAATTTATACAATATGTTTTAAAATACATCACCTTTCAAAGTTTTGTTCTACGTGTATTTTGCATATTAGTTACTCATAGCTATAAAAAATACTCTTCTAAATTGAATTACATTATAAGTAATATATTTACATTATAAGTGCCATATATTTAAGCTGAGTAACACACATCTTTAACATAACAGAAACACAAAGAATCCTAGAAACTTTAAGATTGTTAGTTATATCACTTGGATAGCACAGCAGGAATGGCAGAGAGAGAAACGATTCCTGAGGTTTTCACTTACTAGGCCCTCATAAGGCCGTGCCACTAGTTATAACCAATGAAATATGAACAGAAGTATGGTGTGCTCCTTCTGGATTAAGGAAAAACATATGTATGATTTCTAATTTTTCTTTTCTCCTTCTGTGGAAACTGAAGAGACACTCAGATACACTTTGTAGCTATAAAACAGTGAGGCCTCTGTCCATCTGTTTGCATCCCTGAATGACTATGCAGAACAGAGACTCTTGCTGATATGCTTGGGATATGAAACAAAAGTAGACATCAACTTTCATTTTATAAGCCACCAAAGTTTTGTTGTCATTTGTTACTAAACACTAACGAATATATTTGGTATGGGAAGAAATGAGCTAAGTTACAGAAGAAAATACATAGATGATTAGTCAACTAATAACGCCTTTAAGATTATTTTTTAATTATATGTCAACAGTCTTAAGGTAATAGAACCTGAAATAACTTTGAAATGTCTATTTTGAATAAATAAAGTGAAGTAGATGATGGGGACGGAATACATAAGCAGTAATAGGCAAGACTATACTAAGTGATGATCCAGGGGAACATTAGTCTATTTATCATTTCCTATGTGACTGACACTATGTTAGGCTCTGGGGCTGTAAAGATAAACAAGGTAGATAAAATCCCTGCCTGAATTAAACTTTTAGGCCAGAGAAAAAGATAAACAATGAGAAGTACATGAATTAAATTAATTATGGAGTTTTGAGATTGTTATGAAGAAACTAGTGGTGGTGGGTGCTGTGAAAGAAAATAATGGTGGTAATGTAGGAGGCTGGGGACTCGTACTTAACTAAGGTGGTCAGGAAGAAAACCTTTCTAGGCAGGTGATATTTAGACTGAGATCTGGAGAGTGAAAAAGAGCCAGGAGTTCAAGAGGCAGGAGGAAGAGCATGCACAGTTTTATGAGCAGGGAGCTGAAGTACAGCTGGTGCATATCTGGCCAAGGGGAGACAACAGAAAGTAACGTTACAGAGGTGGGCATAGGCCGGGCTTTGCAAACCAGAATGCGAAGTTTAGATTTGATTTTAAGTATGACTTTAAGAGTTTTCTATTTTAGTCTAAGTAAAATTGGGATGTGACATAATCTAAATTACGTTTTAAAAGAATATTTTGTTTCCTATGTGGGGAATGGATAAGATAACACCATAAATGAACACTGGGAGAACAGTTAGGAGGCACTAGGTGGTGGCTAGGGCAGGGGAAGTGGGATCAATGGATCTGGAATATATTAGGGGATGAAATCATCAGAACTTGCTGATGAATGCAAGTGGGGAATGAGGTTAAGACTAATCTCTACTTTTCTGACATAAACTGCTGGTTGGATAGTGATCACATTTATTGAGATAAGAAAGAAGAAGAGAACAGGTTTGAAGGGAAACTAAGGGCTTCACTTTAGATATGAAATTGAGATGACTTTGAAACATGTAATATTAATCTGACTATTGACTATAAGAGTCTGAACTCAGCAGAGAGTACTGAGCTAGAGAGATGAACTTGGAAACTATCCCCAAGTTGGTAGGATACAAAAGCTTTGAGAATAGATGAAGTGGCTCAGGGAGAGAATAAAGCAGAGAACAGAAAAGTGGGCAAGGAATAATATTTGTGTTACCAAAGGTTTCTACTACATAAAACGTAATATTTAGAAGATATCTGAATTGACACATTAAGTAATAATTTATAATGGAATTTGCTGGTATTAACAAAATATCAGTACTGGCAAAATAACAAGCAAAAATGTGAAAGATATCTATCTTTTAAATGGCAGTCAATGATGGGAAGACAGAAAGCTCTTAAAAGTCAAAAGCTTTTTGTTTATTTTTAATAAGACTAACTGAAATATGTTTTCTATTTTAAAGAGAAGGGGAAGGCTGACATCATTGCTTTTTGGTTGTTTAAGTTTGAAATCTATAATACTGCAGAATCCATTTCATTCCATGAATAAAAATACTAAAGTGGAGGAAAAAAATCTCAGCATGTCTAGATATACTTTAAATATTAAGGTATGCTTAAGGCAGGAGACCAATGATAGAAAATTTATAGTACAAGTGATATACATTCAATTATTATGATATAGTTTATTGCCTACCTGAATAGTCAGATTAAAGGTAACTTTAGAACAATGGATAGGCTTTCCAGTTGCAGACTCAAGGTTGTAATTTTATAGACATATAGGTTCTCTAGGGGGAAATGTAGAAAAATAAAAACTTACTGAGGTAAACCAATGAGCATCCTACATTATTATGGCAACAAATCGATAATGGTATTACAATAAAATCTGGTGTAATCACATTTTCCTTCTTTGGTATTGCAGCATTAATCTCTGTCCCATGGGAGATGGGATGGATCACAGGATATATAATGGCATGCATAGTATTTTGCCTGTTACAGTCAAGCAGTGGGACTAGTAATTACCGAAAGTTTTTTATTATTTAACCATTGCTTGTTGCTTTTTTTTCAGCCTCTTTAAAGACAGCTTACATAGTCACACCTCAGTCTCCAACCCTATATGCTACTGATATTACATACTTAAATTTTTTTCCTTCATCCTCTCCCTTCATCTTAATACTAGTTGAAAGGCTGGGAGCATCCAGGCGTGGCTTCGACACTAAAATAATCGAATAAACAAAAACTGGTACTGCCTGAGCTCCAGGCTGAGGGGTCAAAAATGGGCTTTTGCCACCTCAGTAAAAATCTGACAGAAGAGAACTGTATATAAATGGTTTCCCTCGTCCTAGTTCTATAACACAAAATATCTATTAATTTACAGAAGAATAAAAGGAAAATAGCTTTTTTCAAAAAATAAAATCCAGCTAAGGTTTTATTTTAATACCTTTCAAGTGCCTGTATAAACCCAGTAGCTCTTGTTAAGATGTTAAATTTATTGTTCTCTGAACAGTCTGTAGCATGGCTTTCCAATTTTTTTTTTTAAAAAAACTGTTGATTATAATTTGCAGAAATAATCACTCTAAATATGTAAAGATCTTTATAAACACTCCATCAGGAACAAATATCTCTAAAAGGTACATATAAGTATTGTCACTGCATACATATTTATTTTTATTATGAGTATATTAGGGCCTTATGTTCAAAAACATATATTACTAAATGAGTTTACCATGGAAGTAAACTCGCATATTGCAATCAGCACAACCATTCACTATGAAGAAATGTGCAAAGCATTTTTTTCAAATGGATATTCCAGCTGAGAACTGGAGCTTGAGAACTAGAGACACACTGCTAGGTATTCAAGTAATACTCGATCCTATCAACTAACTATTTTGTGAATCTAGGGAATTATAGAGAATATCTGGAATATCTGGAGAGAAGCCAAATCGCTAAATGATTCTAAATAATCACACAAACAACAATATCTTATTTCTAGAAGCAGTCAATGGAAACGCATGTGAGCAGTTAGTATATCATCCTTTTAAGCCTTCTGTAAATAATTTCCGTAATCTTTCCTGAACCTGCTTCTACAGCATTCATTAGTATTCTTTTGCTGTCAGGCATCTGGTGCCTCTGTGATACATATTAAATATCTTAAGGAAGGCGGATCTCGCTAGTATGCAGCAAGCAGATGTGATGGCTCACATAAGCCAAAACTCTGTTGAGAAGCCTGTGGGCAAAGCCTCAAAGAGTGATTGGTCACAGCTGCTCGTCCCAGGAAGACTCTTGGTGGAACAAGGCCCAGAGTCAGTGTCTTTTATCCCCAGACACATGGGCCATACAATCCTTAAGATGAGAAGTTAGATTCTCAGAGTGCTTCTCCTAAGTCCAAATGAGAGTCTGAAATTGTCACTCTCTCGCACACTTTCAATGTGCACGCTATACAATATTGAGGTAAGCTGTCTGGTGTCTCGGTTTCCATGTAAAGAGAAGAGGGGTTCCCCCATTAACAAGCAATTCTTGGACACTATCTAACAGGAAATAGCATCAGATTCCACAGGTTAAGGATTTAATCCTACAAGACCGCCCATCTCCACTTCAAATAACAGTTGCAAGTATAGACTTCTGACCTGTTCTTCTGACCAATCAGCAATAGATTGGAGGTTCCAACGACCCCTTCCTTGGCAATTCAAATCAGATGCCAGACTCAAGACCAAGTTATTACCGGAGATTCTGATCAACTGGCTATAAATCAGAAGGTCCCACTGCTAGTCAGACATGAGCAAAAGGGGAGCAAAGGAATAGAGGTCCAGCCTAGAGACCACCCAAAGAATACCCCAATGGTAGTAGAATTCTGCGCACTAGGCAGAGTTATAAAGCAGCCAGGTGTCAGTCAAAATGACCCACTTGCCAATAACCTAGTAATGCCTTTGGAACCACTTATCATTGCCCAAATATAAGGCAGACATTCCTACTTCTGGGCCCCTTTTGCACTTCTGGGCTCCCCCACTTTTTGCCCTTCTGAGGTCCCCTTCTTTTTGTCATTGTTGTTGTTGTGGTTATTATTATAGCACTCTGTTGCAGCTCTCACTGCTGGGACCATGTGCCTCCTTGGGGCATACTTTGTTTTCATCCATGTGCCTCTTTGGAACATTCTTTGTCTTTCTAAAATATATTTTTAATAAAACTGTTAGATCTCAAGGACCTGTGATTCTTCACTGCCGTCATTTGAGGAAAAACCAAGGAAAAATGCTAACTACACACCTGCACCCCTTGTTATCCCTTTCTCTCCCACCTACAGTTGGGGTGATGCTGAACTCCAATCGGCCCCAACAGTGACACCACGACCCTCTCCTAGGATTTGGTTAATTTGCTAGGGCAGCTCACAGAACTTAGAGAAACATTTTACTTACTAGGTCACCAGTTTATTGTAAAAGGTTATATATAACTCAGGTACAGTCAGAAGAAAGAGATGCATAGGGCAAGGTATGGGGGAAGGGTGAGGGGCTTTCATGCCCTCTCCTGGTGTACCATCCTTCAAAAATCTCTAATTGTTCAACAACCCAGAAGCTTTCCAAATTCCATCCTTTTGGATTTTTATGGAGGCTCCATTACATAGTCACGACTGAGTAAATCATTGGCCATTGGCAATTGATTCAACCTCTAGGCCCTCTCCTCTCTAGGAGGGAGTTAGTTCCAATTCTCTCCTCACATGGTTAGTTCTCCTGGTAACCAGCCCTCATCCCTAGGTGGGGTCCAAAAGTCACCTCATTATCATAACAAGAGATACTTTTGTTGTTCTCATCACTTAGGAAATCCCAAGGGCTGTAGGAGCTCAGTGCCAGAAACCAGACTGAGATCAAATATATGCTTGTTATAAATCACAATATTTCATTAGCATATTGGGTAACTGCAGATGATACTTCTAGAAGAAACAATATTCATCTTTCCACCCAACACAATTTATTTGTATTGAGTTATCGAGCATGTAGGCTGTACCACTCTATCTCATGCCCAAATAATCACACATTTAATCCCTCTTCTGAACCTTCTGGTTTCTAAACTCTGGGGAAGAGAGTTACAACTTCAATGGTATTCAGGTTCGTGTCATCAGATGTAAAGTTAGAAAAAATTGCACTTATAATCCTAGGAAAACTTTGGAAATTCTTAGTATATTAGTAAGGAATCTTTATTCCTCATTTATTGGGAAAATATTTAGTAGTTTATCAGAAGATGTAAAGGCTAAGTGCTGTCACATTTTTAAAAATTTACTGTCAGACGTTCTCAGTGAGAAAGACAGTTTTGTGCATGTCTTTGCAATCTAAATATTCTACTCTGAGGTATTTACACATAAAATGTTCATATTTAGGATAGTGATAAAGCATTAAAGCAATAGTCCCGACTGAGATGCAACTAGACACTCATGGAGTAATCAACTCTTTTAAAAAGCATATCAATAAAACAAAATGCTTTATATATTAATAAAGTATATATAGTATATTAATAATTTATGTATTACACATAATAAATTGGATATTGCATAGAACAACTGAGAAGCTTTAGGTCACATATAAAGATGTTTCCTTAGTAAATGGGTTAGAATAACCATTTTTCAACACATACAGTGTCTCAATCAGGTATCATAAGTGATTAATTACTGATAGCAGATAAAGTACCAGATATATGGAAGACTTGCCTTTATAATAAATTATAGTTGAGTCAAAGTTAGCTCTATACTAACATCTCTCAAATTTGTCTTGGTATGTGCTTTCTAGAGTGAGAGAGTTAAAGGAACTGGACAGAGTATGATGGACATGTGACTTATTCTCATTTGTATCACAAAAAAAAGCTTAAGAATTGCTGGTTTAAACAAAATGAAATATAGTCTAATATAATTAGGAGGGCCATGTAATTTATTAAACAAACTAGGACACTTCTAAGAATAAAAGGGGGAGCTATTTTTAATTATACTTTGTCATATATAGTTTAAGTACTTCAGCTATGAACTTAGGAAAAACAAGGTTTGAATCCCATTTCTTCCGGTTATTAGCTATATGATATTGGAAAAATTACTCTCTCATTTAAAGGGACTTAGTAATTGCTATTTCAAAGTTATTGTGTCATTCAGGCTCCAGGCAGGAGCCAGAAACCTCAGCGGAATGCGCTGGCTGCAAAGTGGCCAAAAGACATACTGGGGGAAGCCATCCTAGGGAGGTTCATCCCTTGTGGTGTTTGGCTGTGAAGCCGTCTGACTGACAAGGTGCTGGGAAAAGTTTCTGTGGAAGATGTGCTCAATGCAGGAGCTTGGTAAGGGGAGCACACCAGACCCAGGAAAAGAAATATCCCTTTCTCCTTCAGTGTCCTCCCAATACCCTTTCCAGACAAAGCTTAAGCTTGTGCAACTTTGCAAAGAAAAACTATTTAAAGGGCTCAATTCTGTTCTTTCAGAACAGAGAATAGAGGGCAGATTTTGGAATTGAAAAGCAATTAATTGATAAATAGCACAATTATATTAAGGATCACATGAAGTACTGTAATGAACATGCTTAATACGTTAACATTGAACACCATTACCTCCAACCCTCTGTTCAAGTTAATAATTCTTTATATTAAACTTCATTTAAGTAACTGTGAGGTTTCTATCTCCTGCTTGGAGCCTGAGTGACATAGTATTTTGAGATAGCACAGTGCCTGGAATATGGTAAGCGATTAATATATGCTATACTTTCATTTTATTTTCTATATGTCATATTCTAGTTTTATTATTAAATGAGGCTAGGGCTCTAATTAATGAATTTAATTGATGTGAGACAATGGATAATGTTCACAAAGGTGAGGCAGTATCTATATTTTGCAGAGCTATAAAAAAAAAAAGGGAGACAATTACTTATTTGACTCATGTAGGTTAGAAAGGATCCTGACCTGTGATTATTTTCTGAAATAGAAGTGTAAGGCCTAAAATCAAAGCCAGACCGTTTTGCTAGAGCTTTAGTTGGGGAAATTCCAAGCTTAGCATTTTTAATATTCAAACAAAACATATTTCCTCATTAATAAAGACATTTTTCCCTGGAAGCTTCATTACCTTCCTTTTGTATCAAATGGAACAATGTTGTCATCTCATTAATCCTCAATGCTCTTGGGAGGCAAAGTATAGAATTATTTATCCCTTTTTATATTGCCTTTACTTCTCATGATTGATTTAATATGTGATTAAAACCAAGTTTCCTATCTTTTTCTATTGGTTGCAAAGGACTAGCAATTTTTAACTCTGAATCATAATATTTTGTTAATTTGGGGCATGGCTTTTTATACTATTTTATTTGTGTTTTTCATACTCATCATACAGTGTTTCAGTCTCCCAGATTGCCTACTTAGAGGTTAAACATTAGGATTTCATATTTATTGCATTTGTCACCTATACACCTGTATTCTTCATTGTTTTCTAAATCTAATCTTCATTTGCTATAATAGTTAACTTTCACATAATGTTTAATGTTTCTGCTCATGCAGTTACATGTCTTGACCTCTCATTAAATTAGATTTACAGCCTTCCACATTTTCCTTTTAATAATTTCTTTTCAATTTTATCCATTTTCTACATCGTTTGAGCATATATGACTACATTTAAAAAATCTCAATACCTATTCTCTTTTTCCTATAAAATTTACTTTCTTGGGTATAATAGTATAATGTAAAGTTTAAGAGCCTCCCTTTGTTATATTTCTTGAACTACGAAGATGATCTTCAAATCCTTTCTTTATCTTTAGCTCAATTCTCTTCATACGGTTTTTTTGTTTGTTTGTTTCTGTTTTAGGTACTTCTGTCATATCAATGAAGAGATTAAAAAATTGAAATTGAAAGTATGGAACTAGTAGTTCAGAGCAGATGAGATATCAACTAAATTTACCTTTTCTACATTATAATGTTTTATTGCATTTCTGTCTTATGTGAAGTACATATTAAGTAGTCTTAATGGGAAATAGATTTGAGAATGACTTCATATTTTTCATACTTTTCTTTGTCATGACTTTCATTTATTGTTGTTCTAAAAATGCTCTGAGGGAAAAGAAATAGTTTATAATAAATAAAAACCAATTCTAAGTTTGGACACTAGAACTCTATAGTATATAATTAAAAACTTTTGATATAATTTATACAATAATTTTTCTTAAGATACCTTGTCTTAACCACTCTTCTGGAATGTACGGAACCCCTCTCCTTTAAATAGCTTTAGATCAAGCCACATTTGCGTTTTTACTGTCCCTGGATCACTTATCCTGTTTCCACTGCTTTTTTACCCCTGCTCTTCTCTGAAAAAAAGCCTTTCTCACCCTCTGGCTAGTTCCCCAATTCCCTATTTTACTTTGGGTTTAGCTCAAATCTTCCTGTTTCCTTAAAACCTCCTCTGATCGCCTGAGTTGACTATTTTTTTAAACTCTTATATAGCTTATTTTTTTATTGTTGGTTTTGGTCATTTTACAGGTGACATTTATTGCCTTGTACTCTCAGGTATCATTTCAGGATGGATATATCTATCTATATCTATATCTATATCTATAGCTATAGCTATATCTATCATCTATATCTATATCATCTATATCTATATCTATATCTATACACACACACATACACACACATATACATATGTACATACACATATACATATATATGTAATTTTTTTCTCTACTGACCCAAATGAAAACTGTAAGTATAAATCACTATGGTTCAGGGTAAGTGGTCAATACTTCTGTGTTGATTCATTCAAACAAATGTTTGTTGAATTTGTTTTGCTCATGGAACTCTCTGTCTGCTGAAATGATGAAATAGCAGAGCCCACTCTAGACCCAATGTTCTGGAAAAGAGGGCAACTTTACAGTGAAAATCAGGGAAGGTTTGGTTGAGGACCTAACATTTGCATGGAATCCTAACATAAAGAATAGGAAATGAATTTTAGGCAAATGTAAAAGGGTATGAAGATATTTGTTGCCTCAAAGGCAATATCTCAATTGTAACAGAGATTGAATCTTACTTGAGATCATAAATTAAAGATTTTAGCTTTTATGAGACTGAAACCTAAAATCTACTGCACATTTAGCATGTTTTCCAAGAACTGGAAACCACAGTTGAAAACATTTTGGTACTAAATATGTATAAAGATTGTCAAGATTCATATAGGTACATGGTATCAATATAGTAGAAATAAGCTAATGCAGAATAAGCTAAAATATCTTTCTTCAAGCAAACACAATAAATATTTCCTTTCCAAGATTTTGTAAGGCTTACCATTAGAAAATGTATTTTGTCAAAATATTTTCAGAGATCTATTAAGGTTTGATGTTCAAACTTTTATCTTGAGTAAAGTTAAAATAAGGTTTTATCTTTTTCTTAATAAACATTACAGCTTTTGGTACTGTGATATAAACTCTTAATAAATGTCATGAATGCACGTGGACATTTGAGACAAAGTATCCTAAACAACTCTCCACATAGATACTCCTGCTGCAGTGTTTGTAAATGCAGATCTTCATGTAAATGCTAGATTAGACTGAATGATGAATTCAAAACAAGTGGGTACACTCACTGTGGCCCAAATTAAGCCTGTTCTAAAGTTGCTATAGCAACATTATCTGTACCAAATGTCCTGCTCTAAAAAATAATTGGAAACATTTCCTGTTATTTAGAGAGAAAAATAAAATCACTATTAATTTTTTATGTCCTGCTATATAAAATGCATTATTCTCATGTAAAATTTTTAAAAAAATCAGTAAAATTTATGAATAGATATATGTAATTTTTATATAATTATAATAGCAAAATCAAAAAGAATAAGAATAAAATTAGCTTGTAGGCATAATAAGACATACCTAGAGATTAAATAAAATATTTCAATAAAGATACTGTTTTTTCTTTCTTGAATAACACTTATGATCAGACAGTAGTTTGAATGGTTTCTTTGGGCTTTGCACATATGAATTATTTACCAATTGGATAATAAGCAAAATTCTTCAATATTTGGAAAAAGTTAGGGAGCAGCTGAAGTTTGCCAGTTATTGATAGGATAGTAAAAAAACAAACTCAAATAACATAAAAACACATGACAATTCAAGAAGAAGAGAGATCTGAAATTTTTTATAAGGGTAATGAAAAGGAACGTACATTTAGAATTTGACCACAATCGCTACCTGATGTAATAAAACTCCAGACCCAGATGCATTTCTTTCTGAAAATGATTTTAAATCAAATCTATCAATAAATTGTTCCCATAGGAAATTATTAGGAAATATTATAACATTTAGGAAAAGCAAAGACACATAAAATAGAAGAAATATAACTCCTACAGACAACATACTATTTATTGGCTAATAACATGTGAAAGTGTACACTATATAGTTTTATTCAACATGTCAAAGTTATTTTTTCCCTTGAGTTTTAGAGGCACTTTCTTTCAATGTAATTTTAATTCTAACGTGCCATTTCATGCTTCATTATCTCTGAGTGGGAGTTGTAGTTCGTAGTTGGCCCTCATTCATTTGTGAATCATGGGTTACATAGCCATGTTTATGTTTCTAAGCATTTGAGTGAGTGAGGTGAATAACACTTTTTCCTATATATTAATTTAGCTGTCATAGATTTTTAGAAAGTTGAATTAGATCTAAATATTTAAAAATTTATGCATAAAATCCCAATATATTATGCATGCATTGTACCGGAAGATTTCTTTAATTATTAAAAACAATTCTGTTGACTAACAATTTTCTTATCAACTCTAGTTGAACACAGATACCTGGGTGATTATTAGAGTAAGAAAAGCAAAGATTCCTTGATGTCACACCAAGCCACAGAAGCACCAGAACAGTGAGCTTTTGCCTTTTCCATATCTATAGTCTCCTCTACACATTGGTGTTGACAAGAGGGATAAATGATGAAACATAGATTTTTTTAACCATCAACACAGGGAAAAAGTCAGGGCTGGTATTATAAATTTGGGCATCATCAGCATATAGATGTTTGCAAATCAAGGGAATAAGATCATCTAGGGGGAAGTAAAGGTAGAATAGATTGCCAAAGGGAGCCCTGGGTCGTGCCAACATTTAAAAGTAAATTTAGGTAAAGGAATAGGTACAATCAAAAGAGACTAATTAGAATAAGCAAGTAACAGAAAAAACTAGAGAGGAAAACTGAAGAAAGAGGACTTGGTAAACTGTGAGGTTGAGTATTGTAAAAAACTGAGACCCTTTTGCTGGATTTGGCAACATGAAGTACTTGTAGACCCTGACAAGAACCATTTTGATGGAAAGGTGGAGATAAGTAAGTCAGGGTGAGTGAAGAAATGTGTGAGAAATAAGGAAGTGGAAGTGAGGAGTGCAGTCAACTTGTGGGGAATTTTTTTTTTCTGTGAAATTGGCAGCATGGAGAAATTGGCAGCCAGAAAAACATAAGACATACAGGATTTTTAAAAAGTTAATATTAGTAAATTAGTTGTACATACTTGTTAAAAGCTTTGTTATCTGTTTTCTCATCTGTTAAGAAGGCAAAATTAACAATAATATTTCCAATAGTCGCTATGAGAATTAAGAGGTATTTCAAGGAAAGGACATGCAAAATACTTGGTATATGACCCAAGGCCCTAGGTAAAAAGCACTCTAATCTGGTAGACTATTCCAAGGATTTAGAGTTTACCTCCAAGGAGCCAAGGACAAAGACTAAACTTCCCTTTGGCAAGGTTAATCCTTTACTGCACTATTTATAATCTAGATGAGGATATATACATACACGTGTATATATACATCACATATATACACATACACATATACATGTATGTGTGTGTGTGTGTATGTGTGTGTGTGTGTGTGTGTGTATATATATATATATATATATATATATATATAACATTTAGATAATACATGACTTAATTAGTGGTTAAGTCAACAAGGAGTGTCTTAATGCTCTTATATTTACCTAATAGTTTATTCAAATAGTGCTTACTGTAGATATTCAGAGAAATATCAGATTACCTGAGTTTGAGCTGGGTGGTAAGGGAAGGAGTTATGGAAAAAGTCCTATTTGAATTGGAACTTGAGGGATACCTGGGATTTGAACTGGCTGAAAGAAAGGGATAGGCACTTCCAGGAGGGTAAATAGAGAAAGGCAAGATGTGGAAGTATCCTCTTCAAGGAGATGATAAGGATAAGAGAGTAAAATGAGATAAGACTGGAAAGACAGTATATTATTTTTCTAGGGCTGTTGTAACAAATTACCACAAACTAGGTAGCTTAAAATCACAGAAATTTATTCTCACAGGCCAGAAGTCCAAAATCAAGGTGTTGGAACGATTGTGTCCTTGTGAAGACTCTGATGGAAAATCCATCCCACGTCTCTCTCCTAGCTTCAAGGACTTTGCCAGCAATTTTTGGCATTCCTTTTATTGTAGCTGCATCAGTAATAACTGACTCTATCATTACATGGCCTTCTCCCTTTGTGTCTGCATCTCATCTCTGTGCTTCTATTTGCTCTTCTTATAGGGCCATTATTCATTGGTTTACAGCCACTATAATATGTTGAGGCCCATGACCTCATTGTAACTAATGAAATCTGCAAAGACCTTACTTTCAAGTTAAGTCTCATTCTGAGGTCCCAGGTAGATAGGAATTTGGGGGGAAACTATTCAACTCAGTTTAGGTTGGGGAATATTCTATCTTAATGTTTTATTTTCTTGCTATTTTCATTAATGAAAATAGTTTTTCTCAAAGTTTAGTTTGATGAACATCTGTGATCTTTGTTGAAAAGGTGAATTCCTCGACCAAATTTCTGACCTACTGAATCAGAAGGTCCATGGGGGAATTCTAGGAATTTGCATTTTCCACAATCTCACCAAGTGATTCTTAAGCATAACAACATAGGGGAATCACTACATTAGAATTTGTTTTGGATTTAAGGTGTATACATTTTTAAGAAGGTTAAAGGATACTATTCTACAGATCAGTTATATTAGAAGAAAGATTATGGTTTTGAAGTGTGTGAGTTCCTAAGCCCAAAATTATTGGGGTCCAGGTCAAGTCCAGGCAGGTTCCCATGTGAGGGAGAATGTGGGCACAGAGTCTCTATATGTCTGGATGGAGGAGAACTAGGATATGGTTGAGGAAATGAGAAAAAATAATAATGATGTCAAATAAAATCTTTGCCTAAATAACAACTTTATATGAAGGTAGATTTGTGCCTAGGAGGAGATTATTTCTTATCCTCTTCTCCCTCCTTCCAGCTTCTAGCATTCACACACTGGGTATTAAGGGTTCCTTAGTCTAATCTAGGAATGCAATTGCTATTTATAATTCTATTTCCATATGTATACACACACACGCACATACGTACATACATACACACATACATACATACATATGCACACATGCACACACACATATAATTTATATTGGGTGCATACTCATCAAAATCTGAGATATGGCTGTGAAGAAAGAGCATAGCACTCATGTGGTCTGTACTGTCCTATACCATCTTTGCTAAAATTTTGGAAGTAATTTGTAGTCATTTTAAAAATGTATAACTTCTAGCTACTTAGCATTTCATAATAACGGCAATACTTTTTGAATCAATATTTAAAACTCATTATCTGAAAAAGATGTTAGTGGTTCTTCCAGGTATGTGGTGAGAGTGGCTCTATAGGCTGAGAATACGATTACTGACATTTTCAGAATACTAATGACCAATGGAGAGAAGGGATAGGATATCTAAATTCTAGGCAGTTTTAAAAACACCCAAACAATTCCCCTGTTAAGCCTCAGAAGGAACAATGATAACGGACTTGGAAAGATAAAATGGATTGCATAAGAAAATATATCTAGTTTCTTAATATTGTTAGATAATTGATCAAGTTCTGAAACTGTGGTGATTTTTTTCTTATTCAAATGAATTTTTCTACCATTCCTTTAAAAAAATTGAATGTAAAGCAAATGAGAAAGGCGACTTTGAAAAGTTCTATTTTCATCATAAATTTATTACATTTCTCTAATAAGAACCTGCTCAAGCTCAGCTGAGAATTTCAGAAGATTTTCTCTTCTCAGAGAAAAGATAGAGAAAAACTTGGTATGTATTCAAAATCGTGTGATGCTTTCCTTATTAGAGAACTTATTACCTTAGAATTTGATTAATATGAACTCCTAATTTCTACTCCAGAGCAAAACAAAACAAAACAAACAAACAAAAAACAGTCAGCTAGGACTATATTTAAAAGATCTTTATCATAGTTATAATCAATATTTCACCATTATTGTAAGGCTCATCAGTAAATTGCCAGGGCCCTTTCTTCACATTTGATGATTTCTTTCCATTCTGGGTTTGAACATTAATATGCCAAGCACACTAAAGTTTTCACTTATAAAGTCTATTCAAGTAGAATCAGCACGAGGTGAATAGTTTCTATCCAAGACGAGGGCTTCACTTTCATAAGGAAGTAACACATGCAGAAAAGCCCACAGGTTGTAGAGGCACTAGGTTGAGGCATGGGCTCAAATTCTGGATGTCCCACCTGCCTGGCAAAGTGACCATGGGCAAAAAACTTCTCCAAGCTTTAGAGTCCTCATTAATACAATGTAGCATTGTTGTTAAAACCTAGCAAGTATTTTCTGAAATATTCCTACTAGACAATAGGCATTTAATGAAGATACATTCTTTCCTCTCTTTCCAATCCCCAGCACCTCTCTCATACTAAAATACCAGCCGCCCTTGGGCATCACCAATGTTCTGAAGATTACAAGTTGGCCAGAATTTGTTGGAGCCTATTTTAAAGATAATGAGGGGTCCATAATGAAATTTCTCAAAGGATTGGCGAAAGTAACAAAGTAAATAGGAAAATAAATCATTACCTGATCATTTATGACTCAACAAACAGATGAAAAAAAAAAAAAAGCCCAGTATTAATTGAAGGTAGATATGGTCTTGGCACTTTTATTTATTCATTTAATTTCTATGTTAACTTTATGAAATAAAATAAATAATCCTTGATAGAAAGGGAAACTGAGGTTCAGAAAGCTGATGTAACTTGCCTAAGGACATGTGATATATACCAATGTAGAAACAGCACATTGCTGTTTAATATAACTTTGCTTAATACAGTGATTCGCACTGGTGAATATCAGTAAGTTGTCTGTTTTTCACGTCAAAGAATGGCAAGATCAAACTCTGATTCATGAATCACCCTTTAATCTATGTCAAGCACAGAAATCTGAAGGCATATAGAAATTATAACAAAGTTGCAACAACATTAAAGTTAGAGTCAGACAGTTGTGTATTTGAATCTGGCTCTGTCACTTATTATTTATGTGTCAGTGGGAAAATTATCAAACTTCTTAAGCTTCATTTCCTCATCTAAAAATGAAGATAATAATGGTAGCTACTTCAAAAAGTTGTTTAAAGATTATTTGAAATAATGCCTGTAAAATACTGAATACAGTTCCTGACATATAATTATGAATTTATTTTTAGTTGTATTAAGAAAATGTAGTCTCAAAGTATTTCACAAAGTTTGAATGAATAACTACTTGCATCAGAATCCCTGAGGATCTTATTAAATAAGAAGGTTCCTGAGCCTACCTCCACATCTTATGAATCAGAATATCTGGGCAGTGGGAATTTGCTTTCTACCTCACTGCCCTGATGTAGTTGAAATCAGCTACTCACACTATTCACCATTCATTCACTCCTGTTGTGGCAATATCCTGATTTATATTGGAGAATTACGCTTGTCCCCAACTCAACTTTTACTTCTGGTGGAGCACCTGACCTCTGCCTGGTGCCTGATTGGCATTCCTCTGGCCACAGACTGTGACAAATCTATCCCAATCAGAGTTGATGTAATGCATTTAGGCTTCTAAGTATACTGCTAGAATGCCAGAACCAAGATAAACACTCTCTCTTGTTGGATATGGACCTGAAAGAAAGTAGCTCTCAGAATGCTGACAGCCATCTTGCTACCATGAGGCAGCGTGGCTGTCTGAGAGTAAAAACAGAGGAAGCAGAGCCAAAAGATGGAGACAGAGGCCTCATGCTGATGGTGTCATTGAGCCTCTGGTGTTGCTACACCTAAAGCCAGACTGACTTCTACACTTTTTAGTTATAGACCCAACGGAATACCTTTTTGGTTAGATCATCTTGGATTATGTTTATTTTTGTTACAAGCCACCGAAGACTATAATAAGTCAGATAACACATTTGCAATTCTTTTGTCAAATGAACACTAGTGAGGTCTTACTTGCACAATCCTGCATGCCTTGACATACTGCACTGGTCCACATGTAATCCTTCAGCATTCTTTTTTACCTAGGTTTGAGGCAAGGCAAGTGGATGTCTAGATTTTTCTTCTGTAAACTAATAACTGGATCTTGGCCTTCTAGGGCATGTAAATTGTGTGCAAGAGTACCCTATCTAATTCTGATGCTTTGACTAGAACTTGGCTCTGCTAGCTAGAGGCGCAAAGTCAAATATCTAAAGGGGCCAGGCAGGAAAAATAATTAAGTGAAACAGACTGGGAGTCCAAGGAAAACATCAAGGCAAATCTGACATTAAATGCACAGGCTCATTGTTAACAAGACAATTGGGAATAAAGAGACTGGAGGATTTGGGAGCTCTTTAAAGGGAGCAGCTGCTATGCAGCTCCAGGCAAAAGATACCATGAGGGATGCACTCCTAATATTATCAGAGTAGTCAAGCATCTTGAATTTTACATGAAATATCTTGAATTTTAAACACTCAAAACTAACTCACATTTTGAAACATGTGCAGGTGGACAGAGAGGGCCAAACTACAGACACACATGAAGCACCCTGTATCCTCCTTGGTAGACTTCCTAAAAGATAGCAAAGAAGAGATTAATTGGGAAGACTTTTACTAATAGGAGAGTATCCCAGAAGAGAAGAAAGATTAAAGATCCATGACCAAATACGGCAGAAAGACAAATGTCTTTACTCCATCTATACATATCTTGGCAGTTGACACTTGGGCTTCCTTGGGATGTGTTATGCCCTTTAGTCGTTTCAGACCTTTTTCCCCTCAGGGGGAAGAAAGCTGTTTTTTTTTTTTTTTTTTTCTCCAGAAATTAGTTTGAGTTACTAACAGCTTCTACACACCTGTTTTCTTACTTTCTTCCCTTTAAAGCCAGTAGGGTCTTCTGATTTTTTTTTCTCTAAAAGATGTGATTACATTTGGCCCCTGGCAAGTACTAAATTAACCTTACAGTCCTAAGGAGAAACAGTAATTAAAGTGTCCATTTGGTTAGCAAATTGTGTTTATATTGCTTTCAACACAGGCTCTTATAAACTGTGTTAATCTCTCCTTATCCAACATATCCCACTTTTAGATTTCCAGGTGTCTGGGGAGAGCATAGGAGATCAGTGATAGAAATAAAAAAGTTATCAATCTAATTCAGTTCTTCAGGATTGGGAGGCCCATGACTGATAACACATGACCTTCTCCTTCTCATTTGTATGTGGGAGCAGGCTAAGATGAACATCCAAGGCCAAGGCAGACAAAAATGAAAAGATAGGCACCAAGAGGGTTAATGTAAAACCTTTGAGATATAAAGTGCTGGTCTCTTCTCTGTATTCATAATAATGAGGACGTATAGAAATATATCTCATGGTTTCCTGGTTCTCAATAGTCCATTTCCACCTTATCTCTTCTTAGTCTTCGCCATATACAGAAAAATTGCTCTAATTTCTAGTTTGTGGGCTATTTTTCTATTTCCAGGAAAATCATCAGAAGTTATGGGAAATTATTAGTTATTACTTAGATAATTTGAGAAGTTCTCTGTTCTAGGAATAATTATCTGCTGTTTTCTTGACTAGCTAATGGGGTTCTTAGGAAAAAAAAAAATGAACTCAACATAAACTGAGGCATAAGAAAGATAGGACTGGAACCAAGAGTTTATTGAATTACTGGCCAGAAATGTGTATGAAGTCAATAATTTCCGAGTAGAACATCTCCCAAACCAAACAAACAGAAGTTCTAATTCTTTACTACAACTTAGACATTTTTGTCTTACTCAACACAACAAGTTCATCCGAAAGGGTGTGGTAGATATTACTAATGTTTACCAATATCTGGTTCTTCTCTCATTCCTAGTACATGAGACTGTACTTCCTAGTGCCT
Organism: Rousettus aegyptiacus; assembly: GCF_014176215.1. Lineage (NCBI taxonomy): Eukaryota > Metazoa > Chordata > Mammalia > Chiroptera > Pteropodidae > Rousettus > Rousettus aegyptiacus. The sequence continues at coordinate 41,040,352 of NW_023416295.1, forward strand.
TGTAGTTAGTAAGGTCAAGCGACTAGCTCTGAGGAATGGAATGAAAGATAGAAAAGGTGGGTTTGGGGTTTTTATGTACTTTCTTCTTTTTAAAGAAGACCAGATGGTACAGGTCTGGTTGGTGGAACTTCCATCAGCCTGGGATCATGAATGACTGTATGAAGCCATGAGATTTCAGAGTGAATTTTTATTGCAGCACAGCAAAGTTTACTTGGACTAATAAAAAGATGTGTTGAAAAGACCAAGGAGATTGCCTTGTCTCTAGAGCTAGGGAAAGAAATCAGAAGCAGGTTAGTGGCTAGCGGTAAACATTCCTATCTGCCTTCTGTCCTCCCGCCTTCCTTTAGTTCTTGTTCTATGCACAAAAAAAATGCACCCATTCTGTCAATTTTCAGTTCTAAATTCACACATATGCCAACTTTATAAAATGAAAATAGATGGGAAACCATGTAAAGTACACAGCTTAGTTTTGTGCATAATTTAAACATTTAAAAAATTTTTATGTATTCAAATGCATTCATGAAAGGAGACATTAGCATGAAAAGCAGATGAGAAGTTGATTTCAGTTCTCCTAGTCTTACTGTTCTTTGCCAAACATTCTCTTGGTAGCACATACCTATCTTCTCTCTTCCAAAGATATTCGCGCACCTAGGAACTTTTTGACCCCGTTAAAATTTGCTCTCAGAAAACACTGAATTAAACTCATTCACTCACTTAGTTGTTGACACTCACCTCCTGTGTGGCAGGCGTGATGCTACATCTACCCCCGAGAGAGCTCACAGGTTAATGGGAAAGCTAACCTGCAAATAAATCCTTTATGTGAAGTGTGTGGCACAGATATCCACACAAAGTCAGGGACTAGGAGAAGCACACACATATATTGTAGTGGTCTTGGGATATCAAAAGAACATTTCCTGACAAGAATATGAAGACGTTTGCTTTTTAAAAGATTATTCTGATGATGTTATTGTGGATGATTGGAGAAGGGTGAGATTGGAGACAGAAAACCAGATTAGGCAAGAGGTAATGGTGTCATAAACTAGGACAGTTAGCAAGGGGGATGCAGAATAGAGGACTTGTGGCAGAGATATTAAAAGATGGAGACGAACTTGGATTTGAAGAGTGAAAAAGAGGGAGGAGCTAAGGAATATTCTAGACTAGGGGTCAGTGAATTTCTTCTCTAATAGACTGACTAGTAAATACTTTAAACTCTGATTCACATACAGTGTTGTAGAGTATACTATTTTAAAAATGCAAAACTATCCTTACTTTGAGGCATGGATTTGGCTCAAGGCTACAGGTTGTGCTAACCCCTGTCCTAAAGTAAGATATCTCAAGGGGGATATCTTGAGTTAGATAAGAGGGAGGAAGTTTCAGGCTGCAAAGGACACTGAAAAGTACTGGCTGATACTATTAACTAGTTCACTGTTCTATCACATATAGAAAAGCTCTTTCAATAAGACTAACATTTGGGCATACTGATCAAATTTCCCTGTAGTATAAAATCTGTTTTCACATGTTCTTTGCTTTAGAAAATAAACCTTTGATTCCTTTTTCCTGTAGTGTTTTTATTCTAAGTCCTATATGCTCAGTATGTGTTTTGTGCTGCACTTGTCAGTTTTGGTTATAGTTGTGGATGAAAAAGGGACACTGTAATAAATCAAACTGAAAGTAACCTCACAGGGTGATCTGAACATAAATTCATAACTTGGCAGGTCATGTTTGGTAGTCATGTCCCAGGCATATAACTTCTTTAGTAAATGTTTATTTTTTCCTTAGCAAAACCTGTCTATTGTTCTTGTGTACCTTGGTTAACACATCTTTGAAATACCAGAGTAATCCTCTTTTTCAGAACCCTCAAAGCAGTAACCACCCTCAAGGGAGCACATAATCTTGTTCACTCTCCTGTAATCCAATCCCTGTCTTGCTTTCTCTCATCTTTGATTAATTTTCCTTATGGTCCCTCCTTAATTCCAAGTGTATAAAAGAAACTGCAAAATGTCATTCTCCAGAGCATTTGAGACCTTGCTTCCCAGCATTGGCATCAGTTTGGCTCAAATAAAATCTTATAAAATTTTTCTACAGGTTTGGATGTTTTTTACGTAAATTTTCTATAGGTTCAGACATTTCTTAAGTCCATATAATGTCCTACTTGGAATTAAGAATACAGGTTTATCATTACAAAGCCATACTCATTATATTCTTTAATAGTAGATTCTCTTTGGCTTGATGTATAAATAGGTGCTGAATACATGTTATTGAGTCAATTAATAATAATGATAAAATTTTCATTGAAAAGTAAACTTCTGTTCACTTAGAAAATAATCACCAGTTTCAGAAGGCTTAAAAGTTTTCAACTTTGAGAGTACAGAGAGCCGTTAATAGGGATGCTTTTCAATACTATTTGTGTTTTCACATTTGGATTAAAAAATGAGGATCAAGAAATGTTTCTATTATATCCTAAAAAAGAATTTCTAGGCCTTCAAGTTGTTCCTTTTGTTTATAATTATTATGTATTAAAATGTGCACATACAAGTGCATATACAATTAATTCTTGATTATCTGAAGGTGGATTAACTCATCATTGGAATAGCAGGTTTGTGGATTAGCATGTTTTCAGATAAAGATGGTTAAGGTGCAGCAGAAATTTAGTATTAGGTCACTTCCCTTACAGGGGCTTAGACTCAAGCCCTGGGGCATTAGGCCTGATTGTCATTTTTCCAGTGGTTAGGGAACAGGATTCCAGGTCTAGAGTCATGCCATCTGGCACACTTGACCTCCTCTATTAATACTTCTACTCAAAGTTTGGCTGGTCAGCCCTCATCCCTTGAAGAACTGTCCTTTAATTATCTAATTGTTCAGCCTCCCTGGGAAATGTGATCGTCTCCAATCCCAGGTGTGGTTTAATCCAAAATTTGATTTATTTACAAACTGGCTTGTTTAGGTAATGAAGAGTTGTGTGGTTTTATTTGAACTGTGTGTAGTTTTGTGTTATCTGTAACCTAGTTTATTTCCACTCACCCTCCAAAATTACCTCTGATGATTATTGACTATAATTATATATTCTCCTCCAAATTTCCCTAAAAACTTAATTTCACAGCATTTTGACCAATTCTGTTTTATCGTCTAAAAGATTCATTCCATTTCAGGGATCCTATGACATTGTCCTATTTGTTTTCAATATGATGTTCTTGTGACAGTGTAAAACTGTCCAATCTACAAGGTTGTTTTTAAATATTCAACTTCCTCCCCCCCCCCCCCGCCCCCCAAAAAAGTTGGCTGAAATTGACATCATAACTTAGGGAATGGTTTCCAAACGCCTGGAGATATTGGTCAGTATGCTTACCAGTATACTAGTTCTTTACTCCAAAACGTGTTTACTTGGTAACATCAGATATATCTTTTAACTTTTTACTTCATTCTTTAATTCTAAATGCAATGCAGGAGCTCCAGGCCAGGTACCTGCACCTGGGATATTCTAGAAAAACCACTAGGGAGGACCAGAGGGGTGTGACATGCCGTTTATTACTCACGGGGCAGGGAAGCTTCAGCAGCTGCCGGGTTTGAGCTGTGGGAAAAGGCACTGAGCCAAAGTCAAGCAGTGTTTTTATTCACACAAGCCGAGGGAGGGGTAATCTCATTGGGGGAGCAGCCTTCTTCTCAGGCTGATGGAAGCAAGATGTGCTGCTTGGTTACAGGAGCAGATAACGTCCATGGGAGTAGCAGAAAACGTCCTAGGGAGCAGGCACTGCTGAAAGCTTTTTGTATACTGCCTCCTTGGCTGCTGGCCGGGCAGCTAGCAGTCTTCTGAGTATGTGGAGGGGTTATGTTCTAAATTAACCCCGCTCTAAGATATAACAAGGCAGTACATGTAAAAACGCTTATGAAAAGAAAAAAAAAAAACAAAGAAATATAGTACTACAAGTTGAAATCAAGAGTGCTTTTATCCTTTCACTATCAGAAGAGGAATAAACAGAATGTGTTAATGAGAAAGAGACATCAGAAAAAGCAATGTAGGAATCCAAGTGTGGGAGAAAAGTAAATGAAAGAAAAAAAGGAAGTGAAAGAAAACCTAGAGCTCTTGCTGGCCTCATTCCAAGCTGTGTGCCTTTCTTCATAACACTTTCGAAAAAGAATATTGATATTTAAAGAAAGGCTAGAGTCAAGTCACACAGAGTCACAAAAAGTCCTATATGTTTCTAAATTAAAGATGTAGGTGTGAACGCAGAGTAAGCTTTGTTTTTCTAGGTATTTCCATGAGTTACATTTTTATAGTTTCTCCCTGGATTTCTGTCCTTAGATTTCCCGTAGAATATTTCAGGTAAACCTTGGAGAATGAATCACTTAGCAGTCACAGCTATCAGTTTGCCTGTACTGTCTTATATCTGGTACTATGTTGAGAAACCAGATTGCTCTAAACCTAGTTTACCTTTGAATATTACCTGTAGCATCTTGCTCACTGCTAAACATTTTGTTTTCCTCCTCAATCTCTTACATTTCAATGTTTGAACAATATAATGAAGTTAAAGTAGCTGAAACAGGGTAGATAATAACTGTAATTCCCTCTTCCTCTGCTCCTTTGTCCTCTTTTCTAGCACCTTGTACTTTCAGGCTTCATCTTGGATGCCCAAAGCTCCAAGGGCCTAGGAACCTCTTCACACTGAAGGCCTCTACAAGTCTCCTTAACATCAGAACTTGTGCGTCTCTTGAAGTCATTAAAACTTTTCAGATATTCCAGTCCTCTGCCTCCCAGACATATCCACCTCCTTGTGGTTGGGTAAGTTCACATGACTAGTTCTGGTCATTAAGTTGACAGTAGAAATAAAAAGTATCTCTTCTAGGCCAAGGCAATGAACATCCAGTGCAAGACCTTCTAGAGTGCTTTTTTACTCTGAGCTGTAGTGATCAGTAATATTTGAGACAGTGGTTATTTTATCAGCCTGAATTTTAGAGTCAACAGATGTGGAGCAGAACCCTAGTTTATTTTTAAAGGGCATGAAGTGAGAGATAAAGCATTGTTTTCAGGAGTCAGCAAGTTTGAGAGTTTTTTTTTTTTTTTTTTTTTGGTAGCATAACCTAGTGTATATCCTGATTATTATACCATCTAATACTTCTCCCTCCTCATTAGTACATATAAAAATATAGACTCATTCAGAGCAGAGACTTAATGTAACATTCTCATATATTTTTAGTACCCACACAGTGCTTAGAGTATGGTCAATAATCACTCAATAAATATTTGTGTATTTTAAAAATAAATGAAAGACTCTACTTCTTGCTATAGTGATTGATATAGGTTGAAATAAAGGTAAATAATTGTGGTTATTCACGTAAATGAATTATAGCTCTATAAGCTAAGCAAGTCCTAGGTTTTTGTTCCTAATATTACTTAATTGCAGATGGATTCAGACTGGCATATGAGGTGATTTTAGTTAGATATAGGCTCCTTCAGAAATGTAATTTGGGCAGCTACTTGAGCAGTCTTGTGAATAGAAAGCTTCTGCATGTGCTTAAGACTAGATATGAGTTATTGAGGGGTCTAACTGGCGCAATTAAGAGGAAGAAAGAAAGAGCCAGACTGAATCTTGACATTTGTGTTAAACGAGGCCTTGCTGACCAGCACTCTATCTGCAGTTACCACTATTGGAACAACTTAATTATAACTTAGCTGAATTTTAGGAGAGATTCTAGCTGTGACCTATGAAGGCCATTTCATGTTTTTGTTTGTTTTTAACAGTAAAAAAAAAAAAAAAAAGAAAAAGAAAAAGAAAAATTGTTTTATGAATTTCAAGCAAATGGAAAAGTTCACTGATTTTGCATCTGGAATTCACTTCATCAAAATGATTTCTGAAATGCCTGTAAATAGGAAGATTTTCCATAATAGACACACTACTGTGCAATTATAGTCCCTGTACACTGAGAACAATTACAATAAAATTACAATAAAAGTATGAACATCTTTTGCCAAGAGCCAACTCCATGGCAGGTTGATGCCAAAAGAGGGGGACTGGAAATACGTGAGGATATTTCTTAGAGGCCTAGTCAGGCTATAAGAGTCATCCAGTTATAATATTCAAGAATCATGTCAAATGGGCTTTAGCCAAGCTGTCTAAAGTGGGTGATGGTAGCATTAGCATAAGGGTGTGACAATTTATTCTCAGGCAGGTGGCTGACAGTGTCAGGGTCCTCATGGTTTCTCATTTTGTATATAATAGTTACTAACTAATATCTAAAGAGATTTCTGGTACAGAAAATGGAAATGGAGGCTAAGAAGGGAGATAGAAGACCTTGGGCCCTGGAAAGCATTGGATTTCAGAACTCAAGGTCAAGTGGAGTATCAAGCAAAAAGCCCGGATAGTGACAGTCAGAAATAAAAATAGACATAGACAATAATACTATGGGTAAATTACAGTATATGATTTTTTTCATAATCATTTATTTTCTTACTGCTGAAAAGATAAGAACAATGGATGGTCGGGTGGGGGCAATGCTGTCAGACAGCAGGTGGATGGTTTCTTTACTGACACTGACAGTCTTCTGTGACCATTTAACACTATGGAGGTTATCAGGTCTTAAAACTGTCTTAAGTTTTACTTTTTGTTGTTCAGGATTATTAGTTTCCTTTGTTCTTAAGATTTGGCTTCATAAATTGGCAAAACCAAAGAGATTCTAGATATTGTAAATATTCAGCAATTGGATCGTTTGTTATGAAAGGATATAAAATGTTTAAACTTAAATTAACACAACTAATTATACTTTACTTCACAACTAAAAATTATAAAAAAGAAAATATATTTAATTGATAAAGTCATAATTTATGAACAGCTTATTCTTTCAAGCTTTCAAACCAAACATGATAAATCTGTAAGCGAATTCATCATATATTTAAATGTTTGTGAAAAGTAATGTACTTTTAGATTTATAAGTGATATAAAATGTTTAGGCCTTGAACCACTGATCTCTTTCCACCCTTATCTTGGGTGATATTTCCACTCATGAATTCCACTCATGGTATTGCAACTATAAGATACAGGATAAAATTTTTAGTACAATTGGAGGCTATGGGCTCAGAGAGCCTAGAGTTTGAATCCTGGCTCCTAACTGTGTGATCCAATTAACTAATTGTGACCATCACATCTGATCTTTACATCTTTAAAATTGATCATAATTATTTATGCTTCATAAGGTCATTCTGGCCATTAAATGGAGTTATAAATGTAAAGTCCTTGGCCTCATTAAATGATCTGTAAATAGTAGTTATCATTTACTATCTATATACATAAGCATCAGACCTGTATGTAACTGCCTGTTGGCAAAGTCCACAGGGATATTACAGAGGCATAACACATGCAGGCTTTTCAAAAATAGAATTTATTAATTCATCTCTACATTGACTTTCCCTCTAAAATCTCTGCCTCATTGTGTTGAATCTTATCTGATTACTCAGACTCTCTCCCTTGGTCAGTCCCTTGGTCAGTCAACCAAACTTTTGTATCAGTCTCCTACTTTGTCTCCTTTCTTCTATTCTCGTGCTCGGCTCCATGCCCCACTCCCACTCCTTGTAGTCACCCTCCATAAGGCATTCGGAGTAATCTATCTGAAACACAAACCTAACTGTATGACTCCCTTAGAAACTCCCAATGGTTTCCTATCACAGAAAAATGTCTGAGCTCATAATATGACTTAAAAGCTTTAGGTCTCAAGTGGTGCTCTATTTCTAGTTATTCTCATTTGGGGCATCCGGTTTTTACTTTTGTTACTTCCTTTCCTCCAGAAAGGTACGTTTGTATTCCTTATGGGTTAAACATGACACAGTTTGCTCAAGTAGAGCTTGTGCTTACTTCTCATTGACCACTTCTATATCATATCCAGTCATTCATGGGGCAGTCTCCTCCGCTAAACTACAAGCTTCTCGGTCGCTATGATTATGGTTTGCTCATTTTTGTGCAATAAGGTCCTGGCTTATACAAGATTCTTAATGTTTCACAAAACTGTTGAACTTCATTTTAGTTAATTTTCCCGATACTTCTCATCTTCTCTCTATCTCCAAGGGAGAAAAAAAGAAAGCAGATTATCTACCTCTTATAGTTTCTACATTTCTGAAAATGCTATAGCTCTATTTCCATCATTTTCCAGTCTGGCTTTTATTTTAGGAACTGAGAGTCTAGGGTATAAAAAGAATACCAGGGTCTGATAATACAAATGTTTATGAAAAACTGGTCAAGTCTGTAGAACATTCTAAAGATGCAGGACCAATCTTACAAAGAATTGAGCAAGCTCAGAGGATTTGGATTTGCCTGGCAAAAACCAAACCAACTAACCAACCAACCAAACAAAGAAACAAACAAACAGCTGGGGAGGAGAAGGCTAGACCAACTCAGACCACCTCTAGAACTATACTGGCCAATACGGTAGCCACTGGCCACCTTTGGTCATTGACCACTTGAAATGTGGCTGTACCGAATGAGATGTGCTTTAACTGTAAAATACACACCATGTTTCAAAGACTTCTTATAAACACAAAGAATATAAAGTAACAATAATATTTTAATATTTATTATTTGTTGAAGTGTCAATATCTTGAATATACTGGGTTAAATAAAGTATGATTAAAATTAATTTTATCTATTTGTTATTACTTTTCTTAATATGGCTACTAGAAAATTTAAAATTATATATGTGGCTCACATTATATTTGTATTAAACAGTCATAGAGGATGGAATAACACCCTATAATTACTTATTTCTCCCTTCGGTGGGAACTGTATATTGTTTGGGTAGGGCCACTGCAGAACCAACTTATATATTTGGGACCAGTTGTAAATTAAACAGGCTCCTGCCACTGGGAGTCGGGTGTAAATCTAAATGGTTTTTCCTGGGCAGAACTACTTCTAACCTCTACTAGGGCAACCTGGGATTCAGCTGAACATGCCACGTGTTCCCCATGGTTGAGTCACTTCTGATGGGGCATGAACAATGGTTGGGCACCTACCTATTGAATGTCCTCTGAGCCAGAGTGTGGCTAATTGGCCATATGCCTAGAGTGTTACAGCCCCCTTTGGGTCACTAAGAGTCCTAGTTCTTGGGTGAATAACTGCTCACCTCTCTGAGGTGAATTAACTCTTTCTGGGCACTAGGGCACCATTTAGCACACCTAAATACATAATTTATTCAATGGCTCCCCAAGGACACCCTGGAGTGCAGAAAAGAAGCAGAGCAATTTGAAGCTCACATAACAATCCTGCAAAGCCTATTAGGGGAGCAAGACAAATTAGATGGAAGTGTGTTCTGTCCAATTGGGATATAAAGGCAGCTTATATGAGCAGGATATAATTGTCTAAGTGGGAATTTGACTAAGAAAATAAGGCTTTTCTGAGAAGGACTTTGGAAGGAAAGAAGAAGTGTGGCTAAGACCTTAGTTCTATATAAAAGGAGATGCATGCTTGTGCACATTAAAATTATATACAAAGTATTGGGAGTTTTCTATATTTTGTCTACCATATTGTAACTATTATATCGACTTTATGAATACTAAATTGGGAATCAGGAAACTTGACTTCCAGCCACAGTGCTACCACTAACTACCATGTGACCTCGGGTAGGTTACCTTTTCTCCGTGGGTCTTAGGTTCCCCATTAGATGATGTTCCCCATTAGAGGACTGTGTTGAAATTGTGATGTTTTCAGATGAGATTTGGTGAAGATTTAAGAATGTCCAAATCCTAACCCAGACAAGAGCCAATCGGGAGTGAGAGATACGAATGAGAACGATAGCCCAAGGAAGCAGACTATCACTTCACTGTTAGCAGGGTTCTTATCCCAAATTCCAAGGAAGCTATGGTAAACTGAGCTGGAGCACATATCCCAAGACCACTTTTTTCCCCCTATAGCTGAAACTCTAAAGCAGGATTTCGCCACATTCTTGTAGGCTGCAGGAAGGGCTAAAGAAGAAAGGGCAAGTGATGGTTTTGCTTCAAGGAAATAGGCTCTGGGTCGGCCCCTTTCTGCAGTACAAGAGAAGCACAATGCACAGTAGCCCCGCTTCTGCATTCCACACTGATAAAGATGGCCTCGTTAGGTGCCTCAGCTCTAACCCATGAGATCCCCTCCTAGAGGAGGGGTGGGGAAGGGGTGGGAGACTTCCTCAGGGAGGAGAGGAATGAAGAGTTTTCCTGCTTGGGCGGACTCTTCCTGCTTCTACTCCTACTATTGTTTTATTATGCCATCTGCATGGAAGTCTGAGACCTTTAGTGTTAACCTGACATAAATGATTCAGCAGGTTTCTGCTTTGCATCTTATAGAGAAAAATATTTTTTCTTCTGCTGATTACTTGCTTTGCCTACCTAGAGGTTCTTTGAGATCTATTAAGAATGCTTATTAAAGACCCCAATCTTGATAATTTAGTTTAACAGCTCCTCTGACAATCAAGCAATAATAATATTAATCACCATCATTCATGCCGTGCTTATTATGTGTCAGGTGCCGTTCTCAATGCTGTGATCTATTAGTGCATTTCATATTTACAGCAAGCCTAGGAAGTGTTTTAATTATAACTGGCATTCTTATTTTACTAATATGAAAACTAAGGCACAGAGAGGTGAAGCAACTAGTACCAGGTGTCATGATTAACAGGTGGCAGAGCAAGGATTTGAACCCAGGGTCAGCGAACTTAGAGCCCCAGGTCACACCACTGTTCCGTGTCAGTTTTGTCCCTTTGACTACACATTCCAACTATGTAACAATTTCCACTTGTAGGAAAAGCAGATTTAAAAGTTTGAAATCCCACTTCTTTATTAATTTAATTCATAGAAAGTGGCTCTAGTTGTATGTAAACTACTTATACACAAGTGAACAGTGATTATTGAAGTGTTCTAATTAAGAACATGTAAACATATTTACATTTGTTGTAGCTAATGTTTTAATTGCATAATAAAATTTTGCTAATACACTGTAGTAATTATAAAACATTAGAAAGTTTCATTCCATTTTATGCAAACATGTAATATAATCATGCAGGTCTAATGATGTTTGGTACCTCTACTCTCATCACTCTTGTATTCAGACAGGCAGAGCTATAATATACAAATCAAAATTAAGCATAATATGTATTACTGACCTATACCATCATCTTGTCATTCATTAATTTGCAAAATTTAGCAAGTTACAATGAGCATTACTGTTGTGCTAGGGAGTTAATATGATTTGTGAAAAATCATACCTTAGCTATCTAGTGGGGTAGGGGGAGGACACATCTCAGGGACTAGTCTTGATAAAGGATTTTCATCGATTATACCTCTTAAGGAAGAAATTCTGAGGCGCTTACATTAGTCAGTGGCAGTTTCGTACACAAAAGGGCAGCAGTTTGAATCCCGAGTGGCCTAAATAATGCAGCAGGTAACTACCTCATTGGGGGTTTAAAATCCTTTAATGCTTATTTGAATTTTTCTTTACAAACATGTAACTAATAAAAACCTTCCATTTTTTGTCACAATTGAATGCAAAGAGCTTGTGATTTGGGTTCTGAAATTAGAACCCAGCTCTCTTTACATACATAGTTTTAGAAACACTAAACATTACTTCTACCTTCTCTGACTTGAAAGATTATCCAAAACAGGACTAAAAATGTAAGATCTCTGCTGGTCACATTTGGGGAAAATATCCGTAACTTCCTTTCTTCCATGTGACTAAATTACGTGCTATTTTGTCATCTAGGTCGAATATGCATTTGAGGTGTAGAAATAAGTATCCAGACATAAGCAAAAGGCTCATTTCCAAACGCCATCTTTTTCTTATTTTATATATGTATGTTTCCATTATTCCTGGGTCTCTACTTTTATTTTACTTTTTCCTTTCTTGTCTCACTTTTTTTCCTCTCTTTAAAATCTTATTTCAGCCTTTCTCCTTCTGCCTTCCCTTATTTCTGCAATTCATCACCTCAGAAGAATACAACCTGTGGTTACTGCAGGAGAGTTTTTCACAGCTGGACAGAGAGAAGTAGCAATATTGTTTAATTGTCACTGCCTGGTGGAACCAGTGGGGCTTCACTTTCTCTTTCCAGCTGCTGAAATGCTACACAACCAAAAGCAATCCTGGCTGCAAAACTGCAGCTGAAGCTGCCACTGTTTCCTACCTAAGACATTTCAGAAATGCAAGGATGTAAATGAAGTTCCTCATACTTAGTAGATGCAAAATAAATGCTTGCTGACTCATCATTTCACCGTAGCTCTATGAGGTAGTACATGGGGCTTATGTCATGGGCCTGGACTTATATTTTAATGGTATGGAATAAATTCTCCCCTGTACTCCCATCCCTGTGTCCACATTTCTCTAATGGAATATTTAAGGAATCACTGCACATAATTGTTTTGCAATAGGAACTTGGTCTATATTTACTTGTAATTATAGACTATTACTCTCAAGGGACGGAATGTTATATAAGCCTAGATATGATTATTATGCATGATATAACCAATAGAAGACACAGGATAATGAACAAGCTCTGTCTGCTTCATTCATTTATGTTATCACCATTAGTTCTGGTTTAACCTGCAGACACACATCTGCCAATGTATATTGCTATGTCTGACCTATGGGCTCTGGTTCTGAATTCCAGCTCCTTCTGTCAATTGCTAGCTTCATTAGGTTTGCAATCTCAGCCTAGTACAGAGTAAAGCAACTTTATGTGGTACCATGGGGTCAGCTTGTTCCACTTTGCTTCATACTTCAATCACCCTTGATCACTTGCCCAAAATGAAAATCTCTGTTTATCTCTGTCTTTGCCTGCTCATGTGTACATCCTCTGCTCTTATCCTAAATGGCCTCATAAACTTGCTCACAGCACTGTAAGGAAGTCTTGTATCATGTAAAACTACCCTTTACCTCTCACTCTACTCAGTGAATGCTGCCTCCAACTCTTTGCCTGGTTCTTCCTAGAGGCTCATGTTTCTCTTGACTCACCCCAGAGCAGATGCTTTTAGTTCTCATAAACATTACATGGCATGATCCTAGAAGCTAAATGGTCTTTCCCAGTTCCCAAGAATAATACGATTATTTACGGAGCACATTCTATGTGCCAGACACTAAACAAAGTATGTAGATAATATCTGTATGTATAGACATACATATCTACTGTATATAGATAATATCATTTATTCCTCTTACTATCCCTTATGATTTACACATAAAAAAGTTATTGAGTGCTAACTATATGTGTAAGGCATTATTTTATGCACCTTATTTGTTTTAGTTTGAGTTTCCCCAGAAGCCAATCCTGAAAAAGGATTTGAATAAAAATTGTTCATTTGGGAAGTGATTCCAGGGAATGTTAGTGAGCAGTGGGGAAGAGACATAGGAAAGGGAACACATTTAGTAAAGTGTGCATTATCAAACAAGTTACCTTGGTAGGTAAAATCGGGGTAAAATGGAAAAATCTGAGAGCCAGTATAGAATACCATCCTCAGAGTTCTCTCATTCAGGGGTTAAGAGACCTGGCTAGATACACATACATGGATTTTTAGACAGTGCTGAGATGTAGCTGGAGTTAGAGATCCTATATTTGTAATAACATCAATCTATTCACTTCTATGTGAGTGCCCCACCCCACCCCAACCCAACACCTTGGTCTTCTTAAACTTTCAGTTTGTCTGCATCCACATCTTCCTCCTTTGCTCATCTCAGTGTTAGCTCTGCCTCTTCCTTCCCTGGGTAGCTCTGCCGACTCAGAATTGTCCTATTTCCACCTCCTCTTTTGTTTCCATCTTCAACCTCTCTGTCATGTTTTCATTTTATTCTATTTCACTTCATTTTTATTTTCAGAATAGAAATTTGTTCAAACTTCTCTTTTCTTAAAAATAAAAACACCTTGTAGTGACTTCAGAATCTATATCCCAGCTCAAATCTCTGATAATCTCCAGACCTGCATTAAATATAATATAATTATTGTTTTTACCCAAACGTTTCCCTCCTCTTCTTTCTTTTATATTAGTCAATGTTATCCGTCTAGTTATGTTTAAAAAACAAACAAATAAACCTCAGACTGGACTTTGGACTTGAGTCCTCCCTGTCATTCATCTCCCACATAGAATTTGTCTTGAATTGAATTTGAGTCTACAACTTTAATAACTGCCAAATCTCTCCTGTTCTGAATGACTTAGTTTAGGTCATCTTTACTACAACAGCCTTCCAATGTATAACCCTGCCTTCGTTTTTTCACCCATCTCAATTCTTCTTCATTCTTCCTCTTAAAAGACAAATATAATCATGTCACTGACTTACTTAAAAGCCTTCTATTGTTCCTCAGGACCCTCAGAATTAGTCCTGGGATTTTGGCAAAGTCTACGAATCCTTCACAGTGTGACATCTGATTACCACCTTCACTCTTCTCTGTCTCCTGTTTCTCTCCATCTTCTACCACACAAGACCTTATCTCATCTGGAGGTCATGCTCACATATCCAGGTTTTTGTCCAAACCACATCTTCTTTCTGGAATAACCCCCAGGCTCATTGCTCCTTGACACCAAACAGACACACACTACTATTAACCTGAAAAATGACTAAATATTTGTTCTTCTAGCTCAGCTCAGGATTCAGGAGAGTTCCCTAACCTGTCAGATCTGGTTTGGAAGCCCTCTTAATTGATTCTATAACACTGAATTACCTTCAATAATAAATTAGAGTTTGCTTAATAAAGGAACCAAGTTGTACACACTTTTGCATTTCGAGCACCTTGCACTGTGCCAGGCACAAAGCAGGTGCTTTATACCTGTATGTGAAATGTGAAACATAAAATTTCTGTCCTCACAAAGACACTCAATCTATCTTAAGAAAAACATTTAAAGACATCATTTCTTAGATAATATTTTCTTTGTTTTGAACTTGTATCTGGCTGGATTTTTTCAATCTACCATCCATGTTTCACATATTTTAAATATTTTTTTATATTAAGTAAAATTAGAACAATGAACTTTTTATTTCTTAAAGCAAACCTACTAGATGGATGATTACAAGGATGTATCTTTAGAGACAACTAAACTTCATCAATTTAATGTAAGTGTGAAACGTCCACTAACTTCCATCATGATGACTAAACACTTCAAATAGCTATTTTCTTAAGTAATTTTTTAAAATGCGCACTTCATTTATATGTCAGGAAAATGCACCATTTCATTTGATTAGTGTAAATCAAATTGCTAGAAACTGCTCTCTGAACCAACACCGCGATGTTTCAGATGTGCATTAAGTAGTAAATCAACTTTATTGGAAATGCTAGGTCTCATCTTTTCAGAGCAAATGCTGTATACTTTATTCCAGAGGTTCAATAATTCTTTTACATTTCTGGACTCTCTTTAGTAAATTGCTCCTATTTAGTAAATTATCACTGCACTAAGTAGCCCGAAGTAATGAAAGTACTAAAAAGTATCGAAAAGTTACACGCCTTGGCATTCCCAGGCTTTTAGCTGAATACATTTAGCCTTCTCTGCCTTTCCTTTCACGGTTCTCTCAGTACCTTTGGCAAACTTTTGACAAAGACTTGCCAGCATCTTTTGGCTGGACATAATATTTTATGGCCTGCTTCTAGGGAGCTTTTGGACTAAAAGACATTCAATAATTAGAGCGCAGTGAGGTGCTTAGCAAAAGAATGTAGTGCTGCCTACAAGGGATGAAAGCCATTGTTTGTGGCCAATATCACACTTATGTGCATCTGTCAAATTAATTCATCTTCTATAGTTTTTTCTCATTTTAATAGAAAATTTCTCAGCAGCCTAAGAGTAAGATTAGTTCAGTTTCACATTGAAATGTGTTGCATTCAAATGCTATGAAGTGTGATGATTTTAAGTGCTGCTCAGAAAACAATATCTATAATGTTAAAAAAGTTTTGTCAGGTGAAAGAAGATACATTTCGGATATGAAGAGGTTCCTTGCTGGCAGCATGAAACATGTGATAAGGTAGCTCTCTTAAATTAAGGCAATTTAACCTGGTTTGTTCAACATACATAATTTTTCACTTCTATTTTACTGAAAATGTAGATGCACTGAATCTGCTCAAATAATACAGCCAGCGTTTTCTAATCTCTGGTCATATACATATTAAGTTAACACGTTTTGACTGCCATGTAGGATGCCATTTTAGCTCACCTAGTTTTAAAAACAGTCCTTGCTACATGCTTCATCAGTTGCATCTGTGGATTGAATGTTCCTTTGAAAGCACCACCATAAATATTTCTGTAAATGAGTGATCTGTTCCCATTACATCTGCTAATGCTATCTTATGGCAGAGCAAACAAATAGTTCAGACATCACATCACTGCACACGGGAATAGTAAGGGATGCTCTGGTGGGGTGTAGCACATCGCTGAGAATTGCATCACTGATTGTCTCTGAGGAGCCAACCTGTCTTTTCAGAGACACGTTTCTTGACAACCTGTCACAAGGAAAGCTGTGGATGTTCAGTGAACAAAGAATAATGCTAACGTTGTATATGTTAAAAAGCCATAAACATTAATCTCGACAGCTTCTGAATGTAAATATCTTTTAAGGCCAATAAAATTTTGAAAAATAAAAATATAAGAGACGAAAGTCCTGAAAATTAAAAAGAAAATATTTCCTTCAGCCTCAAATATCATTTACAATAAATTTAGAAAAAGAAGTTTAAAAATAATGTTTGATAAATGTATCTTATTTTTGAAGTCCAAAAAGATATTATCAATATTACCCTAATAATTTTATATTGCACACTTTTTTCTGGAAAAATTTATGAATGATTATTATTTTAATTTGTAAAAAAAAGGAGAGTTAAATTGTGTTCCACTTTGAAGGCAATTTGCAGCATTCTACATGAATGGCTGAAAATGGCTGACCACGTAAGATCTGACTTTGCATGGAAAGATTATTTGTTATAGTTCTTGAAGAAAAGAAATTTAAACAAATGGGTAAAATATCTATATGTTTCAACGCAGTTCACAAAAGTAGGGGAAATTGATCAGGTAATATTTTTTATGATCAATCATCTCATGTCACATCATCTTCAAAAAGAAGTGACCACAGCCACAGAGACAATATCCATGGAGTCAAGTATCTTATCGCTATATCACAGCTCGTAACTGACAATGAAAAGGCCATTTAGTACTTTTATTTGTGTAGGATGTAAATGATTCTGGTTGGTTGAAATAAAATGTTTTATTTTTAAAATCAAAAAAAGAGCTTTAATGCTCGTATGACTGGACAAATTCTACAGGTTTTATGATGTGCTAGCCTTGGCTTCCTGCATTTGCTCTGAGATTGACTAAATGATTTGCTCATCTCTCAGTTATATATTTCTGCCTTCTGAATTTGAAGTTTCTGAGACATGTCATTTTATAGATGGATACAAGAAATTAAAGAGAATACTCTGTTAAGAGAACTTTCTTGTTCTGAGACTTGCACAGAGGAGAGCTTAACTACTTTAGTGCTTTGTGAAGAAAATACAGACTCTAAAAAATGGTTGTGTTAGAACTAAGCAAACTTTTAAAAAACTATTTAAAAAGGAGAAAATGAAGGCATGGCGAAGCTCTGCAGTTTCTCCAATTTGTACGTTCACTGAGATTAGGACAGAGATCTTTTGATTCGCAAACTCATGCTTTTACCTACTTTCCTGTATCTTCCTCAACGGTTACACTGACTGTGGAAACTAGCTCGCACTGCAATGAGCTTATCATCTGAAGTGGCCTCTGCTGAAATTTCAGCCATCTCTTTTCTTTTTGTTTTGACTCCCCAACTTCTTTTCTCTTCAACCGCTTAGAATTAAATTACAGAATATTTGACAGTCTTGCAGCAAAAAGGGCTGCTCCTATTCAACTATTATTCTGCTTTGAGGACATTCTATGGTATAATATAAAATTAGCTAGATAACATTTATAGTATGCAGAATTTATATTATGCAAGAGAAGTACTAGCGACATTGACAAATGGACTTAAGATAAAATTCTACATGTTGAAAATGAAGTAAAAACAATAACAAAACAATAACACAGCAACGAGGAAGTGCCTTCCCAAGCCTCTGATGTGCACTGAGATTCTCACCGGCAGCCCACAACGTCCCTTTTTACTAGCCTTCTCTTCAGACTTTTACTAGGTAATGGTTTCATTACTGAATACTGTTTGGGGAAAAAAAAATATACAAAAAGGTACAAGTCACATAGGACTGGAACTGTCTTTTGAGAAGTTAACAGTTATCCTTACAGGTATATTTCATAGGCTCTTACTGTATGCAGAACACTGTCATTGGATTTAAGGAATAATAGTACTTGAGAGAGACATACCCTCTTTCTTCCTCTAGGGCCTTTCAGTGTACCTGTTCAGAACCTTGTGCCACACAACTAGCATGGGGTTCCCACAGAAGAAACTAGCCCAACCAACTGTAATTCTTGACACTCCCATGACTAATTAATGTCCTCATACAGTTGAAGGGAGACTCATCCTGAGGACTCTAAATGATCCACTGAAAAGCAATGTGTTTGCTCCCCTTGTAGTCAGTGACAAACAGTGACTGAAATCCAATAGAACTCCATCTAAATATATTTCCCACAGCTCAGGAGTGATGACTTACTTCTAGTACCAAAAAAGGAGTCAAACAGCAACCCATTTGTTTCAATGTTATGTCTATTTATTCAGTAGTTAGTTATGCATGCCCACTTGGCTATTTGTATTGCAAAATTAATCTTTTGTCATTAAGTTTGACATCCATTCACACCTGTACACTCTGAGCCTTCCTATGTGACTCTATGGCAACTGAGAGAAGAGACCGTCATTTGCAGTCTCAACCATTGGATGTCTGACTGTATCTACTATCTCCATGAGGCCCGTGTTGTAGACAGTTGTTCAGAATAGAATTATTATCAGGAAGACTTGTAAATATAGCACAAGATTTAACCAAATTACATTGTATTCTAATTACAACATTACCAATGTAGGGGATTTCAGGACAATTTTAGGTTCTCTTGGGCTACTGATTATTCCTGCTTTGAAAAATTTCCAGGCAATAAGCATCATGTCTATGAAACACTCAGACCTTTTTCACAAGATGAAGATAACACAGTGCCATTTTCTGAGACATATTTTTAAGCATTCTTTTTGTCTATCTCTAGACAGGTAGTCATTATGCTAGAACCATCTCTGAGGTAGACTTGACACTATTTGGGGGCCAGTTAGAGAAGGAAAAGCAAATAGCAGATTAGATTGAAATATCTGTAATAATGATTTGCCTCCATTATACGGCAGGACAATATAATTTAACAAAACAGCCCATAAAATAGAGTTCAGTGAGATATATAACAACAACGACAACAAAACTCCAAAAAACAATGAACCATTTCATTTGAGGGACTAAAATTGTTGTTTGTGATAAAATAAATCTTACATTCATCTACTAAATTCTTTTATCGACTATCACTCTTTTCCATTTGGTGCAAATTGTATTGATTAGAAACCTAAAAATTAAAACAATATATTGCAACAATGCTGCT